>NC_047095.1:53680119-54283869 GCF_902459505.1 Geotrypetes seraphini
TCATATGAGGAAAGACTAAAACGGTTAGGGCTCTTCAGCTTGGAAAAGAGACGGCTGAGGGGAGATATGATTGAAGTTTACAAAATCCTGAGTGGAGTAGGACGGGTACAAGTGGATCGATTTTTCCCTCCGTCAAAAATTACAAACACTAGGGGACGCTCGATGAAGTTATGGGGAAATACTTTTCAAACCAAGAGGAGGAATTTTTTTTTACTCAGAAAATAGTTAAGCTCTGGAATGCGTTGCCTGAGGATGTGGTAAGAGCGGATAGCGTGGCTGGTTTTAAGAAAGGTTTGGACAAGTTCCTGGAGGAAAAGTCCATAGTCTGTTATTGAGAAAGATATGGGGGAAACCCTGCTTGCCCTGTATCGGTAGCATGGAATATTTCTACTCCCTGGGTTTTGGCCAAGTACTGGTGACCTGGATTGGTCACCATGGGAACAGGCTACTGGGCTTGATGGACCATTGGTCTAACCCAGTAAGGCTATTCTTATCTATCTATCTATCATGCTGCTCCTTGTGACCCTAGGCAAGTCACCTTAATCTTCCCATTACCCCAGGTACATTAGATAGATTGTGAGCCCCCCGGGACAGACAGGGAAGAATGCTTCAGTACCTGAATAAATTCATGTAAACCATTCTGAGCTCCCCTGGGAAAATGGCGTAAAAAAAAAAAAGGTATGAATACACTTTCCCCTCCGTATTCGCGAATTCTGTATCTACGGATTCGCTTATTCGCGGTTTTAAATCAAAAAATACATTTTCATTTATCAGGCTATTTTAAGCCCTGTAAGCCCCCCCTTAAGCCTTACCTGGTGATGTAGCGGGTTTTCGGGGCAGGAGCGAACTTCCCACGCTCCTGCCCCGTGCAGATCGCTCCCAGGAAATGGCTCGAGAGACTACGGGAGCTCAAGACGGCCATTTCCTGCGGGCCGGCTCTGCCCCAAACCTCCGCGAATATGGAGGGGGAAGTGTATATGTATATGTGGATCATGCCACCTTGAGGAATCTAACCTGTGATGTTTCATGGCAAAGTACAGGAATGGTTTGCCATTGCTTTCTCCTGTGTGGCTCCACTATGTTGCTGCTGCCCAACATAGGTGCCCTTATAACTTAAAGCTTGTTAAACCTGTGGCCATAAAATATTGGTTGGTATAATCCAGACTGATAGTAATCTTTATATATGTCAAAAAATGTGTCCAGATTGTATTAATTCTACAAACCTGACGCCTCAGCCCCACCACTCCACCGCAATATTAAATTTAAAGAGCGGGAGATTTACTATGGGTGCCTCATCATTGGCTGCCGGGTTTATACCGTAATTCAAATCGCTATATTTATTTATTTTATATTTAAATATTTTTTTTTAAATTTTTTTAAATTTTTTAGCCTATAAACTTTAAACTTTAAGAAGTTTTAAGAAATAAATATTCCAAGACTCTTCAATTTATGAATGCCATGATTCTAAAAGTACTTAATACTTATCTCAGCATAGACCCAGGGAGTCAGACCCGACATGTTTCACAGAATTGTGTTTTATCAAGAGTCTCCCAAGGGCGCCGCTGCCATCCGACTCCACTAAATTCATGAATTAGTGGAGTCGGATGGCAGCGGCACCCTTGGGAGACCCTTGATAAAACACAATTCTGTGAAACATGTCGGGTCTGACTCCCTGGGTCTATGCTGAGATAAGTATTAAGTACTTTTAGAATCATGGCATTCATAAATTGAAGAGTCTTGGAATATTTATTTCTTAAAACTTCTTAAAGTTTAAAGTTTATAGGCTAAAAAATTTTAAAAAATATATAAAAAAATATTTAAATATAAAATAAATAAATATAGCGATTTGAATTACGGTATAAACCCGGCAGCCAATGATGAGGCACCCATAGTAAATCTCCCGCTCTTTAAATTTAATATTGCGGTGGAGTGGTGGGGCTGAGGCGTCAGGTTTGTAGAATTAATACAATCTGGACACATTTTTTGACATATAGCAACATAGGTGCCCAACATAGGGGATTGATAGATGCCGGATAAATGTAGTTTCTGGTTGCTTGAGAGTTACTATTAAAACTAGAGCTAACTAATACTATACCCCATGCTATGCCATACCTTAAATTGTTACAGACAAACTACCAGACATGTGGTAGGCAAAGCGTGGGCACTTAAATTTCTATCAGAAATTGATTTTATTTTCATTTTTATTTAAAGTATTATAGTATTTCCTAGATTTTTTTTCTTTTTCTGGTTGCTTGAGCGTTCTGGTTAATTGGCTTCCGGTTAACAGCTTTTTATGCATGTGAATGGCACAAAACCCTTCAAAAATGGCTTGCAAAATCTCATATATGTGAAAATGGAATATATTTATGCTGTTTTTCATCCCTGACTTAAACTTGCCTTGAGAAATGCTTCTTTGCCATCCAGCTATAACTGTATATGGTATCCAAGCCTGTGCGTGTTTTTAGCAGACTAGAAAGGGCAGTTTGGGGACAGATTTGCTGTAACTTACCTGGGTAAATCCCTAGCCAGATAAATGGTTTTTGGAAATTGCCTTCTTCGTATACAGTTTGTAATATTTCAGTAGCATATGGAGAGTTTCTTTTTAATAGCAAAGCCTTTTGCTTGCCTATATAGAGAAATTGTCAGCAATCTATTATTCAAGTGTGCAGAAACACAGAATTCAATACCAGTGGCTGAAAACATGATGGCATCTTGGAAGACGAAGCTGCCAGAAAAGCTCATCAGAAGTGTAAGTGCCCTAAAGGCAGCTCCAAAGATGTCAATATTGCTATTAAAGGATCTGCCAAAAAGACAGATGCTACTGCTGGAAGCCCATCATCTGTTATTTGGCATCTTATCCCGTCACGTTTATTCAAGGCTCTCTACTCAATGGTCTTCTCAAATCCCAACTTTCCAGGCATCAAGTTATCCAAATTTTTGTTGGCCAGCCCTGTACTTGGAGAGTAAAATGAAGCCCCTTTTCTTGGAAACACTCAGTCTTGCTCTTTTTTTAATATGTGTGTGTATGTATGTGTATGTTTGTTTCTAGAGGCAGACCGGAATTTGCTGTATTCCTTTCTAATCCCTTGATGGCTTTGTTCTTGGCCATAAGAACATAAGAACATAAGAAGTTGCCTCCGCTGGGTCAGACCAGAGGTCCATCTCGCCCAGCGGTCCGCTCTCGTGGCGGCCCATCAGGCCCACTGCCTGAACAGTGGTCTCTGACTAATTTTACCGTTTACCTCTAATCCTATCCCTATAACCTTACTTCTACTCTTATCTGTACCCCTCAATCCCTTGGTCCTCCAGGTACCTGTCCAGACCTTTGAAGCCCTGTTGCGTGCTTCTGCTTATCACATCCTCCAGTAGCGCGTTCCATGTATCCACCACCCTCTGGGTGAAAAAGAACTTCCTGGCATTTGTTCTAAACCTTTCCCCTCTCAATTTCACTGAGTGCCCCCTTGTACTTGTGGTTCCCCATCCTTTAATATCTTCTGTACTCCAGTTCTTAAAAATACCTTTGCAAATTATCCAAACTCAGATGTCCATTAGCTATGCCTTATGATTTCCTTAACATTATTATAAGACGGATATACCCTATACTCGTCGTATCATTCTTTCTGTTAGAAAATCCCCAACCCTGAGATGTCCTGTGTGTCCAATTAGATTGTAAGCTCTCTTGAGCAGGGACTGTTTGTTGAATGCTAAATGTACAGCACTGCGGACGCCTTTCAGTGCTATTGAAATGATAAATAGTAGTAGTAGTAGTAGTAAGATACTGTGAAGATACTGATGGCAGTGCATTCTCCATTTGCAATGTTATAATTCCCCTGTATCGCTCCATGGTGCGACCTCATGTGGAATATTGGGTTCAGTTCTGGTCTCTTTATCTCAAGAAAGATATAGTGACACTAGAAAAGGTTCAAAGAAGAGCGACCAAGATGGTAAAGGAGATGGAACTCCTCTCGTATGAGGAAAGACTAAAACAGTTAGGGCTCCTCAGCATGGAAAAGAGACGGCTGAGGGGAGATAGGATTGAAGTCTACAAAATCCTGAGTGGAGTAGAATGGGTACAAGAGGATTGATTTTTCACTCCGTCAAAAATTACAAAGATTAGGAGACACTCGATGAAGTTACAGGAAAATACTTTTAAAACCTATAGGAGGAAATATTTTTTTCACTCAGAATAGTTAAGCTCCGGAACGCGTTGCTAGAGGATGTGGTAAGAGCGGATAGCGTAGCTGGTTTTAAGAAAGGTTTGGACAAGTTCCTGGAGGAAAAGTCCATAGTCTGTTATTGAGAAAGACATGGGGGAAACCCTGCTTGCCCTGTATCGGTAGCATGGAATATTGCTATTCCTTGGGTTTTGGCCAGGTACTGGTGACCTGGATTGGCCACCGTGAGAATGGAATGATAAAGAAGGGGATCACGAACAGATCGGAGAAGGTTACCATTATCATGCCATTGTACTGGGCCATGGTGCGACCCCCACCTGGAATACTGCATCTGGCACTGGTCACTGTACTTGAAGAAGGACACGGTACTACTCAAAAGGGTCAAGAGAAGAGCGACTACAATGGTTAAGGGGCTGGAGGGGTTGTCGTACAGCGAGAGATTAGAAAAACTGGGCCTCTTCTCCCTTTAAAAGAGGAGACTGAGAGGGGACATGATTGAAACGTTCAAGATAATGAAGGGAATAGACTTAGTAGATAAAGACAGGTTGTTCACCCTCTCCAAGGTAGGGAGAACGAGAGGGCACTCTCTGAAGTTAAAAGGGGATAGATTCCGTACAAACGTAAGGAAGTTCTGTTTCACCCAGAGAGTGGTGGAAAACTGGAACGCTCTTCCGCAGGCTGTCGTAGGGGAAAACTCCCTCCAGGGATTCAAGACAAAGTTAGCCAAGTTCCTGCCAGACCAGAACGTACGCAGGTAAGACTAGACTCACTTAGGGCTCGGGTCTTTGACCTAGGGGCCGCAGTGGGAGCGGACTGCTGGGCACAATGGACCACTGGTCTGACCCAGCTGTGGCAATTCTTATGTTATGTTCTTAAGTCTTTCAAGAAATTGTTAAAGACCTCCCTATTTGTGAGACTCTTCCTTTCTTGATCGTCTAAATGCAGGTAGCTAACAGAGTTATCCCTATATGGACTTGAAGATAAGATGATGGTTCTCCTTGAGGTTTTTATCTGATAATGTATTAAATTGATAGGTAATGTTTGTTACTTTTATGTATATATAGTATTTTAGCCCATTACATTAACAGGTGCTAGAATATATGTCTGTGTGTCTTTATTTCTGTCTCTCTCTCCCGCCCGCTGTCTGTCTCTCTCCCTGGCCCCCTTTGTCTGTCTTTTCTTTCTATCTTTCTCTCTCCCTGCCTCCTATGCAGCAGCATTTCTCTCCCACCCTGTGCAGCAGCCACAGCAGCATTCCCTCCCGCTCCATTTCCCTCCCCCACACCACTTCCCTGTGCAGCAGCAGCGTTTCCCCTACCCCCCTTTCCCTTCCCGCGGTCTGGCCGGCTCCCTTAGTCCCTTACCACCCCCCTTCCCTTCCCTTCTCATGGTCCCGACTAACCTTCCGATTCCAGCAGCATCTGCAGCACTCTACATGCTGCTGCTTTGGGGCCTTCTACTGGCCAGCAAATCAGGGCAGTAGAAGGCCCCTAAGCAGCGTGTGTAGAGTGCTGCAGACGCTGCTTGAATCAGAAGGTTTCAGGACCCGCAGCCCTTGCCGGACCCGAAGCGAGTTCTGGGGGCTTTTGTTTTTTTACGCGGGCCCAGCCGGAGCAGGAGGAGAAGCCTGGGAGGCAGGAATTAAAGTCCGTTCCGGCCCCCCTGGCCGGTCGCCCTGGCCAGTTCACATCCTTGAGACGGCAAGAGCCGCCGCGTCCAACAGGCTCCACGCCGCCACACGCATGCGCACTCCTACCTGCGGGTCTCTACAGCTCACGGAAAACGGGAGCACGCAGGTGGGAGTGCGCATGCGCGCTTAGGGCTTTATTATATTAGATTACCTGTTGATAAGTGGGATAGAAATTTTTTTTAAATAAATCTTAGGATACTGCTAGACTCATCACTCATTTGAGCCTGCGAATTCAAACAACCTTTAAAATGATCTCTATCACCTGTGACAACTACACAGTCTCTCTCTCCATATTGACAAGATTAGTCTGACCACAGTATTCTATGCCATAATAACTTTTGACGGGTGTGCTGTGACATCCTATACACTGATCAAATATATATATTTTTAAAAAAGCTTGCAGCAGCTCCAACTAATTCAGAGTGCAAAGATCCTCTTGTATAGTGAGAAATAAAATAATTGAGAAAACAGAAATTAGAGTTGGTCTTTTCTGTCTGAGTGTTCAGGTTATATCTTCTTTCTCCAGGGAAGCTACATATTTGAGATTTCTGGTTTTGTTTATGTTTATTTATTTATCATTTATCAGGATTTATTTTATCACCTTTTTGAAGACGTTAAGGTGGCATATTGGGAGTTTTCTCATTCATGCCTAAGGACAAGGGCCCGGATGCTCTAAACTCATTAATATTAAAATGAGCACGCCAACCGATGCCCTAATATTGCTTTGTGGCGCCCAAAATGTGGCGACGACATCTCACGACCCCAAATTACCGACAGGTTTGGAGGTGTTGGTAAGTGTGTTACCTACAGGTCTGCCGTGAAATAAAATAACTTTTTTTTTTTTATCACACCTGAGGAAGGCATACATGCATATGTTTCAAGCGCGTGTGTTTTTTTTTTTTTTAATTTGAGTTTAGTACATTTACAATATCATAAGGATATCAAGAAAAAAGGTTTGCATATGAATTTTCAATACAACAAAACCATACAACAAACAATCCTTTACAAGCCCATTAAAAGGGGAAAACATGTTGCTTATTTATCAACTAAATTTAAAGGAAAAACAAAGAAATGGGTTGAGTTCCAATGAACCCAAATCATTCCCTACTATATTCGGGGCAGCGCATGTGTTAAAGGTGCATCTTATGCATGCCCGTTAAAAGTGTAAAGTTCAAAATGGGGAAGCATATGAGGGGGTGCTGAAAAGTTCTCAGCCCAATATTCTTCATTCATCTTTTTAAATCGCTTTCGTGACACAAATGATTTATGGCTAGGCGATGCCTTTTGACGCGTGCCTGCGATGTGCACCTATGGTACGCCACAATAAGGCGTGCCTGCGATTGACGCTTATGCATGCCCGTGCAGCTTTCCTTGGCGCATGTGTACATTTGTGCCTGTGTGAAGCCAACTATTCTGCACATGTGCTGGTTTCTTTCTCCTACGACCGATTAGATGGGGTTATAGCGGACCTCCGCGAAAATCATTTGCATGCAAAATTCTTTCAACATCGATCACCATTTTCAAATTGGATAATTTACCGGCGCCACAGCGACCCACAGAATTTTAACGGCGATTTTTGAGCATCCGGCCCACGGTCATTCTATAAGAACATAAGAAGTTGCCTCCGCTGAGGCAGACCAGAGGTCCATCCTGCCCAGCGGTCCGCTCCCGCGGCAGCCCATCAGGCCTAATTGCCTGAACAGTGTCATTGACTAATTTTGTAACTGCCTCTAATCCTCTAAACCTGTCCCTATTACCTACCTCTACTCCTATCTGTACCCCTCAATCCCTTTGTCCTCCAGGTATCTGTCCAGGTATCTCTTTGAAGCCCTGTAGCGTGCTTCTGCTTATCACATCCTCCGGTAGCGCGTTCCATGTATCCACCACCCTCTGAGTGAAAAAGAACTTCCTGGCGTTTGTTCTAAACCTTTCCCCTTTCAATTTCTCTGTTGGCCCTGTTGTCTCATTGTTTTTCTAGAGTGAGTCTTCTCAGTGTCACCCTTCTTGCCCTTATGATTACGGTATTAAGGTTCGTGCTTTTGTTTGTCGGGTGTTGTCTCATTGTACTTCTTATCAGGGAGGTGTAGTTTGCTCTATTGTCTCCATGTGTCTCCCTGCAATCATATCAGAGGTTCCTTTGTCTCATGATGTAGTTTACCCCCAGGACCTTGTCAAATGGGTTTGGGCATAGTTAGATGGGTGAGACTGGAAGAAAAAGAAAGCGACTGACCATTCAAGCTGTCAAAAGCCTTCTATCTTTGTACTTTGCCCACTGCATTCGAGAAGATCTGGAATGAGCACTTCCCACTTTTATCACAGAGCAATTGTACTTTTCACGTTAGTAATCATCTACCAGCTTTAATTAGAGCATACTTTGATCCACTGTACTTTGCCCTTCCTCTCCTAGTTTTCTGTTCCTTGATTCTCTTGTTAAAGGATTTACAAATGGATATTATTTTTTTATCACCCTTACACACATATATGACGGAAGCAACAGCCAGGTAAGGCAAACTTTGCTTTATTCTTTTTTAAGCGTCATATTACATTTCTTAATAAACTTGAAATTTAAGGTACAACAGTTAAAGGAATACATTTTACAGATAGATTTAATTAAGCATTCATAGAGCATAAAGAAAATTATTTTCCAGGGGTTTGCAGAACAAAGATAATAGGTAACATGCATAGTGCATGTGACACATGTGTTTGGAAGGGATCATACACAAACATAGACCCCTCTTCCCTGCATTCATCCTATAAGCCAGGGTAAGGGCATTGATTGCTACAGGGTTCCCCTAGCCCTGCAGACAAAGAATGCAAGGCATGGGAGTAGCTGTGCAGCGGTGGCAGCGTTCCCCAGGCAAACATGTACAAGGAGAACAACTGTGGAACTGATCATCTTGTTAGAGTCTTTAATTCAAACAATCTTGGTGTATACTAGGCCAGTGGTCCCCCAACCCTGTCCTGGAGGACCACCAGGCCAATCGGATTTTCAGGCTAGCCCTAATGAATATGCGTGGAGCAGATTTGCATGCCTGGCACTTCTATTATGTGCAAATCTCTCTCATGCATATTTATTAGGACTAGCCCAAAAATCCGATTGGCCTGGTGGGCCTCCAGGACAGGGTTGGGGACCACTGCACTAGGTGACATTGCTCGATTGGCAACAATTTTATCTGCACGCAGTGTTTTGGTTTTGCTTATTTGCAATCCATTTATTGTGGTTTATAGAAGCACCGGACCCCGTAAGAAGGTCTTTTATGACTGCAACAAGGCCCGTGTTGGGTTCATACCACAATTCATTTACTGTGTGTTTTTATGTTGGATTTTCTGAACTGCACCATGTACACTAAGATTATTTGAATTAAAGACTCTACCAGTTATTCTCCTTGTATTTGCTCTCTGTGTAGAACCTTTTGGGTGGATTTTCTGTTTGTGTTAGGGTTCCCCAGGCTCCACAGCCAAAGAATACAGGAATGGAGATGGTAGAATTCAGGAGAGAGTCCGGAGTGGTGACCCTGAGATCATGGTGTCCACCAAAATAATGAAAAGCAAAGCTGGACAAGCAGCAGGAAACTGGAAGACCTGTGTAGAGGGGTGAGGGTAATGGTTGGGAAGGGAGGTGATTACGTCCATAGGGGAGATATGCTGAAAGAGTGACTGAGTACGGGGGGGGGGGGGGGTTGCTGAAGAAGGCAGAGGGTGATTGATGTCAAGGAGTTGACAGAGGTCAAAGAGAAGTGATTGCTTGGGAGAGGGGGTGTCTGAGCATAGGTTTATAAACATGAGACACTTTTGGAAAAATTTCTATTAACCTTTCATTTCACTCCAATGGGATGAGCCAACCTTAATGGTTTTGTCAAGAAAGCTGGGACAACCTGGGACTGGGGTGAAACTGGGTGGACCTGGGAACGGGTCTAGGGATCCATTATTTCCAAACAGAAAATCTGGTAACCCTAAGTTAAACCCTTTTTTTCTTCTGAGGATACTACATGATAAATAATAGAACTCCAATCTACTAGGTTCTCAAATTGTGAACCGTGGCACACTAGTGCACCGTAAGAGGTGGCTAGGTGCAATGCGAAATGTTGTGGGTAAGTATTTTAGAGTCAAGGCTACAAGAGAGGTATGGTGAGGCTTGGGATTGTATGGGTGAAAGAGTGGCGAGGCTGGAGAGCAAGTGTGAGAGAGAGAGGGAGGGAGGCGAGACAAGCGAGGGGAGGGAGCAGAGGTGAGGAGAGGGATGGTGTGAAAGGCAAGCCAGCAGGCAGGAGTGTGGGGTGGCATGCACCCAAGCATCGCCAGTTGGCTCCAGGTCACCCCCTTTGCTGCGTGGCAGGGTCAGAGAGGGGGCCATGCAGCAGGGAGCTGGGCCCGCTTTCCCCAGTCTTTCTGGGGCACCTCACTGAGACAGTCACTCTTGTGTGTGCCCCTTGCCTGTTTCCTGACTCTGTGTTTCCCCCAGTCGCTGTTTTCTTAGTCCTTCCTGATGGAACATATCAGGGGGGGGAGTCCCCCTTTCTGTGAGTGTTTCACTGTGAATGACTGAACTCAGCTTTTCTTTTATTATTTTTTATGACATCTAGTACCTCAGTTTTCTGCAACATATCTTTGTGGATTATGGTTTTCTTTACTAACATTAAATGCAAAAAAAACCTCAAATACTTCAATGTATTGAAAATGAAACGAGGTTATGTTTATCTCATTAAGTTATTGTGTCCCAACATTGAAAGTGTTGCCCCCCCAAAAAAATCAAGCTCATGTTTCAACCATATGCAATTTATTAAAACAAGGTTATTACTAGAATATAAAAACATAAGAGTTGCCATACTGGGACAGACCGAAGGTCCATCAAGCCCAATATCCAGTTTCCAACAGTGGCTAACCCAGATCCCAAGTACCTGGCAGAAACCCAAACAGTAGCAACATTTCAGAGCTCAGATTGTGATGTCATAATGCCTCATTCCACCAATGCCTAAGAGCCAAACTCAGTGATGTCACAATGGCTTGATTGTCCTAAACTTGTCTCACATAAGAATATAAGAATTGCTGTAATGGGACAGACCGAAGGTCTTTCAGATCCAGTGTCCTGTTTCCAACAGGTCCCAAGTACATAGCTAGATCCCAAGTAGTAAAACAGATTTTATGCTGCTTATCCTAGGAATGCTTTTTGAAGTTTGTTACTTTTATTCATAGTTAATTTTTTAAAACAATTTTGTGCACAAGTGCGCTGGAAAAGTTTTCATATGTTTTACAGTGTGCCACAAATCCAAAAAGTTTGAGGATCACTGTACTAGGCTTTGTATTAAAGCCTACAAGTGTGATGTTTCAAAGTACAGAACATTATACTAAATCTTAGGCAGGAATTTTTTTTTTTTTAATCTTTTTATTAATTTTTCAAAATTAATACAAAGTGCCAGGAATTATACAGACATAATAATCAAAACAATGCAGAAGAAAAATATCCCTACCCTACCATCCAAAACATTTAATCAAAGAATAAACCAACAAGATATTCCCCCCCCCCCCCCACCTGTCCTGGATGTGTATGGAAATAAAAATTAAAAACAACAGATACCTATAATGAAGTCACAAAGGATGTCAATGGGCCCCAAACCAGTTTGAATAAATTGCTATGCCCCAACATATCAGCATTCATCTTCTCATATCTTTAGCATAAACATAAACTCGCCGATCAAAAAGGAAAATTAAGGCGATCGCAATTGTTTCAATTGTGAGTTACCATTTGCATGGCTATCCCTGTCATAATTAGGAAAAGCCTGCATTTATAGTGGTCCATGGGGGGGGGGGGGGGGTTAGACAGGAAGTTATTACAAAAAAATTAATGAGTGGGATACCAGCTTCTGAGATAGAAGGTGGTCCTACACCATGGACAGGTATGAGGTAAGCCAGCTGAGAAATATTGCCAGCAAGATACAGCAAGATACAGATGACATGCACGTGGCAACACTTCCTACCATTAGGAAACCGTATTGATATTTATTAGCAATGACTTGGATAAAGGAAGGCATGAAAATCTGTTGCTATGAAGAACAGATTGAGTGCCAGCTTGCTTTGCAAAAGAAACATCTGCGGGATGGCGAGTATAGAAAAATACAATATAGGAACATTTACAGACTTGCCATGATTCTGAAACTTACACAAAACTATGTCTTTTCTTGAATCTTTAAAGATCAATTACTTGCATCAAAAGATTCATAACAGCTTTTTATTTCCATTTAAACCATGCAGTTTTTGAACAGGTGAAAAGAAATGCTAATACGGTATTATTTCTTTTTTGGGATAAATTACTATAGACAGGGTAACCAGACGTCTGGATTTGTCCTTTTTAGCACATGTCCGGGAGTCCAGACAGCTTTTCAAAACCCGGCACTTTGTCCGGGTTTTGAAAAGCTTCCCCCAAAATTTTGTCGGGCAAGAGGGTATCCGTGCATGTGCAGATGCCCTCCTGCCCGATCAGAGCAAGCAGCGGGGGAGGGGCTAGGACAGAGCTAGAGCTGGATTAGGGACAGGACTGGGGCGTAAAGGGACAGGGATGGGTGGGCGTGGGGGCGGGTATAGGGGTACGGATTTTACGAATGTAAAGTCTGGCAGCCCTATATAGACTCCTTTTACTAAGCTGTGGTAAGCGCTAGTGAATGCTTGCTAGGCGGTATCGACTCGTGTTCAAGTCCTAGCGACTTGACGGACATCATCAAGTTTTCGTGGCAGAATACAAAGTAGATTGCTGGGTCTTCTGTGCAGTATAAATTTGATGGTGCCGTTGTTGCATCAAACGCGATCCTCTGCCTCCAGCGCTGCTCATCTGCTGCTGCCCCAGATGGGTGGCACATCGTTAGTTTGACATCTCCGCTGAAACCTGTCCACTGACGGCATAGCTTTCAACTTCTCAGATGCACGCAAGCCCCAGTGGCACAAGCCTGTGTACCGTGACTGGTGCCATGAACGCTTACTGCAACTTAAAAGGACTTACTGTAGGTTGCACCGAGGCATCCCTCAATAATTTTAACGCGCGCAATAGTGCACGCTAAATTGCTGCGCTCGCTAGCCACTGCCGCCTCCTTTTAATCGGGCGGTAATTTTTCGGCTAGCGCGCGCTAATCTTGTACGTGCGCTAAAAATGCTAACGCACCTTAGTAAAAGGAGCCCTTAATTTTTTTAGTCCAAAGGGGGGGGGGGGGGGATATTTGGGGGCAAAGAGTGGACATTTCTGTTCTAATCCGTTAGCGCAGATGCATTACCCCAAGCTAGCTAATTAGCGCAGGATTAGATGCGTGAGCCCTTGCCGCCTACACAATAGGTGTCGGCAAGTGCTCCTGCGATCATTTTTGTTAATGGTCGCACGCTAATGGCAACATCAGCACAGGGCCGTTAATGCAGAAAATGGGAAATTTTCTGGCTGCACCAAAACAGGCCTTACCATATGGGAAAGACCCGCAGAAGGGGCCAGAAAGGCCACTTTTTGTGCAGCTTAGTAAAAGGAGCCCCATGTGAGATAATAAGACATTTTCATCAGAGCGGTTACATTTTGACGGGATGATGTGTGCTCGGCAGACATCGATGGTAGCGTGTGTGTGTGTGTGTGTTCAGCAGACATGTTTAGTTTCTGCTTCTATATGGTAACTGTCATACCTGATAAAAGAGAAAAACATCAGAATAGCATAGATCATAGAAGTGTCAGTCCCAACCAATTACTGCGTGAATCATATGGAGTGAGCGAAGATCCTCAAGAGCCAAGAAATGCAGTCCGAGAACAAGAAAATATGACAGAAAGATATAGAAATATTCCCCATTCTGTTGGACGCTGCAGTCTTGATTAAATGGAATTTTCAAGGACACCCGGATAGGTTGTCTATATACGAGGGGGGTCCTGAAAAGTTCTCAACCCAATCGACCGACTTCCTAAATTCTGAACGTTATTTTTCCACTGTAGCTGAAATGAGTGGTATCTTAGTCCATTAAGTGCCAATTTGCAGAAACTAAATTCTGTCTTTTGACATTTTTTCAGATCATTGATTGAACCATATCCACGTCGTTCTCTTCTTGGTTGGGGCTGAGAAATTTTTAACACCCCCTCGTATGTTACATCTTATGAACTCCAGAAGGAAGCTCTCTAGCACAATCTAAGCACTAGCAGTAAATCTGAGGAACTGAAATCATACTCCATATCAATGGCACAGCTAGGACTCAGTCAACACTGGGCGGAAGGACTGATATGGGCCCCCCCCAGTGCACCCTCCCGGTCCAACACTCCCCCCCCACACACACACACACTCAACTACTTACCCACCCACCAGGTTCTCCACAGCTACAGCATCAGAAACAGTGCTAAAAGTCACTTCTCTGACCCGAAGGACCTTTCTTCTACCATGTCCCTCCCACAGAAATTGCATCAGCGTTGCGGGACATAGGAGAAGATAGGTCCTGATAGCCAGAGAAGCAGCCTTTAGCACTGTCTCTGACACTGTAGCTGTGGAGGACCTGACAGATGGATAGGTAGCTGAGCACTAGGGGGTGGGGAGGTGCTGGACCTCAGTACACAGAAGGGAGGGTTTAGCTGCAGATGGCCCCTACCATCGATTTTCAGTCCGTCAAAAATTAGGGGACACTCGATGAAGTTACAGGGAAATACTTTTAAAACCAATAAGGGGGAAATATTTTTTCACTCAGAGAATAGTTAAGCTCTGGAATGCATTGCCAGAGGTTTTGGTACAAGCGGATAGCGTAGCTGGTTTTAAGAAAGGTTTGGACAAATTCCTGGAGGAAAAATACAAAGTCTGCTATTAAGACATGGGGGGGGGGGAGCTACTGCTTCAAAAGTAGGACATGTCCCAAGAAATCCGGACATCTGGTAACCTTCCTGTTCCTATTCCCTAAATCCCCTCTATAAGACCTCAATTCTCTTTCCTCTCCCATCCCCCCAGCTCCCTTCAGTCCCACCTCTATTCTCTTCCCCTACTATCCCACTAATACTTAACCATACATACGCTATATATTTGCTGGAACCCCTCTCCCATGCCCACCCAACACGGACAGGAAGCCAAAGTTCAAACAAAAATAGCAAAGTGAGGTGGGGGGAGGAGTTTCTCCACTTTGCTATTTTTGTTTGAACCCAGGCCCTCCATCCTCATTGGACAAGCCTGGGAGAAGGGCTCCAGCGAATACATAGAGCAGGAGTCTCAAAGTCCCTCCTTGAGGGCCGCAATCCAATCGGGTTTTCAGGATTTCCCTAATGAATATGCATGAGATCTATTTGCATGCACTGCTTTCCATGCATATTCATTGGGGAAATCCTGGAAACCCGACTGTATTGCGGCCCCCAAGGAGGGACTTTGAGATCCCTGACATAGAGTATGTGTGGTTAACTATTCAGTGATTTATCGTATTCTCTCCTATAAATTTTGGCAATTGAAATCACACGTCAAGAGGAGATTGGATGTATTATTATCCAGTCACAACAGAACCTACCACCTTACCAAATTCTCAATCAAGGTGGCGAAAAAGCCCCAGGCTCAATGAGCTGAAACCCGTTGAACTCAAAGAGCACGCAAAACAGGACCGCTCTCCGTCAATCACCGGCCAAAAAACCTCCACCCAACCACAACCGCAATATGCATGAAATGTGGCAAACCCAGGACTGAATTAACCCTCTCCTTTGAATCTGGATACAGTTGGCAGCCTTAATCTAAATATGCCTTAGATTTTTGGGTTTCATAAACCCCGTAGGTGACATCACAAGGAGGAATCTAAAAGGCAGCATTTTAGAAGTTAATAAAGTTAATGAGTCAATGATCTTGTATTTACCATGTTTTCCCCATATACGGTAGCGAAGTTGTAAAGTAAATTTTTCACAGTTTAGCCACCCCTCGCATTTATGAGTCAATGTTAGTTTTAAATATTGTAACCTGCTTTATTTAACTATTCATTCATAGATAATAAGCCATTCTGCATAATTATACATTGCATGGATGTTGCACCACAATAGCTCTGTCAATGCACATTAAATTGATATTACGTGCTAAGAGATGATGGATTTATGTCAAAGTTTTTGCAAAGAAAGGCACACTTTAGCACAGAGCTATTTTACTTAATTTACGTTTGGATTTAGTTCACATATTTTTCAGTTCGAGCTTGAGGTGAGCTACATTTGGTTTACTAGGAATTTTCCTGTCCCCACAGATCACAAGAAGCGCTTGTGGGATTTGAACCAGGCTTCCCTGGTTGTCAGACCAGTGCTATAACCACAAGGTTACTCCTCTATTTGTATATATAATTATACGAGAAAAGTGGAAGAATTCTCCAGAAGAACCTAGAAAGAAAAAATTGAAATAATGGCTACTTGCCTGCTAAGACCCTTAGGCCCTAATTCTATAAACGGCATTTAACTTCTAGGTGCCAAGGAGTACAATTGTCAATCATCCACTAGACGCCGTTTATAGTATCACACCTGGCGGCGCTTAAGCAGTCTTAGGTGCTGGCAGGCGTTGAAACCTTAGACGAACTCCATTTATGCCAGGGTTTTCTTAGTCTAAATAAGTGCACCTGAATTAGATACCTTCCAGCGCCTAAGTCAAACCACACCCAGAAGCCACCCCCGAGTAGACGCCTACCAGAGTTAGGTGCCTGCTGGTTAATGAATTGTTTTTAGTTGCTTTTTAATGGAGCTTTTCAATTAATGGCACCAATTAAGCCTAACTGAATAATTAAGTCAGGCGCTTAGAACGGCTAAGTGTCTAACTTCAGGTGCCATTTATAAAATCTGGACCTTACTGCACATGTCTATAATCATCTGTCTATTCCTATATTAAAACTATGGGCTCCTTTTACCGCGTGCGCTAACCAAAAACTAACGCCAGCTCAATGGAGGCATAAGCACAGGGGTAGGCAATTCCGGTCCTCGAGAGCTGGAGCCAGATCAGATTTTCAGGATATCCACAATGAATATGTCTGAGATGGATTTGCATACACTGCCTCCTTGAGATGCAAATCTATCCCATGCACATTTATTGTAGATATCCTGAAAACCTGACCTGGCTCCGGCTCTCGAGGACCAGAATTGCCTACCCCTGCATTAGCATCTAGCGCGCAGCATTGCAGAGCTATAACCGCTTAGCGCAGTTTAGTAAAAGGAGCCCCATGTGTCTACATAACTTAAAACTATTCATTGGCCATTGATAACTTTCATGGATAAGGTTAATTATATTTTTACAAGCTCCAAACAATAATATTTTTTTTTTAAACCCCAAATAATGATTCTTCTCTTTTATTTTCAGCACTCGAGAAGGGTGAATAAGAAATGCTGTCTGCATTATAGTATCTGAAGGGTCAAGTTATTCTGTGGGAGAGGAGTTCTAAATGAGCCTGACCGAGATACTGGATCTGTGTGAAGAGGACTAAGGATTTAATAGGATGTCAACTGAGACAGAACTTCAAGTGGCTGTTAAAACCAGCGTGAAGAAAGACTCTAAAAAGAAAGGTAGGGTCTTGCTTGCTTTGTCTCTCTTATTTTTGTAAAGTCCTCAAAGAATTGCTGTTTTTAATAATAATTATTGTGACAAAAAATGGTATTTTCCTTTTTTAATCAATCCACTGCCTAGAAGCACCCCTGGGCAATCCAAAATTATATGTTTGAAAGTTCCAGTATCTTGTCTACAAGATCAACCCATGTTTGAAAAAGTGGAGTTAATAAGGTGTGATTTTAAGGGTGTCCATAATGACCGATGAATAAAATATATAGATTGTATAATGAATGATGATCTGGATGATTTAAATATAGACTATACTTTGTTAAAATATCTAAAGTTTCAAATGCCTTTCTTACAAAATGGTCTGGTCAAAAGCAACACTTATCGTCACATATGTAGGACTCCTTTTACTAAGTGGCACTAGAGGTTTTTAGCGCAGGATGGCAAGGTAAATGGTACGCTGATGAAAGCGTTCAGGACATTGGCGTGCCAACAATTGTGCGCTGACACCTATGCACAAGACGAAAGTGCGCTGCTGGTTTTGCCACTTTTATGCCTTACCGTTAGCGTTCTGAGGGGAGGTGGGGGTGGAATCCCCCAGTACACTTATAACTGTTAGCACTTCCATTGGGGGGTGGGGGTGGGAGAGGGAAAACCCCCCCCCCCCAGTAGTTTCAAGTTTATTGATTTTTAATATACCGACCATCAACAAGTATCTAGCCGGTTTACAATAAAAGTTAAAATCAAGGTAAAATTATATTTATATTTATAGTAAACTTCCATTCTATCACTGTCCTGGAGTGTTTGGGAGTTTTAAGTGTAGTGGGGGTTCCCCCCCCCCCACACACCCCAGCGGGAGTGGGAGCTGTTATAAGTGTAGTGGGGGGTTCCCCCACCCCCTCAGAATGCTAAAGGTAAGATGTAAAAGCGGCAGAACCGGCGGTATGCTTTCGTCCTGCGCACAGGTGTCAGCACACGATTGTCAGCGCACGAATGACTGGCACGCTGCCAGGTAAATACTTCGAAGCTCATAGAATTCCTATGAGCGT
Organism: Geotrypetes seraphini; assembly: GCF_902459505.1. Lineage (NCBI taxonomy): Eukaryota > Metazoa > Chordata > Amphibia > Gymnophiona > Dermophiidae > Geotrypetes > Geotrypetes seraphini. Next base: position 53,698,517 of record NC_047095.1, read on the forward strand.
TGGAGCATTTACCTCGCTGGCCTGCACTAAAAACCTCTAGTGTTTTGGTAAAACCCAGCACTAATTACTACTATTCCATTCATTACTGTACTGTTCTCTTATATTGAAAATTTTAATAAACAAACTAAAACTTAAAAAAAAAAAAAAACCCCACAACACCCCTAATAAGCAATACCGCTTACTTGATACAGATGTTCTCCATAGACACTGAGATAAATCTGACCTAGCCAGAATGGAGCTCTCCTAGAGCCCAGAAGGGTCTGGGGGAAAAAAACCCTGAGTATATCTGCCCCCCCCCCAAATACATCACACTCCCACAGATTATGTGCCAAACTTTGTGATCACATAAGAGATGCACGTGCAAATAAATTGACTAGTGAGATCAGAAAATCAGTAAACGGGTGGTAACAAGCAATTACTGGTGTTAATTGGGAGTTTAGAAATTTGTATGTGTGTCTCAGTGTATGCTGTTCTGTAAAGGGTACTGGCTCAGAGCTATTCTCTGCCCTATCCCAGCCCTTCTGATACAACTTCCTGTTTCAAGCACATGACAATGACAGAGGGAAAGCTCTGGGTTGGGTGCAAGCAGCTTGTGTGAAGTCTGAAGGTATATTGAGGGGGTAGAGAGAAGGGGATGCGATGCTGGACCATGGGATAGGGGGAGGAAAGAGAGAGGGAAAGATGCCAGACCAAGATTTTGGTGCCCTTTATCACTGGTGGGGGAGGGGTACTTGAGGGAAAGGAGGGAATCATGAGCAGGGAGGGTGGAAGTGGAGGAAGAAACATTGTCCTACTATACTGCGCGCTGTATTTACCATATTATATGTTTGCCACACTGTCTCTCATTCATGCCATGTCTGCCACGACTCATAGTCAAAACCACCTGAGACAATCGCTCACGGACAAACCCGCCCAGACAATCGCACGCAGGATGTTAGCTCGCTGGATTTCAACAGTATTTTAGAGCGCTGTGAGGGGATGTGTCTGTGTGGGAACCCCCCCACACACACTTTAGTTAGAAATGTTGGCGATCCCGTTGGGGTGTGTGGGGGGGAATCTCCCCCCCATTACCGAGGAAACAGCCCTTTGCCCATTTTGGGGGGAAAAATGACTGTTTCCTCTGTAATGGGGGGAGTTTCCCCCACCCCTCCAACAGGAGTGCCAACATTTCTAAATAAAATGGGGGGGGTTCCCTCCCCCCCAGAGCACTTTAAAATAGTGTCCTGACGTCCTGGACGGTTTTTGACTGGACACTGTGTGCCACACAGTGTTTGCTGTTCCATGTCTTCTATGCTGTGTTTCATCACACACCCGCTTGCCTTACTGATTTTGCCAAGTCGTGTCATTCTATTTTACCCATGCTTTGTGATACTAGGCTCACCATACCCCGTTTGTCATATTATGTTTTTTTACCATGCTTTGTTAACTATCTTTTGCCATCCCTGCCAGACAATGTTTGCCATGCTATTTCCTACCATACTATGTCAGAGAGTGTGACACAGGGGTTGGAACCGCAGCCTTGGCACCCTGATGCTGTGGGTATATTAGATAGATTGTGAGCCCCCCGGGACAGACAGGGAAAAATACTTGAATACCTGAATTAATTGGAAACCGTTTTGAGCGCCCCTGGGAGAACGGTATAGAAAATTGAATAAATAAATACCATATCATAGGAGAAAGTAGCTCCAATGCAAAAGTTGGCTCAAGGCATCGCTGTCCCTTGAGCTGGTCCTGGATCTATGTGCATAGTTCTTTACAAATTACCTGCTAAGTCTATGAGTGCAGCTACCCTTGAATTTTGCATCTTGGTAGGATCAACCTCTTAACATAAGAACATAAGAATTGTCGCTGCTGTGTCAGACTAGTGGTCCATCGTGCTCAGCAGTCCGCTCAGGCGGCGGTTCTTAGGTCAAAGACCAGCGCCTTGAGTCTAGCCTTACCTGCGTACGTTCTGGTTCAGCAGGAACTTGTCTAACTTAGTCTTGAATCCCTGGAGGGTGTTTTCCCCTATAACAGCCTCCGGAAGAGCATTCAAGTTTTCTACCACTCTCTGGGTGAAGAAGAACTTCCTTACGTTTGTACGGAATCGATCCCCTTTTAACTTTAGAGAGTGCTCTCTCGTTCTCCCTACCTTGGAGAAGGTGAACAACCTGTCTTTATCGACTTTGTCTTGAATCCCTGGAGGGTGTTTTCCCCTATTTGAATCCCTGGAGGGTGTTTTTCCCTATAACAGCCTCCGGAAGAGCTTTCCAGTTTTCCACCACTCTCTGGGTGAAGAAGAACTTCCTTACGTTTGTACGGAATCTATCCCCTTTTAACTTTAGAGAGTGCTCTCTCGTTCTCCCTACCTTGGAGAGGGTGAACAACCTGTCTTTATCTACTTTGTCTTGAATCCCTGGAGGATGTTTTCCCCTATTTGAATCCCTGGAGGGTGTTTTCCCCTATAACAGCCTCCGGAAGAGCATTCAAGTTTTCTACCACTCTCTGGGTGAAGAAGAACTTCCTTACGTTTGTACGGAATCGATCCCCTTTTAACTTTAGAGAGTGCTCTCTCGTTCTCCCTACCTTGGAGAAGGTGAACAACCTGTCTTTATCGACTTTGTCTTGAATCCCTGGAGGGTGTTTTCCCCTATTTGAATCCCTGGAGGGTGTTTTTCCCTATAACAGCCTCCGGAAGAGCTTTCCAGTTTTCCACCACTCTCTGGGTGAAGAAGAACTTCCTCACGTTCGTACGGAATCTATCCCCTTTTAACTTTAGAGAGTGCTCTCTCGTTCTCCCTACCTTGGAGAGGGTGAACAACCTGTCTTTATCTACTTTGTCTTGAATCCCTGGAGGATGTTTTCCCCTATTTGAATCCCTGGAGGGTGTTTTCCCCTATAACAGCCTCCGGAAGAGCATTCAAGTTTTCTACCACTCTCTGGGTGAAGAAGAACTTCCTTACGTTTGTACGGAATCTATCCCCTTTTAACTTTAGAGAGTGCTCTCTCGTTCTCCCTACCTTGGAGAGGGTGAACAACCTGTCTTTATCTACTTTGTCTTGAATCCCTGGAGGATGTTTTCCCCTATTTGAATCCCTGGAGGGTGTTTTCCCCTATAACAGCCTCCGGAAGAGCATTCAAGTTTTCTACCACTCTCTGGGTGAAGAAGAACTTCCTTACGTTTGTACGGAATCTATCCCCTTTTAACTTTAGAGAGTGCCCTCTCGTTCTCTCTACCTTGGAGAGGGTGAACAACCTGTCTTCATCTACTAAGTCTATCCCCTTCAGTACCTTGAATGTTTCGATCATGTCCCCTCTCATACTCCTCTGTTCGAGGGAGAAAAGGCCCAGTTTCTCTAATCTTTCACTGTACAGTAATTCCTCCAGTCAAGGCAGGATTAACCAATAGGCCAAGTAGGCACATGCCTAGGGCCCGAAATGGTCATGGGGGGGCCCGATGAAGGAGGGCATCAACATTGTTTTTTTTTTAAACGGCGATGGGCCCCTCCAGCATCGATCGGCAACGTGGGCCCCCCCGATTAGCAATGCGGGCCCCCCCCCCGATCAGCAACACGGACCCCCCCCCATTGACGGAAAGTAAGACAAGCAAGCAACGCGGGTAAGAAAGGGAACGGGAAGTGTAATTGTGCAAACGGTGCTGCTTGCCCAAAGCGTCCCTCTGACGCAGTTTCCTGTTTCCGCCTGGGCGCATGGTGGGGTGGGGCGGGGCAGGGGGCCCAGTGTACTTGGGTGCCTAGGGGCCCTCGACAAATTAATCCTACCCTACCTCCAGCCCCTTAACCATCTTATTCGCTCTTCTCGGGACCCTTTTGAGTAATATTGTGTCCTTCTTCATGTACGGCGACCAGTGCTGGACGCAGTACTCCAGGTGTTGGCACACCATGGCCCGGTATAGCGGCATGATAACCTTCTCCGATCTGTTCGTGATCCCCTTCTTTATCATTCCTAGCATTCTGTTCGCCCTTTTCACCGCTGCTGCATAACCAGGAAGCCTTTCTGGATAGTTGCTAGTCTCGATGTTTTTCCTCTACCGCACAGGAAAGAACATTTGTCATATGTTAACAGAGAAAGACTATTTAATCGATGAAGAGAGACAACACCTTTACAAGGTAGAGGTTTACAAACTTTGGAAATAACTGTCTAGTTCCTTTGATTTGCTAGCAAAGATTTATAATATCTGCTGACTCCATACTCTCGTCTTCCAAGAAGCAATTAAAAAGCTGAAGTGATTTGTGTCAGTGGATAGGCAGAGCTCAGAAATTTTAGTCATATCTCCACCTACAGTCCTTGAGCTATGCTTTGAGGGTGTCCCACTTCAATTACAGGTTCACTTAGCTAACACAGGGAGAAAAAGGTAGGAATTATGTTAAAAGAACATTGATAAATGAATGTAAGTAAATTTTAAGGGAGTATTACTAATTACACTGGCCATTGTCTTGGATTGATCAGGCTGATCTTGCATCTTCTCCATGTATTTAACACAGTATGCCTCTCCTGTGCTGTTCCTGGACACTGTCTTTGTTAAAGTTACAAAGTAAACTTTTACTTGTGGTTTGTTTGTTTTTTTCTTGAATGTGCTAGAAATCACAAATCAGTTTTGTATGAGGGGGTGCTGAATACTTCTCAGCCCAACCAAGAAGAGAATGATGTGGATATGGTTCAACCAATGATCTGAAACAATCTCAAAACATAGAATTTTGTTTCTGCAGAAATGATGGACTGAAAACAGGAATGTTATTTTCCAAATAATGGTTCTTGTGGAAAAACACTGGGACCCGACATGGTCCGTGTTTTGAAGAACACTCTTTCCTCAGGGGTCCTGTTTGTGAATCGTGCCAGGTGTGAGAAGAACCATATGGAAATAGAAACCATCAAATATCTAATTCTTAAAAACGCAGTGAGTAGCTCCCGTGGGAAACGCTGGTTAGTGTAAGTTCTTCTCATACCTGGTACAATTCACAACCAGGATCCCTAAAGAAGGAGTGTTCTTCGAAAAATGGACTGTGTCAGGCCCCTGTGTTTTTCCACAGGAACCATTATTTGGAAAATAACATTTGTTGACCTTCAATAAAATTCCTGTTTGCAGTCCATCATTTCTGCGGTTTTTTCCTTTTTTGTTCTTTCTACTTGATCGCCACTGCAGAATCCGTTGGATTTTTTCTTCGTTTTTGTCATTATCTACCTAAGCGATGTCCCAAACATGCCTTCTTGACACCACATGTACCTTTATGAGGCCTTTACTCAAGTAAAACAGGATTTATATACAGAAAATCCAGTATAAAATTACACATCCCCCATGCATTTCCTTAATTAGTTCATTTGTAGAATTGCTGTAAGACACGTTATGCTCAAATCAAAATTGTGTGAGAATCAAGACAGAGAAAAATGTTGTTTTCTGTATGAGGCAATGATATTACATCAGATTTTCAAGTATCATAATGTGACAATGGAAATTGGCTTATTTGTTCAGCTTATTATGGCTCATCAGTGTAAAGTGACAAATACAACCCTACTTTATATATATATATATATATATATATATACACAATTATCTTGGAATGACTTACAATACAGTAACAATGACAGACGCAATACAATATTGGCAATCAGATGGAAGGCACCAAATTCCTCAGATTGCAACTGAACAACGTAGGAAGGGTAAAGGGATTAGGGTAAGGATTAAAAGTAAGGGCTCCATAACTGCTCTTGTATTTTCATCTTGTCTCTCCAGAACACTTTGCATTTTTACCCCCATTTGATGCACATATATACTTCTAGGTAGAGAATGACACGGTGACAAAATTCATCACTGTTCCCGTCCCCGCAGATAACCGCGGGAAATAATCCTATGTCATTTTTTTGTGTCTATCTCAACCTCAGTCCTTCTACACCAGCGTTCCTCAAAGCAAAGCTTGCGGGTTAGTGGTTGTGGCCATTCAAACTCTGATTCTTATGGGAGCCAATGATAATGAAGCCATTGTGACATCACTGATGTGATTGGCTCTTAGGCCCTGGTGGAATGAGGCATTATGACATCACAATATCTGCTCTGGATACCAGAGACTGTCATTCTGTAGTGTCTGTTTCAACCTCGGTCCTTCTACACCAGCATTCTTCAAAGCAAAGCTGGCGGGTCAGTGGTTGTGGCCATTCGTACTCTGATTCTTCCCTCTATCCTTAAAGAATGGCATGAAGATTGTTTACCGCAGTTATCCGCGGGGACGGGAACGGTGATGAATTTTGTCACCGTGTCATTCTCTACTTCTAGGCCTGCATGAAAATCGGATATACTCAGCTTTCTTTCTTAATTGACATTCCCGAGGGACGATTTGGCATTGAATACTCAGAAGTATGGAACTAAAATCAATCACCATGTGCCCCAAAAAGTGCTGGTAAATATGACCTTTTGGCAAATTTCACGCATCTAGCAAATAATATATTGAAAGGTTGATTGAAACAAAAATTGATTAGAAAGAGGGAGAAGTGTGATGTGGAGCCCGAGCCCACGCCTGCACTCAAGGCCTGCCATGTTCCACCCATCCCCGCCCTGTTATGCCCCAGTCCCGCCACCCTAGCCCCCCTTGCTGCCTGCTCTCGTTGAGCAGGAGGACATGTCCGGAGAAATTCGGATGACTAGTAACCCTAATTCTCTCTCCAATGCAAATTTCTTTTTGGAGGGAGTAGGATATGGTGAGTGTTGAAAGACCCTGAGCTGTACAGGCTGCTTTAAAGTGCCACTGCCCTCATCCTTGCCACGCCAGATGTGTTTCAACCCTGCCCCATGAATTCTGGCACTCTAGGTGATACCTAGTCTATCTAGTGGTAGGGATGGCCCTGCTGCCTTCCCTACCTCCCCCCTCCCCCAATACTGTCTTTTTTCCCCTCTTGAGTTTGGCTTGACTTCCCAACTCCCATGGCACATTTTCTCCCCATCTCTTCCTTTGAGCTTTGGGGATTCCCTGGCTGCTCAGAACTCACTTCATGGCATCTACAAAGGAAGTCCTATGACAGGGGCTTAATGGGTCTTGCATTTGCTGAAACTCCCTGCATCGTTGACATAGGTGATATGGGTAGATATATATCTTCCATGCCTCTTAAACATATCACCCAGTGGCAACATACAATCTGTACCTCCATTTGCTGTTTCAGTTTTATGGATCTATAAAATTGAGGAGTTAAGAATAACATGGAGAAAAATTGATCTCTTTTTATATAAAAGGACATTAAAATCTAAATCTAATCTCCTCCTCCCTCTCTGGTTATTCTAGTCTTCTAAATTTTCTCTTCATTTTGCCTCTTCCCTCCACTGGAGTTCCTTTCTACCCTAACTCTTGTTAACTGTGTCGATCTTTACGAATGTAGAGATGATGCGGTATACAAACCTAAGGTTTAGATTTAGAAAAGGACACTAAGGATTATTAGTCTAAACTTATAGGAACAGATGTTAGTGACAGTAAAAGATTATTCAAATTAATAAACTAATTGAGTAACACTAAACATTTAACTAATGTCCCTATTGAAAAACTTCTGACTGCTCAACAATTAGCTTGTCACTTTATAAATAGAGTCAAAGATATAAAACCACAATTCCCACCTGTTTCAGACCTTGTTTTTTGCAAAGACCCAAATATAATAAGGGAGAACCTTCATTGGGCAACTTTTGAAAAAGTTAAGTGGGATGAATTCATTAAAATATATAATAGGTATATCAACACTTTTTGCTATTTGGATATTTGTCCATCTTATATCTTAAAGAAGGCACCTCTCTCATTTCAAATAATTTTTTGAATGGGTTAACAAAATGCTAAAAAGAGGTCTTTTCCCAAACTATTTAAAACACATGGAGGGGCATAATAAAAAAAAGTCTAAGTCCCCTTTTGGCCTAAGGCCCTAGGCGCCCAACGTAGGCAGCAGGGAAATTCCCAAAATGTGGGGTTTTTTTACGAGTCCCATGAGAACTGACGCAGGCATTGATGAAGCAGCACGGGGTAGGCTGGATGCTGAAAAGATCGCTCCTGCCCTTTACCGCAACCATGACATTGCAGGAGGCAGCCGGCGGAGGCAGGGTATTTACCCGGGGGTGGGGGGGGGAGGGTAGGGATGTATAAGCCACCTAAAACTAATGAATTATGTCCTATTTTCAGGATACTAGGATCCTTTTTGCTTCTGGAAGGAACAGGAATCCATGTGACATCTTGAGCCCTAATATGTTACCTGCAGTGGACAAGGAAGGTGTTCAGAATGATGAATGGGGACACCATAGTTGTGATGGATGCTCTGTGTGCTCTCTGATGCTAGATTTTTTTTTTTTAAGTGGTTCCTACAAGGGCTACTATAGTGTTTCTCACTGCTGAGTGAACTGATACATTTTGGACCTTGCTTAATGGTTGTTTATAAGTGGAGTTTTTTGCCATATGAAGATGAACTGAGGCTTTTTCTCCACTTTTTTTTCTTTTTTCTTGTTGTTTGTGTGTTAAGTATGTTTGTATGAGTGCAGTGGGTAGACCTGGTAGTGTCTAGGTAGGTCCCTCCTATGGTTTCCAATAGGGCATAATTCATTAGTTTTAGGAGTTTTGTATGTCCTTCCTGAGATTTATTTGGGTATGTATAAGCCACTCCCATGTGGTTTTAAAACTCTTAGATAAGCCGCAGCTTGTAACATGGGGTGGCTTATCTAAGAGTTTTAAAATATGTATAGGCATTTTTTGCGGCCTATACACTGGGGCAGAGCCTGTATGCGGGGAAATACGGTACTTTCAATTTCAGCATCACAGGCACCTGGAAATAGTTCCATTGCAAATTAAACATGTTCATACACAGGATACCTCTGTTTTTCTGAGCCCACCCTGTCTCTGGGTTCTGAGGTTTCTGGGATTTCACAGGCTAGCTTTGAAAGATAATAGGAGCATACATTAATTGGACATTGAGGAAAAGGAATGAAATACCAGCCCTCAAGTGCTAGACACATGAAATTTTCAGATTAATGAAAGTCTCGAATAAATTGAACTTCTTTTAAATTAGTTGGGTTATGAAAAAGTCTCACACACTTTCATATTGGATATGATGAAAGTCATAATAATATTGTATTCATGTAGTAGCTTAATAGCTTTAAAGATTGATTGCAGAATAATTATTATTATCCAATTACAATGGACACATATTTTACCCAGCTTGGAAGAATGAAACACTTGAGTTAGTCATGCCATACTGCACACCTGGAGATGCAGCTGAATTTTTGCTCCTTAATCTAGATCTGTGCTCTCAAACTTGTGGCCCATTTTTCTGCTTTCTTCTCAAAATCTACTTTTCTGTGTCTTCCCATCCCATCTATCCGTGTGTGCTATTTTTTCTTTCTTCTCCCCTATTCCCATCTATCCCATAGAAGCATTTCTTCTATCTCTCTTCCCTGCCACACCCATTGCTGCCCATCATCTCCTCCCTCTGTCTTCCCCCTTCCCCTCCATCCCTGTGCACCATCTCCTCCGTCTCTCTAGTTGTCTGACATCAGTCTTCCTCCTTACACACTCATATGGTCTGGCATTTCTCTCCTTCCATCCCTCTTATGGTCAGACCACTGGAAGGGGAAAGAGAGATGTCAGACCAGAAAAAGGAAGGAGAGAGAAAGATACCAGACTGCGGGAAGGAGAGGAGAGAGATGTTAGACCAGTGGTTCCCAAACCTGTCCTGGAGGACCCCCCAGGCCAGTCGGGTTTTCAAAATAGCCCTAATGAATATGCATGACAGAGATTAGCATATAATGGAGATGCAAGGAATGCAGATCTGCTCCATGCATATTCATTAGGGCTATCTTGAAAACCCAACTGGCCTGGGTGGTCCTTCAGGACAGGTTTGGGAACCACTGGTCTAACATCTCTCTCCTCTCCTTCCCGCAGTCTGGTATCTTTCTCTCTCCTTCCTTTTTCTGGTCTGACATCTCTCTTTCCCCTTCCAGTGGTCTGACAACTCTCTCCTTCCATCACCCTTCTCCAAAACCTGACATCTTCTTTGAATCATCTGTCCTCCCTCGCAGTTTGATAGAAGAGGCCCTTAGTTTTGTTATGATCAATATTTTAGATATTACTGTGCCTTGCATGTGTTAATGATTTTTGATTGTGTTATTGTGATCCACTTAGAATGTTAAGATAATGCAGAATATCAATATTTTTTAATAAGTAAATGATGAAGCTGTACATGTATGTTGAAGACATGCCCATGCTCCTCCCATGCTCCTCCCATACTCCTCCCATGTTCTTCCCATGCTCCTCCCATACTCCGCCCACATGCGAACCCCTTGCAGGTGAATTCTATGGCATTTACATGCTACTTGATGAGCAGAAAGATCTAAAGGGCCCCTTTTATTGAAGTGCAGTACCACATGTTTAAAGCAAACATTAACATGTATAGGGTTACCAGATTTTACTATTGTAAAATCCAGACTCATGGCCCCACCCCCAAGCCCGCCCAGTTCCACACAGCCCCGCCCCGTTCTGCCCTAGTCACACCCTGTTCCGCCCCGCCCCTCAATCTGTTCTTGTGCTCAGAGCTGCGTCGAGAGGGCATCTGCGCAGGCGTGATGCAATGATCTCGCACGCATACATGTATGCACGTGGCATCACTGCGTTGCATCCACACATGGGCAAATGCCATCCCGACGCAGCCCCGAGCCGGAAGCATTTCAAAACCCGGACAAAGTGGCATCCGGGCGCCCAGACGCGGTTTCTAAAAAGAGGACTTGTCCGGGTAAATCCGGACGTCTGGTAACCCCCCAAGCATGCAGAGGGAGCACCCGGCATCTGCTCACAAGCACTGCATTACCTGGAGTGACTGCGTGGGAATGACCATGCAAATGATGCAGTGTAGACCAGCTCAAAAATATTTCTTCAGCACTGCCAGGGCAGCCCCTCAACCCCCCAAATCAGTGCGTCAGCTGAGGCGGTATATCAGATTGCAACGGTGTGGTTTAATATTCAGACAGGTGTAGCGAGGGCTCATTGAAAATTAAAGATTCTAGACTTTTTTTTAAAAAAAAACAACAACTTTGTTCTGATGGGGGATTATGTCAGAGAATTGTTGTCCGGATGGGAACATTTGGGAGAAGTAGATAAGCCAGTGCATCGCAAACTGTGTGCTGCGGCACACCAGTGTGTCTCCTGAGATTTCAGGTGTGCCGCGACACACTGGCGAGGAGGAGAGTCATCCACGCCGGTTGACTGCCTACAGGACGAGCCTCTCGTGGTGAGAGGCACGTCCTGTAGGAAGTCCGCCGGCACAGATGACTCTTCTCCTGGCCGGCATCTCCCCTCCTCTTCCCACCCCCCCCCCCCGGGATCCCTCCATCGAAACAGGTCGCGGCCGGATGGGCTTCTGCGCATGCGCGGATGTTGATGACATAATGTTATTGCGTCGACATCCGTGTACTTCCGGGTGCCTTCCGACTGGGGCACTGGATTTAGTGTGCCGCCGGCCAGAAAGTCTACGAGACACTGAGATAAGCAGTGGATAAAACTGAAAGGAGCTGTGATTGCAGGCGATGGTTCCCCCCCCCGAGTCCTAGCCTGACTTCAAAATAATCAGTTGTGTGTGTCTCTCTCTCTCTCTCAATCTCGTTTTCTATTTATAATACTCTAGTCAGAATTTATCGATCTTGGGTTTCCTGGCAAATTATATGTGCCAACTAGCATTTGAAAGCTAAAGTCCATAAAAACTGAAGTTAGACATTTAAAAAAAGCAGTCCTCCTCAAACACATTCTTTATTTATCTTTCAATTATATATGACAACGCACATTAATAATGAGATGCAAAGCTGGTCATTATTATGCAAAAGGAATAAAGTAGCTTGATCTATACCTTGAAAGTTGTTTATTCACGGAATGATGCCACTGTGTTTCTTCCTCAGGAGCAACTTAAAGGGCCCAGTTCATTCCCCCCCAAACCCCCCCTGATCCACTTGACAAAGTATTTCCCCTTAAATTCTCCTTAGCACCTATCAAAGGGTAGAGGTAGAGGGGACAAAGAGTGATCCCTGGATGCTCCTACCCTGGCAGTTCCCAGCCTCAAATTGGGACTCTCAGTCCCCTAACCCTAGTGGAAGTCTTGTGGTACGACCATTAGGGGTCTGATATTCAAAGCAATTTAGTTGGCTTCTGACTGGTTAAAATACTTGGTCGGGCTAGACATTAATATTCAACAGTGCTTAACTGATTAAGTGATGCTGAATATATTGATGTTAGTGCCAAACTCAAAGCCAATTATCTTGAAGGCATTCAAGTGATAGAGTCAGCACTTGGTTGCATAAAAGTCTGTCCTATTTTTAAGCGGTAACTCTTAGCTGCTTAAGTGATAAATATCGACTTAAGCAGCTATATCTTAATCGGCTTAAAAATAACTGGATATTCAAAGCTGAATCCTGCACAGGTCCTGGCTTTGAGTATCTGGGAATAGTGCTGCCAGTGGTGTAACAAGGGTAAGAGGCGCCCGGGGTGTAGACACCCCACCCCGCACCTTCTGCACCCCGACACCACACTCACACCTGCCCTTTCCTCCCTCACCACCAATACCTCTTTAAATCTTTGCCAGCCAGAGCAGCTTCTCTGACCTGCTGCTCACGCCGGCGTTGACTTTCCCTCTGACGTCACGTCCTGGCCCCGTGACCAGGAAGTGCTTTTAGGCCAGAGAAGTTACTTGCACTGTTGAAAATTTAAAGAGGTACGGAGGAGGGGGGGAGGGCGGGTGTGTGCGTGGCATATGGGAACAGAGAGGTGGCAGCGCCCCCACCAGGATGGCACCCAGGCCGGTCCACCATTTGACTCATAGTACTAGAGGGCTGAGGCTGCCATTTTGAAACCATAAGCTGTCAGGGTAGGAGTGCCCATGGGGGTCATACTTTGTATCTGTTAGTAGTACCAGTAAGTACTGAAAGAGTAGTAAGAGTAGGGTTACCAAAAGTCCGGATTTACCAGGACATGTCCACTTTGTCCGGGTTTTGAAAAGCAGATTGCTTCGGGAGGGGCATCTGCGCATGTGTGGATGCCCTCCCGACCGAGACGAGCGGGCTGAGGGGGGCGGGACTACGGACGAGCCTTGGGCGGGGTGTGGGCATTGATGGGTGGAACTGGGCGGGCCTGGGGTGAGGATCTATGGGACCGGATTTTACATCCAAAACCCCAGCCTTTATTTATAGGGTTTTAATTCCGTACACATCGCCTAGACTTCTGAGGTCAAGTGACCAAAATTTGTTGGTCATTCCCTCTCTTAAAGTAATCAACACAAGGCGGCAGACTATTTTTTCTGTCACGGCTCCTCAATCTTGGAATTCTCTTCCAATTCACCTAAGAGATGAAAAGAATCTTGGAATATTTAAGAGTAAATTAAAGAGTCTTCTTTTTCAAGATGCATTCAATGTTTAATTGAACTGCTTTTGGCTCTGAAATTTTTTTTTTCTTTTACTACTTCTATCATTTTTTATTCCCCATCCTATTGTTTTTACCTTAATTGTTCTACTTTTATATCTAAATTATATTTCATCCCGAGTTTTCCTCTTGTTTCTTTTTTTATCAATGTATGTCTATCTTAATTTATTATGTATTAGTAGCTACGAAACTTGTTGTTTATATTTGTAATTTTAATCATTATTATGTATCAGTAGCTATGATACATTTCTTTTAAGTTTGTCTCCCCTTATTTTGTATTTTTGTAATTGTATTACTTTGTACATTGCTTAGAATTCGGAATAAGCGATTAATCAAATGTTATAATAAACTTGAAACTTTTGAAACTTGATCCATAAAATCTGGTAACCCTAAGTAAGAGGTGGTAGGTTACTTTGCAAATGTGAACAGGGCAGTTTTTTTTTTTAAAGCACTGGCCTGTCCTTTTAAAAGACATTGAGCCTAAATTATCATTTCTAAAATGCTGGCCACTGTCAGCTGAATTAAACCTGGACATTCAGTGCAGGTCCCTATTCAGGAAATGAAACTGAACATGAGGGCACAAGGCAACTGATGAGAGTTAAACCAAGTGGTAGCAATGATCCTTAGCTACCCAGTTAATACAGGCAACCTTTCTGCAGAGTATGGGCCAACTATCAGCCTTCCCCAGGTAACGACCTACTTTGACCCCTGATTTCCCCGACGCTAACCAGATAGTGCCGCAGCTGTCAGAGCAGATGTTCACCAGGTCTTTCTGGCTAAGCGCATCTTAATATCTGCTCCATGTCGTGCCAGCCAGCAAGATTTAACCAGTTAAGAGCCTCTGCTGTCCAGGTAAATCATTTTCAATTTCAACCCGTATCTTCCTTTTTTAGAACTATACTTGGAAATACATTTCTCATCAGGCAGAAAAGTGCATTTCTGGTGGTGATATCATTCGCCCCCCCAAAGCCTCTCTTCAATAGCTTTGCTTTGGATTTTATTTTCCATTCTCTTTGAAATCAGAGATGATCTGTAAAGCGTTTTCTGATCACCAGTTCAGGGCGAAGGGATTTACTGCCTCAAATAGAAAAACCGTGCCCGAGATTCCTCCAGAACAGAGCTTAAAAGGCAGCACTTATGACAGGCAGATGTTGTGTATATATAACGCATGCATTGAGCTCATTAGTTAGAAACTGCAGTTATATTTTCCACATTAAGACTATGCCTTCAGTGCCTCCATTGTGCTGTCAGCCCAGTAAGGATGTCTGGATTAGCGCTGAGTTAGCAGTTTGCATGGATAGCATCCTTTTAGCTGATTGCCAGATATGAATATGACACACGCATGTTAAGTTGATGTAATGTCACCTGTGCATTAGTGTCCCATCTTCCTTTATGTGCCAGGGGACGCAAACTGTCATCCTGCAGTAAGGAGGGAATCCTAAACGTGATGCACGAAGCCTTTGTCAGCTTGTCAGTTTAACTGATCTGCTGCCGGAAAACGGATGCCCTAACAACCAGAGGCCCTTCTTTTCAACTAGACTTCAAAGATCCCACTCCCCGGCTCTCACCTCGGTCACGTGCATTAAGGGTGCACCATCCCCCTGGGTTTTTATATATGGTGGCCAAAATCATAGAAACATAGAAAATGTCGGCAGAAAAGGGCTACAGCCCATCAAGTCTGCCCACTCTGCTTACCCACCCCCTGTCTATGCCCTAATGACCCAATTTCCTTATCTTGACCCTCGTAGGGATCCCACATGGGTATCCCATTTATTCTTAAAGTCTGGCACGCTGTCTGCCTCGATCACCTGCACTGGAAGCTTGTTCCAATGATCAACCACTCTCTCTGTGAAGAAATACTTTTTGGTGTCGCCATGAAATTTTCCGCCCCTGAGTTTGAGCGGGTGCCCTCTTGTGGCCAAGGGTCCCTTGAGAAAGAAAATATCATCTTCCACTTCGACACGTCCTGTGAGGTACTTAAATGTTTCGATCATGTCTCCCCTCTCCCTACGTTCCTCGAGAGTGTAGAACTGCAGTTTGTTCAGTCTCTCTTCGTACGAGAGACCCTTGAGCCCCGAGATCATCTTGCAGCTCTACACTCTACACAAATCGCGTGCCCAAATTTGAGTGTGCGCCCAAGTGTGCCATTAATTGGGGGCACTTATAGCCAATGAAGAGAGCGTGGTGCGGTGCTTAGAGCTGCAACCTCAGCAAACTGAAGTTGCGGGTGCAAACCCCCACGCCGTTCCCGGTGACCCTGGGTAAGTAACATAGGCCCAAAATCTGTAACCAGCGCCTAAAGTTAGGCTCCTATTTCGGAGGCGCCCAACTAGATAGGCGCCTCTCTAAATGGAATAGCAAGCCCAATTACGCTTTTTGATCAGCACTGATAGAAACCTAGGCGCCTATCAAGAAAGCGCGATTCTGTAACAAGGCGCCTCTAAAAATTTAGGCGGCTTTCATAAAAATATAGGCGCTACGCATGTTGGGCGTGGGCGTGGCTACGTGTTAGACGCCTCCTCACCGAATCGCTGCTCTTAAGCGTGCTTAAGCGCGCGCATGGGTGCCTAACTTTTAGCTGCGCCTAGAGCTGGCCTATTTATTGGGCGCCTCCAAAATCGACGCCGCTCAGCGCGATTCACTAATCAGCACCCAATTTTATTTGAATCGCGCTGAACAGTGCCTAACTTTTGGGCACTTCTTATATTCGCCACAGGTACATTAGATAGATTGGGGGCCCACTGGGACAGATAGGGGAAAATGCTGAAGTACCTGTATGCAAACTGCTTTGACTGTGGTTTGTAACGACAAAAAGGCGGTATACAAATCCCAATCCCTTAATAATGTAGCCATGGGTGAACATAATGCACTAACTGGAGGCAGAAATAGTGCATGAGCTCACCATGACTGCTAATGTGGTGTACAGGTTTTCAGTGCTGTACATAGCAATTAGGTGGGTAGCAGTCCCTAAGGCCCTCTTTTACAAAGGCTCATAATCGAAAGAGAAAAACGTCCAAAATCCGGCCTAAGTCGGCCCTTGGACGAACATTTCTCTAAAACGTCCAAGTGCCGATAATCAAACCGGGTTTTGGACGTATTTCTAAACGACTTAGGCCTTCATAGTGCCGCTCAACGTCCAAAGCTAAATGGGGCGTTTCGGGAGGCGTGTCGAGGGCGGGAGTTGGGCGGGACGTGGGCCGGCTTAGACTTAGTCGTATAGCATGTATAACCGAAAGTTAATCAACAGAGCCTAGAGGAAACTTGGACGTTTTGACTTAGACCATCTAAAACATGGTCTAAGTCACTAAAACCCACCTAAACTCACCACATATGCACTAAAAACACATAAAACAGACCCCCCACACACTACCCCAGTGATCACCAACCCCCTCCCACCCCCATAAAAATTTTAATCATAACTTCAAATTTTAGCCTCCAGACCATCATCACCTGGCTGCCTAGCATAGGAAAGCCTAATCGTCCAGCCCAGAGCCAGTTTAAGTCATCTTGGGGGTGGGTTTGGGACCCATAGAGAGATGGACCCATGCCCATAAGCCCCTGTAATCACTGTATTGATATTGAAACATGTGCACTCCCCTATACACCCCCAAAACCCTTTTGTACTGGCATATAAGTGGCTCCTGCATCCATAAAGGCTATAGGGATGGTAGATAAGTGGGTCTAGGGGATTCTGGAGATGGTTTGGGGGGGGCTCACCGTCATCTATAATGGAGCTACAGTGAGGGGAAGCCATGGCACCCTGTTTGTGAAGTTCACAGCAGTGCCCACTATTTAGGTGCCCTGTCTGGGTGTTCTGTCACTCACTTTGCAGGCCCCTCCCACGTCCAACAGGGCTTGTTCTAGACGTTTTTGACTTGGACGGACATTTGGACGAAAATGGACTAAAAAGATAGACGTTTTAGATCAGATCTGCAGGACGTCTAATTTGGACGATTTTCAAAAGTCAAAAGAAGTTGGACGTCTCTTTCGAAAGTGGGACTTAGGCACTTTTTGACTTTGGACGACTTGCGAAATGGACCTAAACGGACTTAGACGCCCCTTTCGATTATGCCCCTCCACGCGTTTTAGCGCGGATTTAGTGTGCGCTGAATCAACGGGTGCACTAACGGCTAATACATCCATAGGATAACATGCATGCGTTAGCGTTTAGCGCGTGCGCTAAAAAGCTTAGCGCACCTTTATATAAGAAGGGTAAGTTATAGGTCTGCCTATGGTAAAGGGTGACAGCGGTTTAAAAGGAAGGATGACGTTTCCAGTCCTAGGCACCGGGGCTGCAGGTAGGGTAACCAGACGTCCGGGAAAACCCGGACATGTCCTCTTTTGGAGGACTGTCCGAACGACTGGACAGATTTTTTAAGAAGAGCTGTTTGTCTGGGTTTTCAAAGAGCGCTGAGCTCGGGGCCACATCTGGAATGCCTCCCAGCATGCACAGATGGGATGCGATGATGTCACATGCATGTGATATCATCGCGCCCCATCCGCACATTCTCACAGACACGGCCCCGAGCTCGAGGAAAGACAGGAGAAGAGGGATGGGGTGAGGCCGCATGTCTTTTTTTTGGCTCCATGAAATCTGGTAACCCTAGATGCAGGGTTTATGACCATTTGAGATTTGAATAGTATGGCACCTGGAAAAGGGAGAAGTTGTTATGGAAATAGGTTTATATGAGCAGACCTCAGGGCTCCTGTGAAACTGCCAGGCTCCCTATTCAATAGGGATGGGGGCTGGGAGTTCAGGAAGCTGTTTTTAGTAGAGAATGACTCGAGACTGAATTCATCACCATTCCCGTCTCCGCGGATAACCGCAGGAAACTATCCCTTGTCATTCTTTAATGTCTATCTCAACCTCGGTCCTTCTACACCAGCATCCTTCAATGCAAGGCTTGAGGGTCAGTGACTGAGCCCATTCATACTCTGATTCTTCCCTCTCTCCTTAAAGAATGACATAGGAATGGATTCCCGTGATTATCTGCAGGAACGAGAATGGTGATTAATTCTGTCACCGTGTCATTCTCTAGTTTGTAGAGAGACCAAGACAGCTTCCTGGAGGGTGGTCTTGAAGAATGACATAAGATCTGTCCTTGAGCGGGAAATTTGTCTTTTGGGAGATCTCCTTTTCTTGACCGATTAGGGTCCTTCCAACAAGAAGGATCTTTGGGAATTTTATAAACATCTTTATCCATCTGACCTCACGCAAGAATCATCCTGCTATCCTCTCTGGCGCCTGGATATATAATAACTTTATTCTTATATACCGCCACAATCTTTCGACTTCTAGGCGGTTCACAATGAAGAAAAACTGTACAGACAGCGAATTACAAAGTATTGAAATGAACATCGTATGATGATACAAGGAAAATTTCAGGGTCGGAATATTACATGGTTTTATAATGTGTAACTTTATACAATCAGCAATAATTTATTACATGGTTTTATAATGAGTAACTTTATACAATCAGCAATAATTGAGAACATAAGTAGGAGAGGAGAAAGTAGAATGCGCGGTCAATAAGTTACAAGGAGAAAGACTTTAAAGATGATAGTGGTGGCTTAGGAGTATTGGTGAGGAACTATTTTAATTACTTGGTACGTTAGCGGAGGACGGGCACCAATGAGCATGCTGGTAGGTAAATTAAAGATGGAGTTTTGGCTGATGAGGGGGGATGGGATTGTTTGGATGAGAGGGGAGTCTGGTTAGGTTAATAATTTTTTAAACAGGGTGGTTTTTAGTTCTTTTCTAAAGGCACTATATGATTCTCTGGCGCCATCGGTGAAGTAACCTAGCCAAGTGTACAGTCTGGCTGCTTGGAATTTGAATGTTCTGTCAAAGAAGGTTTGATATCTACAGCCTGTAATGTTTGGGTATGTGAAGAGGTTATGGTTTCTGGTAGGCCTGTTAGTGGAGTGGAATTCAAAGTGAGGTAGGAGGTAGCTGGGGGCCAATCCCCAGATTAGTTTATAACAAAGGCAGGAGAATTTGAACTGAATTCGTGCTTCAATTGGTAACCAGTGAAGGAGTTTGTAGTATGGACTAACGTGATCGCTTTTCTTTAGACCGAATATTAAGCGGATGGCCGTATTTTGTACTATTCTCAATTTTCTCACATTTTTTTTAAGTACCCCCAAATAGACGATGTTGCAATAGTCCAGGGTGGATAGAATCAATGACTGAACCAGTAATCTGAAAGATAGCGGGTCGAAGTATTTTTTTATGGTTTTCAGTTTCCAAAGGATGAAGAAGCATTTTTTGGTCACTGAGTTTATGTGATCTGTTAGAGTCAAGTGGGTGTCCAGGGTGACTCCCAGTATTTTTATGGTTTTTTGTATTGGGTAATCATGGCCATTTACATGTATTGTAGTTGCGGATATTTTTTCGTTTGGGCTGGCAAGGAAAAACTTTGTTTTTTCTGAGTTTAGTTTCAGTTTGAAGTTTAGAGTCCATTTTTCTATAGCGGTCATGATGGAGGAGATTTGTTTTAAATTTGCTGAGGTCGCGTTTGTTATAGGTATTAATATGGAGATGTCGTCTGCGTATATGTAGTAGGTTAGGTTAAGCTTTTGCAATAGGTTGCCTAGGGAGGAGATGTATATATTGAACAGGGTGGGAGATAGGGGGGAGCCCTGTGGGACTCCCGAAGGGCTTTGCCAGGGTTTAGAGTAGGTTCCTTCATGGACTACTTGGTAAGACCGTTTGGTTAAAAATCCTTTGAACCAGGTCCATACTCTTCCTGATATTCCCATTTCATCTAAGCACCTGAGCATTGTCTCGTGGTCCACGAGATCGAAGGCGCTGCTGAAGTCTAGCTGTAGGATCAGAGCGCTGGAACCTTGAGTGAAAAGGTTATATAGGTGGTTAATGAGAGAGCCTAGGACTGTTTCAGTACTGAATCCTTTTCTAAAGCCTGATTGGTGGTCATTTAGGAGAGAGAATTTATCTAGATGATTTACTAATTCCAAGTTGACCAACCCTTCCAGCATTTTGGTGAAGAAGGGGGTGCTCGCTATGGGTCTATAGTTGGACGCCATAGTGAGCGAGATCTTCTGGTCTTTGGGTATGGGTGTAATGAGGATGTGTCCCATATTTTCCAGATAAGTTCCGTTTTTGAGAGAGTATGTTGCCCAGTTAAATAGATCCCTTTTGAATTCTGGTATTGCCTCTTGCATGATCTGAGACGGACATTCATCGAGTAGACAATTTGATTTGGAGTATTTGTTGAAGAGTGCAAGGAAGTTGTTCCAATCTGGGGGCTCGAAATGCTTCCAGCTCATATCGCCAATGGATTCACTATTCTGCGATGTAAGGTTGAGTTCGAGATTGGGTGGGGGAGGGGGTATTGAGGCTCTTAAGTCAGTGATTTTTTGCCTAAAGTAATTTGCTAGGATGGTGACCGCTGGGATTCGCTCGTGATGGTTCTGTAGTATCTGTGTGGTGTCTGTTATTTTATTTACTAGTTTGAATAGTTCTTTACTATTTGTGCTGGCTGATCCTATTTTCTGTGCATAACAGTTATAACGTTTTTCTTTGATCAGGTTTTTATAATTTTTCATTTTTTGTTTCCATTTAATTTTGTCTTCCGCTTTGTCGGTTTTTTGCCATATTCTTTCCAATTTTCTGAGATCTTGTTTGAGTGCTAATAATTCGGAGTCGTACCATTCTTTTGATGCCCTTGTGTTCTTTTTGTATGATTGAAGGGGAGCTATTTGGTCGAGTGTGTCTTTTGTGAATTTATCCCAGGTAGTGGGGAATTCTTGCTCTTCCTCTAATTTGGGGTAAAGTTCGTAATGGGTCCAGAATTCTGTGGGGTTGATGATGCTTCTGCGGGTGATTGTTTTGTTCGAACTGGTTTTGGTTTTATGTTTTTCAGTTGAGTGTTTCTTTTGCCAGCGTAATTCAAAATTATAGATATAATGATCTGACCATATGCATTTAGTCCAGCTTCCTATATGATATTGTATTTTTTGTATGTCGGGGTCTTTGTGTGAGAAAGTGACGATGTCCAGTTGGTGTCCCTTTTCGTGTGTTTTCTCTTTGTCTGGAATTTCAAAACCCAGAGTATTTAGGAATAAGTTGATTTCTGTCACTTCCGGTTTTTCCCTTTGCTCTAGGTGAACATTTATGTCTCCCAGGAGTATATTATATTGGCCTTTTATGGTATTGGACGAGAGGAATTCGAAAAATTCTTCCTTTGCATTTGACCATTTTTTTGGGGGGATGTAGAATAGTGTAGCTATTAGATATTCTTCCAGTTCGGGGTATGTGATCTTACAGGTGATGATTTCCATTTCTTCTGTGATTTTTGAGTCCATTGTGGTGAAGTTAAAGTGGCATTTAAGTATTATTGCTAGTCCCCCTCCTCTTTTCCAGCTTCTAGTTATTGGGATGATTTTATAGCCCTGGGGTATCATTTCCTTCATTATGACATCTGTGTCTGAGGTCATCCACGTTTCCGTTAGGAATATAATATCCGGGTTGTTATGTTCGATCCAGTCATGTATGATCTGTGCCTTGTTTCTCACTGACCGAGCGTTCAGATAATATCCCTTAAAGTTCCTGTATATGTCAGTATCTGCCTGACTCTCCCCCTCCCCTTGCTCTCCAAACCTCACCACTTTTGCATCATACTGGAACAAGAAAGCTGAACCCAAAGGGGATCTATCCATTGAGAAATTCTTCTGTGTGTACTTGTGTTATATTTACTCAATAAAGCATAATTCGGAAGTTATGAGGATTATTTGTGTGTGTATCAGCATGGGGGTTTTAAACTTCTGATAAGTGTGACCTATATCTGGAATATGGTTATACAGAATCAGCAAGTGGAATATACAGTAGAATAGCGTTCCTTATGGATTTTATTTTTGGTGCCCAAATTTGGGTGTTATTTACTGAATCTAGTCCCATATTACCACAGAATCATTATGGGATTCATTTGTTAAGAAGTTGCCTAGCCTTAGACTAAAAAAAAATAAAAACCCTCCGAAGCCCCCGACCCATTCATCCCATTCCCAATCACCACGTTGCCCCCTCCACCAGCCCACAGCCATAACTTCCCCTGCCTTACCCCCCACTCACTCCAGGCCTACCTAAGTACCTAGTGGCCCAGCAGGGAGTCTTCGGGGGCAGGAGCGTGGCCCCCTCGCTCATGCCTCTCACAGCCGTCGTGACTTTTTGTGGCAGCTTGCAATACTTCCTGTATTCTATAACATGCACACCTAAATTTCCTAGTAACAACATGGTAAATGACATGAAATGGACATTTGTTTTTTGGCTGCACACCTATAAATAATTACGGTATAATATCTGCCTTATAACTGAATTTGAAAAAAAAAAAAATCAGATCTAAAATCCAAATTTTGATCATTATTCAAGCAATGAAAGAAATCACTTGAGATCTGCAATGTGAGAATCCTGGTAATGACCACAAGGGCAAAGACGCAGAAGACTTTAAATGGACTTCATCTATTTCTCAGGACAGACGGATGATGTGAGAAAATATTCAATTTGAAGCTGCCGAGATTTAAAAAAAAGACATATCTCTCCTATGAAAAGCATAAATGTATCTACATGACCCTCCTGCACCTCCTGCATTTTTTGCATATATTTTTCATTACTAAGAATAAGGTTGCAGGTTGCTACAGTGTAGGAGGTAACTTGTAAATAGCAATTTCCTTCTGGCTGTTGTGAAAGGGTAAAGATGAAATACAAGTGTCATTTCTCTGCTCTCTGTGTTGATGTATCTTTTCCTTTTTATATGGCATGGTTAATTAATTCTCCCTCTCCCCCTCCCCGTGCATCTCGTCTGTCCGTGGTATACATGAAGACAGTAAGTACCGTTGTGTTTCTCTGAGATAAGTCACTTGCTGAAGGTGATTCATTCCTGTTTAACACGCTTTATGGTGTCAATCTCAACAGAAGTTCTTTCTGGCCTGAAGAAGACTATTGGATACTATCCATAAGGAGACTCTTAGAGTTATGCCACTTTCCTAGGGTTACCAGATTTTCCCGATCTGAGCCTCCCTAAGGGCAGTTCCAAGCCTTAACACTGCCTCCCTCTCTACACCCTAGAAATCAGCATTTTCCATTCCCCACCCATCACCCTTCAGATTGCCAGCATCTTCCTTTCCCCTCTTTATCTCCACCTCCTTGACCAGCATCTCCCTTTCCCCTTATGACTCCATTCCCAAGATGGCTATCAGCTTCCCTTATCATCTAATCCTCCCACCCAGATGACCATCTTCTCATCTCTCCTTCTGTACCCCTGCTTCATGTCTCCATGTCTACCACCATGTCCCCTTTTACCTTCCCTGCTTTCCTGCTAATGCTTAAAGAAAATTGAATGATATGTGGGCCTTGTAAGAACAAAAATGCAGTGCTTACTCTTCTTTGATCTTAGGTTGGGGCCCAAGGAAGTATAGGTACAGCAGTGGCAGACCCAACACCAACTGGGAGAAGGATTTCGGATGCACCAGAGCCACGCTGTCACTTCCAAATTCTGCTACCCTACCTTACGCTGCCTAATGTTTAGGCTAGCCCTCAACGTACAAGGTAGCGATTCCCATACCTGTCCTGGAAGAACCTCAGCCAGTCAGATTTTCAGAATATCTACAATGAATATTCATGAAAGCGATTTGGATACACTGCCTCCTTGGTATGCAAATTTATCATGCATATTCTTTGTGGATATCCTGAAAACTTGACTGGTTGGGGTTCACTGGTATAAGGAGTGAGTGCAAGGCGATCTGCATATAAAACCTCAGTGTTTCTTTTTCCAACTTCAGGGCAGAGAATACACTTATTAATTCATTCAAATTTCTATACTCCCAGGAGAGCTCAGAACGGTTTACATGAATTTATTCAGGTACTCAAGTATTTTTCCCTGTCTGCCCTGGTGGGCTCACAATCTGTCTAATGTACCTGGGGCAATGGGGGATTAAGTGACTTGCCCAAGGTCACAAGGAACAGCATAGGATTTGAACCCAAAACCTCAGGGTGCTGAGGCTGTAGTTTTAACCACTGCACCACTCTAGAAATCAAAGTATAATAAAAGTGAGCCAAGTATAGGACAATCAAGCCATTGTGACATCACTGATAAGGTTGGCTCTTATTGGTGGAATGAGGCATTATGATGTCACAATACCAGCTCTGGTTATGAGAGGCTGAAACTTTTCCCACTATTTATTTATTCAGTTTCCTATAATGTTCTCCCAGGGGAGCTCAGAACAGTTTACATGAATTTATTCAGGTACTCAAGCATTCTTCCCTGTCTGCGCTGGTGGGCTCACAATCTATCTAATGTACCTAGGGCAATGGGGGGATTAAGTGACTTGCCCAAGGTCACAAGGAGCAGCATGGGATTTGAACCCACAACCTCAGGGTGCTGAGGCTGTAGCTTTAACCACTGCGCTACACTCTTCTTTAGTTTAGGTGTCATTGACTTGTGTCTGAGTCCTAGTGATTTGATAATGATATCAAGTTTTCGTGGCAGAATACAGAAATAGATTGCCGGGCCTTTCTTCTGCTCAGTATAAATTTGATGTTGGCGCATCACTCGCGATCCTTTGCCTCCAATGCTGCCCAGCTGCTGCTGCCCAGATGGATGGTACATCGTTAGTCTGCCATCTCCGCTGAAACCTGTCCGCCATGGGAGGCCCTGCTGGTAGTGAAAACTACCGACGACATCGCTTTCAGCTTCACAGATGTGTGCAAGCCCCAGTGGCATGGCAAGCCCTCGCGCCTTAATAGAAGATAAATCCTAAATTCTGAGCGTTATTTTTCCACTGTAGCTGAAAAGAGTGTTATCTTATTCCGTTAAGTGCCAATTGGTAGAAACAATGTTTTTTTTTATTTTTTATTTTATAAATTTTTCAAATTACATATCAAGTATTCACTTGTGCAGAAAGTGAGTTAGTGAGGACATAACTTTCTTAAAAGTATAAATCACAATACACCTTAACATAATTTTATAACAAAGGAAAAACTTTTTTCAATTAACTCAATTCAAGTCCATGACCTGTGATTCCAAGATTACGTACAGGCGAACAAAAAGAAATATGAATCTATATAGCAAGATAGGCTACAGATAGAGCGCCTTTTATAAACTATTGAGCAGTTGATTTCCCTTCATCCAGTTGGGACAAAGCCAAAAAAGCAGTTAACTGTTGAGTTTCAAAGAAAACATATTTAATTGAATGGTGACAAATAATACACTTGCACGGATGTCTCAATTAAAATGTTGCCCCCGGTGAAATGACTCCCCCCTGGTCTCAGAAGAAGAAATTCTCGACGCCGCTTTTGAGTTTCTCTTGAAAGATCGGGAAACATTTGAATTTTAAATCCTAGAAACTCTTTCGGTTTATTTTTAAAGAAAAGTCTCAATAACCACATTTTATCAATTGAAAGGACTACAGTTGTAGATGGTACTCCTATGTCTCTATCTTGACGTTTCTAGGAGTTCCGACACATTCAGTGAAGCTTGATCAGGTGTTTTAACCTGTTGAGCCCCATTTTTATTTGGCAAGTAATACACTTGGGTAAATGGTAGTAAAGTTTCTTCCGAGACTTGCAGAATTTCCACCAGGTATCTCCTAAGCATTTCCCTAGGGGGTTACCATAGTTAGTCTAGGAAAATTAATAAGTCTCAAATTATTGTTCCGTGAATTATTCTCAAGTGTTTCTAATTTCTTCCTAAGATTCGTGTTATCCTTGATTAGCGACTCTGGTATCTGTTTAACCAATACTAAATCTTGGTCAAGCTTTTGAACTGAAGATTTTGAAACAGTCAGATCTTCACTTAAACCCTTCAGCTCTTTAGTATGTTAAATCAATTAGGTCAAAGACCAGTGCCCTAACTGAAATTAGCCTTACCTGCGTATGTTCCGGTTCAGCAAGAACTTGTCTAACTTTGTCTTGAATCCCTGGTGGGTGCTTTCCCCTACAACAGCCTCCAGAAGAGCGATCCAGATTTCTACAACTCTCTGGGTGAAGAAGAACTTCCTTATGTTTGTACGGAATCTTTCCCCTTTTAACTTTAGAGAGTGCCCTCTCGTTCTCTCTACCTTGGAGAGGGTGAACAACCTGCCTTTATCTACTAAGTCTATTCCCTTCATTATCTTGAATGTTTCGATCATGTCCCCTCTCAATCTCCTCTGTTCGAGGGAGAAGAGGCTCAGTTTCTCTAATCTCTCACTGTACGGCAACTCTTCCAACCCCTTAACCATTTTAGTCTCTCTTCTCTGGACTCTTTCGAGTAGTACTGTGTCCTTCATAGACGGTGACCAGTGCTGGACGCAGTATTCCAGGTGGGGGCGTACCATGGCCCGGTACAGCGGCATGATAACCTTCTCTGATCTGTTCGTGATCCCCTTCTTAATCATTCCTAGCATTCTGTTCGCCCTTTTTGCCGCCGCCACACATTGCGCAGACAGCTTCATTGACTTGTTGACCAGTACTCCCAAGTCTCTTTCCTGGGGGGTCTCTCCAAGTACTGCCCCGGACATCTTGTATTCGTGTAGGGATAAGAGAAGTTTCTTTCAAAAGAGTATTTTTCTAATGAACGAAGCTCTCATTAAACATGCAGGATGAATAACACTGGAAACCAATATGGCAGCACACTGTTCTCAGCCCCCTTCTGAATGAATGATCTCTTGAAACAGAACAGAATGTCCCTGTGCCACACCATTAAACTGATTGCTAGAGATATGCACTGAACAAATGTTTTGTCTTCAGACAGTTTTCTTGATTTTTGGATTTTTTTTTTTTTAATTTGATACAAATCTTTTTGCTAATATTTTTCCCAAGCAAAAGTCAATTTTATACGTGTTAATGCAAAGGTTAACTTACATTAAATTGATTTTATTAACATAAGAACATAATTGTTGCCATACTGGAGACAGACCAGAGGCCCATCAAACCCAGTATCCTGTTTCCAACAGTGGCCAATCCAAGTCACGAGGGGGGGGGGGGGTGCTGAAAAGTTCTCGGCCAAGCCAACCAACTTCCTCAATTATGAGCAACGCGGCTCACTGGTATTGCTGCAGCCTCTGTACCCAAAGGTTGTGATATAGATATAATTAATAGTAATAATAGTAGATCATTTGTGACCCTGGGAAAGTCACTGAGGGGAAGATTCTCAAAACTAAAATGTGCCTTTAATGTACTTGCTAAGACAGATTAGTGTGCATGTATTTTAGCGATGGATTATCAAAACAGCTTACCGTAGTCTTTTCTGAATTTCCTAGTAGTCTCCGATACTACCGAGGTCATTAATATTAAAATGTGCATGGTGAGCGACTCTCTATCATCGGCGAGTGATTCCTTAACCTTGCTGAGTGCTGATTGGCTCGGGCACTGTCAGGAAAGTAAGGTTTGACAGCTCAGATTCCCCCCCCCCTCCCAGCAAATTGAAAAAACAAACCCCAAATCGAAGATTGGCAGGTGAGATGCCCACTCACTCCCGCTGCATCACACAACCCCCAACACTACTACCCCCCACCCCACAGTGGGAGAGAGGCCCAATCCCTCCCACCACACAATCCCCTGACACTATTACCCACCCCCCACCAGGAGAGATGCCTACTCACTCCTGCCGCACAATCCCCTGACACTACTACTCACCTCACCCCCGCAGTAGAAAGATGCCCACTCCCTCCTGCCATTGCCCAACCCCCCAAATTCCCCCAGGCTTTCAACAACCACCCTTGCTCCTCCCTACCAACCTTATTAACAAAGTCTGGCCGGAAAGATACCTACCTATTCTGGCTGGCAGGCCCACCTCTTACAAAATGGCAGGCCTTCCCCTTCCCAGTGCATCCTGGGATGTGCCAGGGAGGGACCTAAAACAGCACTACTGCTCCCCCTAGTGGCCTCTATCACCCCTATCTCAGCCAACAATGGCGCTGGAGCTCCCTCCTGAGGCCACTGCCTCTTGCCTGTCACAGCTCTGAATTGTTATTCAAACAAGTTCAATAAATGATAAAGAATAAACCTCTGGCCATGTTGCTAGACCCTTCTCCCCAATGCTTCTTTCTGCCAGTAGTTCATTTACCTGGCAAAAATGTACCTTAAGGGTCTCTGAATTAGCATATCTGATAGGGTTCCCTACTGAATATTGGGGTCCTGTACATATATCTTGGTTGCCTGTACCTTATTCCTGCCCTGAATTTGTGCTCTTATACTAAAATAAAATGTTCCTGTGGTATATTTAATTCAGTGGCTGATTCAACACATTCTAAAGCTGACAAAGCCAGAAACTTAAATGCCTGTGAAATCATTTGCTGCATATATATTCGACTATATGCTGAAATGAAGTTACATGGAAATACTTTTAAAACCAAGAGGAGGAAATATTTTTTCCCTCAAAGAATAGTTCAGCTCTGGAACTTGTTGCTAGAGGATGTGGTAACGGTGGTTAGCATATCTGGGTTTAAAAAAAGGCTTGGACAAGTTCCTGGAGGAAAAATCCATTGTCTGCTATTGCTACAATCTGGGATTGGTAGCATGGAGTGTTGCTACTACTTGGGTTTCCGGACTGGTCACTGTGAAAACAGGATATTGGACTAGATGGACCATTGGTCTGACCCAGTATGGCAACTCTTATTAAATTTTGGGGCCCACAAAAAAGGCTAAAACCTGGAATCTCATCTTATAGTCGAGTTGGAAGAAATTTCTGTGCATCCCCTCCCTCCGTGGTGACCTGCACTTCTCTCTCACTTCCCGCTCTCTCCTGGCTGTTGCCAACAAAAAAGTGAAATCAAACTGGGCCAGTGTGAGGCCATGAGCACCTGCGCACGCTCAAGGCCTCTCAGCTCCCACCCACTCAGAGTCTGGCTCTCCCACTTAATCCATGTGCCCTGTATCCCTTCCATACTTTCTAGGAAACCGCTTCTGATTGTGAAACATCCTAAGAGCAGTTTCTTACTTCTTCTGTGATGAATGCAATACCTTTCCTCTGTGGGATATGTAAGAGATGGTAGAAGGTAGGAACGGAATTTAATCATTTGTAGGTCCAAAAGGTTGAACTAAATATTTCATTCTTGATTCATAATTTATACAGTATCATATCCCCTTATAATACTTGTCAGCTGGAGTTAGGCATTTTTTTATATGTTGATAATATAATCATACAGTCCTTCAGCCAGTTTCTCCCACCACTTATCCGTCCGATGGTGGCAGGAGGCATTTGCCTCTCTACATGCTGTGTCAATTACAGACTGACAAGGAGAACAGCTATGGTCGCTGTCATGTAGTGCTGTCTTTGTCATAAATAATTTGAGAGAAATTCATGCTGCATGTTCCTCATTTCCGAGAGAAATGACCAACAAGAAACTAATCAACTCTCTGGGAGTCTCAAGGCATTCTAGTCTTTGCTACTTAATTATTCTGGTCTTGATTCGTTGACTTAGGAAGAATAAAAATAATCACGCCATCTGCTTAAGAAATGCAGCACAGATAACCACAGGTAGCTCAGAAAATGCAGATAGTTCCCCTAGCACATCTTTTTCAGTTTGGCCTATGTTTCACATTGCACATTAATGATAATAGAGGTAATAACCGTGTAACACTGGTCCCATTGCTTTGGGGGCTGAGGGTGACCCAGAGGTGGGTATGCAATGTCTAAAACATTCAATCTCCTTATAATCTTCTCCCCCCAAGCACATAGACTGTTATAAGGGTCCCTGGTGGATGCTTTAAAGTTGGAAAAACATCTTTAGGCAAGCGTAATAAAATCACGGTGAGCAAAGGGATGAGCGAGTCTGACCTGTAGTATAAAAACTCAAATTTATTTGATCCTTCCCAAGTACTATCCAAAAATGAGGAAGGCAGTCCATAAAATCAAGTTGCAAAAGGTATGAAAGGCATTTGAAGTATTTATTGTCCATAAGAGGAGGCCAGAGGACTCGAAGCCTATCTGGCATGTGAAGGAGCTTGTGAAATGTACAAATCCAGGCCAGGGAGGAGGGGAGGTCACATCTCAGGGGAGATTAAGGACTGGATGCACT
This sequence comes from Geotrypetes seraphini, assembly GCF_902459505.1. Lineage (NCBI taxonomy): Eukaryota > Metazoa > Chordata > Amphibia > Gymnophiona > Dermophiidae > Geotrypetes > Geotrypetes seraphini. Next base: position 53,728,942 of record NC_047095.1, read on the forward strand.
ATAAACGGTTGTTAAGAGCGTGTGGGTCGCTGATTTTTGTCCAATTTTTCAACAGCGATCGATTCTCAAACGACTTCCCATGCAAACGAGCTTGTCGGAGCTTGCCAGTTGTTGGAAAACTCACTCTGACATCTGCGCAGAGCCAGTAGGGGAATCTCTGAACAGCTGAGATGCAGGGGAAGCCCCAAAGCAGCCGCCTGCCACTCATCTGTTCAGGGCAGGTAACCTTGTTTAAATTTTATTTTAGTGGGCACAGATGTGCGTATGCTACCCATGCACAATATCTGTCCCCATTTTTAAAAAAAAGGTGTGCTGCTCCCTGAAGACAACCACGGCCTCCCAGTGACAGAGGAACTCCCTGATGAGAGCCACTGAACCCCATCATGCCCAAACGTGTGTGTGATCCAAATTTGTACATGCAATTAAATTAGTAAATGAGTAATTAAAAACCAATAATTGACTGCTAACAATCAATTATTGGCCTTAGCTGGATCTAAATTTGGAGTTGCGCATAACTGCTATGTGTGATTCTATTATGAAGACTTCTAACTCTAAAACATACCCACAATCCACCCCTAAGCATACCCACTTCTAGGTAGGCACTTTGGACAAGGTGCCTAACCTTTAGAGAATCACACCTACCAAGTTAGGTCTTGTTAAGTGGCCCTGAATTTCGATAGCCGGTGTTTGTGGCATGGTTTAAGTAAGCAGAGGTCTCTCCTGTCCACTGACACCATGCTGAATATCGACCCAATAAAAATTAACCATTTGACATGCCAATAGAAATAGCAGAAAGCATGGAATTTAACCTGAATGGCTTTTCAAAGACTTTTTGTGACAGCCTTGTATGAGATGGTATCTGAATCAGGTCTGCCAGTACCAATAATTGTTTAAAACTAGCTGGTGCTTGCATTGTTTTTTTGTCAGCATATCATAAATCAGCTCCTCTTTTCTAATGGAACAATTGGTGCTTCCATCATAAAACACTGAAAAGAAAAATTCAATTTTCTGATTACATTTATCCAGCTTAAGCAATATGTCTTTGTAATAAAACTTAGAAAAACTACATACGGGTAGATTGCTTGTTAATCTTCTGGCGGTTTTATCATATTTGCAATAAGATATAATAAACTCTATGTCTAGCCAAGTTTTATAGAGGTACAGAAATTGCTTAGAGGTAGAGGGCACATCTGTGGGAAAGCTCCTGATATTTTTGTTACCAGTGGCTGTGAGTAGGAATGACACCGGGACAAATTTTATCACGTCCCCGCGGGAACTCATTTTCCCGTCCTGTCCCAGCAAGTTCTTTTCCTGTCTTTGCCCTATTCCTACAAGCTCTGTCCTCATCTTGAGGTGGCACTCTAGGGGGCGCTATGGTACATTAATGGAATGGACAGTGTGCAGGACATGATGGTGCAGTATTTTGTGGAGTTTTTTCTACAAAAACGCCTGCTTTTCGTATGGTTCTGGGTAACTCTAGTTAGATACAAGCACATGTGTTAGTTAAGGCCACGCCCAAAAGAAGCGTACAAAAAGTTGGTGAATAAAAAATCTGAATATGAATGCAGCCAAGGCCAGAAAAACACACTACAGATTAAGGAAAAGCATAATAATATTCTCTTTATGTACTTTGCTATTAAGCCAGATCATAAAGGAAATCAGGTGATGCGTAACATACTTCTAGAGGGATTAAGAACTCTATCTTGTATTAAGAACTCCATCTTGTGTTCTGTCTTTCTGTCTGTCTTTGTCCTTCCTGTGTCCTTGAGCCTCATGGGCTAATTGATAACAGATGTGCTTGAGATGGTTAGGAGCATATTAGATTGCGTATCCCAAAATGGGGTATAACAGAGAAAGCTTTCTTGTATTAGAAACATAGAAACATAGAAAGATGATGGCAGAAAAGGGCTACAGCCCACCAAGTCTGCCCACTCTACTGTCCCACCCCATTAAGTCAGAGTGCTGCTCGACCCACGTAGAGATCCCACTGGATGTCCCATTTATTCTTAAAGTCGAGCACGCTAGTGGCCTCGATCATCTGCACCGGTAGTTTGTTCCAGTGATCCACCACCCTTTCTGTAAAGAAATACTTCCTGGTGTCACCACCAAATCTCCCTCCTCTGAGTTTGAGCGGGTGCCCCCTTGTGACTGAAGGTCCCTTAGGAAAGAATATGTCGTTTTCCACCTCGACACGACCTGTGACGTACTTAAATGTCTCAAGAGGAGTACTCTCTAGAGGAGTAGAGCTGCAACTTGCCCAGTCTTTCCTCGTATGAGAGATCCTTGAGTCCAGAGACCATCCTAGTGGCCATTCGCTGGACTGACTCAGCTCGAAGTACATCTTTACGGTAATGTGGCCTCCAGAATTGCACACAGTACTCCAGATGAGGTCTCACCATGGCTCTGTACAGTGACATTATGACTTCAGGTTTACGGCTGACGAAGCTTCTATTGATACATCCCATCATTCGCCTTGCCTTGGATGAGGCCTTCTCTACTTGTTTGGCAGCCTTCATGTCTGCACTGATGATTACTCCCAAGTCCCGTTCTTCTGAGGTCGTAGCTAGTGTTTCTCTATTCAAGGTATATGTTCTGCATGGATTTCTGCTGCCGAGATGCATCACCTTACACTTCTTTGCGTTGAAGCCCAGCTGCCATGTTGAGGACCAGTTTTCCAACTTGATCAGATCCTGCGCCATACCATCCGTGAGATCGCTTTCATCTACTATATTACACAGTTTGGCGGCGTCGGCAAACAGTGCTACTTTTCCCTGAAGCCTTCGGGTCAAGTCCCTTATGAATATGTTAAAAAGGGATGGTCCCAGGACTGAGCCCTGCAGTACTCCGCTAGTCACCTCCGATGTCTTCGAGAGAGTGCCATTGACCACCACCCTCTGAAGTCTTCCACTCAGCCAGTCATTGACCCATGCCGTTAGTTTCTCACCTAACCCCATCAAATTCATCTTGTTTAATAGTCTACGGTGTGGGACACTGTCAAACGCTTTACTGAAATCCAAGTACACTATGTCCAGAGACAATATACCGTGTTGTGTGTGAAAGAGGCCCTGAACGAATGTGTGTGATAAGTGGTAATGATATGTGAGAAAATGATTTGTACTTATATTTAAATGTTTTATATAGATATATATAAGATACAAGAAACTTTAAGGAGAAATCTGAGAACAACATCTGGAAATAGTTAGAATCAGAAACACTGTACCAGTCTTTAAGAGACTCAGAGCAGGGGGGAATAGCCCCTCCTCCTCTGTGCTGACAGGGACATGAACTTTTCAGCAGATGCTGAAGAGAAAAAGAATATTGGATATGTAATAATGGGTTTGTGCATATTTGGACATTAATGTAAACAAAAAATATGATTTTTAAAAAACTTTGTCTTTGAGTTTGAAAAATTTGTTCATATGAAAAGGAAATGTTCTTTGTTTAAATCTAAGGGCAGCCACTGTTAGGTGATTGATTAACAAGGAATGATGTCAGACTGGACAGAAAATATATATTGGTGAGCAACGAATTATCAGGTTGAGATTTTTGCCAGAAATGCCAGAGTTTGACGTCTGTAAAGATCCCCCAGGTGACGCAATAATCTTTTGATAATTAATTATGGAAATAAATAAACCAAATAAGCTTTTTAATACAATTTGCGTCATGTGACATTTTTCATATACTCTTTACCCACCCATGAGCAAACCTGGCTATGCTCAATTTGCACAAGCCTCAAACTCTTAAAAATCATAAGGGTTCAAGGCTTGTGCGGTTAAGGCAGGGCTTACAGAAATGGAACAAGGACAGGGAGAGTGACAAAACTCACGGGGAAGGGACGGGGAAATTGAGTTCCTGCGGGGATGGGGACAAATTTGGCCCCACACCATTCTCTACACTGCACCACTCTAGAAATCAAAATGTAGTAAAAGGGAGCCATTGTGACATCACTGATGAGGTTATCTTTTAGGCATTGGTGGAATGAGGCATTGTGATGTCACAATACCAGCTCTGGTGATCAGAGGCTGAAACTATTCACACTATTCAATTATTCAATTTTCTATACTGTACTCCTGTGAGTTCAAAAATTTAACATCCTGACATCTAGTAGGAACTAGCTTATTCAGTGTGAGGTGTCCCGGGTTGGATTTTACAGGTTGTCCCAGTTCAGCAAAACAGGGCTTCTGGCTGACTTCCAATTTATAAATTAAGTGAAAAATTAGTCTGCCAAATCAATAAGCTCCACAGAAAGGGAAAAAGTTAAGTTTACAGTAAAATGTGGAGGGTTACAACCAGTGTTCCCTCTAAGCGGGCGGGTGTTGTGAGCAAACTTTTTTCACTGTGAGCTAAAAATATCGGGCGCCAGCAAGTTATGAGCCAAATAAATATGTTGCTTTCTACCACAGAACTTCCTTACGTTTGTATGGAATCTATCCCCTTTCAACTTTAGAGAGTGCCCTCTCGTTCTCCCTGCCTTAGCTACTAAGTCTATTCCCTTCAGTACCTTGAATGTTTCTATCATGTCCCCTCTCAATCTCCTCTGCTCAAGGGAGAAGAGGCCCAGTTTCTCTAATCTTTCGCTGTACGGCAACTCCTCCAGCCCCTTAACCATTTTAGTTGCTCTTCTCTGGATCCTTTCGAGTAGTACCGTGTCCTTCTTAAAGTACCAGTGCTGGACGCAGTACTCCAGGTGAGGGCGTACCATGGCCCGGTACAGCAGCATGATAACCTTCTCTGTCTCTTCAGTCCAGCATCTGCCCCTTCCATTCACTGTCTGTCTTTCCCTGCCATCTCTCCTCCTGCCCCCCCCCCACCCCCCAATTTGGTCTAGCATCCATCATTTTCCTTCTGTTCCCCTCATGGTCTGGCATCTCTATCCTTCCCTCCCCCCTGTGGTTTTTAGCATATCTCTCTTCTCATTTCCTCCACTCAGATCTGATCATTCTCTGCTCTCTCTTCCCTTTTCTTCTCTGGTCTTCCTTCTCTATTTTCTGCCTCCATCTAAATTAAATTCTTTCTTACTATTTAGTCCCGTTTCCCTCTTTTCACTGTGTCTACACACAGCTTGTCACCCCTTTCCCTCACCCCTCCATTATCTTACTATTTTCTTCCCCCTTTATTTATCTCCTCCTTCCATCCAGTATGTGTTCTTTCCCCACTTCCATTCAGCATCTGCTCTCCCTTCTCAACTGACATCCATCTGCCTTCTGCTCTCTCTCCCTTCTTCTCACTTCCATCATCTGTCCCCTTCTCTCTCTCTCTCATCTCCTCCATTCCATCATCTGCCCCTTCTCTCTCTCTCTCTCTCTCTCCCCCCCCCCAACTTCCATCATCTGCCTCCCTTCCCCTCACCTTTGTGGGTCACTTTCTTTCCCCTGAGGGTGGCTCATGTCACAGGGGAAGCTTTGGCCGAGCAGAACCGCTTGATTGACAGTGGAACTTACTTGATTGATGTCGATGCTGGGGCCCGTTGCCGTTTGAAGGAAAAAAAAAAAGGTGGAAAAAAGGAACCTGTAAAGGCGAGAGGAAGGGAAACCTCCAGGACAGCTGCTTTTTGCCCTCCTTCAGCGGCCCAAGAGTTCAGACCAGCAGCGGCAGCTCTGTATGCTTTTAACTTCGGCACAGAGCTGCCCCTAATCAATAGTTTAGCGCGGTTTCATGAGGCAGCCTCGGGGCCTTTGATAGCCGGCCCGCTTCGATGATGCGATGTGGGCCGGCCTAGCAAAGGCCCCGAGGCTGCCTTATGAAACCGCGCTAAACTATTGATTAGGGGCAGCTCTGTGCCGAAGTTAAAAGCATACACAGCTGCCGCTGCTGGTCTGGAGGTGCGGAGACAAGGCAGGAGGCAAACGCGGTGGAAGGCAGGAGTCCCGGCGAAGGCAGGAGTCCCGGCACAGCGACTGCAACAGGAAGTTGCAAGTCAGCTGACGCCGGCCTTTCGTTGCGGCGGGGACCGAATCCTTCGCGGACCGGCAAGATTTTGTTTGCGGACCGGTGGTTGAAGAACTGTGCTCTACACTGTGTGCGCTGTGACGAGAAACTTGTGCGCTGCGAGGTAATATTTTGAGCGCCAGTGCACCCCAGCGCAGCTTAGCGGGAACACAGGTTACAACCCCCCAAACCCCCCATAACGCCGGCGCCATCTCTATTAAGTAAACTGGGGGGGGCTCCCCAACAAAAACCCCCGTCGGAGCCCCTAAAAACTGTAATTTTCTTCGGCGCGTGCCTCCATCTTGCGCTCAGTTGTCGGCGCGCGCCTTTGTCTTTCGCAGGGTTGTCTATGAACCATACCAATGTACTGTGTTTATTTATTTTGAAAACCATAGGGCTCCTTTTACTAAGCTGCGTTAGCGTTTTTAGTAGCATTTTAGCGCGTGCTAAACCCATGCTACCAGCATCAAGCGCATGCAATAATTTAGCGGGCGCTATTCCACGCGTTAATGCCCTAACGCGGCTTAGTAAAAGGAGCCTATAGTGCTTTATTTATGGGGCACAATGTTTGGATTTTTCCTGCCATGTGTAAATCTACCCAGGACTGCAGTCAGAAATTTCAAGCTAGGCATCAAGAAGTTATTGCCTTGGAAGCTTTTTATGATTTCTTTGTTTTTTTTTCCCTGTGCAGATGTTTAGTGAAGTTGTCTAATATGAAATACATTGTTCTATGAACCTTCATAGTTGTGGTTTTATTTGGATTCTAAGAAGGTGGAGATTCCTGACATTGCGGGGATTTATGAGTTGGACTGGTTAGTGTTCAGGCGAGTGTGAGATTAGGTTCATTTATGCGAATAATTGATCTCTCTGTTTTGTTTTCCGACATTTACGCTTCTCCCTGGCTTTCTTTTTGATATCTTCTTTATTTTGAGGGTTTATACAAAAGTATTGGTATTTTTTCTTTGTTTTTAATATTGATATTTTAATCTTCCTTATACGAGGAGGTGTTGAAAAATTTTCAGGCCAGCCAACCAACTTCCTAAATTCTAAGCGTTATTTTGCCACTGTAGCTGAAAAGAATGTTATTTTGTTAAGTGTCTATTTGCAGAAACAAAATTCTGTTTTGAGATTGTTTCAGATCATTGATTGAACTATATCCATGTCATTCTCTTCTTGGTTGGGCTGAGAACTTTTCAGCACCCCTTGGTAGTGTGACGAGTTTCAGTCTTTAGTAACCAGAGCTGAGACTGTGATGTCATAATGCCTCATTCCACCAATAAGAGCCAACCTCATCAGTGATGTCACAATGGCTTGATTGTCCTATACTTGGCTCTCACTTTTATTACATACAAGGGGGTGCTGAAAAGTTCTCAGCCCAAGCAACCAACTTCCTAAATTCTGAGCGTTATTTTGCCACTGTAGCTGAAAAAAAGAGTTAATCTTATTTTGTTAAGTGCCAATTTGCAGAAACAAAATTCTATGTTTTGTCATTGTTTCAGATCACTGATTGATCCGTACCGACGTCATTCTGTTCTTGATCGGGCTGAGAATTTTTCAGCACTCCCTGGTAGTGTGACGAGTTTCAGTCTCTAGTAACCAGAGCTGAGATTGTGATGTCATAATGCCTCATTCCACCAATAAGAGCCAACCTCGTCAGTGATGTCACAATGGCTTGATTGTCCTATACTTGGCTCATTTTTATTTCATACGAGGGGGGTGCTGAAAATTTCTCAGACCGACCAACCAGTTTCCTAAATTCTGAGCGTTATTTTGCCACTGTAACTGAAAAGAATGTTATTTTGTTGTCAATTTGCAGAAACAAAATTCTCTGTTTTGACATTGTTTCAGATCATTGATTGAATCATATCCACGTCATGCTCTTCTTGGTTCAGATGAGAACTTTTCAGCATCCCCCTTGTATAAGGAAGATTCACATCTACCCTTTCCACTCCATATAGCATTTTATAGACCTTTATCATATCACCCCTGAGCTGTCTCTTTAAGCTGAAGAGCCCTAGCCGCTTTAGCCTTTCCTCATAGGAAAGTCATCCAATCTCTTCTATCATTTGTGGCGCACATTTCCACCAGCTCTATGGCAAGTATGTGCCCATTCCTAAAATACAGTACAGTGGTACCTTGGATTACGAGCATAATCCGTTCCAGGAGCATGCTCGTAATCCAAAATGCTAGTATATCAAAGCAAGTTTCCCCATAGGAAGTAAGGGAAACTTGCTTTGATATGTTCCCACCCCAAACCTCCCCCCCCTCGAGGCCATCAGCGCTGCTTCCCCCCCCCCCGATAACCGTCATTGCTCCCCCCGAAGGCCCCCCCCGCGATCCGGCACCACCACCCCCGCCGCCATCGGGCACCCCCGCCGCCACCTGAGATCCCCCAACCCACCCAAACCCTCTTCTTACTTCCAGTGTAGCCTCCGCATCGGCATCGCCGGCATCAGCATGTCCTGTGCCCGAAAATCTGCTTCCTGTGCCGGGCCTTGAGCATGCACACATGCTCAAGGCCCGGCACAGGAAGCAGATTTTCGGGCACAGAACATGCTGGTGCCGATGCGGAGGCTACACTGGAAGTAAGGAGAGGGTTCGGGTGGGTTGGGGGATCTCAGGTGGCGGTGGGGGGGGGGGTGCCTGATGGCGGCAGGGGGTGTGCTGGATCGCGGGGGGGGAGGGTGCCGGTTCTCGGGGGGGGGGGGGGTGCTCGTACAGCGAGGCAAGCTCGGTTTACGAGGCACCAAATTTGCGAATGTTTTGCTCGTCTTGCAAAACACTCGCAAACCGGTGCACTCGTAAACCGAGGTACCACTGTATATACACCTATTTGACTTTGGCTAGCATGCGATACAGTAAGGGCTCCTTTTACAAAGACGCGCTAGGGCCTTAACGTGCGGAATAGCGCACGCTATATTGCCGCACGCGCTAGCCGCTACCGCCTCCTTTTGAGCAGACGGTAGATATTCAACTAGCGCGTGCTAATCCGGTGAGTGCGCTAAAACGCTTAGCGCACCATCGTAAAAGGAGCCCTAAGTGCATACTTTTTTTTTATACAGAATAAGCTCCAATTAACCACATTCTTGGTAAACTATTCTAGAATTGTCCCCTATCTCCCAAAATCTATAAATGGCACCCAAAATTACATGCACAATTGGGTGGACTACTATATAATGGGGTTGGTTATACACATAACATAATAGCTAATAAGGCACTTAATTGGTAATAAGTATGAGTAATTAGTCTTAACAAGCAGTAATTGGCATTCATTTCTAGTTACGCACGTAACTGCCTTTAGTCACCATTATAACAATTGTGTGCCCAAAATTCATCAAACTCAACTGCAAGGGGACATAGGGCTCCTTTTATCAAGGTGTGGTAGGTGGTTAACGCGCGGAATACCGTGCGTTCAGCCGCCTGCCGCGCTAATCACTAATGCCTCCATTGACCAGTCGTTAGTTTTTTGGCTTGCCGCGAGGGTTAGCGCATGATGAAATGTCCAACGCGCTAACCCCCGTAGCGCACCTTGATAAAAGGAGCCCATAGACCAAGAAGGGGGGCATGGGCAACCTTTACTCCCTAAGTAGGAATTCTGAATGATAAGAATTATTGGAGCAGCTTCTAATGCTTTTAGCCCGTTACATTAACAAGTGCTAGAATATATGTCTGTCTGTCTGTCTTTATTTCTGTCTGTCTCTGTCCCTGGCCCCCTTTGTCTGTCTGTCTTTCTGTATATCTCCCTGCCCCTGTGTCTTTCTTCTTTTCTTTGTCTCCCTTCCTCCCGCTGTCTGTCTGTTTGTCTTTCTATCTATCTGTCTCTCTCCCTGCCTCCTATGCAGCAGCATTTCTCTCCCACCACTTCCCTGTGCAGCAGCCAAAGCAGCATTCCCTCCCCCTCCATTTCCCTCCCCCCACACCACTTCCCTGAATTGCATTGAATTTTGACATCATCATCCAGACTGCCAATTTGAAAGACAATAGCAATTGTTTTCAACCTTCCAAACAGATATTAAGCAAAACTCAGCCAGCCTTAAAAGAACAGATAACCCAGAGATACTAAGTCACGCGCATTTCACTGCCCTCACAACCCAAACAGCTCTCTTCACCCGAATTCAAAGCGCGTGGATTGCTGTGCCCACAGCCTGGCATCTCTTCCTCCCATTCTCCCGAGTCTCACCGTCCGTGGCCCGACTTCTCTCCCTCATTCTTAAACGCCCCATCCCCACGTCCGACCTACAAATCTGTCTCTGAAGTTTCTAACACCACCCAAAAGTTTGCTTCTCCAATGTCCCGCTCCCTCCGTCGCAACTTCTTTCCATCTGCCGTGACCCGCCCTGCTGGAAGCAGGAAGTTGTGGCAGAGGGAGCGAAACATAGCCACTGGAAAGCTATTCACCTCAGCGGACAGCCGCAGGGAAGGCTCACCGCTCCAGCTCCGTCCCCGTCCGCAGCCCGGCCCAGGCCTCCCGCGCTTTCTCAGCGGCCCGGCTCGCTCAGCTGGTTGTTTTTTGTTTGTTTTTTTTGCCTGGCCGCTCCGCTTCCTGCATTCGGCTGCTCTCCGCTGACAGCCGCCTGCCTCAAAGCCCTCCTCCCTACCCTACCCCTGGCATGGCCACTGTGCCTTGAGATTGCCCTGGTCTCGGTGTGACCAGGAAGCTGGGGCGGGCGAGGACGGCCCCTTGCCCAGCAGCACTGCTTCTCTCCATCCCCGCCAGTGATGTACTAAGCGCGCATGCACACTCTCGCTGGCACAGCGCGACAGATCAGATCTCAGGGAACACGCGGCGAGAGTGCGCATGCGCGGCTAGCATTTTATTATTATAGATTTTTAAAAAAAAACACTGCATGAAGAAATGTTTCAGAAAGAATTTAATGATTTTTCAGATTTGTTGTGAATCTTTTATTTATTGCTTCTGGATAATCGTTTCTGTCCTTCTTACATTGGCAAACAAAATGATCTTTTTCTTAAATTATTATGAACCTATAAAGTTTGGGAATCAGAAGTTCAATTAGCGAGACTGTATAATTGGGGTTTAGAACATTTTGAAGGTTGTAAAATCCTCCTGGATAGCAGAGATAAGACAGTTATCAACCACGGAGCTAGAATTTTCCTTCTAATTAGAAATGTAGCAGTCCATGATTGTGTAATGCTGTTGAACAGCTTTCAACTGGTAAAAGAGAGATTAGTGGCTTGTTTACATTGCAGATCCCTGTAGACTAAATACGGGTAAATGCATTAGGTCCTGGGGCAAATCAAGCTGTCGAATGAATTTAATTTAGGGAGCATTACAAAAGCTGAGGAAGTTATGGCAGGGAATATATGTTATGAAATGGATCTTCTTTATTGTCATGAGCTTTCAAGGACTCTTGGCCTCAACAGCTCCACTTAGGACTGGAGGGAGATCCTTTCCAGCTCATTTGGGGGGGATCTGAAAGGTCTCCGTGTCCTGCAGTTAAATGTGCCATTGTACCAGATGCATTTATCGGTCGCCCTACAGGAAATTAATCACAAGATGACTATGCGGTTATATGTGTCTCCCAGGTGCGCACAGCAAAGAGCGCTACAATTGAATGCTTTTTTACTCTAAATGTAATGTTCTGGGGGCCACCTTGGGACATATCTTTTTCACATGTCCCCTTATTCGTGCTTTCTGAGGGAGGATCTTGGATTACATTTCTTTACTATGGCACGCCCGACACATTGTTTCCCCATATCTTTTGTTTTTCCAGTGCCGGGGGCTTGCACTGCTTTTTGCGAAAGGCTATTTTGCTGGGGGAAAAGTTATCTTATTGCAATGGCTGGAGGCATCGCCGCCATCTTTGCTACCAATCCAAAAATGATGCGCCTTTAAAGCCTTAGTGCTAGTTTGCAAGACTGGAAGAGCGTCACCAGTGGGGTGCCGCAGGGCTCAGTGCTTGGGCCCGTGCTCTTCAACATCTTTATAAACGATCTGGACATTGGTACGACGAGGGAGGTGATTAAATTTTCAGACGATATGAAGTTATTCAGAGTAGTGAAGACACAGGGGGATTGCGAAGATCTGCAATGTGACATAATCAAGCTCGCAAAATGGGCATCGACATGGCAAATGAGGTTCAATATGGATAAGTGTAAAGTGATGCATGTTGGTAACAAAAAATCTTATGGACGAATACAGGATGTCCGGGGCGGTACTTGGAGAGACCTGCCAGGAAAGAGACTTGGAAGTTCTGATTGACAAGTCGATGAAGTCGTCCGCACAATGTGCGGCTGTGAAAAGGGAAAACAGAATGCTAGGAATGATTAAGATGGGGATCACGATCAGATCGGAGAAGGTTATCATGCCATTGTACCGGGCCATGGTGCACCCTCACCTGGAGTACTGTGTCCAGCACTGGTTGCCATACATGAAGAAGGATACGGTACTACTCGAAAGAGTCCAGAGAAGAGCGACCAAAATGGTTAAGGGTCTGGAGGAGTTGCCATACAGTGAGAGATTGGAGAAGCTGGGCCTCTTCTTCCTTAAAAAGAGGAGACTGAGAGGGGACATGATCGAAACATTCAAAATACTGAAGGGAATAGACTTAGCAGATAAAGACAGATTGTTCACCCTCTCCAAGGTAGGGAGAACGAGAGGGCACTCTCTAAAGTTGAAAGGGGATAGATTCCGTACAAATGTAAGGAAGTTCTTCTTTATCCAAAGAGTGGTAAAAATCTGGAACGCTCTTCCGGAGTCTTTTATAGGGGAAAATACCCTCCAGGGATTCAAGACAAAGTTGGACAAGTTCCTGCTAAACTGGAACGTACACAGGCGAGGCTGGACTCATTTAGAGCACTGGTCTTTGACCTGGGGGCCGCCGTGTGAGCGGACTGCTGGGCACGATGGACCACGGGTCTGACCCAGCAGCGGCTATGCTTATGTTCTTATGTTTCCACAAAATGACACCAAACTACATAGCATCAAAACTTCAAAATTACATCCCCAATCGATCACTGAGATCCCAAACAGAAAAATGGCTGGTTTTGCCACCAGGCCACTCATTCACGTCTGAGACAGCCCGAAGACGCTCATATTCTCATTACATATCCAGAATGTGGCACACAATCCCCCCATACATTAGATCAGTAGACAGTCTTTGGAACTTCAGAAAAGCCGTGAAAACCTTCTTCTTTACCAATCCAGCTCCTTGAAGACACATGTTCACACCCTGTACGGATGGAACCCCAAAGACACCACCTAATATACCACACGGAATCTCTCTAAAACTCGCATGCCACCGCAAATATAACCTGAATTACTACCACATTCTCTGACAACAAAGATGCACCCACCTGCAAAGAAAAGCTACTCTACTTCCTAGTACAGTGGTGCCTCGCATAAAGAACGCCTCGCACAGCGGACGCTGCACACAACGAACTTCATGTCATGATTCATACAACGAACTTCGTTTCACACAACGACGTCGCCCGAGCTTCCACCATCGCTGCCGATGTATTGCATCCTTCCGCGCAGGCACTGCAGGCAGTCGTTAGTCACTGCGCTTAACTTAAGCACGTATCGCGGCAATCGTTCTTCATTACGAATTAAATCACGCACGCACGCACGTATCACGGCAGTCGTCCTTTTAAGATAAACTCAATATTTTTTATAGATCATGGCTTCTAAAAAAAGCAGGAAGGTGATTTCTGTTGAAATGAAACGGGAAATAATTAGAAGGAGTGAATGTGGGGTAAAACAGTGTGACCTCGTCAAAGAGTTTGGCCTCAGCAAGACCACCATTTTGACAAATTTATCTTTTTTTATGTCATCTTAGCATATTTTATGCTGCAGAACGAATCATTTTTTTTAACATGTATTGTTATGGGAAAACGCGTTTCACATAACGAACTTTTCGCATAACAAACTTGCTCCTGGAACGAATTAAGTTCGTTGTGTGAGGCACCACTGTATATCTGTACTGAAAATGCTGCAATTGAAACCACTCTATGTCCACTAATCTGTATTTGTAAGTCTGCATGTTATGTCTAGACTATAATTGCTGTAATCTAAACCTCTTTGTCCATACTGTAAATGCTGTAAAGTCTATGTCTCATTAAAATTTGTTCTACCCATACTATGAATGAGCTCCTTTTAGGAGGACGAGCTAAATAAATAAATTTCCCTTGTCCAGTAGGTTCCAACAGTCGTCGATGATATCAATTAAGACTGTTTTAGTGCTGTGAAATTTCCTGAAGCTAGATCGGTGTTGATCCGTGAAGGCTTGTAATTGAGCTTGTACTATTTTTTTTTTCCAGTATCTTAACGATGAATGGTAGGTTGAAGACTGGTCTGTACTTGCTGGGATCATTTGGGTCAAAGGTGGGTTTCTTTAGGATAGGTCTGATGATAGCAGATTTCCAGCTTTTTAGCACCGTCCCTCTTATTAGGGAAGAATTGATTAGAGGTAGGATTGATTTTATGTATGCATCTTGAACAGACAGAGATTGGAATGGCATGGATCTAGGATCTATATTGATTCACTCTTTGGTGATGTCTAAAATTGATTATTGCAATTCTTTATTCAAAGGAATTGCACTATATGAAATTAAACGACTACAAATTATACAAAATACAGCTATAAAATTAATAACTAAGTCTAAAAAATTTGATCATGTAACACCTCTTCTTAAAAAGGCTCATTGGCTCCCTGTTATTCATAGAATCACTTATAAGTTATGCATAATTATTTTTAAAACTCTGAACAATAAGACCCCTGCATTTTTATTTAGATTACGTATTCCATATTCTGCAAAGAGAACTCTACGATCTAGCGAACAAAATCTGCTATCTATTCCTTCATTAAAAATTATTAATACGAGGAGACAATTTATTTTTTCATGTACAACACCACAGACTTGGAACGCCCTCCCTATTTTTTTACGGGAGGAGAAAGAATTTGGGAAATTTAAAACCGAATTAAAAACCTTCCTTTTTAAAGATGCATTTTCAACATAATTTTATTATTGGAGTATTATATTTTACTATTATTATACCTGTGTTACCTATTTCCCTTTTGTATTTTCCCTCAATGTTTCTTCTTTACTTTATGAATTGTATTTCATCCCTTCTTACCCTATGTTTAGTAATGTTAAAATTAAGAGCAATTTACCGCTATTTAAGTATTTGTATGTATTGTATTGTTTTCGAAGAATTGTAAATTTTATAGTGTACATCGCTTAGAATGTTTGATTAAGCGATTAATCAAGTCACCTAATAAACTTGAAACTTGATCGATTTAGATGGTCATAGTGTTTATGTGATTTCAGTGAGGGATCCACTTGAAGAATCCTTGAGTGAGGGGGGTGGGGTTTGGTACCTTTTAGGTTGTTGAGTTGAAGTTTTTGCAAATGCAGTTGATTTTTCCTCGCTGTTGAGGTTGGTTTGGATGTTGTGCTATGCCAGACAGTTAAAGACTTCACAAGATTGAAAATCAGATGGTCATTAGTTAGGAGTCACGTCCAAACATTTCTAAATCTTAGTGAGATCTATATACACGGAATTCATGTAATCTACCGTATTAAGACTACATCATCCGCATAGTATATAAAATGCTTTAATTCTATGATCTTCTGTGAGCATTGTCAGAGGGCTTAGAAAGATATTAAAGAATTACAATGCCAATACTGAACCTCCCAGAACACCACAGAAAAGACAATTTGGAGTAGAGACTGAGGGTAGACATGTGACCGCATGAAAGAGCCAATTTAAACTTCCCTTTGGCGTTAATAGATCTTAAACTTGACGATAATATTGTATGCTCTACCAGGTCAAAGGCCGCAGATAGGTCTATGAGATGATAAGCGATGCCTTTCTGCAATGAAAGGCTGAGCTTACTTTGTGTAATAATGCTGTTAAAATGCTCTCTGTGTTATGAGTGTAAAATGTTGTAAGTTTCCAACATGCTGCAGTAATTGTTGAAAAATGAGCTTCTCAGTCAGCTAAGACAAATAGCAGAGATTTGAAACTGGTCGATAATTTACAGCCAAGGAAGGAACGACATTGTTCTATTCAGCACTGATCTAACAAGTGCATGCTTCCAAGCCTGTAGGTAAAACTTTTGTTGACGAGAGTCAACAAAAGAGGAATTAGACCATGTTTGGTTATTTAATGCAATTTATTAATTTCATTAACGTCTTCATTAGCCTCTATCTACCTCCATTTTGAAGGAGTTCACTTTAAAGGCATTGAAAATCCTATTACTGACATTTTAAAACCAACATCTTTAAAAAGCCGGAATTCATAAATAGGTTACTTATTCCCTATACACCAGAGGTGTTAAAGTCCCTCCTCGAGGGCCGCAATCCAGTCAGGTTTTCAGGCTTTCCCCAATGAATATGCATGAGATCTATTAGCATACAATGAAAGCAGTTTGGTGGAGGATGGGCAGGGGAGGGCTTCAGTGGCTGGGAGGGTGTAGATGGGCTGGAGTAAGTCTTAACAGAGATTTCGGCAGTTGGAACCCAAGCACAGTACCGGGTAAAGCTTTGGATTCTTGCCCAGAAATAGCTAAGAAGAAAAAAAAAAAAAAAATTAAATTGAATCAGGTTGGGCAGACTGGATGGACCATTCGGGTCTTTATCTGCCGTCATCTACTATGTTACTATGTTACAGTGCTTGGAAATAGATCTCATGCATATTCATTGGGAAAATCCTAAAAACCTGACCGGATTGTGGCCCTCGAAGAGGGACTTTGACACCCCTGCTATATATCTATCAGAGCACTTTGATCCCCAAATCACCATCTACTAGTCATATCATCACCACAACAGGTAATCCATGATACCACATGCTCATCAATATTTTCCATCACAGCCCCTCAACATAACATAACATAACATCGTACTTATAAACCGCATAAACGTAAGTTCAATGCGGGGAGCAAAAGATTAAAAATAACATAAGCTAAGGATGATTTAAATTAGTTTGCTAAATATTTTGAAAAAAGATGAGTTTTCAATTGAGTTCTGAAGTGCTTGTAAGAGCAAGCACTACGCAACAGTGGCCTAAATTCCCTGTCAAAGAAAGCGGCCTGAAATGCTAGTGTATGTTCCAAGAATTTCTTGCTCTTGCAACCTTGAGCAGACGGAAAATTAAACAATGCATGTGATTCTCTCCTATGTTTATGGGATGCTATGAGAAATCTGTCGGTCATATAGTTTGGAGCAATGCCATACGCAACTTTGTAACAAAGACAACCCAGCTTAAACAAAACACACGCCTCCACTGGAAGCCAATGCAACTCACGGTAGAAAGGAGTCACACGATCCTATTTCTTTAGACCATAAATTAATTTAACCCCCGTATTTTGAATCAGTCTAAGCCTAGCCATTTCTTTCTTGGTACATGTCAAATAGACACTGTTACAATAGTCGAGAAGACTTAGAAGTAACGACTGAACTAAAAGTTTAAAGGCCGGAAACTCAAAATATGATTTTATGGAACTCAATGCCTAGTTTTGGGAAGAACTCAACCTTGAAAGATTCAAATCAGATCTAGAAACCTTCTTATTTAAAGATGGATTTGACCCTTAAAAGCTAAATACCTATCATCTACCACAGACCCCCTACATGAGTCATCCTTTTATGTCTCCCTATCCTATTTAGAACTGTATTTCTTCTCTTTTACCACCTTGTAACTGCTGTTAGTCTGTATTCTCCATATGTACATGTATAATGTCTGTCAACGACTTTCGTTCTGTATTACCCCTTATTTTTATGTAAACCGCTTAGAAAATGGATAAACAAATTTTAATAAAACTTGGAATATGCCAAACATAAGCAATAGACAAGTACAGCAGTAAAAAAAGAAAAATTCAGATTACAATACATAAGAACATAAGCAATGCCTCTGCTGGGTCAGACCTGAGGTCCATCTTGCCCAGCAGTCCGCTCACGCGGCGGCCCAACAGGTCCAGGACCTGAGTAGTAATCCTCTATTTATACCCTTCTATTCCCTTTTCCAGCAGAAAAATGTCCAATCCTCTCTTAAATCCCAGTACTGTATTCTGCCCTATAACGTCCTCCGGAAGCGCATTCCAAGTGTCCACCACACGTTGGGTAAAGAAGAACTTCCTGCCATTCGTATTGAATCTGTCCCCTTTCAACTTTTCCGAATGCCCTCTTGTTCTTTTATTTTTTGAAAGTTTGAAGAATCTGTCCCTCTCTACTCTCTCTATGCCCCTCATGATCTTATAAGTCTCTATCATATCCCCTCTAAGTCTCCTCTTCTCCAGGGAAAAGAGACCCAGTTTCTCCAATCTCTCAGTGTATGAAAGGTTTTCCATCCCTTTTATCAGACGTGTCGCTCTTCTCTGAACTCTCTCGAGTAACGCCATATCCTTCTTAAGGTATGGCGACCAAAACTGGACACAGTATTCCAGGTGTGGGCGCACCATCGCCCGATACAGCGGCAGGATAACTTCTTTTGTCCTGGTTGTAATACCCTTCTTGATTATACCTAGCATTCTATTCGCTCTCTTAGCAGCTGCTGCGCACTGTGCCGTCGGCTTCATTGACCTGTCCACCATTATCCCCAAGTCCCTCTCTTGGGTACTCTCATTCAATAACATCCCTCCCATCGTATAGTTGTACCTCGGGTTTCTGCTTCCCACATGCAATACTTTACATTTCTCAACGTTGAACTTCATTTGCCATTTTGTCGCCCATTCCCCTAGTTTGTTCAAGTCTCTTTGCAATTCCTCACAGTCCTCTTTAGTCCGAGCTCCCCTAAATAGTTTGGTGTCATCTGCAAATTTTATTATCTCACACTTCGTCCCTGTTTCTAGATCATTTATGAATATATTAAATAACAGCGGCCCGAGCACCGAGCCCTGCGGAATACCACTCGTGACCCTCCTCCAGTCAGAGTAGTGGCCCTTCAACCCTACCCTTTGTTTCCTACCTGCCAACCAGTTTCTGATCCATCTATGTACGTCTCCGTCCACCCCATGGTTCTTCAGTTTCCGGAGTAATCGTTCATGAGGCACCTTGTCAAAGGCTTTTTGGAAATCAAGGTATATGATGTCTATGGGGTCACCTCTGTCCATCTGTTTGTTAATTCCTTCGAAGAAGTGTAGTAAGTTGGTTAGGCACGATCTCCCCCTGCAGAAACCATGTTGGCTGGTTATCAAAAGTTTGTTTCTTTCCAAGTGATCATCGATGTTTTCTTTTATCAGTGCTTCCGCCATTTTTCCCGGAACCGAGGTCAGACTCACTGGTCTGTAGTTTCCCGGGTCACCTCTTGATCCCTTTTTAAAAATGGGCGTGATGTTGGCCGTCTTTCAATCCTCCGGGATCATGCCTGTTTCCAGGGATAGGTTGCAATACAAAGTATGTCACATTACAATGTCAACACAATGTGCGATAGAACATTTTTAATAGACAACATAGGATGTAAGCAAAGCAGGAACATATAGATAGAAGAAATAGTTAACAGAGGTTAGAAACAATGACATAAGGAGGCAGACCACACCGTGCACTGTCTTCACGGGGTGGGGGAGGGGCACTGCACCGACGCAGGTGCTTCTCCTCTTCTCCGCCCCCCTGCATACCTCTTGAAATATTCACTGGTGCAAGCCACTTGCTGCTTGCGCTGGCATCAACTCCCTTTGACTCCCTTCTTGGGACCAGGATGTGATGTCAGAAGGGAGCCGAAGTCGACCTGAAGAGAAGGTGGAAGATATTGTTCACACCAATGAATATTTCAAGCAATACGGGGGGGGGGAGCAAGGGGGGCATTCAAGTGATGGAGAAGAATGGGAGGGCGCCCAAGCAGTGGAGCAAAATGGGGGGGGGGGCGCGCATGGCGTAGCTATGCTGGATGCCACCACCCCGGGCATCAACCTCCCTCACTACGCCACTGGTTAGAACAGTGTATCGCAAACTGTGTGCCGCGGCATACTAGTGTGCCTCCTGATATTTCTGGTGTGCCACAACACACTGGCGAGGAGGAGAGATGTCCATGTCGGCTGCCTGCCTGTAGAACGTGCCTCTCGCGGTGAGAGGTACGTCCTGCAGGAAGTCAGCTGGTGCAGATGACTCTCCTCCTGACCGACGTCTCTCCTCCTCTCCCTGTACCTCCCGGATCCCTCCATCGGCGGGTTGCAGCCAGATAGTGAAGTAAAGGCTGCTTTGTTTTACCTCATTGGAATGACTACGAGACAGCAATGTATGTTCCAAAAACAGACAATATTTGTTTATTGTTAGTATAAAAACTTACAAAATTACAGCAGCAAAGGCATAGCCGAAAAATATATTGTCAGTTCAGAATATGTCAGAGAAGAACTTACACCCATATGCCTAGCAGGGGGCTAGCATGTCCCTGCTGGCATACCCAAGTGAATTTCTCTCTGGCTCTACCTGTGATGCACGTGTTTTTTATACAGAGAAATTCTTCCTTTGTTCCAAAAAGCACATCCCCGAATTCTGGTCATGTAATTCCTTATTCGTACAAAAATGTATATCTAACTATTCCTCCCCTCAGTCCAGGCCTCTCTCACTTCCCCCCCTCCCAGGAGGGGGCCCCGAGCAGAAACAGAGAATTCTTGATGAACTTTATTCCTCCAGCTCTGAGATCCTTATCACCTTGCAGATGCTAATTTGTGGTTTTACAATACTGTGCATCTTCAGGATGGCGTCCTTGTATGCTGAAAGTTGGCCAGGGTGACCTTTCAACAACCCAGCTGCTTGGTTCCCATAACTCGGTTCAGCAAATGTTTTGGTACCAAGTTCTCTCATCTCGCTACACCCACATCGTCCTGCAGGGATCCTTGCTCATTATAAATGTTTTATGGCTTTCCAGGGTGCCTGACATATGAAGTCATACAGCACTGATAACAGTTCAGCAGAACCTTGGAGAAATATCCTCCCAGCAGGGAATGGAGACAGGAACTTTGCAGCATAAAGGCCAGCTGGGTTAGCATTTCAAAGGATACATGTGTTCACAGACAGCAAGGTACAGGCTGGGCCTGGCTATGGGAAAATATAGGTCTGTAGTGTCCAGCATACACAAGTGAGGCCAGTATGTCCAGTTTATTCATCTGTGTGTCCAGGTTATCCATTTCAATAGGCTTCTGCACATGCACTAATGTCGATGCGATGACATCATCGCGTCGACGTCAACACACTTCTGGGTGCCTTCCGGTCAGGGCACAGAATTTAGTGTGCCACTGGCCGGAAAGTTTACAAGACACTAGGTTAGAAAATAAAGGACTAATTTGAAGAAAGTTGCACATGAGGTTAGACTGGTGTTTGAAAATTATCTCTCATCTAGGGTAGGAGTGGATAAGCACATCCTACAGCCAAGTGTCACTCCTTGTTTGTGTGACTAGCAAGTTAGTTACTTCCTCCATTAAAGGCCAAGCTTCCTAAAGTACAGATAGTCTTGTGTTAAGCGAAGCCTTTCAGGGAGTGCATTCCAGAGTGTGGAGGCTACTGCAGAGAAAGAAAAGAAAGCGCAAGATGTGAGATGAGTAAACCTGGCTAAAATGAAAGATGATCATGAGTATATAAAAATCAAAATAAGCCATTGGTATTAGCATAACCTGTAAAATAACATGGAGCAATGAGTTACCGTATTTTCACTCCATAAGACGCACCTGACCATAAGACGCACCCTAGATTTAGAGTAGGAAAACAAGAAAAAAAAACATTCTGAACTAAATTGTGCACCCTGTTCTCCCTTCCCTGCCAGCCTCTGCACCCTGTCCCCCCTTCTCTGCCAGGCTCTGCATCCTGTCCCCCCCTTCCCTGACCTGTAACCTGCCACCCCCTCACCTCTGGTGGTCTAGTGGTAGGCTAGGAAGGAGGGATCCATCCCAGATGACTAACAATCCTCCTCCCTCCCCCACTCCTCCCGTTATCCTTTAATAACATGGCCCGCCTGCAGTACCTTTTTAAACGCCCCCTGAAGCCTGGTGGTCCAGTGATGTATGGGCCGGCAGGAGCACACTGTCTGCACTGCTGCCTGGCCCACCCCGCTTTCTGAATGGCTGCAGTCAGTTCTTGCGAGTCCCTTATGGACCAAAAAATATGGTAAGTGTGTTACTCTAACACAGGGCTACTCGGTTCCAGTCCTCGAGGTCCACAGTCAGGCACTAAAAACCACATTACACTTTTGTAAAAAGGGGGTGGGTGGGTTTTGAGTCTAACCTAAAAAGGCAGGAGAAAAAAAAATGTCAGGTATCTTTGTCATTAAATTTCATGTTTTTTTTCTCTCAATAATAATAGTTGTTGGGTAAAAGCCAGTTTTGAACCTGCAACCCTTGGGTTAGGAAGCAGCAGTTTTTCAGGAGGTGTTACTCTGCCTCTTAGGGGTAGGAGGGGTGGGACTGTTGTAGCCAAACCATTCCTAGCTGTGTCTTGTATTTCTGGTAATCTTCTTGATTCCTGACTGGGCCATCTTAATACTTTCATGTCTGGTTCCACTTAATTGGACAGATAATGCATTCCACAAGCTTCAAGTTTATTCAGTGCTTGATATACCATACATCAAGAACTTCTAAGCGGTTTACAATAAATCAAATCAATTAGGGTAGAGAATGGAAACAAGAATCGAGGTTTGAGAAAGAAATAGAAATAGGGAATGTAGAAGAAAATACAATAATTGATAGGAAAGAGTAGCGGGAGGGAGGAGCTATATTCACAGACTGACTTCATGGGAGGGTCTCCAAGTTCTTTCATTAGGGAATGGCAGGAAACAATTATAGCCTATGACTAAATGAGGAGACTTGAACTGAAAGGGCCTTTGCTCAGTCATATCTTTCTCTCATAACCTCTGACCTGGAAGAGATACAGCACTTCCCTGAGCACACAGTTCTCTGCTTATGACATCATGATGCAACCTGAGCATGAAATAATTGTGTCCCATGCAGCACCTTGAAAATCAGTATCAAAAGTTTATAAATCATATTTTCTGGCTGATGTAGTGTAGCATATTTCTTCACAGATAGTTAAGTTTCTCCCTCTATAAATGAACTTCTGCGAGGGAAAGCACTTTTCAGAACAGTGTGGGTGTTTTCTTGGGCTACACATTAAGGAGCAGCATCCACAAGTCTGTTAGTTATTGGAAAGTACAAACAGTCTGCCCTGTGCTGGGCAATCTTTGCATGCCTGGTTTTCAAAAGTTTCAAGTTTCAAGTTTATTAGGTTGCTTGTTGAATCGCTTAATCAAACTTCTAAGCGATGTACAATAAAATATAAATGAAGGGAAACAAAAACATTACATACAATTTCTCAATTATAACGTAAAAAAAAAAGGGTAAAAAGGGAAAGAACTCCATTTTTTATAGTAAAGAAAGAACATAAAGGGAAAACACATAAGGAAGTTAAAATTGGCTGAAACTGACCTCAGAAAGAGTAAAATGGTTATGAATCACAATACTACCAAAAGATAAGTGCTTTTGTTTAAAATATAAACTTCTTCCTTATTCCACTTAGCAATCTGATACTATGAGTTGTTATTAGGCCCTCAGCGTCACCACTCAGAACTCAAATATATCACCGTTCTGAGCTTTACGTGACCAATCCTCACTGGGTCTAAGTTTTACTTATTTCACGTTTTCAAGAGCTTTATATATTTAATTACTTATAAATTTTTTAAATTTTTACTTCATTTTACTTCGTTTTAATTAGCTTATTTTACTTAGCTTTAGTGTAGTTGTCTCTGGTAGAGATATTTTTAAATCAAGCAGGGTGCCATAGCCGACATGTTTCGCGGGAAACCGCTTTATCAAGGCTCCACCCCTACAAGAAATACAAAGAAGAGTAATGAAATGACTCCTGCAGGAAAACTGGGTTATCTGAACAAGATATCAAAATTGCTCAGAATAACCTTCTCTCTCACCTTTAACACTATCGACTTCCTCAAATGCTTTAGAGAGGAGCCGACGGCGTTCTCTCTTTTTATTACAGAATCCCGGCGTTGAAGCCACGCCCACCGAATGACGTGTGAGCCTGACGACAACCACCGGCTGTTTACAGTAAAACAAACTTTATTGAAAGCTTTAATGACCAGTGAGGATTGGTCACGTAAAGCTCAGAACGGTGATATATTTGAGTTCTGAGTGGTGACGCTGAGGGCCTAATAACAACTCATAGTATCAGATTGCTAAGTGGAATAAGGAAGAAGTTCCTATTTCTATTAAATTGATATTTAAACAGCCATCTGAAAGTCTTATATGCTATTAAGTTGTTTGTTTAAAATATATGCACTATCGGATATAATTCTCATGATATTTGATGTCAAAAAAGATGTTATTACATCTGCGTTAAAATCTTATTTAATAATTTATTGAAAGAAAAATATAAAAGTTTCAAAAAAAGTTGAGTAAATTTTGTTCTTATACTACATGCCATTTGCCAGTGATTGAGACTCTGACCGAAATAAGTATCTAGCAATTGTTGCCTGAATACTCGGTCTCTGAGGCATGGCATAAACAATCTTGCTGTTTTTCAGTAATGTGTTTAAGGAAGTGATTTTGTATCTTTATTTGTTTTCTTGGGCTACACATTAAGGAACAGCATCCACAGGTCTGTTAGTTATTGGAAAGTACAAACAGTCGGCCCTGTGCTGGGCAATCTTTGCATGCCTGGTTTTCAAAACTGACCTCAGAAAGAGTAAAATGGTTATGAATCACAATACTACCAAAAGATAAGTGCTTTTGTTTAAAATATATGCACTCTCGGATATAATTCTCATGATATTTGATGTCAAAAAAGATGTTATTACATCTGCGTTAAAATCTTATTTAATAATTTATTGAAAGAAAAATATAAAAGTTTCAAAAAAAGTAGAGTAAATTTTGTTCTTATACTACATGCCATTTGCCAGTGATTGAGACTCTGACCGAAATAAGTATCTAGCAATTGTTGCCTGAATACTCGGTCTCTGAGGCATGGCATAAACAATCTTGCTGTTTTTCAGTAATGTGTTTAAGGAAGTGATTTTGTATCTTTATTTGTTTTCTTGGGCTACACATTAAGGAACAGCATCCACAGGTCTGTTAGTTATTGGAAAGTACAAACAGTCGGCCCTGTGCTGGGCAATCTTTGCATGCCTGGTTTTCAAAACTGACCTCAGAAAGAGTAAAATGGTTACGAATCACAAGCTAAGTCCCATTGATCTGGTGAAGTGACAATAGAACATGCCTTGTACATATAACACTGTCTCATTGCAATCTCTTACCGCCACCCCCAACAATTCCTGGCCTCTTCTCTGTAAACAGTATATAATCACCCCATTATAGCTAAGTGACAGTGTTATTCAACTTTTGAAGTGATGCAGTAAATTGCTGTCAGTGCATTAAGCCCCGATGGGAACATTTTTCTGTATTTATCAGTCATAAACAATGTGACATATTTCCATCATTTCAGTCTCTGAGAAGTCACCGCATTTGTAGCAAAGAGAAAAAAAAAAAGTTCCTCACCGGAGGGGACCTTATAGGAACTATAGATGCAGTTTTCATTGACTTCCCAATCTAGTAACCCAAGTTAAGAGCTTCATTTTACTTTGCTGTCACTCGATTTCATTTTTGTAAAAAAAAAAAAAAAAATTAAAGACGTCTAAACCCTTCGGGTGACAGTTCCACCATCGGTCTGTCACTTTGAAATATGTCACAATGAATGCTGTCATTGAGCAAAAGCAAAACGAAATGCACTGAGGTGTAAAATTCAACTTGTTCTGTTTGGTGATACCATATTACAGCGTCAGAATCTCATATGGAAGAACTGATGTGGTTTTGTTGTACATTTTCACTAAAACTTAACAGAGAATGAGAAGTGTGACAAACACACAGGTTACATTTCACGTAGTAATATTCTCAAATGAATTTACTAAACTTCCTTTTACCGTGACTCATCTGGAGCTCGTCCAGAGTGGTTACCTAGAAATTGGTTTTGATTATTATTCGATGTAGAATGAGCTGTATTTCATTTTTTTTTTTGTCTTCCTTGATTTTTTTCACCTTGCACCTCCTGAAATTTACTGCTGAGAAGTTCAACGTATACCAAAGGACAAGTAGCTCAGTGTAGTAAGAAGGTAACAAATAGGAGCTCTAAAAGGTTAATTTTTAAAAGATGTACCGTACACGTGAAAAGACTGTTTTATAAAATTTACCTCCGTATCCCAACGTGAGAATACACTTCTCCCTCCGTATTCGCTGCGATAGGGGATTAACAGAACCACAAATACTGAAAAACCGCAAATAACTTTTTCATATGTTATTCGCTGTTTTCTATTAAAAACCATGGCGAATAGGGTGAAACCGCGAATAACACGGTGGGAGACCTGGCCCGTTCCTGAAGGAGAGGCAAAACACGGCAAAGAAAGCGCTGGGAATTGGCGATTTTCTCTGTAAACACTTGGAATCTGCGATTTCTCTATGGAAGCTGAGGTAATTGGGGGTGGGGGTGGGGAGGAGCCAGCAAGCTAAAAACCGTGAATAATCGAAACTGCGATTGCTGAAACCGCGAATATGGAGGGAGAACTGTATACAGTATGAAGGCAACAATCGTATACATGGTGTCAATACATAAGTAAAAAGAATGTTTACAGGAGAACAGAGTTTAGGTTTCATGTCTATACTCAACAATATGAAAACGATATTTTGTAAACTGTGAATATATGTGTTTTGCTTCCCCTGCTGCTTGTATGTTTAAAGTCCCAGTTTTTTAAGGGAAGACTTACATGTACTTTCTCTTAATACGAGGGCTCTTCAGAAAGCTTCCGCCATTCAACCAAAGACATTCTTTTCTGATGGCATTAAGAAGTTAGTAGGATGCATGCTATAGAATGTATCGCAAAACGGCGTGATTATGTGGAAGAACATTCGCATTCCCATCCCCTGCAACTGCAAGCTAATCGCCATCACTCAACTCAATTTTATTGGAATAAATATTTGGCCGCAGCTTTATTATCTATCTGAATATTATCTCCCCTTACAATACAATCCGTGTCCGAAACCAACAGACCCGCAATGCATATTTCCCACACACCCAGGGAGCTATTCGGTATCAAAACTAGCTCCCTTTAAGTCTTTAAACTTATAACATTCCTCCAAACATGAGCCACGGTGACGCAAGGCCATGCTTCCCCCTCACAGCGGTGTCGCATACGAGTGTTATATTTATTTATTTATTAACTGCTCATCTCCCAGATCCAACTGGGCCAAACTCCGTTTGCCACCCCACCCAAAGCTGTGACCACTTCCCCTCCCAACCCCATAAACTGAACCAAACCGAAATGGTAGGATAGAATGGGGAGACGCATGGCGTGGCGATGCCAGGCACCACTGCTCTGGACACTAATTTTCCTCACTACGCCAGTGGTACTTATCTCTAATTAAGGGTCAACTTAATGCCATTTAGCTAATTATGTTGTACCTGTAGCTGGATGTGCAATCGAGCGCCTAATTTTATGCGCCATTTATAGAACTTGGGGCCTGTATATAGTCGTGCCGTGGTGTGGAGCTGGAGTGGATCACAAACGGAGCCAAAGTTCTACATGTATTTTAAAAATATGATCATACTTGCATACATGACATACTAACATTTGTACCTACTCCTGAGTAGGCCTAACCGTTCATGGCTTCAATCCAGCTTCAGTTTCTCCCTCATATTTATGAATATACATAGGTACCTATTATGGGATAGGATAGGGATTGGGGCTAGTATACCATCTTTTTGTAGTTATACAACCATACTCAAAGTGGTATGCATACATGTACTTCAAACATTTTTCACTATCTATTCCAGTGGGCTCACAATTTATCTAATGTACCTGAGGCAGTGGAGGATTAAGTGACTTGCCCAAGGTCACAGGGAGCATCATGGGGTTTGAACCCTCAACCTCAGGGTGCTGAGGCTGTAGCTTTAACCACTGCACCACTCTAGAAAACAAAATGCAGCAAAAGTGAACCAAGTATAGGATAATGAAGCCATTGTGACATCACTGATGAGGTTGGCTCTTAGGCATTGGTGGAATGAGGCATTGTGATGTCACAATACCAGCTCTGGTGATCAGAGGCTGAAGCTTTTCACACTATTTATTCAGTTTTCTATAGTGTTCTCCCAGAGGTGCTCAGAACGGTTTACATGAATTTATTCAGGTACTCAAGTATTTTCCCCTGTCTGTCCCAGTGGGCTCACAATCTATCTAATGGACCTGGGGCAGTGGAGGATTAAGTGACTTGCCCAGGGTCACAAGGAGCAGTTTTAAACCTCAGGGTGCCGAGGTTGTAGCTCTAACCACTGCACCACAAATACCTTCTTGGACATCACACACAAGTAACCTGTTACAACATCAACGTCCACATATATTACTGACAATGCTTATTGAATAAAACTTCCATGCTCACTAGATAGTCCTACAAAGGCTTTTTCTCACGCTCTTAATTTGGTTCCCGAGATGGATTCTTGCAGAAATCGGTTGTCGTTGGTGTGGGGGGGGGGGGGGGGGGGCGGTGTTTCTCCCTTTTTTCATTAAGGCCCATTTGCTTCAGTCTCTGACAGAAAAAAAAAATATTCCATTCTGAGACATGACATGAACATGTATCTTCTTAGCTTCTCGGGCTTCTAAGGCTAGAATTCTACAAAGCACATCTTAATCCAAAACTAATTATGACAGATGGATACTGCTGCCGCTGTGCTTAAAATGAGATGTGTGCATAGGCTTTATGCCTAAGGAAGATAAACTCACAAGAAATCAAAAGGAATGGTTATGTAATCCGGAGCTCAGTGCCTGGATGTCCTTCATCTTAGAAAGATAATGAAGGACAAGCAGTAGCCTACATCCATCATAAGGAGAATATAGATTATGCTGGGTTTTTTTTTCTAACAGAGACACCAGCAGCACTGACACTTCATTGTCCTTGATGGCAATGGGATGAACGTTAAGTCAACCTTTTGCAGCATAAACATCAGATTTAAATGGGAGTGAGATCAATAGAGACCGGTCATTTGGCACTAAGGAGAACGGAGTTGTCGTTAGCAAGGGTTGGATAATGATGGCTCCGACTGCTTATAATGTGAAAGTCCCTACTTTCTCTCCTGTTCTACAACTCATTCCCTGTAAATGCTCATTCTAAAGAAAAAAAAAAAAAAAAAAAAGAGTTCGGGCTCCTTTGACGAAGCCGCGTAAGGCTTTTTTTTTTTATCATTGGCCGTGGTGGAATTAGCTCTGACCCTCATAGAATTCCTATGAGCATCAGAGATAATACCACCGCAGCCGGCAATTAAAAAAAAAAAAGCCTAACGCGGCTTCGTTAAAGGTAGAAATGACAGTATCAAAGTGACAGAATGATGGGCAATTAATTCCATTCAGCCGACGATGCCCTCTCCAAAAATGTTCCAAAAATGACCTTAAGTTACTGACTGGTTTCTGTAATTGCTCTTCCAGCTGTGGGGCTAAGGGTGACCCCTGCTGAGGTAGGTTCAGCATTAAAGGGATTTAACCGGGCAGGAGAGGCTCCTGATCAGCTAAAACCTTACTGCGTAGGTTGTTTGTCAATATTCAGCGTCACATAACTGGGACTCTAACCAGGCCATTGCAAAATGGACTAGGTTATGGGAAGTTTGAGGGCAGATTTGGGGCAGAGTTGCTACTTAGCAACAATATTCAGGTTGTCCTAAGCTTATCCACTAAGTTAACCAGTGGATAAATAAATGAGTTAACCAGTGGATAAATATCGACTGGTGCCCAGTTAACTTTTGGATTGTTGAACTAACCCAAATATTCAAAGCCAAAGGCCGGACATGCCTAAGCATTGGATATCTGGGGTTAACTCAGCCCGTGGGTGTGAGAGGCTTACAAGTCACCCCAAAGGGCTGAAATTGGGCCCAGTATTTGTATTATTATTATGTGGTAGTAGTAATAGTATTATTTCTATGGCTAAAAACCATACTTTTCTTCACTGCTATCTTCCCATGCACACAAAACATAAATAAAGGGTCCACGGTGAGTGGCGTAGGAGTCTCTCAACAACATCTGGACAGGAGTAAACTCCCCAAACTGGAAAATAAACATAAAGGGAGATTGCTAGTTCTTTATATAACATAGTAACATAGTAACATAGTAGATGACGGCAGATAAAGACCCAAATGGTCCATCCAGTCTGCCCAACCTGATTCAATTTAAAATTTTTTTTTTTTTTTTTTCTTCTTAGCTATTTCTGGGCGAGAATCCAAAGCTTTACCCGGTACTGTGCTTGGGTTCCAACTGCCGAAATCTCTGTTAAGACTTACTCCAGCCTATCTACACCCTCCCAGCCATTGAAGCCCTCCCCTGCCCATCCTCCTCCAAACGGCCATACACAGACACAGACCGTACAAGTCTGCCCAGTAACTGGCCTAGTTCAATCTTTAATACTGTTTAATGGGCACTTCCCAGGCAAACAAACATGTACCAAAGAACAAGAAACACAATTAGGCATACAAGAGTAAAGTGATGACCAAAGGTTTCACACTTGCTCACAGTTCTAGTTTCTCTTGGTCTGCATTATTGTGGTAAATCTCTCTCTCTTGCATTTCTCCCCTCTTCTGCTCCTTGATGAGATGTGTTCTGGACCCTTCTGGATCTCTATACTCCTCTTAAGTGTCTTTTACTTGAGATGGTGCCCTGCCCTTCTCCTCTTAAGTGCCTTTTACTTGAAATGGTGCCCTTTCTATGCACTTAAGGGTTTAAGAACTGGGATGGACCCTGATTGCCTCCCTTTCTCCTTCCCTTGGCAATCACCGCTCACAAAGAGATGTCCTTCCTTTCCCTTAGTGACTTTTCTCCTCATAGACCAAGTTACTTGTAGCCCTCGTTCTCAAGCATAGCAGGATGCACCTGGGACTTCGATTCTACCTCACCTCACACATTTATTCATCATTATGGAATCTCAGACTCCTTGGATCCACCCCTTTCCCACTTCCTGTGATGTAGCGCAATTTATTAGTTTCACTCTCCTTCCTGGATCTTTCCTTATGGTCTCCACTCCTTATTCCTTCTTGATATTAAGCTTGGCATAAACCTGCTAACTCCTTTCTCTCTCAGGAAAAACAGCCACTCTTTGCTCTTCTCTTTTCTTCTTGACCTCAGGTGGTAGAGGATAAAGATCCTCCATGGATTTTCAGAAAGCAGCCCACTTCCAGCACCTTTCACTTTTATGCTTCCCTCTCATTTTGAAGAACACCTATTACTGGAATCTCTTAGACTATTTCACCCTACGATATCTTTGGGTGGCAATGCTCTGAACCAAGAACCCAGAAAGTTCATCCTGCTACTGCAAGAAAGATATGTTTTGGCATCCTGTTACACTTCTACGACTCATACTTCCAGTTTCAAAAAAAGTCCCTCAAAATCTAGAAATATGCAGATAAAAAATACAGGTATTTCTGATACACATATGAAGCATGCAATTAGTTGTATGTATACCAATGACATAATTTGCCCATGTCAACTTTTCCTCTTCCTAAAGGAGGTAAGGAAGCCTATTTAAGGAAGCTAAGATTTAGAGTAACATAGTAGATGACAACAGATGCAATACACTCATTTAAATTTGGGACCCTTTGCTATAAAACTCTCCATGGTCAGGCACCTGGGTATCTCATTGATCAATTTACTCTTTTTAATACAGATCACCCTTGTGTTTCCCTCGGTACGAGGCTGTATCTACAAGAAGTTTTTACAATGACTGCCTTTCAGGCTGCCAGCTGGGACTCGAACCTTTGTAATTTGTTTTCGCTTTCATTTCCATATATGCATTTTAGAAAATTACTAATCTCAACTTTGTTTGTAAGATTTGTAGGAAACTAATTGTTATAATGGTGACCCCCTTGGAAAAGTAAAATCTCTTTATTCCCTCTCAGTGAAACTCTACAGGTTCCACTTTCTCTCCTCTCACTCTGTTGTCTGCTCCTCTGGCAAACCTTCTCAGATTTTCCCTCCACAAGGAGTCAGTACCTCAGGATTCCCTCTCAGTTCTAGAGCTCTAGCAGGAGAATCAAGATACCCAAAAGTCTTGATCTTACTCTTCACGGCCCTTTTTTTTTTTTTAACTATTCCCCCTCCCACTCAAGCAAAGGAGCTCCAGCTTCTCCTACAATGTTATGCTATCCACAAGCACACACTCAGTGACTCCCCAAATAATCCATTGCCTTCTACTCTGTAGCAGAGGCATTCTTTGGGGGGGGGGGTCACAAGAAATACC
This sequence comes from Geotrypetes seraphini, assembly GCF_902459505.1. NCBI lineage: Eukaryota > Metazoa > Chordata > Amphibia > Gymnophiona > Dermophiidae > Geotrypetes > Geotrypetes seraphini. The sequence goes on from NC_047095.1 coordinate 53,761,077, forward strand.
TTGTCCTTTAAGTACAAATAGTCCTCGGGTTAAGAGCAAGTTACATTTGTAAAGCTGTTCTTAAGTCAGATTTTTATGTAACTCAGAACATGTAGATTTTAAGATTCTTGCTGCTTACATCTGCTCCCAGCTGTCAAAAGGGCCAACTATCCCTACCAGTGTTCCTTCTAAGGGACAGTCTCCACAACCACACACTGATCTTAATGTAGCCATGCATAATTCCTGAATCTGCTGCAGGTGAAATGTAGGAGTCTATACCACTGGAAATACTGCTCAGTGAAATCAAATGAACCCGCAGCTGTGATCTTAAGTACGAGTTGTACTTAAGTTGGGTATTTGTAACTTGGGGATTGCCTGTATATGGCTCTTCCCCCCCTCTCTACCCCCACACACCAATCCACTTCCATCTTTTTATCAAATGCTTGGGTAGAGATGCTGAGAGTAAGGAAAAAAAAAAAAAAAAAAAAGCAAAAGTTGATGGGAGTTGGTCCAAAGGTCTCCAAAAGGGCCATTATTACCTCCTGGGCCTTGCAATGAAAAGCACTGCTGTACAGGCCTTGTTCAGCCTGATGGATAGCTTGTGAGGGATGAGGGACCTCATGCAGAGACTCATTGAAGGGTCTTATTTGCAAAATCAGTAGGGGCAGAAGAACAAGGCTCATGTGTGGAAAATCTAGTCACTCACTGATCCTACTGATTCAGGAGCCCCAGGCTCCCTCTTAATGGTAAGACACAAAAGAAGCAAAGCACTTCTATTTATAAACTTGGTGACCTCACAAATTCACTACTACTACTACTACTACCATTTATTATTTCTATAGCGCTACCAGAAGCATGCAGCGCTGCACATTAAACATGCAAGAGATGGTCCCTCCTCGAAAGAACTTACAATCTAATTATGACAGAAATATAAGACATGCTTTATATGCTGCTCATGAAGGGAAACACAAAGGGATGAAGAGGTAGAGAGGGTGGGGGCTACAGAGGGAATGAGAAACAAATATAGGGCTCCTTTTACTAAAGTGCGCTAGCGTTTTTAGCGCACGCACAAAATTACCACGTGATACGCTTCTAGAATAACGCCAGCTCAATGCTGGCATTAAGGTTTAGTGCACGCGGCAATGAAGCGCGCGCTATTCCACGTGTTAAGGCCCTAACGCACCTTAATAAAAGGAGCCCCTAGTGCGCTTCCTGTGCATACGTTTGGGTGTGAGCATTTATGCCAAAAGCTGGTGTAAATGCTCATGCCCAACTGATGGTAGTTAAATGTACAAATCCAGGTATTCTGTAGCATCACAACTAATTTCTGGTAATTCCCCTGCCTCACCCATGCGCCTCCCATGGAGTGCCTCCTTTTGCTATGTTATGTCAGTGGTTCTCAACTCTTTCCTGGGGGGCCCACACAGCCAGTTGGGTTTTCAGGATATCCCTAATGACTATGCATGGACATATTTGCATACCTGTCTCCTCCATTATATGCAAATCTCTCTTATGCATATTCATTAGGGATATCCTGAAAACCCGACTGGCTGGGGGGGGGGGGTCCCCCAGGACAGGGTTAAGAACCACTATGTTATGTTATTTGTAGGCTTATATCCTGCCAAATCCTCTAGAGTGGATACAATAGATAGCAGATCATCAAAACGGTTACAAACGGTCAACGAATAATCAGAGTGGTTGCAAAAAGTATTCACACAGGTTATGACATGTAGACAAATTGGGTTACAATAAGTAGTTATTGTGACATAATAACTGATATAAACTGTTGATGATTTTGTGATTAATATTTTGTGAGTTGCGTTATAGTGATCAGATCTAGGTTGGGCTATATTTTTTGGTCAAGATTGTCGGAATGGCCATGTTTTGTTTTGTTTTTTAGGAATTTGTGGAATAAAGCATATGTGGGAGCAGTACTGATTTTTATTGGTAATGTGTTCCATGTTTTTCCCATTTGGTAGCTAAATGAGTTGGTATGTTGGCTCTTGTACCTTATTCCTTTTGGAGATGGGAAGTATAATCTCATATGGTTTGTGTTGCGTTGATCGTTATGCCTTCCAAGTAAATCCGTGTATCTGGAGAAGTTTTCAGGAGATTCCCCGTGTAGGATCTGGAAAGCTAGGCAGCATATTTTGAGTTCTGCACTACTGGGTCCTTTTTCACAGGTGTGCTGCGAAGCAGCACCCGCTAAATACCAAGCCGCCCATTCTATTCCTATGGGCAGTTCGGCATTTAGTGTTTGCTGCTTGGCAGCATGCCTTTGTAAAAGTTTGCCTATGAAATTTAAGCATGCATGCTATAGAATAGGGTATACAGCAGATCTGTGAGTAACTGCTAATTACTACCTATTATGTGCTTTAAAAAAAAAAAATTGCAAAGAGTTACTTTATTAACACAGCTGCAGCAAATGCAACAATGGAGCAAAAATGGATGCGAGGCAATCACTCGATCACGCTTTTGGTCAGCATTGAGACATTTGGGAAACCATTTGGCTGAGATCTTTCTCATATCTAAAACCTGATGAATAATATAGCCTACTCATTCTTGGGATATCCCCAGGGTCTCTGCTATCTTTTTAATCTTTGATTGGCCAGGATCATTGAATGAATGGCATCAACGTTTTCTGGAATTGTCACTTGAGCTGGTCTTCGCCTTCCGTGCTCCAATGTCCTGTTCTAAACGCGGCAACCCAGTCCTCGACTGTGGAGTAGAATGGATCCTTACCCCCTAATATAACTGACATATCATCGTAAATTTGTTTGGCCAAGTTCCTTTTTAGGAAAAGATATTTCATCACCACTTGGCATTCTTTTGCAGTGAAATCTCCATTTTTTTGCACTATTTTCACTTCAGATCTGCAAAATAGGTAATAATAAAACCCTAAGCATGCATGCGCACTCCTACCTCCATGATCCGTAGCTCCGTGGCAGAGTAGGCAGAGACATGGTAGTAGCGGTGCATGGGCGGGTGGCGGTTTTCAGCATGTGCGCAGTACTAATAAAACCCTAGCTGCACATGCGCACTTGAAACTCTGTGCCTCCGCATGTGCAGCAGAATAGAACCGCCGAGCAAGGGAAGCATCTCAACGCAGTGGCCGCAGGAACTGCCGAGCAGGGAAGCGTCTCAGCGCAGTGGCAGCAATCCTGACCTGCCAACCCCCCATTCCATACCCAAAGCAGCAGTGGCAGCTCTGTAAACAGGCTGTTCGTGGCAAGCCCTGGCAGAGCCTTTCCTCTGCTGCATCACTTCAGATGCGGTAGAGGATAAGCCCTGTGGGGGCTTGCCGCGAACAGCCTGTTTACAGCGCTGCCACTGAAGAAAGAAAGAAAGACTTACAGACAGACAGGGGGCAGGGAGAGAGACAGAAAGAAAGAAAGGGAGCAGGGAGAGAGAAACAAAGAAAGAAAGAAAGACAGGGGCATGGAGAGAGACAGAAAGAAAGATAGACAGCAGGCGGGAGAGAGACAGAAAGAAAAAAATTCTACACATCTATTCTAGCACCCGTTAATGTAACGGGCTTAAACACTAGAAATTAAATAATTAGGCTACAATTATGGAATTTAGGTCAGACAACATATGAAACAATACATTTTGATGTGTTGAAAGTATTATTAGTCTAAAAGAAGGTGAAATAAGAAAAGTGGTGTAGCAAGGGCAAATCAGGGAGAAAATGAGAGAAAGTTTTAAGTGAACCAGAGCCTATGAGAGCAGATAATGCCCTCCCCCCCTCCTTTGCCAAGTTCATCTCCCGGTCTACCAATTTTCCTTTCTTGTTGGAATACTGCAAGCCTAATTTCATTTCTGGTGCTACCTTCACCTCCCCAACTGTGAAGATCTTCTCTGCTGGTCTCACATGTACTGAATTTCATCATTGTGCGTGCTCCCCCCTCCCCCTCCCCATCTACTTCTCTCCACAGGGGAGGCTGTTCCATGCATCCACCGACATCTTTACTGTTTTTGTAGAGCTGGGAGTAGAAGGAGAAATTGTTATATGGCTATTAAGATGCTACTCATGAACTTCCAGAAAATCTGCTGTTATCGAAATAGCTGAATTATTCTCCAGATGGTACCTAAATAGAAATGGTCAAAAACAGAGTTATATTTTTTATATCAATTTCCTTTTATTGAAAGTTCTTTCAATACAAGGAAAATAAGAACACAGTGATTTCAGTACATTATAAACATTCCTGTTCTCGACACTTCGAGAAAAAGTAAATTTGTTTGGCTCCATTACCATTTGGACCAGAGTCAAACTCTGTGCTCCTAATGACTTAGGGCTCCTTTTACAAAGGCGCATTAGGGCCTTAATGCGCAGAATAGCATGCACTAAAATGCCGCATGCGCTAGCCGCTACCGCCTCCTCTTGAGCAGGCGGTAGTTTTTTGGCTAGCACGTGCTATAGCGCACGCTAATCCAGTGCATGCACTAAAAACGCTAGCGCACCTTCGTAAAAGGAGCCCTTAGTGTCCTTTTGAAAAGAGTCCTTACTTTCAGTTGATTTAACTTATTGTATCAGAGATTCTGATATTGACCCAACCTCGGGGGCAACCTCTGATCTCCCAGAGGATAGATACACAGTTTAAGATGACATGGTTACCTTGTCTTCCAACATGGTGAGGTTAGGGGTTGAAGATGGCGGTCCATTGGTCCTAAGGTCAGCAAAGATGGAACAGTCTTTGCTTTCCTCTTCCCATGGTGAAACTCGTTGATAATCCCGTGCTCTCTGTTCCAAAGGGGCGTGTTCTGCCCCTTTGGCCATGCCCCTTCGGACTCACGACCGCAGGCCACATACCACGGCTCACAGCTGATTTAATTCTCTCTACCAAGTAAGGTAGGTGGCTACGGGAGTGCCTGCCTGATCTCCCACTGCTCCAGTAAAGCAGCTCCTTTTTTTTCTCTTTATTATGCAGGACTGAGAGGGTTTTCTTAATTTTCCATCATTAAAAATTATTTTTTAATATAAAATATTTGCATGAAAAAAGTATAGGGATTTACACTACAAGGAACAAAAAGTTTGCATATAATTCATTATTTTTGGAATTTTAGGGGAGAATTCATCAAGGGACACTGACTGATTTCTTGCATGCCAAACACTAAGACATCCATAGACTTAAACTGCTTGCTCCAAAATTTTAGTTTTTAGGATGATGGGGCAGACACACCATAAACTGCAGTCATGGGTTTTCCCTTCTTATGTGAGAAATTTTATCACTGAACGCTGCTCCAAATCTAGCACTTTCTTACTTGATTCACACGAGGACTCTCCTGACTTCCTGTCTCTTAGAATGTTAGACTTGCACTGAGCCACAACTGTGCATGAGTAACCTTGAGAAGTCACAACATGCACAGATTTGTTTCAACACACTGCCTACTTTCTTTCTTACTCAGGTAGACAAATTATTGAACACCCCTTGTAAGTGTGCAAGTCTGCTGCTGGATACTACTGAAAATGTATCCAAAAGTAAGCATCTGGTTCCCAATTCACATAGTTTGAAGGAGAAAAGGAAAGGAAGGCACGTGGTTTGACAACTCATAGGGGTGGCACAGCAGGGTCAGTGGAATACAGGAAGAGTGGTCAAAAATATGGCAATTATTCAATTTATTTAATTATTTTTATTGATAATTTTTCTTTAATCACATATTTCAAATGTTTCTGTTTAGATTGTAAGCTCTTTCGAGCAGGGATTGTTTTCTAAATCTTTGTGACTCTGAACAGCGCTGCGTGCGTCTGGTAGTGCTATAGAAATAATTCATAGTAGTACTAGTAGTGTGAAGAGTTTCAGTCTTTGGGAAGCAGAGCTGAGCTTGTGATGTCATAATGCTTCATTCCACCAATAAGAGCCAACCTCATCAGTGATGTCACAATGGCTTGATTGTCCTGTACTCCCCTCTGCCCTCCAACCCAGCCAGCAGATTAACCGTACCCATGACACCCTGTTTGTCTGTTTAGATTGTCAATTCTTTCGAGCAGGGACTGTTTTCTTACGCTTTATGACTCTGTAAAGCGCTGTGTACGTCTGTTAGCGCTATAGAAATAATTAGTAGTAGTAGTAGTGGAAATAAAATAAGTGAAATACATTGTCCACATCAATGGGAAAAGGCATAAGAAATTAATTCAGAACTGTTAATATATAATCAAAGATCTAGACTCTAACCTTCTATGACCACCCATCCTAAACTCTATATTAATTCATCCTTTAAATCCCCTAACCCACTTCAGAAACTTCTTTATCGATCAATAATCTCTCAAGCTGAGAAGGATCAAAGTAAATATATCAGATTGTAAAGTTATTACACATTTGCAAGGAAATTGAAGGAAAAAAAATTATCTCCCGAAGACAAAAAAAACCTCCAGTCTTTCAATTTCAAGAATTCCTTGTGACGTAGTTGTGTGGACTTAGCCGCATCTGGAAAAATCCGGATGAACTGACCACAAAACTGAGAATTTTTGTTCCGGAAATATTGTTTCAACCCATTTTATTTTCTCCCGTTCCGTTGAAAAAGTTGCAAGGAGGGTTGCTCTATTAGCAATTTCCTCTTGGGAAGCTTCAAGAAATTCTGTTAAATGCAAAGATTCTTTAGCACGCTCCTCTGCATTTCTATCAACAGCTTTTGGCACCGACACATATCTGCAGTCAGAAATAATTAATCCCTCAACTTTCTCCCAAAGCACTATCTCCCTCAAATATCTGTGTAAAACAAAATCTCAGGAGACAGTAGATAACAATAGGAAAATTCAATAAACATACCCCCCTCTTTTACTAAGGTGCGCTATGCTTCTTAGCACGCGAGAAATATTAGCGCGCACTAATCACATTCTAAACACTAATGCCTGCATGCTATCCTATGGAGGCCATGAAGGAACCTAGCCAGGGACTCTCGGTGTCTGTATAAAATACGATTGTTTGTGGCAGAAATTGCACCTTTAATTGAATATTTGCATCCAACATTCACTAGAACTTGTGTTGATTAAAGAGTTTTATAATCAACATATTAAAAATTAAAAGAAAAGTGTACAACATGAAAATCTACTTACTTCATACCAAAAGCACAAGTTTAGGATACAAAATTTCCAGTCATTTGACACACAAGAAGCTCTTTTTGTAAGACTTCCAAGAGTGGGATCTGCCAGGACAATCCCGCATAAGATTCCAATAGTCTGCCATCATGTGTGCATCCCGTCTTCCTTGCTATCTGTTTTTAAGTCTTGGTGAAATCTTTCACCTTGCTCTTCGCTTAAGTCACCAAGGTTCTCTGGAAAGCAATGTAAGTGACTTTGCAGATAATGGACTTTTAATACTTATGTTACAGCCAAGCCTGTTGAAATGAAAGAGCATATCTTCTACTAATTGCGTGTAATTGTCTGCCTTCTTGTTGCCAAGAAAGTTTTTCACAAGAACAAATGAAGTCCAGGCACATGATTCGATTTCATTCATTGATGTTATGAAATGTGGGTCATTTATAAGTTGTCTTATCTGTGGACATTTTACAATCCAATGTTATGGATGTAAAACTATAATTGGAAATACGTAAACACTCTCACTATATCTGCTAACTTGTACGCAAAAACACAAACCAGGTAACAGAAGACAAAGCTGAAAAACCCGTAATATATAGTGGTTCTCATGGAATATGAGTCATACAGCCGAATTTTGGTTGGATTAAAGAAGAAAAAGATGGCCGAGCGGAAGACCTGAGAGAAGCGAGTTACAGTAATCTAAATTTGCACGCATAAATTTGGCCACATGTAACATAATTGTTAAGCAAGCCAATCGGCATTGATACTTGACCACTAACAAACAATTATCAGCACTAATTGTCGCTAGTTAGAATTTATGCACACAACTTTCCAAGCATATTATATAACGTAGTGCCCGTAAATTCTAATGCATAGATCTCAAAAGGGGGAGTGGCCATGTGTGAGTAAAGGGTAGGTTATGGAGATTCCTAAAAATGATGTGCACTTATAGAATATGTCCGATCTGCGCAGAATTTAAGTGCGGGCATTTATATAAGGTTTTAGTTGGCCTAAATAGCCACACCTAAATTTTAGTTGTGGGGCAGGCAATTACACATATTCTATAAACCATGCCTTACATGGTTTATAGAATAGCACTAAATGTGGCTTTTTCCACACTGTTTTATTTGGCACCATATATACTGTAGAATTTGCTCCTAAGCGTGCACGTGTCAACCTCTGTATATTTTGTTTTATTTCTAACCATTCAGTTACTTGCTTTTCCTTAAAGAACATTAAACTGATGGCTGGGGACAAAAGAAGTGCTAGAAATAGAAAATCTAAGTGCTACTCTTTGAGATTGTGCCAGGTACAACTGACCTGGATTGGCCACCGTGAGAACGGGCTACTATTCTTGATGGACCTTTAGTCTGTCCCAGTATGACAATTCTTACATGAGCCAAGTATAGGACAATCAAGCCACTGTAACATCACTGATGAGGTTGGCTCTGAGGCACTGCGGAATGAAGCATTATGACATCACAATCTCAGCTCTGGAATGTTGCTCTCATTGGGGTTCCGGAATCTTGCTATTCTTTGAGACGCTGGAATGTTGCTACTCTTTGGGTTTGGGCCAGGTACTAGGGACCTGGATTGGCTACCGTGAGAACGGTCTAGTGGGCTAGATGGAGCATTGGTCTGACCCAGTAAGGTCACTGGCGTAGTAAGGGGGCTCTTTCTGTGGTGTCACTTCCGGGCCCTGTGCCTAGGAGGGATAGAAACTGGATAGAAGAAGAAAACCTGGACTGCCTTTTCCTCACAGAGGCCTGGCTTACTTCGGACTCAGACTCCAGAATAACTGAAGTTTGCCCAAAGAGCCACAAGATAACAATGGTCTGCAGAGAAAATAAAAGAGGAGAAGGAATTGCCTTCATAGCCAGAAACACCATAAACCTAAAAATACAAGACAAAACAACCAACCCATATATGGATCTACTAGCCTGTCAACTTTCAAGCACTTCACTCAGAGGAACACTAACATGCATGCTCTGCTACATAACCCCAGGTAACTGGAACACAGCAAAACCAATATTTGAAGAATTTATATATCGAAACTCACTAATGACAACCTACAACCTAATCCTAGGAGACCTCAACCTCCACCTTGAAAACCAATCCTGCAAACAAGTAGAAACCTTACTATCATACCTCGAGGCCTTAACATACAAAATCCTAGACCCTCCAACCACACACGAAAAAGGACACCAACTCGACATCGCAGCCTACATGTCCCAACAACCCACACAACCAGAGATCCAAACGTCAAACGGAAAATGGAACCGTTCCCTCAGGTCAGATCACTACACTTACTCCTTCGAAATCAACTGGACCAACAACAAAAGCATTCCAATTACTCAAAAAATAACTTACAACTCACGCAAACATATCAATCCCACCATATTCTGGCAAAAGCAGATACCATAATCCAAGACCACACTCCCAAAGACTTCATTTCACAATGGAGCCATCTAAGTACAGCAACCTTAGAACAACCCAGAACAACCCAAAACCAGAATCCACAGAAAATCAGACAAGTGGTTAGACAACGAACTACTCCTACTCAAAAGGCAATGCAGACAACTAGAAAGAAAATGGAGAAAAAGCAGACAAGAATCCACAAAAACAGCATGGTGAATAATGAACCAAAAATACAAACAAAAACTGAAAGAAAAAAGAAAAACATATTACACAAAGCAAATAGAAGGACCCCAAGACACAAAAAAGCTATTCCAGCTACTAAAAGATCTCAAAGACACCACACCATACCTAGCCAATAGCAACTTCCCCCTCCCTCAGCCACCCTCTTAGCCACATACTTCAAAAACAAGATCGCAAACATCAGAGCCACGTTCAAAGGAATTCCCACACACATAGAAGAGATCTTAAATCCCCCCCCAGAGAAAGAATCAGTTGCAGCAGACAGAACCTGGTCCCACTTCTCACCCATACAATGGTCAGACTTCAACAAACTATATAATAAATACAGCCACACAGCCTGTGACCTTAACCACTGTCCCCCATACCTATTGAAAACCTCAAGTACACTATTCCGCTCCCTGCTCCTACAATGGATACAATCTTTACTCACAGATGGAATTTTCCCAAAAGACCTCAGCGAAATCATCATAACTCCGATACTAAAAGACTCCAAAGCAACAATGGGCCAACCATCCAACTACAGACCCATAGCCTCAATCCCACTGTACGTCAAGCTGATGGAAGGCCTCATAGCTAAAACCCTAACCTCATTCCTAGAAAACCACAACTTACTCCACCCCACACAATCTGGCTTCAGAACCAACTACAGCACTGAGACCCTACTAGAAACACTCATGGACACAGCTAGACAACATCTCAGTACAGACAAGAAAATCCTTCTCATACAGCTAGACCTCTCTGCAGGCTTCGACCTGTTAGACCATGACAACCTCCTACAAACACTAGACTCCATAGGAATCTCAGGCAAGGTACTCTACAATCCAGAACCTACAGGGTTAAAACAAACAAAGAAAAATCAAAACCATGGTCCAACCCCTGCGGAGTTCCCCAGGGATCAGCTCTTTCTCCCACACTATTCAATTTATACATAGCCTCCCTCAGCTCATACCTAGACAAACATGGCATAACCTCATACAGCTATGCAGATGACATCACCATTCTCTTCCCCTTCAACCACACAGAATCCACCACGACAGGCACAATACACAGAACACTCAAAACAGTAGCAACATGGATGACAGAACACAAACTAAAACTTAACTCTAAAAAAATAAAATTCATCCTCCTAGAAAACTCCTACCTTAACAAACCTAGTAATAAACTCGATCTCATACCCCATTCAACCCACACTAAAACTTCTTGGAGTACTGATTGACAGAGGGTGTACCATGCAACCACAAATCAACAAAATAATAAAAGCATCATTCGCAACCAAGAGAAACCTAAGACAAATTCAAAAATTCTTCGACAGGAAACAATTCCAACTTTTGGTACAATCTTAATAGATTATTGCAACATATTATACCTCCCCTGCCCAGCGGCCATGACAAAGCAACTACAAACAATATAAAATACAGCCCTAAGACTCATCTACTCATTGAAATAATATGACCACATCACAGAGGCATACCACGACTCACACTGGCTCCCAATACAGCAAGAGTACACTTCAAATTCTATTGCCTACTATACAAAGCTATTAACAGAGACAGCCCAGCCTACTGGAACAACCGACTAATTCAAGCCACCTCAACCAGACACAGAAGAACCTACTCACTATTCACACACCCGTCAACCAAAAATGTCACACAAAGAAAACTATATGACAACCTAATGGTCACCAGAGCAGCAAAACTAGACAGACAAATCACCAATCTGCTGTCTTCGACCACAGACTACAAAACCTTCAAAAAAGAAACAAAAACTCTACTCTTCAAAAAATACATAAAACCTATCTAACACGACCAGTTCCTTCCCAAGCTCCATCCACCACACTGTCTACTCCTATCAAATCTAAAATGTTCTAATTACCCAACACGTATTACCTTAATTTCTCGACAATTCTTATGTAATCCACCTATATATCTTGTAACTTCATGACAATTCTTATGTAATCCGCCTTGAACCGCAAGGTAATAGCAGAATAGAAATCACTAATGTAATATAATGTAATGTAATGTAATTTATTTCTTATATACCGCTACATCCGTTAGGTTCTAAGCGGTTTACAGAAAATATACATTAAGATTAGAAATAAGAAAGGTACTTGAAAAATTCCCTTACTGTCCCGAAGGCTCACAATCTAACTAAAGTACCTGGAGGGTAATAGAGAAGTGAAAAGTAGAGTTAGAGGAAAAATAAAAATAAAATAAACATTTTAACAAGACAGCATTGATCTAAATACTTTGGAAGGTAGAAGAGAGGAGAGAAAGGAATAGAAGCATGATGAAGTGATGAAGTGGAGCAAGTAAGTTTAGTAGGAGCGATTGACGTTTCCAGAAAGGGCTTCTTCAGGGAAGAGACTTGGCCGACAGTCCCAGGATGCCTATGTCTCCTCCCCTGAGATGTTCTCCCATCCATGCATTCCCTCCCAGACACACTGCCCGTGCCCCAGCCGCTCCAAGGAGGCTGCCCCAGATGAGGCCCACGGTGAATGCAGGATTCTCTCCTCTGCGGGAAAGCCGCCCGGAGCCGACAGTCGATCTTCTTAGCGGATTGCAGGGGGGGAAGAGTTAACACTCTTGGTAGTATCAGGTCTGTGTGCTCTCGGTGGTTGTAGCTGGTCTCGTTGCTGCTTAGGTGTAAAAGCAGTTGATCTCCACTGCTGCTGATATTTAAAAGCAGGCAGATTGATCTCTCCAATGGACTGCAGGGGGAGGAGTTCACACTCCTGGCAGGATCGGGTCTGTGGGCTCTTGGTGGTTGCGGTAGGTCTCGCTGCTGCTTGTATGTAAAAGCAGTTGTTTTTCTACTGCTGCTGATATTTAAAGCAGGTAGATTGATCTCTTAAACGGGATATAGGGGGAGGAGCTCACATGCCTGGCTGGATCGGGGCAAGGGCTCCTATTATAGGCAGCTGGTCTTGCTGCTACTTAGGTGTTAAAGCAGTTGATCTTCCTAGTGGACTGCAGGAGGTGTGGAGCTCACACTCCTGTCATGATCTGGTCTATGGGCTCTTGGTAGTTGCGGTTGGTCCCAATGCTGCTTAGGTGTAAAAGCAGTTGTTCTCCCACTGCTGCTGATATTTAAAAGCAGGTAGATTGATCTATCCAATGGAATGCTGGGGGAAGATCTTATATGTCTGGCTGGATCGTGGCAAAGGGTTCCCGGTAGTGGCAGCTGGTCCTATTGCTGCTTAGGTGTAAAAACAGTTGATCTTCTTATCGGATTGTAGGGGGGGGCGGATCTCACATTCCTGGCAGGTTCGGGTCTGTGGGTTCTTGGTGGTTGCGGATGGACCCGCTGCTGCTTAGGTGTAAAAGCAGTTGTTTTCCCAATGCTGCTGATATTTAAAAGCAGGCAGATTGATCTCTCCAACAAATTGTATGGTGAAGAGCATACACGTCTGGCTGGATTGGGACAAAATCTCTCGATAGTGGCGGCTGTAATAGACAACATAACGTGGGCAGCAAGTTTGTGCTGTTGCTCTTGCCTGGAAAATTTAAAAGGTATGGGGGAAGCGGGGCGCACACACGGCAGAGGGGGGTCGAGAAGGAGCGGGGGGAGGCGGAGAACAGGAGGGAGGGACACCACCACCCTGGGCGCCACTTACCCTTGCTATGCCACTGAGTAAGGTTATTCTTATGTTCTTATGAGACAAGACCAGAGTCCCAAGCAGTGGGAAAACACCAAAATGAGTCATTAGTTTAAGAGTAGACAGGAACGAGAAGCAGACAAGAGCTCAGTCATCTTCATCTGTGATCAATTTCTCTGCTGCCATGTTCATATGCACTTGACGGCAAAATTAATTCCAATACAATAACAATCACATTTGCAAAGGCTAATTTTACCCTAAGGATAACAGCAGGATCTTTAGCATCTAATTCAACTATAATTTGTTTAGATCACGTTCTGGGTCTTTATCAAGACTTGGGGTTAGGAGCAGAAATGTACCTCCCGGAACCATGGCAGCAGGAATCAATGGCCCTTCAGTCGCTTTGCTAGCCATACAATTTTCTTCATATGTTAGGCTTACAGAATAAACCTCGGAAAACGAATCACACTGGGGGTAGTTTACGCCTAACCTTTTAAGCTGTTTGTGGGGGTTACAAAAGTACCAAAGAGAGGTTGTGGATGTTCAGTATAAAATGGATGGCAGTTCTGTGATTTGTACACACAATTGTAGGACGTTTTAATGGCTGGAGCAGGTTGATATCTCTTGAGACAGGAGACACATGTTTTCTGACAAATCAACAGAGTGGCCATAGGTTAATGTCATAGTTAGCATGTGCTAAGATGCTTGCTGAAAGATTGCTGTCCTAAGGGTCGGCATGCTCCTTTGTGCGCCATCTGTTTAAATGATTGACTTTGTAGAGTTGCCACTGTCAGATCGAACGAATACATTCCACTTTTTGTATAAAAGATTAACCTTTCAAATTCCTAATCAACGTACAGGATCCTCTCCCCTTAACCTTCCCATCCACATTAGTGTTTATGACAAGAGTAGATCACAGGTGTGGGCAGTATTGGATTCACACATCACCTTCACACATAGGGACGTAGACAGCCCTCTAATTTTGAACTGGAGGAAGCAACACATTCCTATTTAAGTATTAGATATCCTAAGCAGTGTGTAATTTTTGGATGTTTTTTTTTTTTTGTATGTTATGTCTTGTGTATCGTACTGCACTTAGAACTGTGAGATAATGTGGGAAATAAATAAATTCCTCCTTCCTTTTCTCTGCCTCCCCCTCCCCCAACACACATACACATACTCACATGTGCTAAACATACCACTGATGTGGATACCGAGGCCCGGTCAGCCAAATAAATACAGCGCCATCGCTCACCTCCTCCCTGCGCTGCTTCCTGCAGAGGTCGGCAGCATGCCTTCATCTGCCAACACTGGGATTTCTCGCGCGTGCACATAGTGACTCTCTGTTAACCGGAACTCAAGCAACCAGCAAAAAAAAAAAAAAAAAAATCACAGAAATACTGTAATATGTTAAATAAAAATGAAAATAAAATCAACTTCTTGCTAACTCCAGTAATTGGCTGTTAGCACCCGATTGACCAATTATTTTATGAGGGTGGGGGTAGGGGGGTGAGACATTAATGGATGGCTGCAATGTAAGCTGTTCTGCATCACTACTACTACTAGTTATTATTTCCATAGCGCTGAAAGGCGTACGCAGCGCTGAAACCCTTTTGCCCTCCTGATGCATCCTCTTCAGTTTAGGACAGAGCGTTCAATTCAAGGAGATCTGGAACGAGTCACGATGAAATGTGTGACTGTAAAAATGAAGTATGGCTGAAGTGCTAGAATTTGAAAGGAAGTCTGAGAGCGGCGCTGATCTTGATAGCTGGTGCATTATAAGATGCATCTTATTTCCCTGAAACAGACTAGTAGTTCGATGTGAAGCACGTCAAGGGCTGCAAGCTTTCAAACCTGTGAACACCCATTACATTTACTGAGATTCAGAGTTCAGTTCAGGGTCAGGAGTGTTTTCGCTTCCCCTTTTTGTAGCTACTTGCCTCTCTGTCAGGAAAAGGCCAGAGAGCGGGAGAAACAAGTTTTCTTTAGCCAAAATGTACTATAATTGTATTGATGTAAATTGCACTTGAAAGTTGTTTCCTTCATCCAAGTTCCAAGTTTATTATATAATTTGATTAATCGCCTATCGCAGTTTCTAGGCGATGTACAATTTCATAAATAATCAAATACGGGTAACAAATCAAGCAAACAATAGTCATGTCAAATTAAAATAATAAATACAAACATTCCTATACATAGTTTAACCTATACATATAATATCAAAACAAAGGGAAAATTATTAATGGATTACAATCAATATTTAATTTAAATATGTTTAAGGAAAAAACAGTAGGAGGGGAAACAGATAAAATCTGTAATAAAATGTAGGATAAAAATAGACCTAATCTTTGAATTTATTCACTAAAAGCATCTGTAAAAAGGAAACTCTTAAGTTTGGACTTGAATTTGTCCAAGTTCTTTTCCTCTCTAATAAATAATGGGAGGTCATTCCAAGACTGGGGAGCTGTTATTGAGAAAATGGTGTGACGCCTCGTATTGATAACTTTCAATGAGGGAATGGCCAATAAGTGTTGGTCATCCTTGATAAAGACAATATTAAATCCAGTGTAACCCTTGCCAGTCTGGAGCTAACCTCACAGGGTTATTATATGCTGTTTAGTAGACTGAGGGCTCATCTTCATAGCAACATAGTAAATGACGGCAGATAAAGACCTGAACCGTCCAGGAGTGCTTTCGCTTAATTATATTTGAGTAATGAAAAGAGGACAAAGAGTTCCAGTAGGTGCAATGCATTAAAAAAAACAAAAAAAAAACCCACAGAATGGGAAGAATCAAGCCTTGGTCTAGAAAAAGATGGAACGGTCAAAAGATTAGCATTTATACAATGTCGGATATGAAACAGATATAAGGAAGATGTTTAAGAGGTTGGCCTATATAAAACGCTGTACGAGTAAGAAGAAGAATGTTAAAACAGATTCTTAAACTGTTTGGAAGCCACTGTCCTGCAGAGAGCAAAAGGGTACTTGACCTTAACATGCAACATCATTAAAAATCTTGGCTGCTGTATTTTAAATCAATTGGAGATACTTTATAGAGCAAAGCGGTGAACCAATCAATAATGAATTACAATAATCAAGATATGTTTTTGTTTTTTTTAATTCTTTATTAATTTTAAAAAACTACGACAGTGCAATACAACCAATGCAACTCATATTAATACAATAAAAGCACATTCATCTTTCCCATGTTCATAATCATCCATCCCCCCCACCCACCCACCCAAACAATTATCATTCTGTATAACACAAACATATATTATCATAAATATCCTATCTATTCTGAATAAAGGTATCTTCTCACCCATCCCAATTATAAATATTCAAAAATCAATTTATGACATAAAGAATTCCTCTCCCCCCTGCCCTGGATATGTACCAAAGTAAAAAACAAACTGACTCACAGTCAACAAACAATTACAATGAGGTAACATAAGATGCCAATGGGCCCCATATTAATTTAAATATATTTTACCATGTCCTAAATTTTCAGCATTTATTCTTTCAAATCTATAACTAGAGCAAAGACTTGCCCACCAGAACGAAAAATTTAAACGATCCCAGTTCTTCCAATTGCGGGTGATCATCTGGGTGGCTATCCCTGTCATTAGAAGGACTTTTATTTTGATCTATAAGGGGCTTAACATGTAAAATTGTACCACAAATGACTGCCTCATACGTTCATCAAGATACGTTAAAATGAAAGCATGAAGAAGACTCTGCAAAGACTTGTCTTGGCGGAACCGCTATCCGCGCTCTTCAATCTCTCCCTTAGTACGGGTAACGTCCCGTTGGACTGGAAGACGGCTAACGTCATTCCACTCCACAAGAAAGGCTCCAAGATGGAGACAGCAAACTACAGACCGGTGAGTCTCACATCAATAGTGTGCAAACTAATGGAAACTCTAATCAAACGCTAATTGGATACGATCCTGAACGAGGAGAATCTACGGGATCCCCATCAACATGGATTTACTAAGGGGAGATCCTGCCAATCCAACCTGATCAGCTTCTTTGACTGGGTGACAAGGAAGCTGGATGTTGGGGAGTCCCTGGACATCGTATACCTGGACTTCAGTAAAGCATTCGATAGCGTACCACACCGCAGGTTGCTGAGCAAGATGAGTTCTATAGGATTGGGCAACACATTGACGAAATGGGTTGAGAACTGGCTTGGAGGTAGGCTTCAGAGGGTAGTGGTGAATGGCACCCCCTCCGAAATGACGGAGGTAATCAGTGGAGTGCCGCAGGGCTTGGTCCTGGGCCCGATCCTATTCAACATCTTTATAAGAGACTTGGCAGAAGGGCTGCGAGGTAAAATAACATTATTCGCCGATGACGCCAAACTAAGCAATGTAGTGGACAAAAGCACAACAGACATAAATTCAATGTCCGACAACATGATGCACGACCTACTCCTACTGGAGCGCTGGTCTAGGTCCTGGCAACTCAGCTTCAATGCCAAAAAATGCAAAGTCATGCACCTGGGCAGCCAAAATCCATGCAAGACTTAAACTCTTAATGGCGAGATCCTAACAAAAACTGAAGCAGAACGAGACTTAGGGGTGATCGTCAGTGAGAACATGAAGACTGCCAATCAAGTGGAGCAAGCTTCATCCAAGGCAAGGCAAATCATAGGTTGCATACGCAGGAGTTTTGTCAGCCGTAAGCTTGAAGTCATTATGCCATTGTATAGATCCATGGTGAGGCCGCATTACCGTAAGGATGTGCTGAGACTGGAGTCGGTCCAGAGAATGGCCACCCGGATGGTCTCGGGACTCAAGGATCTCCCGTACAAGGGACAGCTGGATAAGTTGCAGCTGTACTCACTCGAGGAACGCAGAGAGAGAGAGGGGTGACATGATCGAGACATTCAAGTATCTCACGGGCCGCATTGAGGTGGAAGAAGATATCTTCTTTTTCAAGGGTCCTGCGGCAACAAGGGGGCATCCGTGGAAAATCAGGGGCGGGAAACTGCACGGGGACACCAGGAAATTCTTTTTCACTGAAAGGGTGGTTGATCGCTGGAACAGTCTTCCACTTCAGGTTATTGAGGCCAGCAGCGTGCCTGATTTTAAGGCCAAATGGGATAGACACGTGGGATCTATTCACAGAGAAAGGTAGGGGAGGGTCATTGGGGTGGGCAGACTAGATGGGCCGTGGCCCTTATCTGCCGTCTATTTCTATGTGTCTATGTTTCTATGTTTCTATTTAAAAGAGATCATTAAACTCTAATGTTCCGCAAAGCCAAGAATGATTTTTGGACTATTCTAGAAATGTGAGGTTAAAAGGAAAATCAATGATCTAGAAAAACTCTAAGGAGTGTATCTTTAAATGGAATAGATATCGGGGGAGGAGCAGGACATGATTGATGGTTAAGAAACAGTCCCCCCTCTTTTACGAATACATAGTGCGGGTTTTAGCGCCGGCAGCTTATTTTAAAAATTGCTGACCATTGGGTTTAAATATTGACCTGTTTTTTATGTTGGACATGTAAAATGCATCAAAAGCCTGCTGAGAAGCCAGTGTTTAATTTTAGTACCTCTTCACATGACGTGCCTTTCCCTGTCAGAGGCTACAAGTCACCCTCTATGCCGCTCTTTCAATTAGGACTTTGGTGCTGTGCTTCAAAGCTCATTTTCACTTAGAGGACGGCGACTATATCTGAGGACAGCTTCAGTCCCTGCCTCCTGTGGAGCGCATCTGTCAATGGTAGAGACTAGAGAGGTATTTTTGGTACCAGCAATCAGCTCTTTAACCTGCCTGTAATTAAATACGGCTGGGAATCTTTCTACAGTCAACTTGAAAAGATCCGCAAAGAGTGTGCAATTACCATATCGAGTCGTTGTCCTCTTTGATGGTACCTGCAGATCCTCAGGGCCTTCTGGCTGTGTTTTCCACCCTGTTCACTCAGAACCTGTGCAAACTTTCATACGTACCATATTTTCATTGTCTCCAAAAGACTATTCTGCGCAGACAAAGCATGAGAGAGATTGGATTCCGGTACTCTTCCTTCTTTCTACCAAATTGCTTGATGATGCAATAATATGACTGCAGCCTGTGTTAATCACACAGCTGCTTCCCCAGTCCCCGCTTTCCATGTTCACCTTCAGCAACTGCAAGATGCAACAGCTACAAAAACGAAATACTTGGAAGGGAGGAGTATCCTATTAGGGGACTGGGTGTACAGGACATACAGGAGCGGCGAAAAGGGCAGACAGAATGCTAGGAATGATAAAGAAGGGAATCACAAACAGATCAGAGAAGGTTATCAAACCGCTGTACCAGGACATGGTGTGCCCTCACCTGGAGTACTGATAGCCGTACATGAAGAAGGAACGGTACTACTTGAAAGAGTCCAGAGGAGAGCGACTAAGATGGTTAAGGGGCTGGAGGAGTTGCTGTACAGTGAAAGATTAGAGAAACTGGGCCTCTTCTCCCTCGAACAGAGGAGATTGAGAGGGGACATGATCGAAACATTCAAGATACTGAAGGGAATAGACTTAGTAGATAAGGACAGGTTGTTCACTCTTTCCAAGGTAGAGAGAATGAGAGGGCACTCTTTAAAGTTGAAAGGGGATAGATTCCGTACGAACGTGAGGAAGTTCTTCTTCACCCAGAGAGTGGTGGAAAACTGGAACGCTCTTCCAGAGTCTGTCATAGGGGAAAACACCCTCCAGGGATTCAAGACAAAGTTAGACAAGTTCCTGCTGAACCAGAACATACGCAGGTAGGGCTAGTCTCAGTTAGGGCGCTGGTCTTTGACCTAAGGGCCGCCGCGTGAGCGGACTGCTGGGCACGATGGACCACTGGTCTGACCCAGCAGTGGCAATTCTTATGTTCTTATGTTTGGAGGCTGGCGTCTCTCTGGGAAACCGATAATTCCTTGGTTGTATTTACTGGCTTTGCAGCGGTGGATTATAATTGTGCCTTTTCTTGAAAAGCTTTATCCTGGTGCAAGTTGCTTGGCTGTTTACCTAAACAGAGTTAAGAGACATGGTGGGGTTCTTTTACTAAGGCGTGCTAACTGATTTAGCACGCACTAACCGATTTAGCGTGCGCTAAATGCTAAGTCACCTATAGAATATAATGGGCATCTTAGCATTAAGCGCACAATAAATCAGTTAGCGTGTACTAAGTTGGTTAGCGCACCTTAGTAAAAGGAACCCAATGTGATCATGTTCTGTATCCCGGGTGGGGACAGTTTATTTATTATTTATTTTTAAACCTATGAAGCATATCTGAGGTTTTTCCCTCCACTTCTTTTTATTTCTTCTTTTTTCATCAGCTGGGAGCTCTTTGCATATCATTTTTGGGTGCAGGCTATTTTTGAATATATTGTAGACTGGATTCATTTCCCACCGTGGCTCTTTGTGACTGGGCATGTCACGTAAACTCTCAGTATAACGCTTAGGGCCCCTTATACAAAGGTGCGTTAGGGCCTTAACGCGCGGAATAGCGCACGCTAAAATGCCACGCGCACTAGCCGCTGCTGCCTCCTTTTAAGCGGTAATTTTTTGGCTAGCGCACGCTAATCTTGTGCGCACGCTAAAAACGCTAGCGCACCTTAGTAAAAGGAGCCCTTAGATTGTGAACCTACTAGACAAGAGACAAGTTTCAAGCTGATTTGATCGCAAAATCCAAATCCAATGCGGTTTACATTTAGTTAAAAATTAGGTTAAAATAAAAAATAAAAAAAACAAGACAATTAGTACTATTTGAATAAAATAATACGTTTGAAAAAGGGAGGAGGAAAAAAAAGGATTAAATACAATTCATAGACAAATAAAAATATTTATAATTGGGATGTATGTGAAGATATCATTATTCAAAATAGATAGGATATTTATGATAATATATGTTTGCGTTATACAGAATGATAATTGTTTGGGTGGATGGGGGTGGGGTGGGGGGAAGGATGATTATGAGCATGAGAAAGATAAATGTGCTTTTATTGTATTACTATGAGTTGCATTGGTTGTATTGCACTGTTGTAGTTTTGAAAATTAATAAAGAATTTTAAAAAACAACAAATAAAAAGGGATAGGTAATGAAATAAGAGGTTGGGGAAGGTTACCCACTTAATTTTCACTTAGTAGTACTCCTAGTCCACTCTAAAATAATAAAATATAAATGAATCAGTTAAAAGCGTCCTTAAAAAGCCAGACAGAGAAAATATCTGCACTATAATATATGTAAACCAACTGTGGGCTATCAAATCCATTAAAGTGCATTAAAATTTTTAGCTAGATGCATAATCCAAACTCTGGAACCAGCTCATTAGGAGGAGTCTTGTTTTCAGAGATGCAACGTAATAATGGAATTGCAGGTTTCCAAAACAATAGTCGACACTGGTTGGATTCTTATGGTCTGACGCATGATTCCTTTATTAAGAAGAGGATTTTTTTTTTTTTTTTGTATCTTTATTAATTTTTCATTCTAAACACAGTGCATAAAGGAATACATAGCACTTACATCCATCAATAAATACACGAAAAACCATTTTCTCCCCCTTCCCACCCACCCTAATTCCAATGTATACAATAAAACCATACAACAGTACATACATGCAATTAATAAACAAATCCTAATATAATATCCCTCTCCCTCCCCCCTTCCCTGGATATGCAAATCAAACCGGTAATAGGGAATAAACCATTTAATTAAAATTAATATAATTGGTCAATGGACCCCACGTCAGTTTAAACATTAGTTCAGAATTCATTTTCTCGTATTTATAACACAAGCATAATGAATTCTACCAAAAAGTGAAATTTAATCTGTCAAAATTCTTCCAACTTTTAGTGACCATTTGCATGGCAACCCCAGTCATTATACCAAGTAATCTGCTTGTATGTCTATCCATTGGAGGTGTAGGAGATAACAATGTCCCACAGATTGCAGAAGAGGATTAAAAATATTTTATCAAGTTAACATTTTTCTTTAAAGATAAGCTTTTCGTTTTCTATAATCTCAGAATACGTGATCTAATGAACAAAAACAACAAATAATACAGATGGTTAACAGTGGTCTAAATGTAGGTTTTCACCTTGATATCTCCTACACAGCATGACAGCCTAATTGCTAAGGAAGCACTGGCACGCCAAATGGATGCTTGCACAAATGAGGAGGCATTTGTGTCTATAGACATTGACTGAAGCTTACTGCGAAACATTTCTGAAAGAGTTTAGAATATGTTTGCTATTCATATTTGTTGGATCTTGTTCACTTGGGTGTTATTAATTTGGCTCTTGTTTGCATCCTGATTTTCGATCGTTCTATGCTTTTCTTGGCTTGTTGTATTGCTCCTGAGTTCCAATAAAAGCTTCTTTTAAAAAGAGTTTAGAATATTTCCATCTGTGTAGGTCAGGGGTGCCCACACTTTCTTGGCTTGCAAGTTGTTTTTAAAATGACCAAGTCAAAATGATCTACCAACAATAAAATTTTTAAAAACACAAAGCACACTGTACGCAGAGAAAATGTTAATTATCATTCCTATTCCGGGGGTTTTTTCAAAGAGGTCAAGGCAGATGACTTTAAAATATGTAATGTCACCTCAGTAACAACTATACAAAAATAGACAAATATACCCCCTCCCCTTTTACTAAACCATGATAGCGTTTTTTAGCACAGAGAGCTGCGCTGAATACCCAGCGCTGCTCCCGACGCTCAAAGGCTCCCTGCACTAAAAACTGCTATCGCAATTTAGTAAAAGGAGACCATAGTGCAAAATATAGACAGCAGATATAAATTCGGACACATTTTGATCACTAAATTTAAAATAAAATCATTTTTCTTTCCTTTGCCATCTGGTGATTTCATGAGTCTCTGTTTGTACTTCCTTCTTCTGACTGTAAATCCAATATTTATTTATTTCTTTCTCTCTCCCTGCCCCCTCCCTGCCCCTTTTTACTCTCCCTGCCCCCTCCCTGCCCTTTCTTTTCCTCCCCTCCCTTTTCTTTCTTTTTTCTTTTATTTTAACAAGTTTTATTGAATTTTCACAATGGCAAATACAGCACAAAACAATACAACCAAATAGCCAAATCCCCACCCCAAAACATAAAATACATAACTTGTACTCTTCACTATAAGGCAATACTATCCAACCCAAAATCTCTCCCCCCCCCCTCTTCCTTTCTTTCTTTTTCTCTCTCCCTGCCCCCTGCATTCAAATTACAAACAAAATAGACCCTTTATCACCAAAATATCTACACAGGATTGTGCGACACCCTATGTGCCCTCTCGACCATTGTGCTCTGCTACACATTGCAATTTGGCTATTCCAACTCGTAAGAAATTACATTTACAGACTAAGAAATCTAGTACATTCCTATGTGTGACCTGCTGATTGGAAGAGGCTGCCAGAATACATCAAGCAACAACAAGATTTGTATAAATTTAAAAACTTGTTAAAAGTGTTATCTGTTTTATAAGATGAAATATGATGGTTGATGCCTTTTATATGAATTGACAATTCTGATGTTTTTTTTTACATGTTTGTTTTGTTTTATTTTTTAATTGTGTATGTTTGATTGTAATCTGCCTTGTTTAAAGGCAGAATATAAATAACCCTATATAATAATACCCTTAGCGTGCATGCGTACTTCAATTTTCGTGGCTCCCTGCGTCTAGCTCCATGGCCGGCAGAGAAATTGTAAAGCGTGCGGCGCATGCGTGTTTGGCGCGTGTGCGCATGATGATTTGCTTTGAGTGGCGGTTTAAACTAATCCAGCAGCAGTTACTGTGTGCCGGTTGCCCATCCCAACACAATGCATGATGGGACACAATAATTGACAAGGAAAGAGATTGAAAGAAAAAAAAAAAACAACAGACGGGACATTGACAGACTGACAGAAATAGAGACACACACACTGAAAGACAGGTGGGTGGGAGTGAAAGGCACACACAGAAGGACATGGGGCCAGGGAGAAAGATTGAAAGAAAGAAAAAACAGACAGCGGACAAGGAGAGAGAGACACACAGAAAAAAAGACAGACAGACAGTGGCCAAGGAGACAGACAGCAAAAAAAGACAGCGGCCAAGGAGAGAGCAAAAAAAGAAAGACAGATAGACAGCGGCCAAGGAGAGAGAGAGAGACAGAAAGAAAGGCAGACAAACAGAAAGCGGCCAAGGAGAGAGAAAGAAAAAAAGACAGACACACATCTATTCTAGCACCCGTTAATGTAATGGGCTTAAAGACTAGTAAACTATAAAACACTACTGTTTTCCTTGGGGGAGTTACCTAATGGTTAGTAGAGTAGGCCGAGAACCAAGGAAGCCTGGTTCAAATCCCACAGCCTCTCCCTGTAATCTTGGCCAAGTCATTTAACCCTCCCTTGGCTTCAGGTACAAATGTGGATTGTAAGCCCTACCACTAACTAGATCAGTGTTCTTCAACCGCTGGTCCACAGACCAGTGCCAGTCCATAGAAATTTCCTGCCAGTCCACAGGGCCAGCATATGCATCAGGCCCAAGACAGTGTTCTTCAGCCACCGGTCCACAGTGCGATCGATGCAGCGTAATCCTCGGGCCGGCTCCCTCTTCTTTAGTGCTTCAGTGCACAAAGCCGCGGGCAGCGGCTTCTACGCGCGTCCTGCGCCTGAACCGGAAGCCTCCTCTCTGACATTGCAATGTCAAAGGGAAGGCTTCCAGATGAGGCATGGGACACACGCGAGGAGCTGCTGCCCTTCTTTGTGCACTGCGTCAGTGAGGAAGAGGGATCTGGCCTGAAGATAACACCGGGGATGACATAAAATGGCCAAGCGGGAGCAGGCCAGAAGGTAAGGCACAGCATGGAGGGAGGGAGACAACAAAGGTAGGGGGAATGATTTTAATTTTAAATTTAGTGATTGAATTGTGTCAATTTTGAGAATTTACATCTGCTGTCTGTATTTTGCACTGTTCAGGAAGAAATGCATTTGTTTCTTTTTCTCTGGGGTTGTACAGCATACAGTCTTGAATCTTAGGGTTTCTTTTGTATATATTAGTACTTTTAGTTTTTGGTCCTGTATTTGCATAGGGGTTATCTGTGTTCTGGTAGGAATGAATGTTGAGAAGCATACAGTGTGCTTTGTGTAGTTTATTTTTGTGGTTAACCATTATGTGCTAAGATTATATTGTGTGTGTGTATATATATATGAAAAATGGAAAAAAAATGGTGTTACATTTAGTACTATTATGGGGGCGTAGTCTGGGATGGAGATTGGGCGGGGTCTGGCCCACAACTTAGTCCAGTGTTTTTCAACCGCCGGTCTGCGGACCAGTGCCGATCCACAAAATAATTCTTTTATTTCTGCCGAACCATAGGTGTCAAAAGGTTGAAGAACACTGATTTAGATAGCGATCTATAAGAATTTTTACTAACTATATACAGTGGAGTTATTGAAAATGTATTGAAGGGGGTTTGTACATCTAAGAGGCAATTTTACAAAGTGGGAGTTAGGTATACATGCAAATACCCCAAATGTAACTCACTTTGAGCTACAATTGAAAAAGGTTTGAGCTAAATCCAAAATCACTTCTTCTTTCCCTACTAAGAAGATATAACATTGCTGTAGTCTGCAACGTGGCTTTCTCATGTACTGCATTCATTTTCTTTCCTTTGTGCTCTCCCTATAAAATTTTCAGCAATAGTTGGAGTAGGCATCCAATCTTTTAAAATCTGATTACATAACTGGTAGAGAAAATTGTTCAACGTACAAATAATGCCAGATTAATGCTGCTGAACATTTGCACCAACTTTAGTCGGCTGCAAAACAAAATGGCTTCCCTGAACGACAAAAAGATTTGTACCTTGCAATTTTTGCCGTGGGATGCTCAGCTTGTAGTGCACTGCTTAGGAGGTTATTCCATGCTGCAGTGCAGCACATTTTCCTGTGCCTGGGTGCTATAAAAATGTTAATTACCATCATGAAGATTTTAGACTGCTTGCAATATGCCAACCTGTTAAAACTCTGAGATTTAAGCCCTTGCAGGCTTATAATTTGAATGTGTTGATGGATACAAGTTTAGTATTTTATTTGAAGGAAACAGACAGTAGCGAGGTATTCTCCAGAGAATCAACTGCTTGAAGCATGCTATTGACTTTGCTGGTAATATCATTATATAGTTTAGATGATCTTAAAAACAGGAAATTCATATCATACCCTGAGGGACACAAGGATTTAAATAAGGCATATAACTGTTTCCAGAGTATCAAATAAGATTACTTGATCTCCATAACAGATGGTAGTATATTACATTAGTAGAGACAAATAACAAAGCCATCTCTTAAAACTGTGTCATTCATAATACCTTATTAGAAAATTTAGTTATCTCTGGAAGAGGGAGATATTAGTAATGAAGATGAAAGATCAAGTAGCACTTGACAAATGATGTTAAGACTGTGTCTTGAAAATTAAGTTTGTAATATGAGAGCTATTAATCCATGTTGAGAATGATCTTTATAAAATACAAAACATATTCCCATCGTAAATGACAGGGTGGGAGCATTTGAAAATTTCATGGTATATAGTGCACGTGTCCATTTCTTCTCAACACAGAAAAGGTGTGCTCAGTAGAGGACACACAGGAGGCCATTTTACAAGCTGGCTGAGAACCTGGGGAGCTGGGTTCTATTCTTACTGCAGCTTCCTGTGACCCTGGGCAAGTCACTTACACCTCCATTGCCCCATATATACAAATTTAGATAGTGAGCTAACTAGGGTCAGAGAAAGTACTTGTATATAATAAAGGTAACAGGAGATACCAAATTCCCCAAAACTCAGAAAGAAGAAAACAAACAGCGAAGGAGACTCTCGTGCCCAATCGCTTTTATTGTGTATCAAGACTCGACACGATTGTGTTTCGACCCCAGTTGGTCTGCCTCAGGAGTCTGAAACCTGAATGATGACATGCACACTATGCTTGTGACCCTGGGCAAGTCACTCAGTCCTCCATAGCCCCAGGTACGTTAGATAGATTGCGAGCCCACCGGGACAGATAGGGAAAATGCTTGAGTACCTGATTGTAAAAACCGCTTAGATAACCTTGATAGGCGATATATAAAATCCGAAGAAACTTGAAACTTGAGTCAAAAACCAATATAATAAAGCATTAAAAGTGGCTCTTAAAGCCGATGCGGTGGGCCTAACAAAAGATTGGCCGTAATCCTTGTACACAACTTTCTCCAAAGATAGTGAGCTAACTAGGGTCTGTGTATAATAAAGGTAAACCAATTTGGTTGAACCACAGACAAGTCGTATATCAAATTCACGACCCCTTTATTTACACATGGAGATTTCAGGACAATGCTATTTCTCCAAAAAGGTTTCAGGGTGGTATGGTTTGGGTTCATTTTGGCTGGGCTGAAAAATATGCATGTAATTAATATGCAAATATGGGTAATTCTGTGTCAAATGGTTGCATTTCAAGGAGGATCCCCACTCGACATCTGCGGATACAAAAATGTGACCCAAGTAAAGGAACTGTTAACTCTGGACCTAGTTGAAACCATGCCCCAGAACTTTGGCAGTCTTCATTAGAGGTCCCAATATATCCTCCCCCCCCAAAAAAAAAAAAAGATGTCAATTTCTGAGATGGTCGAGTAGAGAGCTCTGGACCACTTGACATGGAATGACCCAGATTACAAAACATCTGGGCTTTGAGAGTAAATGAAGCGAGAAGAGTGGCGATACTAGATTTGAGTTCATTCCAGCACGTGGTGACTCATTGTGGTTGTTTCTCAATAATGGGCTCAAAATTATGGACTGCGCTTTTTGAATATTTACGTTGTTGCAATTCTTTCCAGCAGTTTAAAAAAGCAGCTGAAGATGCATTTGTTTGTAAAGGCTTTCTTTTAACGTGGCGTTTAATCCATAATGACTGCTTTTTGTAAATGCTTTTCTTATGTGCAATGTATGCTTTGTGATGTTTTAATTATTATGAATGTTTTAAATTGTAAGCCACCTATTTGGAAATGGGTTATAAATCTGTAAATAAAAAATAATGTAAAAATTTTTGCACCTGCTCTGAGGCACTCAAGTGCCCAACTACCAGAGTTTTAGGACATAGGATGTTCTCCAATGAATACGGATACAACACTGTTCTCTAACAACACCTAAAGAAAGGACTCCTAACTGGCTTCCCTAGTATGTGCAGGCTTTCAAAATATGTCACATATGGGTATAAATGATGTTGAATTATACATTGATTGCAAAACAGCAAATATGTGTGTACATGGCAGCACTTACACATGTAAAACCCAACAAATGTTTAACATCTGCACGTGTTGATTTGAGAAGTGGGTGCACATAAATATACATTGGCTTCAGGTACAAATATGGTTTTTAAACCCTACCACTATCTACATGATGGCCTCCTGGCCACTCAAGCAGCCAAACTAGACAACCAAATCGCCAATCTACTGACGGCATCCCTCGACTACAAGACTTTTAGAAAAGAAATAAAGACCATACTCTTCAAGAAAACTCTGAAAAAAGAAATAATACCGCAAGTCTCAAACTCCACCTCTCACTAAAGCCAACAAACAAATAACCTTACTCTTTTTGAAAATGAACAATTTTTTTTTTTTTTGTAAGTTCTTGTTGTAATACATCTTGGATAATTCTTTTGTAATCCGCCTTGAACTGCAAGGTAATGGCGGAATAGAAATCCCTAATGTAATGTAATGTAATCTATAAGAATTTTTACTAACTATATACAGCAGAATTATTGAAAACGTATTGAAAGGGGTTTATACATCTAAAGAAGCAATTTTACAAAAAGCTCTATGTTTGAGCTCTTTTTTTATTTATTTTTTTATCATAAAAATTGCATTGGTTTCAGTAAAGAGACCTCTTATAACATAGATCGGGGGTTGGCAACTCCGGTCCTCGAGGGCCATAATCCAGTTGGGTTTTCAGGATTTCCCCTATGAATATGCATGAGATCTATTTGCATGCACTTTCAATGCATATTCATTGTGGATTACGGCCCTCGAGGACCGGAGTTCCCCACCCCTGACATAGATGTTATTTCAAGTCTTCATCCTGAATGCATATAATATAATCATTTACTTCAAAACCTCCTTCTAACCATCCCTTTAATGTTTATTTAATACCTAAACTCAAACTAAAAACTAACTAAGGGTTTAAATATATCTCTTATTTATATTATATGCATTCAGGATGAAGACTTGAAATAACATCTATGTTATAAGAGGCTCTTTATTGAAACCAATGCAATTTTTATGATACTTCAACCTCTTAATTTATGTACTGAGGGGTGAGTTTGTTGTTACTACGGGGTTTCATTTAGAAGATAAAAATAGTGGATGAATTAAAGTGGTTTATTAATCAGTACTAAAGAGAAGTCAGTTATTGACGTGTAAAAATTTCTTAAACAAGGCACTATACAAATTATCCTTTATACCCCCTTTCTTTTGATCAATGATATTTTGTGGGTTGGATAACTCTAAAAGTGATCCGTCTGTTGTTGTCACTATTTGTGTTTCTGCCAAGTGCTTGTGACCTGGCCTGGCCACTGTGAAGGTGGGATACGGAGCTAGATGACCATTGGTCTGACCTAGTAAGGCTATTCTTATGTTCTTAAAATATTGGTAAACACAATTGCCATGTGTATTTCAGCAGTGTTTACTTCTTTTTAGGTCAGGACCGAAGTGAAACTACTTTAATAAGAAGATTTAAAGGTGATGGTGTTCGATACAAAGCAAAGCTGATTGGTATTGATGAAGTTTCTGCAGCACGGGGAGACAAGTTATGTCAGGACTCTATGATGAAACTCAAGGTAAAATATGACTTTTATATGTAGAGCACAACAGGAAGATTATTTTTTTCAGTAGAAGCAGACTCTGAGTTTTGGTAAATGTGTGTTGTGGCATAATGATTAGTTCAGCAGACTCAGAGGCTGATATACCAACACAGAAAATGACAGCAGATAAAGACCATGTGGTCTATCTAATCGTCAAATCCACAGAATCCAGCTCTGTGGATGCTGTGGGTGCTTAAACACCCCCACTATTGAGCAAACTTTTTGCCGTGTCCCGGGAGAGATCATTTCTATTGGATTTAGCACCCTCAATTATTTTGAAAAATTGGCTCCTATGTCACCAACGCAGGAAAAGGGGAAGAGATCTTTGCAAACCATCCAAAAGAAAGCAAATGAGAGGTCTATGAATCAACCAATAGGAACTTTAATTCACATAAAACAGTCTCAGTCTGGTTACTTGGTACGTACGGGCACTGAAGACGCCAACACGATATATTCTTCGCTATCACTCTTGAGGTGTTTTTATTGTCAGCGAGTCATTGTTTCTTGTTTGTCCCCTGAAGAAGGCACCTTATGTTGCCGAAACCGAGATCAACACTGTTCCCTCTAAGCTGAGCAGGAGTCCTCCACCCACAGTCTCACCAATAGAGGGTGCTGTTTTACTGTCACATTTTTCAATTGTGAGGGACATGCAAGTTCTGCAGGACTCCAGGGAACATACCTGTCCTTAGCGACTGAAAATATTCCACCCCCTAGTGGTAGCAATGCAGCTGGAGGACACCTGTAACCAGACTGAGGCTGTTGTATATGAATTAAAGTTCCTATTGGTTGATTCATAAGACATCTCACTTGCCTTCTTTTGTCTGTTCTCCTATGTTGCCAGCCATATTATTAATCTCTACAATCACTCTCCTTTAGAGATCCTCTGCCATTAATCTGCTTTGTAAATAACAGGGAAAAGACTATTTAAAACTCATTAGTGAGTCAATGGCATAGACAATATTTTAAGCTTGTAAATAGTAAGTTGTAGTTAATTTTCATATCTGCATAGATAATGGTTTGCAGTTTTCCCTCTTGGACACGTGCCTTTGTCTGTACTGTTGAACCATGCAAGTCTCGTCCTTTTCCCTCACAGGAAAATCACTTCCATAGTTCTAAGATACTGATTTCCCAGTCAATATAATTTAAATAATTATCGGAGCGGGACTGAGAGGAGGCAAGATGCATGCAGGGGATCTCACACGAGAGTGCTCACATCTTTCAAACAGACATGCTATGATGATATATGTACATTTCATTCTGATATTTCTACACAGAATGCTTTATCTAGCTTGATTACTTTCTAAGTACTTTCCCAATTATAACTGGAACTATGGAATCTAGAAACTTATCAATCCCTGCACAACATGGCGCCAGGCTACACGCCAGCCAAACTCACTCAATATGTACCGAACAGACCACTCTGCTCCCAGGAAGAAATATGCCTCCAAACCAGGGATCTCAAAGTCCCTCCTCGAGGGCCACAATCCAGTCGGGTTTTCAGGATTTCCCCAATGAATATGCACTGAAAGCAGTGCAGGCACATAGATCTCATGCATATTCATTGGGGAAATTCTTAAAACCCGACTGGATTGCAGCCCTCAAGGAGGGACTTTGAGACCCCTGCTCCAAACGCTCCCGGGCCTTGCCCTTCAACTAAAGAACGCCAGATGCCGATCCTATTTTCTATCAAACTACTGGAACCAACTACCCCCACAGATCACTCGTAGGGCTCCTGAACTTCAGGAAAGCAAATTTCTGCTTTTGAGTGATTTGTTTTTTTTGGCAGCGGGTCTTGGTGTAATACACAGGCATTTGTTGTTACCTTCATTTTTTGCGGTACATTGTATACCTTATTTACCATGGACCCCTGACGAAGGCGTGTTGTCCGAAACACGGACCGTATTGGAACCTGCTACCATATAATAATAATAATAACTTTATTCTCTTATACTGCCATAACCAAAAGTTCTAGGCGGTTTACACTAAAAAGAGCTCGACAATCAGCGAAATACAATAATACAGTAAAAAATACAAATATTTGTAAAATAGAATTTCAATAATAAAACTCACTAAGTAATAAACTTATCGAACAAAGTGGTCTTAATTAATTGATTAAAACTAGAAATGTATATTGGAACCTGACCAGCTGTATTTGACATACTAGGACATTCACATTGTATTATAAACATGACACATTGTAACGGTTTGGACTATATATTATATACGAGTTCAACCTGTAACCGTCTTGACTATATATTATGTATGTTCAACTTGTAACCCATTCCTAGTTTGTTGGGGAGAACAGGATAGAAAACAAATTAAATCAATCAATCAATATAACTTAGACCCTCTTTTACAAAGACGCGATAAGCGTTTTAGCGTAGATTTAGTGCACATTAAATCAACGCATGCGCTAACGCGTCCACAAGATAACATGCACGTGTTTAGTGTGTGCTAAAAAGCTTATCGCACCTTTGTAAAAGAGGAGATTAGTTGGACAGTTAAGAATGGCGGACAATGTACAAAATGCTAAAAAGCTACTGAAAACAGCCTTATTTGTAGAAGTGCTTTCTTAAACATCGTCAGGAACTAAGAGAGACAAGCACAATTTTAAATTTTGTTTGTGTTTTTAATGTTACTGTGGCCCTCTTCACTCAAACTGCGATAGCAGCTGCGCTGCTCCCGACGCTCATAGGAACTCATTCAGCGCAGCTCCCCGCGCCAAAAACTGCTATCGCCGTTTGATAGAAGAGGGCCTGTGTTTAATATTTTGTGTATGCACGGTTTTAATCCGCTTAGTTTTCAGGGCAGACTGTAAGTCTTTTAAATAAAATGAATGCTAAATCCTAGAAATGGAGTGGCGGGGAATGCGAGGACACCACCAGCGCTCGCTTACGCTGATTTCGTGAAAGTATGGGAAAGCTAGGAGGCAGAGAGAATGAACAAGATGAGGATCCCCGATAATGATGATCTATCTTCTTGTCTGGAAGGCAAGGATAACAAATTCCTGACTGCATGATTAATAAGCATTCAAGGATTCCTCTAACAGAAAGTCTCCATGAAGTGGTCAGTTTAATATTTTATTATGCTGAGAGCGTCACAAGGGGATTATTTTATTCAGGACTTTAGTATGTAGGGCAGGATTTTACATGCTCAAGTAGGCTGTTCATTTTCATTTCATATA
The DNA here is from genome assembly GCF_902459505.1 of Geotrypetes seraphini. Taxonomy (NCBI): domain Eukaryota; kingdom Metazoa; phylum Chordata; class Amphibia; order Gymnophiona; family Dermophiidae; genus Geotrypetes; species Geotrypetes seraphini. Next base: position 53,794,355 of record NC_047095.1, read on the forward strand.
TTATTTCCACATTCTGTCCAGAAATATCCTAGATGGGATTACAATAAGACAGAAAAACGATAAGACGTTAAAAATCACATTGGAATAATGTTGCCTGAGTAAAGAACAGGCAGGGCTGGGGTAGGAAAGGCAAGGTATTGATTTTGTAAAATATGAACAAATGAGGTCTAATTAAGTTCGCAAACTCATCCTAGAAAAAGTGCTACCTACCGCATTGCTGAATATCACTGAGGTACAGTACTCCCCCGATCTTCGCTGGGGTTCCGTTCCAGGAACCTCCGCGAATGTCGAAAAACTGCAAATACAGTTTTTAGGCAGGGGAGACAGGAGAGAGCAGCTGGAGAGGCGAGAGAAGGCAGCCGGAGCGCCGGCGATTGAAGGAAATCACTCGCGGTATGCTCCGACCGCCTCTTCCTGTACTAAAGTCGAGCCTCACCAATCAAAGCATTGCGTATCAAAGCAGCTCCTGATTGGTGAGGCCTGACTTTAGTACAGGAAGAGACGGTCGGAGCATACCGCGAGTGATTTCCTTCACTGGCCGGCGCTCTGGCTGCCCTCTCCTGCCTCTCCAGCTGCCCTCTCCTGTCTCCCCTGCCTAAAAACCATATTTGAAGTTTTTCGACATTCGTGGAGGTTCCTGGAATGGATCCCCAGCGAATATCGGGGGAATACTGTGCCTCAGTGATATTCAGCAATGCGGTAGGTAGCACTTTTTCTAGGATGAGTTTTCTAGGATGACCTCAGAAGTGGCTTATTTTACAGGACAAGTTACCCGACAAACTTTCCAAATGGCCACAAGCTTCTTCATTGGCTTCACCAATAAAACATAACTTTTTTGTTCATTTTTAATAAATATTATAAAATGCTTATACAGTGCTGAAACTCTAAAGAGAATTTTTACTTATCTTAAATGCTGATAGTAGGCGTATTGCCAAACCCCATGCCGACATGCATGTTTCGCAATCTGCGTCGGGGCTGGATTCAATTCAATCAACCATTTTAGTAGCCTTCCTCTGGACCAATGCCGTCCTATTTATATATTTTTGAAAGTGCGGTCTCCAGAATTGTACATAATTAGTTCTCACCAGAATCTTATACAGCGACATTAATACCTCCTTTATCCTACTGGTCATCCCTCTCCCTATGCACCCTAGCATCCTTCTAGATTTCGTTGCCACTTTTTCAACCTATTTGGCCACCTTAAGATCATCACATATAATCACACCCGAGTCCCACTCTTCTGTCGTGCACATAAATTCTTCACCCCCCCTAAACTGTACCTTTCCCGCAGGTTTTTCCAGCTCAAATGCATGACCTTGCATTTCTTAGAATTAAATCTTAGCTGCCAAATTTCAAACCATTCTTCAAGCTTTGCTAGGTCCTTCCTCATGTTATTCACTCCAACAGGGGTATCTACTCTATTGCAGATTTTGGTATCATCCACAAAGAGGCAAATCTTACCTGACAGCCCTTCAGCAATATCGCTTACAAAAATGTTAAAAAGAACAGGCCCAAGAACCTTGAAGTACACCACTGGTAACATTCCTTCCCTCAGAGTGATTTCCATTGACCACTACACTCTGTTGCATTCTACTTACCTAGTTCGTGACCCAGTCTGTCACTTTGGAGACCATCCTAAGGGCATTCAGTTTATTTATTAGATGCCTGTATGAAACACTGTTGAAGACTTTGCTAAAATCTAAATACACCACATCTAATGCACTTTCCCTATCCAATTCTCTGGTTACCCAGTCAAATAAATTGATCCGATTTGTCTGACAAGATCTGCCTATAGTGAATCCATGTTGCCTCGGATCCTGTAATCCATTGCATTCCAGAAACATCACTATTCTCTGTTTTAAAAGTGTTTCCATTAATTTACTTACCACAGAAGTCAGACTTACTGGCCTGTAGTTGCCTACTTGTTCCTTACTTCCACTTTTGTGGAGAGGGACCACATCCACCCTTCTCCAGTCCTTTGGTACTCACGTCAGTCTTACAAAGTTAGAAACATAGAAAAAAGCAGCAGAAAAGGGCTATAGCCCACCAAGTCTGCCCATTCCAAGTATCCCCTCCCCTGAATTTACTCCCTTAAAGATCCCACGTGAGTATCCCATTTTCTCTTAAAATCCGTCACGCTGCTGGCCTTTATCACCTGGAGTGGGAGTCTGTTCCAATGATCCAATACTCTTTTGGTGAAGAAGTACTTCCTGGAGTCGCCATGAAACTTCCCTCCCCTGATCTTCAGCAGATGCCCTCTGGTGGTCGAGGGTCCCATGAGCCAGAAGATATCATCTTCTGACTCGATGCGTCCCGTGATGTACTTATATGTTTCAATCATATCTCCCCGTTCTCTTCTTTCCTCAAGTGAGTACAGCCGCAATTTTTTAAATCTTTCTTCATACGTGAGATCCTTGAGCCCCAAGACCATCCTGGTGAGATGGTCGGAGCATACCGCGAGTGATTTCCTGTGGGAGTGGGTGGCCTTGGGGTTAGACCTGCTGCCTCAGCACCCTGAGGTTGTAAGTTCAATCCCAGCCTGCTTCTTGTGACGCTGGGCAAGTCACTTAAGGGCAAATTCTATAAGAAGCGTTCAAAAGTTAGGCGCCTAATTAGGCACTGTTCAGCGCAATTCAAGTAAAATTGGGTGCTGTTTAATGAATCACACTGAACAGAACCTATTTTGGAGGCGCCCAAGAAATAGGCCAGCTCTAGGCATAACTAAAAGTTAGGCGCCTAGCTGAGCGCATAAGCACGCTTAAGAGCAATGATTCTGCAACAAGGTGCCTATAACATGTAGCCATGTCCACACCTAACAAGCATAGCGCCTATATTTTGGAAGGCCGCCTAAATTTTTAGAGGCGCCTTGTTACAGAATCGTGCTTTCTTGATAGGCGCCTATGTTTCAATCAGTGCTGATTAAAAAGCTTAATTGAGCTTATTATTCAATTTAGATAGGCGCCTATCTAGATGGGCGCCTCTGAAATAAGGGCCTAACTTTAGGCGCTGGTTACAGAATTTGGGCCTTAATCCCTCCATTGCCCCAGGTACCACAGTTAGATTCTGAGCCTTCTGGGACAGTTAGGGAAAATACTTAAGAATACCTGATTGCCATTCAATGTGTTGTAACTATTTTGGGTGAATCTCTTCATGAAAAGACCACTGTGGGAACTTACATCGGCCATTTTGAATAGTGAGACTGTATGGGGCAGGAGCATATGAGGATCGCTCCTGCCCTGGCTCACCACTGGACCAGCAGGGTTTAAGGCTGACCCAGGAAGAAGTGGAAGACTGAAATATAAATCAAGACCCCCCTTTTACTGGGCCATTTTTTGACCCCAAAAAATATATTTTTATAGTCTAGTATGTACAGTAATTACTTCGCTTTCCAATTTTCATAGGAAAACAATTCTTATAAGTAAAGCCATTCATCCTATTATTTTCTGAATGCCGCTGCATTTTTGAGTGTTGATATTTAGAGATGATTTATGCTCTTAAGATTTCTGTGCATCACTATTATAACTAGGGATAAATGCGATACTTTTTGAATATTTTTAAAATCAGATATAGATGACTGAATCCCTGGTATTATTGTGCCCAGTACTATAGAAGAGGTATCATGGGGTGAAAGGGCCCCCATCAAAATCAGCCTGCAATCTTGCATTTACGCAAAGTCAGTCAAAATGATTTATTCAAGATAATGCGAAAAGAAAAGAATGAGATTTGCAAACATTTAAACTTATGTAGAACTCATAAGTGAACAGCAACAAAAAAAAGAATCCAACAGAGACTGCAGTGTATCAAATAAGGAAAAACCAAACAAAAACTGCAGGCTATGTACAAGATGCAGGCAATGTTTATTATACCAATGATAAAATGCAGTAAATATACGACCTTATTACCAACCCAAAGACACAACACACCTTCCTCAGAGGTCCAATGGCCATTGCGACGGACTCTCATATTGAAGTTTCTATTTGTTAGATTGTTCAACACAGGCATTTGTTTGGTACCTTTTTGCAGTCTGTTTCATACTTTATGCACCATGGACCCCTGAGGAAGGCGTGTTGTCCGAAACACGGACCGTGTCGGGTCCTTGGGTTGGTAATAAGGTCGTATATTTACTGCATTTTATCATTGGTATAATAAGCATTGCCTGCATCTTATACATAGCCTGCAGTTTTTGTTTGGTTTTTGAACTCATAAGTGAACCAATAGCTATGATTGCAGCTTTGGTTGTACTATGTGCATTAGGCTGTTGATTGGTTATCATTACATGATTGACAAGAATAGATGCTGATGTAGCCTTGGGAAACTCTACGGGTCAATGGAAATCAGTTATGTTGCAAACACACTGTATATGATATGAGGAGAAGGAATGAGAGTAGCTTGCTGCAACGATAGTTTTATGAACTCCGTTTGCTAGCTCTCTTATCCATAATATTGGCATCTGTGCTATGCTGTGATGATTACACCCAAAACGAAATAACTCTGGCTGACAAAATGGAAAATCTTTATCGATATTATAGAAACATTGAAACAGAGAAAAAGAAGGCAGATAAAGACCATATGGCCTATGTAGTCTGCCTATCCGTGCTATCTACTATCCCTTCATCTCCCTTAAAGATCCAGAATACTTGTCCCAAGATTTCTGGAATTCCGATAAACTTTTTATTAGAGAGTGACATGGGAGCTGTTACCATGGTAAGATCACAGTTTCTGTGGTAATTATTGTGGGAGCGCCCCCAGAAAATCCTCCAGGAATGGTTAACCATTTCATGGTAGTTTTGCAGGAATAGTAACCATTCTCATGGCATTCCGGCAGCCTGATGTCTCTGGTCTCCTTCCCTCCCCATGCCCCCCCCCCTATACTCCTACCTACCCTGCGGGCAGTGCTTTATCTTATATGCTGTCTTGCTGGACAGTTGAGTCTTCTCTGTCTCTATGGCAGTTGCAGGCTACAACAGGAACAGGAAGAGACTGTGGAGAGAGAGAGAGAAGAGAGAAACCCAACTGGAAAGGAAGAAGAGAGAGAGAAGAGGATAGATGCTGATGGAAGTGGGGTAGATGGAGAGAGAGAAAGAGGCAGGCACTGGATGGAAGTGGGGAGGGGAGAGAGAGGCAGACTGCTGGATTGAAATGGGGAGTGGAGAGAGGGGAAGAGACTCTAGATGAAAGTGGGGAGGAGAGAGCGAGAGGCCAGATGCTGGATGGAAGTGTGGAGGAAAGAGAGAGGGGAGCAGAGGCTGGATGGAAGTGAGGAGGAGTAGGCTCAGACATTGGATGGAAGGGGTTAGAGAAAGAACGCATATGCTGGATGGAAGGAAGGGATAAAGAAAAAGGGCACATGATAGATGGGTGGGGGGGGGAAGAACTAGTGAGATACAGGAGGGGTAAGGGAAAGAGGAGGAAAGCTGAAGGTAGATAGTGAAAAGAGGGAAACTGAGGATTGGATAGTAAGATAGAATTTTATCTAGGTAGAGGCAGAAAAGCTGAAAGAAAAGGGAGAAGAGAAAAACAACAGGAAATCCTAGTAAGAGAAAATGAGGAAAGCAGAAACCAGAGATGGGGACTACAATTGGGGAAAAAAAAGCAAAGGTAAAACAAAGAATTTTATTTTCCATTTAAGATAAAAATAGTGTGGTATCTGTATTAATAAATGTTAATAAATAAATATAGAAATGGAAATGGGGTATTATCCTTTTATTGGACTAATTTTAATACCTTTTTGACTAGCCTATAGAGACCAGAACAGGAGACCAGAACAGCAGTGTACTGTACAGACCTAAGGAAAAGGGTTTTGGATTTTGAAAGCTAATTGAAAAATGTATTTAGTCCAATAAAATGGTATATTTTCTATTTCTTATATTCTTTGTATTTGTTTGTAATGTAGTGATTGCAATATACCAGTTTTTGAAATTTACATCTGCTATTTTATATTTTGCAAAGTACAGGGGGACATGCATCACAGTTTATCTTTCTCTAGTGTTGCACAGTGTGCAAAGTCTGATTTCTTGGGGGTTCAGTTTAATTTTTATTACTATTTTTAGTTTTTGTTTATTTATTCTATACTGGGTGAAGGTCTGTGTTCTGCACATGTGAAAGAGACATGGCGCTCTGTAGCACTGAATGCAGAATTAATCTCTACTAGTGCTGCCTGATTCATGGGAAAAAAGTTAGATTCAATTTGATTTGCTTTTCCCACCCAATCAGACATTTTCTTCAAACGTCCTGGTGGATTTATTTTGTAGCCTCTTCACCCACCACACCCACTTTTGCCCTCTCCAACCCCACACCGGCGCTGTGGTGTAAACAAAATATACAAACAAATCCTCTCTCTGTTAGGTCCTAGCTCACATTCGGTGTCTAATACAAGCTCTGGCAAGATACACATTTCAAATCTGGCATATTGTAATCATAAAATAGAAAAAAATATATATTTTCTACCTTTTATTGTCTGGTCATTTATTATTCAAATCATGTTGGTCCCAGGCTCTGGTATCTGTTTGTCTTCTGTTAACTTGTTCGCCGGTGTCTCCTGGACATTTGACGTTTTCTTCTTTCTCCATGCTCACCATCCATCTTCCATCTCTCTATCTTCCCTTCCACTGCCATATCCAACATTTCTGTTTCTGTTTCTAAAAAGAGGACATGTTCAGGTAAATCCAGACGTCTGGTAATCCTTCATCTACCCCTTCCTCTCCTCCACCCCATGTCCAGCAATTCTTCCTCTCTCCTTTCTCTCCCATGTGCAGCAGCTTTCCATAACTCCCTGAGCAGCACCTCCCAACCAATCCCCCTCCCCCCCCACCACGCACACTGTGAGATCTGACATACCTTCTGGCCTCCCAAAGCAGCAGCAATGGTGGTGGTGACCAGCCGGCAGAGATAGCACTGTGAACAGGCTGCACCACCAGGGCTTTCCCGCTGCTGCATCATCAGTGACATCATCAGTGATATGGCAAAAGGAAAGCCCCGGCGGGGAAGGCCACAAGCAGCATGTTTAGAGCAATGCCTCTACTAGCTGGCCACCGCCACTACTGCTGCAGCTTTAGGAGGCCCGGAAGTATGTTACTGGGTGAAGGGGTATTGATCACTTTATCAGTAAATCTGATTTTTTTTTTTTAGAGAACAAATTGATTCAAATCGATTCACCGAAGTGAATCGGTGAATCGATTTGAATCGGGCAACACTAATCTGTACTAACTGGGCTTGTTAAGTTTTCCAGTTAGTTCTAGAACACACTGTGGTGTTGTCTTTTCCTAAGGCGGTCCTTGTTGTGTGACTTGTGAAAGTTACTGCTATTACGGTATGTTGCAATTGCTCTGTAGGTCCTGAGTGACATATGTAGTGTTTTATACTACTTCACATTATGCCTCATACTGTATTGGATTGGATTTACAGCAAACCTTTCTTAAGAGCTCATGGCAAGTTGCATTCAGGTACAGTAAGTATTCTGTCCTTGGAGGGCTTACAATTTAGGTTTTGCATCTGAGGCCATGGAGGGTTAAATGACTTGTCCAAGATGTCAAGGAGCATCAGTAGAATTTGAACCCTGCTGCTCTATTAGGTCTAATTAATATATGCTGGGTGTTACTAAACAGTGGCAAATGTTTCGATTCTCATAGGAATTGAATGAGAGTTGGAGCATTTACCTCGCCGGCCCGCAGTAAGAAGCTCTTCTGTGGTTTAGTAAAAAGAGCCCATAGATAATACCTAATGTCTGGTAACGCAACAGAAAATTAAAGTTTAGCAGAGCTGAAGCCCGGTGGACATTTGGCAACCTACCTAAAATATTGCTCCGTAAATTATTTTTATGGTCGCCAGTAACCTTAGAATGTCCGTCCCAGTATTGCTGAACATTACTGTTCACACAGCCAACAGGAATATGCTGGACTGGGGAGCTAGGGCTGACTGAGAGCCAAATGTTATCGCACCCGCTTATATTTCCAGAATACTGTACACTTCCCCCTCCGTATTCGCGGTTTCGTTGTCCGCTGTTTCGGTTATTCGCAGTTTTTCATACATAGGCTCCGCCCCCAAATTTACATTATAGGAAGTCGCTGCTCCCAGCGATGCACAGAGAAAATCGATCCTCTCAGCGTTGTAAAGAGAAAATCGCGGCGCGCGTTCTTTTTAAGAGCAGGTAAGGTTATTCACGGTTTTGTGTCTTTTTTTTCGGGCTCTTTACAGAAAAACTGTGAATAACATGCGTAAAGTTATTCACGGTTTTTCTGCATTCGCAGCCATGCTGATCCCCTGTCTTCGCGAATACAGAGGGGGAAGTGCAAGCACTATTCTATTTAATATTTTGTATTATTTTTTGTATGTGTGTGTGATAATCTGGGGGCTGTTCTTTATATGTTTTGTGCATGAGTAATTAGAACTAAAATTATTGTCTGGACTAAAATATCACTGATATTGCGCTGATGTTTGGCTTTCAGTGTGCAATGCCTCACAAATTTGACTTTTATTGATGCTCTTTCAATCAAAATAAAAGTTAGAACCCCCCAAGTGGCATAGTAAAAGGGGGTGGCAAGGAGCAGACCGCCCAGGCGCCGTCTTGGTGGGGGCACCAGCACCTCTCCGCCTTCTCCTCCCACTCCTTCCCATTCCTCCCACACCATGCATAGGCCTTAAATCCATCCCCACCTTACCTCCAGCTCTTCTCCAGTGCAAACAGCAACTCCAACCTGCTCCTCGTGCCGGCCTCGGCGGTCCCCTTTGACGCTACTTCTAGGTCCCGCGACTAGTGCTCGTGCCAGGGAAGCTAAAAAGTACGGGGGAGCCCCTTGGGCAGCGTACCACTCTGCTCCGTTCTTATGGGGACGAGAAAAGGAAGGATTCTTACTCCAACTGTGGTGAAAGATCCTATAGACAAGCGTTTAACAACTATTGCGGATCCACAGTTGAAGTCCCCCCCCCCCCTCCTTTGAAAGCTTCCCTTTCTTCTGGGTGACGTACCCCTCCCCCACAACCATTATTTCAATTAGAAGAATCTTTTGGACAATACGAGACACCTGAATTACCACAAGAGACAGTTAGTGGACAAGATCCTTCTCTGCTGATCCTGCAAAACAGCACAATACTTGACGTTAAGGTACCATATCCAATATTATCTAAACCTCAACCTATTAATGGTCTTTTCCCTGCAACACAGGACCAGACATTACAGGATAATTATAGCAAATTTGTTGCAGAGACAGTTGAGAAATTTATCGATCAAGATAAGAGGTTTTGCACCTTCGAGAAAAATTTGGAGAAAATAGATTTTCAGGTTAAATCCTGTCAATCTATATTAGCGACCTCAGTTAAAGAAAATGTATTGATTCGTTAGGCTGTGGATCTGAGGCCTAATTTTCCTGAAACACGCTATCTCTCATCTAGAGAAATATTTAACATGAATGTGAAAGATATTTTACAGTTGAATTTAGAAACTAACGATGTAGTGAATGCTTATTATTTACCTCGAGCTGCTAGGAATGAAGCGCCGGAGGGAGAGATAGATTTCTAAACTCTCCTAATAGTTTAGATTTAACAAAGGCTTTGGAAACTTCACAAGAAACTATTCAGAAACTATTTTTTATGTATTTATTAGGCATTTACCGTATTTTCACGTAGATAACGCGCACCCGTGTAAAACGCGCACACGGGTATAGAGCGCGGGAAACACAAATTTATGTTAAAAAAATTTAATATAGCGCGCACACGCGTATACCGCGCATGCTAAAACCTCCTCCCGCCTACTCGGAACCGGCATCATCCCCCCCCCGCTCGCGTCACCCCCCCTCCCCCGCGATCCTACATCCCCCCAGCACCAAACATCTCTTACCCGATTGGGCACTAGCACCAATGCACAGGACGTGCCAGTGCCCGAAGATCCTCCCTCGTTGGTTTGGGCTGGGCTGGGCGGTGCGGTGCAGGAGAGATCCTCCTTCTTCCTGCGCCGGGCTGGACTAGGCTTTGAGCATTTGCACATGCTCAAAGCCTTCTGGTCTCGCTCTCTATAGAGCAAGGTTATGCACGGTTTGTAAAATCGTGTATAATGCGCGCGTTATATGCGTGAAAATACGGTATATACCGCCGATCAATGTTATCTAAGCCAGTGGTTCCCAACCCTGTCTTGGAGGACCACCAGGCCAATTGGGTTTTCAGGATAGCCCTAATAAATATACATGAAGCAGATTTGCATGTCTGTCACTTCTATTATATGCAAATCTCTCTCTTGAATATTCATTAGGGCTAGCCTGAAAACCGATCGGCCTGGTGGTCCTCCAGGACAGGGTTGGGAACCATTGTTCTAAGCGATTTACATTCAGGTACTCGGGCATATTTCCCTGTCTGTCCCGGTGGGCTCACAATCTATCTAACATTCCTGGGGCAGTGGAGGATTAAGGTCCAAATTCTGTAACCTATTTCAGAGGTGCACATCTAGATAGGTGCCTGTCTAAATAGATTAACAAGCTCAATTAAGCTTTTAATCAGCAATAATCGAAACTTAGGCGCCTATCAAGAAAGAGCGATCCTGTAACGAGGCGCCTCTAAAAATTTAAGCGGCCCTCAAAGAAATAGGCGCCATGCATGTTAGGCGTGGGCGTGGCTTCGTGTTAGGCGCCTTGGTACAGAATCGCTGCTCTTAAGCGTACTTAAGCGCTCACAGGTGCGCTAAACTTTTAGTTGTGCCTAGAGCTGGCCTATTTATCGGGCGCCTCCAAAATAGCTTATGCTCAGCGTGATTCCGTAGACAGCGCCCAATTTTACTTGAATCGCGCTGAACGGTGCCTACCTTTTGGGCGCTTCTTATAGAATTTGCCCTTAAGTGACTTACCCAGGGTTACAAGGAGCAGCACAATTAGGATGGATGTCCAAGAGCCAATTTAGGATGCTTTTTGGACATCCATGTTTTTTGTTTTTTGTTTTTTATTATGAGCCTAATTATAGACTTGAGGTTCTTTTTACTAAGCTGCGATAGCGTTTTTAGCGCACGCAGGATTTTAGCGCACCCTAAACCCGCGCTACGTGGCTAGAACTAACGCCAGCTCAATGCCGGCATTAAGGTCTAGCATGCGCGGCAATTCAGCGCACGCTAAGCGCGCACTAAAACCACCATCGCAGCTTAGAAAAAGGAGCCCTTAATTTCTTTGTAATCCAATATAGTGGTTTAACATATTGTAACCCTTCTCTTGTGCTCAAAACTTAAAACTTCAATGTAAACGAGCAGCTGATGGTACATTTCCTTGACCATAGTATCACTCAAGTGGGAATTTTAAGCTAACATCAGCTATTTATTTACATTGAAGTTAGGCACCATTTATAGAATCACACCGGTAAACGTATAAACCTTAGTTGCGTCCTATTTATGCCATGATTTTCTTGGCCTAAATTTAGCCACCTAAGTCCACTTTAGGTGCCTACACGCATAACACACCCGCGATCTGCCCCTAACCACACCTTTTTTCTGGTAGTTGCCTTGGATTAGACGCCTACCTAAAAGTGGTGAGCGCCTACCAAGTATCCGTGGCTGTCAAAAATTACAAAGACTAGGGGTACAGTCGATGAAGTTACAGGGAAATACTCTTAAAACCAATAGGAGGAAATTGTTTTTCACTCAGAGAATAGTTAAGCTCTGGAACGCCGTTGCCAGAGGTTGTGGTAAGAGCGGATAGTGTAGCTGGTTTTAAGAAAGGTTTGGACAAGTTCATGGAGGAAAAGTCCATAGTCTGTTATTGAGAAAGACAAGGCGGAAGCCACTGCTTGCCCTGGATCGGTAGCATGGAATGTTGCTATTCTCTGGGATTCTAGAATCTTGCTACTCTTTGAGGATTCTGGAATCTTACTCTGAGATAATGAAATGTTGCTACTCTTTGGGTTCTGGAATCTTGCTACTCTTTGGGGATTCTGTATGGAATGTTGCTACTATTTAGGGTTCCGGAATCTTACTCTGAGATAATGGAATGTTGCTACTCTTTGGGTTTTGGCCAGGTACTAGTGACCTGGGTTGGCCACTGTGAGAACGGACTACTGGGCTTGATGGACCATTGGTCTGACCCAGTAGGGCTATTCTTATGTTCTTAAGTTAGGTGCCTACCTCCCAATTAATTGTAATTTAAGTCAATTATGAGGTACTAATTGCTTGTTATCAGTACCAACTAAACTTTTTAAATAATTAAGTTAGGCACCTAACTTTATGCATCTTTTACAGAATCGGGGCCTAAGTTCTTTTTAACAGAATAGTGCATGGCAGAATTTTGGCATTTGTATACATAATTATTTACGACTGAGCGCCCACTTTCTAGAATTACCTCCTTCGTGTGTAAGAATCTATTTGTATCATTCCCATGAATAGTGACTCTTGTGATGAAAGCCATCACTGGTACCTGAGGGGTTTTTTTTTTAATTTTTTTCTGGACAAAACCACCAGCATAAATTACTTTTTGCCTACCCTTGTCTTGGGAGTTTTCAGGATATCAGTAATGAATATGCATTGGATGGATTTGCATACACTCGGTTCCCGATGTACTGTGTATACAATATTGAAAATCCAACTGATTAGATGTGTCTCCAGGAAAACAAGGGCCGAACTTTCAATACTTTCCAGGCAAGGAGTTCCTGTCCATTTCATGATCAAGGTTCAACACACAGACCATAGACTGCATTTGTGAGGAATTATCAATATCTATTTATCACAGAAATGGAAGTGACATCAATACTTGTGATTGACTAAGTTAATATTGTTTTCTTAGCACATTGGTCCACACCCGCGGCGGCCCATCAGGTCCATGACCTGTCAGGTTTTCTTGATTTAGCCCTATAGCCCCCTTATTTCTCTATCTATACTCTTTCTATACCCTATCTACCTCTCTGATATACAAGCAAGGTCTTGCAATACGAGTACATACAATATTTTGTATTAAAGTTTTGGGGTTGTGGAGTTTCCATTATTTCTTATGGGGAAATTTGCTTTGATATACGAGTGTTTTGGATTACAAGCATGTTTTCGGATCGAATTATGCTCACAAACCAAGGTTTTACTGTATTATATATCCATTATATCGGATAAGCATAATTTTAAATTGCCAAAAAACCTCATTTGTGATGTAACCACTTGAATTCGAAGGTATTCCTCTTAATTGTCTCAGAGAATTTTTCTCTGGTGAGACTTTATCTTGTGGTAGGTTCCCACTCTGAGACAATTAGGAGGAATACCTTGGAATTCAAGTGGCTACATAAAGAGACTCTCACAAACAAGGTTTTTTGGCTATTTGATATATTGGGTCACTTCTTTTGTTTGCTTTGACCCGCCCCAGAGATTTGGATAATCTAAAGTATACTTTTAAGCCATATTACAGCTATGATGGATGACCTTTTGGACTTGTAAATAGAATGATTAGGACTTTCAGAACAACTCATCTTTCTGCCAGAAAAGTAACAATAAGAAATGTGAAAACGAATCAAAGCAATCTTTTTCTCAACAGGGAATTGCTGCTGCTGCACGCTCAAAAGGAGAGCATAAACAGAAAGTATTTTTAACAATTTCCTTTGGAGGAATCAAAATCTTTGATGAAAAGACTGGGGTAAGTTTTTGAGCCGATTTATTATAAGGCTGGTGCTTGTGCAATAGATCCTTAACACTGACAGGATGGTCTTACATTTGTTTTTCTGTGATTTTTATATGTTGTGCTACTGATGTTTTATAATGTATGGTCCACGTGTTAATTTACGTATTATGTTTGTTATGTTATAGATTTTATTGTGAATCACTTCAAACCTTCTTTTGATTGAAGAGACAGAATATAAATTTGTAAATTGTGCAGTGACCATGGGCAAAGTCAAATGCAGAAACTGCTAGGGGTAACTTAAGTTTTTCTGCTAATTGGATGAAAGTATGTAAAAAAAAAAAAAATACATGAAAGTTCTCCTGACATGCTGAGCATGTGTAGAAAGCCACACTTCAAGTGAAGAAGAAGGTAATATGGCATCTTTCCTTCTTTCTTGAACCTTCATCTCCTTCTCTCTTTCTTGGTGACTTTAACATCCATGCTAATGACCCCTCCAACTCTTATGCTTCTAGGCTGTTCGGAGGAGTGTGTGGCGCAGTGGTTGAAGCTACGGCCTCAGCACCCTGGGGTTGTGGGTTCAAACCCCGCGCTGTTTCTTGTGACCTTGGGTAAGTCACTCAGTCCTCCAAAGCCCCAGGTACATTAGATAGATTGTGAGCCCGCCTGGACAAATAGGGAAAATGCTTGAGTACCTGATTGTAAAACCGCTTAGATACCCTTGATAGGCAGTATATAAAAACCTTAACATCCTCATTCAATCTTCAGGTTACTACATACTCCATTGGCTGCCTTTTGAGGCCAGAGTTTGGTTTAAATTTGGGACGCTCTGTTCTAAAGCCATATATGGTCAGGCACCTGGTTATTTACTAGAGCAATTTACTTTTTTTAAGGCGGTTCGTTCACTAAGGATAACTTCATTGTTTGTGCTCCCTCCAGTACAAGGATGTCTTTACAAGAAATCTTTGCATCGACCAATTGCATATCAGGCTGCTAGTTGGGATTCGGAATTGCATATTTTGTTTGCTTCTTCGATTTCATATATGCATTTCCGAAAACTATTAAAGACATCTCTTTCTGTAAAATTCTTAGAAAAGTAAGGAAGATGATATTTCTCTTGTATTTCACTGTGATGTACAGTCTCTTGATGATGTAAACCGCATCGATCTTGAAGCTATTGTGGTCTAGAAATGTATTTTAATGTAACGTTCCACCATTCCAGAATGGCCACTGCCTTGATCTTGTCTTCTTCTTGGCTCCATCACAAGCTTCTCCGCCGCAGTTCTTCCCATCTCTGACCATCATCTGATAATTTTCACAATTTACCATCCGCCCACCCACCCTCTCCTAGACCCAGCCAATCTTCAGGCTATTGACCCTTGCATTCAAGGTTTCAAGGTTTATTAAATATTTGATGAATCGCTATATCTTTATACAAAGCGATGTACATAAAAATACAATTAGTTAAGATAAAAAACATACAATAAATATATAAACGCTAGATATTAGACAAGACCAACAACAATTGGAAGGGAAGGGAGGTTAAAGTTACATATCTTATAATAAGAAACACATTTAAGGGTAAAACATTGAGGAGGAAGTAAATTCTTGAAACGAAAGATTATTATTTGCATATTCTCCATTTGCATATTATTTGCATATTCTTGCATATTCTCCATTATCCCAGGACAAGCAGGCATGATATTCTCACATGTGGGTGACGTCATCTACGGAGCCCCGGCGCGGACAGCTTTTCAAGCAAACTTGATTAAAGTTTCAAGTTTGCACACTGCACCACGCATGTGCGTGCCTTCTCGCCCACTAGAGGGCGCATCCCACCTCGTGGTCCTCAGTTCAAATTTTTCCGCGGAGCAAGAAAGCCCTGTGGATCTGAGCTCCAGTGTTTTTGCCTTCTAGCTGCCGCGTTTAGTTTGTTTTTCCCTTCGAATTAGTTCGCGGTACTCTTTTCCTTTCGTTTCTTTCGTTTTTCGTCGGGTTCCGGGGGCTCCCGGAAGCCGTGGCCGCGGGACGTCGGTACGTTCCCGGCCTTCTTCTTTTTCTTCGTGGATGTCCCGTCCTGTTACGGGATTCAAAAAGTGCAGCCGGTGTGAGAGGTTGCTTTCCATCACTGACCCTCACCGGTGGTGCATTGTCTGTCTTGGGCCCGAACATCCGACAGACTCGTGTGATCGCTGTGCTACCTTCCAAAACAGGGCCCTCCGTCGCCGTAAGGCAAGAATGGCCGAATTGTTCGCCGTCGACGCGCCGCCTAAGGCCTCGACGTCGGCCTCGGTTTCGGCCCCGGCCTTGACCTCGGCCTCGGCGTCCTCGGGGGCCTCGGCCTCGCCTCGGCCCTCCTCCTCGAAGGCGTCGTCAGTGAAGCAAGCTTCGGGTAAGTCCTCTGTTCCATCCCCTTCAGCAAAGAAGCCATCCTCGAGTCAGGCCAAGGCGGGTGGGTCGACCCCGGCCCCGCATCGGACCTCGACTCCGCACACCCCGAGGGAATACTCGAGACCGAGGTCGCCCTCCAGGGAGTGTGCCCCGGACTCGGAACTCCCCACCTTCGTGGGGATTCCGGCCTTCCAGGATCTCCTCCGAGCTCTGATCTCATCGGAGCTGTCGGGAGCCCTGGAAGTGTTGCAGCGTGCTGCGGTTCCGGCGGCCTCGACCTCAGCCTGGACGCCTTCGGTCTCGGAGGCCCCGGCCTCGGCTCCCTCGGGAGCCCCGGCCTCGGTGACCTCGGTCTCGGGTACTGGGACCCCGTTCACCTCGGTCTCGGCCCCGCCCCGGACCTCGACCTCGGGGGAACCCCCTGAGCGGAGTGTAAGGCCCAAAGAAAAGTTGCGCAGAGTGCGCCGTCTTTCCTCCTCTTCCTCCGGGTCTTCCAGACACACCTCGCCCTCGACGCGACCTCGGACGGGGCGTCGATCGAGGAAGTCTAAGCGGCCCCGAGGCTCGCCTCGGCGCGACCGTTCCTTGTCGTTCGGGGGCGAGGCGTTGCAGGTGTCGGAGTTGCGCCTCGACAACCCGAGGCTCCTCCGCTCACCCCATGGGAAGTCTTCCCGGGCCGCCTCGCCGAGGAAACGGGAGAGTGTCCCACGAACCCCGGGGTCCTCACCCAAGGGTTCTGCGAGGAGGACAACTTCCCCTTCCCCCTCGAGGGCCCTCGAGAGGGGATCCTGGGATTCGGGATCGGTTAGGGATCCTCATTATTCCCATGAGGCCTCCCCCCTCTCCTCGGTGGGGCGGTCGAGAACCCCCTCTCCCCAGGCTAGGCCGTCCTCATTTTCATCCTTCGTTCAGGACATGGCCCAAGCCCTGGGGATTGACCTGATGGTAGGCTCTCGGTATTCCAAAGAATTTTTGGAGGAACAGGACCTCCCCATTCTTCCTAGGGAGGTGCCTAGACTCCCTCTCAACAGTGTCCTTCTGCAAACCTGGCTGAAGAACTTGTCAAACCCTCTTACAGTCACGTCTGTGCCTTCAAAAATGGAATCGAAGTATAGGACGATTCCCCCTAAAGGGTTCGATAAGGCGCAGCTCTCACACCAGTCTCTTCTGGTGGAGTCTGCTCTTAAAAAATCACAGCCCTCACGGGTTTCTGCGGCGGTTCCACCAGGCAGGGAGGGGCGGACCCTGGACAAGTTTGGCCGCCGCCTCTATTCAAATTCCCTGATGGCCACCAGGGTTCTAAACTACGCCTTCACCTTTTCCTCCTTTTTGCGTGGTATGGTGAAGGACCTTCCTCAATATCGGAACTCGTTACCGGACTCCCAAAGAGCAGGATTCGACAAGTTTATGTCCAACCTGTCTCAATTGCGGTTGTACCTATTCCATGCAGTGTACGACGCCTTTGAGCTGGTTTCGAGGGTGTCGGCCCTCGCGGTGGCCATGCGCCGCTTGGCCTGGCTTCGCACCCTCGACATGGACCCAAACCTGCAGGAACGCCTGGCAGACTTGCCTTGTGTGGGGTCCGAGTTATTCGACGAGTCATTGGATGCGGCGACCAAGCGCTTGTCGGAACAGGAGCGCTCTCTAGCATCCCTGGTCCGCCCCAAACCTAGGCCCCCGCCGCAGAAACCCTTTCGGACTCCGCCGCGCCGATACCCTCAGAAGTCGACCCCGGCTTTCTCGAGACCGCCTCCGAGACGTCCGTCTCAGCGAGGCAGAGGGGGACAACCCCAAGCCCCGGCGCAGGGCCCTTCTAAGCCAGCGCCTTCCTTTTGACGGGATGAGCGGACGGGGCGGGTTCCCCTCCGCACTTTCTCAGGAACCCCTTCCTATCGGGGGCCGTCTTCGGTTCTTCCGGGAGGCATGGACCGGGATTACCTCAGACGCTTGGGTGCTCCGGATCGTCTCCGAGGGCTACTCGCTCAACTTTGTGGCCTCGCCGCCGGACAGTCCCCCAAGTTTAGTCCCCTGCAACCGTTCGCAGCTACCGACCCTTATAACCGAAGCCAAAGCCCTCTTGAAGCTTCGGGCGGTCGAGCCGGTCCCCAAGGACCAGTGGGGTACGGGGTTTTACTCCCGCTACTTTTTGGTCCCAAAAAAGACCGGGGACCTGCGCCCCATACTGGACCTCAGGAAGCTCAACAAATTCCTGGCCCGGGAGAAGTTTCGAATGCTATCTCTCCCGGTTCTGTACCCCCTCTTGGGGGAAGGGGACTGGATGTGCTCCCTCGACCTGAAGGAAGCATACACCCATGTTCCGGTGCACCCCGCCTGTCGAAGATTCTTACGATTCCAGGTGGGGGACCTCCACCTCCAGTACAGGGTACTGCCCTTCGGCCTGGCCGCGTCCCCACGAGTATTCACGAAGTGCATGGTGGTGGTTGCAGCAGCCCTCAGGTCACGTGGACTCCATGTGTTCCCTTACCTGGACGATTGGCTCATCAAAGCCCCGACCAGGGAGGGGGTTATCTCAGCGACCCGACAGTCTATTGCCTTCCTGCAAACTCTCGGGTTCGAGATAAACTTTCCAAAGTCTCAGTTGAGACCGTCGCAGTCTCTTCAATTCATAGGTGCTGTGCTGGACACGGTGCGCCTACGCTCCTACCTGCCGACCCAGCGGTTGGAAGCCTTGGTACGGATGAGCCGCCAGGTCTCCCAACTATCGAGGGTGTCGGCCAAGCGCATGATGATGCTGCTGGGCCATATGGCCTCGACGGTACATGTCACGCCGTTTGCGAGGCTACACCTGAGGATCCCTCAGTGGACCCTCGCGTCCCAGTGGCGCCAGGAGTGCGACCCGGTGTCTCGCCTCATCTCGGTAACTCCGCCCTTGCGGAAATCGCTGCGTTGGTGGACAGACTCTTCAAATCTGTCCATGGGACTATTGTTTCGCACTCCGCCTTTTCGCAAGGTCCTGACCACGGACTCCTCGGAGTACGCGTGGGGAGCCCATCTCGACGGTCTTCGCACGCAGGGCCTGTGGTCGTCAGAAGACCGTCAGTGTCATATCAACGTGCTAGAGCTGCGAGCCATCTTCCTAGCACTTCGAGCCTTCGTTCACATATTGCAGGACCAGGTGGTCCTCGTCCGCACGGACAATCAGGTGGCAATGTATTACGTGAACAAGCAGGGAGGAACAGGGTCATGGCCCCTCTGCTCCGAAGCTCTTCGCCTCTGGGAGTGGGCGGCCTCCCGGAACATCTTCCTCCGGGCGGTCTACATCCAAGGAGAACGGAATTGCCTGGCGGACAAACTGAGTCGACTTCTGCAACCGCACGAGTGGACTCTACACTCAGCAGTTCTACGCGAGGTCTTCGCTCGCTGGGGAACGCCACAGGTGGATCTGTTTGCCTCTCCGGAGACACACAAACTACCACTATATTGTTCTCGGATGTACTCGCAGGACCGTCTGGAAGCGGATGCCTTCCTACTCGACTGGGAAGGGAGGTTCCTGTATGCATTCCCTCCGTTCCCGCTGATCATGCGAACGTTGGTACACCTAAAATCGTCCACGGCCACGATGATTCTCATAGCACCTCGGTGGCCGCGTCAGCACTGGTTCTCCCTGCTGCTCCAGCTCAGTGCCAGAGAGCCTCTCCCCCTGCCTGTCTCTCCTTCTCTGCTGTCTCAGAGTCAAGGATCCATGTTACATCCCAATCTGCAGTCATTGCACCTGACAGCCTGGTTTCTTGTTCCCTGACTCCTCCGGACCTGTCTCAATCGGTGAAGGAGGTGTTGGAAGCCTCCCGCAAGATCTCGACGAGGCTTTGCTATGCGCAGAAATGGACCAGGTTTTCCACCTGGTGCTCGTCTTTTCACCTGGATCTGGTATCAGTTCCGGTATCCTCGGTTTTAGAATATTTGTTTCATTTGTCGCGCTCCGGCTTGAAAACCACTTCGGTGCGGGTTCATCTCAGTGCGATTTCTGCTTTCCACCAACCTCTGGAGGGATGCCCTCTGTCACTCCATCCCTTGGTGACACGCTTCATGAAAGGGTTACTCAGGGTTTGTCCCCCTCTTAAGCCTCCGTCTGTCGTGTGGAATTTGAATGTGGTTCTGGCTCAACTGATGAAACCCCCGTTTGAGCCACTCAACAAGTCCCTCTTGAAATTTCTGACTTGGAAGGCGGTGTTTCTAATTGCCCTCACCTCCGCCAGGCGGATCGGGGAGTTGCAAGCCTTGGTTGCGGACCCCCCTTTCACTGTCTTTCATCACGACAAGGTGGTTCTCCGCACCCATCCTAAGTTTTTACCTAAAGTGGTTTCTGACTTCCACCTCAATCAGTCCATTGTCCTTCCTGTGTTCTTCCCGAAGCCCCACTCCCATCCTGGCGAGACGGCGCTTCACACGCTTGACTGTAAGAGGGCGTTGGCATTTTATCTTCAACGCACCAGGCCTCATCGGAAGGTTCCTCAATTGTTTTTGTCCTTCGATCCCAATCGATTAGGGCATCCAGTTTCCAAGCGCACTCTGTCTAACTGGTTGGCCGCTTGCATTTCCTTTTGCTACGCTCAGGCTGGCCTTCCTCCCCCGGGTCGAGTCACGGGGCACAAGGTCCGAGCGATGGCAGCTTCGATAGCTTTCCTCCGATCCACTCCGATGGAGGACATATGTAAGGCTGCCACTTGGTCTTCGGTTCATACATTCACCTCTCATTACTGTCTGGACACTTTATCCAGGAGTGACGGCCGGTTTGGCCAGTCAGTTTTGCAAAATCTGTTTTCCTAAATTGCCATCCTCCCACCTGCCCTTTTTTGGTTAGCTTGGAGGTCACCCACATGTGAGAATATCATGCCTGCTTGTCCTGGGATAAAGCACAGTTACTTACCGTAACAGGTGTTATCCAGGGACAGCAGGCATATATTCTCACAACCCGCCCGCCTCCCCGGGGATGGCTTCCTTGCTAGTTATGGAACTGAGGACCACGAGGTGGGATGCGCCCTCTAGTGGGCGAGAAGGCACGCACATGCGTGGTGCAGTGTGCAAACTTGAAACTTTAATCAAGTTTGCTTGAAAAGCTGTCCGCGCCGGGGCTCCGTAGATGACGTCACCCACATGTGAGAATATATGCCTGCTGTCCCTGGATAACACCTGTTACGGTAAGTAACTGTGCTTTGCGGTCTCAAGCCTCTGTTCAAACAAGGCTCAAGGCTGTCTCCTCCTATGATACCATTCTTTCCTCTATTCTAGATACCATCACTTCCCCTGCCCCACATTCTGTAAGGTGTTCCACCAAACCCCAGCCCTAGTTGCCTTCAAAAATCCACTACCGTATTTTCGCGGATATAACGCGCACCTGTGTAAAACACGCACAGGGGTATAGCGCGCAGAAATCACGATGATATGTACCAAAACTTTTCTATACCGCGCTCAGGCATATAACGCGCATGATGCCCGACGCTCCTTTCGCCCGCCCTGACTTTCCGTGCGCTGTCCCGACTCTCCGTTCACCCCCCCTGACTTCCGTGCACTGCCCTGACTTTCCGTGCGCTGTCCTGACTCTCCGTTCACCCCCCCTGACTTTCCGTGCACTGTCCCCCCTTGAAGTCCTGTCCCCCCTTGAAGGTCTGTCCCCATCCTGAAAGCCTGATGCCCCCCCCCGACGTCCGATACATCCCCCCCCCGGCAGGACCACTCGCACCCTCACCCCGAAGGACCGCCGACTCCCCAACAATATCGGGCCAGGAGGGAGCCCAAACCCTCCTGGCCACGGCGACCCCCTACCCCCACCCCGCACTACATTACGGGCAGGAGGGATCCCAGGCCCTCCTGCCCTCGACGCAAACCCCCTCCCCCCAACGACCGCCCCCCCCAAGAACCTCCGCCCGTCCCCCAGCCGACCCGCGACCCCCCTGGCCGACCCCCACGACACCCCCACCCGCCTTCCCCGTACCTTTGTGTAGTTGGGCCAGAAGGGAGCCCAAACCCTCCTGGCCACGGCGACCCCCTAACCCCACCCCGCACTACATTACGGGCAGGAGGGATCCCAGGCCCTCCTGCCCTCGACGCAAACCCCCCTCCCCCCCCAACGACCGCCCCCCCCAAGAACCTCCGCCCGCCCCCCAGCCGACCCGCGCCCCCCCTGGCCGACCCCCACGACCCCCCCCCCCCCCTTCCCCGTACCTTTGGAAGTTGGCCGGACAGATGGGAGCCAAACCCGCCTGTCCGGCAGGCAGCCAACGAAGGAATGAGGCCGGATTGGCCCATCCGTCCTAAAGCTCCGCCTACTGGTGGGGCCTAAGGCGCGTGGGCCAATCAGAATAGGCCCTGGAGCCTTAGGTCCCACCTGGGGGCGCGGCCTGAGGCACATGGGCCAAACCCGACCATGTGTCTCAGGCCGCGCCCCCAGGTGGGACCTAAGGCTCCAGGGCCTATTCTGATTGGCCCACGCGCCTTAGGCCCCACCAGTAGGCGGAGCTTTAGGACGGATGGGCCAATCCGGCCTCATTCCTTCGTTGGCTGCCTGCCGGACAGGCGGGTTTGGCTCCCGTCTGTCTGGCCAACTTCCAAAGGTACGGGGAAGGGGGGTGGGGGGGTCGTGGGGGTCGGCCAGGGGGGTCGCGGGTCGGCTGGGGGGGCGGTCGGAGGTTCTTGTGGGGGGGCGGTCGTTGGAGGGAGGGGGGTTTGCGTCGAGGGCAGGAGGGCCTGGGATCCCTCCTGCCCGTAATGTAGTGCGGGGTGGGGTTAGGGGGTCGCCGTGGCCAGGAGGGTTTGGGCTCCCTTCTGGCCCAACTACACAAAGGTACGGGGAAGGCGGGTGGGGGTGTCGTGGGGGTCGGCCAGGGGGGTCGCGGGTCGGCTGGGGGACGGGCGGAGGTTCTTGGGGGGGGCGGTCGTTGGGGGGAGGGGGTTTGCGTCGAGGGCAGGAGGGCCTGGGATCCCTCCTGCCCGTAATGTAGTGCGGGGTGGGGGTAGGGGGTCGCCGTGGCCAGGAGGGTTTGGGCTCCCTCCTGGCCCGATATTGTCGGGAAGTCGGCGGTCCTTCGGGGGGGGGGGGGATGTATCGGACGTCGGGGAGTCGGCCGGGCAAGAGGGCTTGGGCTCCCTCTTGCTCCGATCGTGGATGCGGGTGCGGGTGGGAGCGCGTGCGAGCGGTCGTTCGGGGTGGGGGTGCGAGCGGTCCTGCTGGGGGGGTGAATCGGGCGTCGGGCGGGGTGGGAACTATGTTTAAAAACTTTTCTATACCGCGCTCAGGCATATAACGCGCGAGGGGTATGCGCGGTAGGTAAAATCGCGTATAACGCGCGCGTTATATCCGCGAAAATACGGTACTTTTATTGCTGTGCTGTCACACTTGTGTTGGATTTTTCATTTTATTTGCTTTCTTCTTTCCTTCTGGGGCAATATCATTAGTAGTTTGTACATTTGTGCAATAGTATACCCTTTTGTCCAAAATGAGTGTCTTATGGCTTAATACTGCATCCAACAGTGCCTGCTTTTATTCTAATAGGACGTCATGTTCTTGACACTGCAACCTTTTGCTCAGATAGTACACGCTGTTGTTCAGTATGGGGTAGACTTATCAAAACTTCACTCCAGTCTTATTTGCTGCCTCTCCCACTGAATAATACATCAGGATGTACATCAGGAATGAATCTGCACAATATCTTGGGGGGGGGGGGGGGCAGATTTAGGTCCAGCTCGGACAATAGCAAACTATCTATCTAAAAACGGAAAATACTTTAAAAACTTTCAAAAGCAACTTAAAATGTTTCCTTTGTAAAGATGCTTTTAACTGAAGTTTTTTCTTTCTTTTTTTTTTTTTAAAGCTGATTTTAACTAAAGTTATTTTAGTCTTCTTTTTTTTTATTAAGTCCTGCCCTTTTGTGCTTACCCTTAATGTTTCTCTCATTTACTATAGCTATTGTATTTCTTCCTTTTTTCCTTCGTGTGTCTTCTGTTCGTTCGTCCTTAATTAACCTAGTATGTGTTGCAGTTTGTCTTACAGTTCTTTTTTTTTGGAAAGTATGTTTTAATTGTAATTTTGTTTGTTGAAATGTTAATTTCTTTAATGCTTTGTACAACGCTTTGCAGAATCGATAAAGCGTTTAATCAAAAAACTAATTAAACAATAAACAAACAATAAACAATAATTGCACCCTATGTGATTCATCCCATATAGTACTCCTCCCCCCCCCCCCCCAAAACGAACCCAGAAATTCAATGCCGGGGCCATATCTGGTGACCAACATTGAATTTCTTTTTATTTCTTATTAAATTTTCTATACCGTTCTCCCAGGGGAGCTCAGAATGGTTTACATTAATTTATTCAGGTACTCAAACATTTTCCCTGTCTGTCCCGGCGGGCTCACAATCTATCTAATGTACCTGGGGCAATGGGGGGGGGGGATTAAGTGACTTGCCCAGGGTCACAAGGAGCAGCGTGGGTTTGAACCCACCACCCCGGGGTACTGAAACTGTAGCTTTAAACACTGCACCCCACTCTCCCCTTTCTGGTCTATTTAGAGCTGCAGTTGACATGGCCAGCCAGCCAATCTGATATTCATTGGCTCACCAGCTAAGTCAGAGCAGCCAAAGATAGGCCTGCTATTTAGACAGGTCTATCTGGCCGCTAAACTTAGCCGCTGTCTGGCATAATACTATTTAACTGGTCAGAAGCTGCTCCTGGCCAACTAAAGAGTGCTGAATATTGAGCGGTATGTCTGCTACTGGTCTAACATGGCAATCATACATTATTATAGAGTACACACAAACTGCCTTGTTGGCTTTTGTATTGTTTTGCTCTTCTTTCGCCTAAACCTTAAAGCAAGTCTTTTAATTCAAATCAAAAAGGGCTTTATACCAATTTGAATCAGATGCTGAATTTGTTATTAGAATCTGAAAGAACACTCGCATACTTTACCACAACGTTTAAAAGATGATTACAGATCATCCATCCTTTTTGGTTATCTCCAGCCAATCTAGAGGTGAGGGGAAATCATCCTTAGTATTTGAGAGGGCAGATTGAGTGGTATAAAATAATAATAATAATAACAGCTTATATACTGCAATACCATGAAGTTCTATGCAGTTTACAGAAGATTAAGCAAAGGTAACAAATTGAATTGACTTTAAGAGGGGAGGAAGAAAGAGAATTAATAGGACAGGAAATTCATTGTTGAGGAGAGAGTGATCAAAAGGACAAGTTAATCGCTATAGAGGGGAGAGAGAAGAGAGGATCAGTTGTCTAGATGCTTTAGGAACAAGTGTGTTTTTAGACGTTTCCTAAATTCCCTATAAGTAGTAGGCGAAAGCAATTGTTCTAGGTCTTTACCCCATGATGTCTTTACCATGAGTGGTATGTCCTGGGGGGAAGGCTAAGTTCAAGTCAGGGGCTTTACTGATTTAAGTTTTTCAAGTTTCAAGTTTTTATTAAAAATTTGATACTTTCGCTTATCAAAACTACTAAGCGAGTTACAATTAAAATCGGAGGAGAGGACGGACAAACAAAAAAGATTTTTC
The DNA here is from genome assembly GCF_902459505.1 of Geotrypetes seraphini. NCBI lineage: Eukaryota > Metazoa > Chordata > Amphibia > Gymnophiona > Dermophiidae > Geotrypetes > Geotrypetes seraphini. The sequence goes on from NC_047095.1 coordinate 53,819,824, forward strand.
CATTAAAAAAAAAAAAAAAATTAAGAAAAATATAGACAATACTATAAACAATTGGACAAACATGACACAAATGGTTAATTGGGTAGAAATACAATTTTAAATAGGAAAGAGAGACAATTAAGGGAGAAAACAGAAGGAATCGGGATGTGGAAAAACAATAAAAAGAAGAACCTACGCTTAAGGGAGATTCTAAAAATTTTATAAGATACAAATTATACTAATGAGTGCAGTAGTCAAGGGTCTGATTTACAATATTCAAGCAAGGGGGACCAAATTTTTGCATAAGAGGACATGGAATTATTGCGTTCAGCAAAATGATATTCATATTTCACGAGGAGACAAATTGAGTTCCACCATTGATTGACATGTAATTTAGTGGAATCTTTCCAATTGTGGAGAATAGTGGTTTTTTCATTTCAGGCACCTCTCCGGTTTTACCATGTTTCATTTAGTATTGTTTATGTCAATTTCTTTATTTTATGCTTGGATCATTTAAACTGATTACTCTGGTACATTGTTAGAACTTGCACCTATTATGTCTTATTTCCTTTTCCTGAACTAATGTCTTCTCAACTTCTATTTTATTTCTGATGCATTCAATCATTTATGACTATTATTCCACTGTGGATGCACTTCACATTTGTTAATGACATTGTTATAATGTGCTCCTTGTTGGAGCACGCATATTGTTGGCTTTGTATTTCATCTTTTATAAAATCAATAAAACTTTTTGAACTAAAAAAAAAAAAAAAAAATTGATAAGAAAAACCTAAGCTTAAGGGATGAATGCTTCCTTAAATAGGTGACTTTTGAAGAGGCCCTTAAATCGATTGAGATTTTTTCGTTACGAATAAGTACTGGTAGGGTGTTTCAGAGCTGAGGAGTAACTACAGAGAAGATGATATGCTGTTTGATAGCTAGTTTCAAGTTTATTAGATGGCTTGATTAACCGCCTTAGACAAAGTTTCTAAGCGGTGAACATTTAAAAAAATTACATAGATTAGGTAACAAAACAGTCCATACAATTAATAAATAAACTTAAAAAACTAAAAATTAACATTGTTAACACAAGGTAAGGAGGGATGAAATACAATTTGTAAAGTAAAGAAGAAACATCAAAGGAAAGTACAAAAGGGTAATAAGACATTAAAGGGGAATTAAAATAAGCAAAGTAATAAGATTAAAAATTAACTTGCAAATGCATCTCTAAAAAGGAAAGTCTTTAATTCGTTTTTAAATTTTAGAAACTCTTTCTCCTCCCGTAAAAACATAGGGAGGGCGTTCCATGTCTGCGGTGCCGTACAAGAGAAGATATATTGTCTCCTAGTATTGATAATTTTTAGAGAAGGAATAGACAAAAGATTTTGTTCGCTTGATCTCAAGGTTCTCTTTGTAGAATAAGGGATAAGTAGTCTAAATAGAAATGCCGGGGACTTATTATATAAAGTTTTAAAAATAATTGTGCATAATTTATGAGTGATTCTGTGTAAAACAGGAAGCCAGTGAGCCTTTTTAAGGAGTGGTGTTACATGATCAAACTTTTTGGATTTAGTTATTAATTTAATTGATGCATTCTGAATAATTTGTAGACGTTTTATTTCTTGTAAAGCAATTCCTTTAAATAGGGAATTGCAATAATCGATTTTAGATATCACCAGAGAATGAATAAGTATATTTAGTGATTTAGGACAGAGAAATTTAGAAATAGAACGAATTTTCCGCAATCTGTAAAAGGTAGTTTTCACAATGCTACTGATATGATCGTGAAAGTTGAGTTTATTGTCAAAAATTACTCCTAAAATTTTTATATTTTTAACTAATTGAAGGGGAACATTTGAAATTGAAATAGGAGTAATAAGAGAAAAACTATCTTTCCAGGGAAAAAGCATGACATTAGATTTTTTAATGTTAAGAGCGAGTCTGTTTTTGTCAAGCCAATGATGCACTTGATCTAGTTTTTCGTTAATAGCCGAAATTTCATTTATGTTGTTATTAACTAATGGGTGCAATAATTGTATATCATCGGCATAGGCAAAAACGTGAAATCCAATGGATTGACATAGTGTCAGTAGTGGAGCCAAAAAAATATTAAAAAGCAAAGGTGAAAGAATAGACCCCTGAGGAACCCCATGTGTAATATGTGAGGGTGAGGATGAAGATTCATTGAAAGTAACTGTGGATGTGCGATCCTTAAAGTATGATGTAAACCAAGCTAGAACTTCGTCTGTAATCCCCACAGAGTGAAGTCTATCAAGGAGTAAGTGGTGATCAATCGTATCAAACGCTGCTGAAAGATCGAGCGAGGTTAATAGCACCGATTGATGATGATCTAAGAAGTATTGGATAGAAGTTGTCATACCGATAAGAGAGTGTTCCGTACTATGGTCCTTCATATGGTGAAATGGCGAGAGTGAGGTGGTATGCCAAAACCTTTCCTGGAACAACATGCAAAAACAGATATGGGAGGATCTATAGGACCTTTCATAAATGGTTGAAAACATAGGTGTTTCCTGGCAGGGTAATAGCAGAGTAGGAGAGTGAAGGGGTGGAGTATTAGTTTACTGCCAGTTATGTTAGTTTGAGAATGTTGTTCCAGTATATTATTGTTTTAGGCGGGTTTTATGCTTTGTAAATCATTTTGGCACATTTTCAAAACAGGAAAGTGAGTAATAAATAAGGACGTCAAATAAATCACATGAGCAGAGATCGGTGACAAGTTCTGTAATGAAATATACGGGCATTTTATGAGATCATGGCTATTTCAAAGTGATCATGACGTCTGGGATTCAAGGCTGCACTCTATTCTTCCCAGGCCTGTTTAAAATATCAACTTTAGTGCTTTCCTCGACAACAATGCAGAATCTCGTAGACTGTCTCTGAATTTAGTGGGTAAAATATACAAAGTCTGGAGGCGCTTCACCTACTCAGGAACAGGAATTATGTTAGCAATCACTCCGTTTCCCATTTTGTGGTTTTGTAGCACACTTTGTAGGAGTTTATTTTAAGCACATATTCAGAAGTAAGGGTATGTTGGGTAACGGTATCAGTTTCACAGATTTACTCATGGCGTTCCTCCTTTTTTAAAAAAATCTTTATTCATTTTATAAAGTGCATCATATTATCAACAGTTAACAATATAGACAGCACTTAATTCCATCAAATGATATAAGTATATATCCCTCCCTCCACTCACCCTTTCATACAGTATAAAAACAATCAAGAACAATAGAAATGATCAAGGTAAACAAAATTACAACAAATAATTCATTAAATACATATCCCCCCCCCTTCCGCCCACCCTTCCTGGATGTGTATAATCAACGGGCAAAACTAGTAATCAATCTTTACAAAATTTTGACAATGGGTCCCAAACCTCCTTAACTTTCTTATAATGTCCCAATTGTATTGCACTCATACGTTCAAATTTATAAGTATGGCACAAGGATTCTCACCAAAAACTATAGTTTAACCGGTCCAATTTTTCAAAATAAGCTGTACGGCAACTCCCGTCATGATGAAAAGTAATCTATTGTTATATGAACTTATTGGACTATTAGCCATCAATAACGTACCAAAGAGCACTACGTCAGACGTCAATGCCAATGGAACTTCCACTATTCTATTTATTTGACCCCCCCCCAAATGGATCGCCAAAAGTTAAGGGCTCTTTTTACTAAGCTGCGTTAGGGCTTTAACGTGCGGAATAGCGCACGCTACGATGCATTGAGCTGGCGTTAGTTCTAGCCGCGTAGCGCGGGGTTAGCCCGCGCTAATCTGCTGCTTGCGCTAAAAATGCTAGCGCACCTTAGTAAAAGGAGCCCTAAGTGTTCCTCCTAATACTTGCATTGTGCTAAACAGAGCATCCTTCTGGCAGAAAAACACATTGGCCCAGATGTATTCTGTACATGGCACCTAGATCTGCACGCTATCACAGAAATGAACTTTCTAAATCAAAATAGTTTGGGAATGATATTAATCTTTCCAAAATTATTGTCAGTAATTGTATGTATTTTTCATTTTCAATATGGTATATGTTAACAGCTATTATCAACAGCTGGATTTCCAAATTATTTATGTAGCTGTTTTTTTTTTAATATTTCTTTATTTTAATAATTTATATTCTGCACTAAATTCTAGGTGAATTACAAAATATGCACACATAATCATTTTAATAATATAACCCCCACCCCCCCTTTTTTAATGAAGCCATGATAGGTTTTTTTTATCGCTGGCCGCAGCGGTATAAGCTCCAACGCTCATAGAATTTCTATGAACATCGGAGCTGGCAATAAAAAAGCCTAACGCAGTGTCATAAAAGGGGGAGGAGCCATAAATTGTTAATACAATAAACTACACATAGGGCTCTTTATACTAAGGTGCGCTAGCGTTTTTAGTGCACGCACGAAATTACCGCGCGGTATTCTTCTAGAATAACACCAGCTCAATTCTGGCATTAAGGTCTAGCGCGTGCGGCAATTTAGCACGCGCTTTTCCACGCGTTAAGGCCCCAACGCACCTTAGTAAAAGGAGCCCCTAATAAAATTTAGCAGAAACAATAAAGTTCTATCTGTAGAGTTGAAACACATTTTTTCCCTTAGTACTAAAATAAACATTTTAAGGCGCAATCCCCCCTTTTACAAAACCATAGTGTTTGGCGTGCTCTGACACTCATGGATATTCTATGCGCGTCGGAGGTGTTACCGCCGCGGAGGGGCTAATAAACGTCCTACTTTTATGTAAAAGGGGGAGAACTTTTCTTTGCCTCTTCATTGAATAATTCGGTGTCAGGTCAAAACCGCAGAAGACAAAGGCGCGTGCCGACAACTGAGCGCAGCGCGGAGGTGCGCGCCGAAGAAAATGACAGTTTTTAGGGGCTCCGACGGGGGGGTTTGTTGGGGAGCCCCCCCCCACTTTACTTTATACAGATCGCGCCGCGTTGTGGGGGCGTTGTGGGTGGTTTGGGGGGTTGTAACCCCCCACATTTTACTGAAAACTTCACTTTTTTCCTAAAAACAGGGAAAAAGTTAGGTTTACAGTATAATGAGAGGGGTTACAACCCCCCAAACCACCCACAACGCTGCCGCGATCTGTATTAAGTAAAGTGGGGGGCTCCCCAACAAAACCCCTGTCTGAGCCCCTAAAAACTGTAATTTTCTTCGGCGCGTGCCTCCGTCTTGCGTTCAGTTGTCGGCGCGCGCCTTTGTCTTCTGCAGTTTTGTCTATGAACCAATAATTCATGTAGGTTAGATTTAGGTTAAACAGAAGTAGCCAATGCATTTGTGCATTTATCCTGTTTTCAGAGAACCCACTGGTGACAACTCAGTCACCAGATCTCAGTTAATTTCCTTGTTTATGTCCATCATGGTCTTTGATCTGAGAAACGAAGTTAAGGGCCCTTTCGAGGTATTACTTCTATTTGCATTTAATTTTTAGTTTAGATCCTCACTGGTGTTTTATTTTCTCCCTACTGAAAAAAGAGACATTTACTGAATGTATCTTTAATTGGACAGCAGAGCTTCAGCACACAGCAAAGTAAATAACAAGATAGAGCTATCACAGAATTGCACTAGAGAATCACTTAGTGTATTCTGCTGAGTGACTGAGCAAATAGATGAAAAAACGTTCTTTAGCGCAGGCCGGTGTGCCCAATGCTCTGTGCTGCTCCCAGAATCTATGAGAGTCAGGAGCAGCGCAGAGCATTCAGCGCGTGGATTTGCGTTAAAAACTGCTTTCGCGGTTTTGTAAAAGGAGCCATGCTCAAAAATCATGCCAGCCATTTTGTTGGAAGGAAGATTAAGAACTGGAATATGCCAAGAAAACATAAACTTTTGTTCATCATGACAGGGGTTGCCATTCAGCAAATTATGAAAAATTGGAAAAATTTGGGATCGGCTGAATTATAGGGCTCCTTCTACAAAGGTGCGCTAGGGCCTTAACGCCCGCAATAGGGCGCATTAAAATCCCGAGCACGTTTAGCCACTACCGCCTTCTTTTTAGGAGGCGGTAGGTAATTTTGTGCGTGCGCTAAAAACCGTAGCACACTTTCGTAAAAGGAGCCCATAATTTTAGGTGAAATTCGTTATGCCAAATCTTTAAAATGGAACCGGTAATAGCCATACAGCAGGGGCATTTCAAAAAATTTAGGGATGTTTGGGAGCTATTAACAAAATATTGTACAGAATGAATATTATTTTCTCCCTTTGTTCATATACATCCAGGGTGGGGAGGGGGGGAGGGAATATTTTATGATTTATTATACTTAAGTACAATTGTTGGTATGAGGGGGGAGGGGTATTTGATGTGAGTTAAACTTTGATGGTATATTAAGTGATGTTAAAGTATAAATGATTGTATCTTATGCTATACTTGTTGAAAGTTTTAAAAATGAATAAAGATTTTTTTTTAAAAAAAGAAAACATAAAATCCCAGATTTTATAAAAGCTGCATCAAGTTGGGCGCCTAGAAAGCTGCGCCAAACTGATCGGAGCACCTAATTTACCCCCCCCCCCCTTTTACAAAGCCATGCTAGTGGCTGCTGCTGCTGCTGCAGCAACTACCCCGAAGCCCATGGAGTTTTAAAGGGCTTTTGCCGTCTGGCTACCGCTAGCGTGGCTTTGTAAAAGAGGGGGTTAATTATTTAAAATGCATACCAAAACAAGGAAACTCTACCTCAATCTCCTTGGTAGACGCTGTGTGAAAGGCATGTGTTGCAAATGGCCATTGCCATCAAGCGAGTGCAATACTGTGAATTCTACATAGAAGAGTCGCCTATATACAGGTACTCGTCGACTTACAACCGTAATTGGTTCCAACTGACAGGTCGTAAGTTGATCGGGACGTAAGTCGGCCTATGTTAGACTAAGGGCTCCTTTTACAAAGGTGCGCTAGCGTTTTTAGCGCACGCACCGGATTAGCGCGCGCTAGCCGAAAAATTACCGCCTGCTTAAAAGGAGGTGGTAGCGGCTAGCACGCATGACAATATATTGCACGCTATTCCACATGTTAAGGCCCTAGCGCACCTTTGTAAAAGGAGCCCTAAGGTAAGAATACTGTATTAGACTGGGTAATGATATTGCAATCATCTTAAAGTAATATTTTATCAACATTTTCTTACTTTCTAAGTCAAGCACAGCACAGTCCCTTTGTGGTGAACATTCGTTGTGGCGCCCCCTCCTCTTTATATTATTACTGCTGCATAGCGAGACTTGGGAGTGCGGGACACTGGGGGCTGCTAACAGCTGGCGGGGGAACCTGTAGTAAATGCGTCGTAAAGTTGAACAGTCGTAACTTGAATAGGTCGTAAGTCGATGAGTACCTGTCTATAGCTTTTCGTGCAACAGAGTCGTCATCTACAATTTCTTGCGACAGAAGAATTCTCTTTCAGTGTTGGTCAAATGGTCGATATTACAAGATCGCTATCTGCTGGACATTAACTGTGCCCCTGAGGCAGGCCTTTGTGCTGAAACACAGACCGTCTACAACAGGGGTGCCCAATGGGTCGATCGCAATCGACCGGTAGCTCGCCAAGGCAAAGTGAGTGATCATCCAGGACTCACTTTGCCTTGGCGATCTATCGGGCCAATCAATCTTCCTCTCCCCGATGTCAATTCTGCCATCGGAGAAGAAGTTCGGGCCAGCCAATCGCTGCCTGGCTGGGCGGAACTTCCTCTCCGACGGCAGAATTGATGTCAGGGAGAGGAAGATTGATCGGCCCGAAGCAGAGAGAGCATGGGGTGTCGGCGGCGTCAGCTTTGGGGCCTCTTATCCATTGGTGGCATTTGGATCCTGTTCCCCGATGTCAGCGGGAAGGGCAGGGAGAAAGAAAGAAAGGGGGCAGGCAGGGAAACAGATGGAAAGAAGAGAAACAGAAAAAAAGAAAGGGGGCATGAAGAGAGAAAGAAAGAAAGGGCAGGGAGAGAGGAAGAAAAAGTTGGGGCAGGGAATGAGGTTTGGAAGAGAGGAAGCATACAGGCTGAAAGAAAGATTGGATGCACAGTCAGAAGAAGAAAGTGCAACCAGAGACTCATGAAATCACCAGACAAGGTGATTTATATCTGCTGTCTATATTTTACAATATGGGTCTCTCGAGACTACGACGGGAACTCCCTACAGCTATTTCCTAATGGCGATCTGCAGGGGGCAGGAGCGTAGGAAGATCGCTCCTGCCCCAAAAGCCCGCTAGACCACCAGGTAAGGCCAGGATGTCGGGGGGAAGACTTAAGGATGTTTTTTTTTTTTCTTTTTTCCCCCTCCCCAAAAAATCACAAATATGTGAAATCGCGATTACTGAAACCGCAAATGGGGAGGGGGAAGTGTAAATGATGAGCCTCAGCAAGTAACTGCATTCTTGGCTTTATCTCGTTTGGATGGAGATAAATCTTGAGCTCTATAGAACAAAAATTGCAACTCCAGTTCCAGCGGTCTAGTCCATAGCACATCTTATGTTGTATAGAATTATACTTTTCCTTTTGATTCGCCTATAAGAACCTCTTGGATCTGTATGGAGGACTTGAGCTAATCTGACCATTTTGTTATATTCTTTGTTTTTTTCTTTTTAAAGTGTGGTTGTTTCACACTTTGATATTGTCAAAGTTATTGGTTAAATACGCTTTCTGTACAAGTTGTACTTGGTAAAAAATTTTGAAAATCAATCAATAAATAATAATTTTAAAAAAGCTATAAATGACTAAAGAAAAAGTAAAAAGAGAAATAAAAAAAAAAAAAAAGAGAGACGAAAGACATGTGCGAGGTAGGAACTCACGATAGGAATGTGTCCAATCTAAGGAATGCAGCAAAGGTCACAGGGATCCACAGAAAATCAATACAAGGTCTAACTCTACCTATGAGTCAGCTTTACAAAAAGAACTATCAGTAAGTCAAATTAGAGTACCCCCCCTCCTCCCCCGCCCAGCAAATCATATAATACAAAAAAATTGAGGATCTGATTTAGACCATGGGGTTAGACTAAGTTCATTTCAAAAATTAGTCTTTGTTCTTCTTGTAGTAATCGTTTGTCAAGGTTGCCACCATGCCAAGATGTAATCAGAACTTGTCACAGAAAAAGATGAGAGTCATTGATCTGCGGATGCAGACGCAGAGCAAATGGAAAGCAGTCCAAGTGCACCGAGCAACAAAGGCAAGAAGATATTTATTCAAAGTGTGTGGCCTTTCGTGGGGGGAAATAAGGAATGCAATCATTTTGCAGCCATGCTAAACGTGGCCTTAGTATGCAGGAAAAAGCCCCGAACTACAGATACCGCAGGCCCTTTCTAGCGCAGCTTAGTGAAAGGGCCTCTTTGTTTGGAAGAGAATGTCTGCTTCCATAATCTTTCTACAAATTTAATTGGACAATTGTGGGTGAAAGAAGCATAAAAAAATGACCCTTTACTTCATTTGTTTTCCTTTTAAAAATAAGAGAAATAACTGTTGAAATGTTAACTTCTCCATATTTGTAGACTTTTTTTCTGTCCGTATATATAGGAGGAAAGAGTGGCCTAGTGGTTATAGCTACAGCCTCAGCACCCTGAGGTTGTGGGATCAAATCCTGTACTGCTCCTTGTGACCATGGGCAAGTCACTCAGTCCTCTGTTGCCCCAGGTACATTAGATAGATTGTGAGACCACCAGGACAGATAGGGAAAATGCTTAAGTGCCTGATTGTAAACCACTTAGATCAGTGTTCTTCAACCACCGGTCCATGGCCCAGTGCCGGTCCACAGGGCCTGCACGTACATCAGGCCCAAAACAGTGTTATTCAACCGCCGGTCCACGGTGCGATCGATGCGTTATCTTCGAGCCAGCTCCCTCTTCCTAACTGATTCAGTGTACAAAGCCACGGGCAGTGGCTCCTACGGGCATCCTGCGCCTGAACCGGAAGCCTTCTCTCTGGCGTTGCAACGTCAGAGGGAAGGCATCCAGATGAGGCACGGGACGTGCAAGGTGCAATTAGTACTATTATGGGGGCGGGGTCTGGGGTGGAGATTGGGTAGAGATGGGCGGAGTCTGGCCCATGACTTAGCCCAGTGTTCTTCAATCGCCGTTCCACAGACCGATGCTGGTCCACAGAATATTTTTTTTATTTCTGCTGGTCCATAGGTGTAAAAAGGTTGAAAAACACTGACTTAGATAACCTTGATAGGTGATATATAAATAAATAAATAAAAAGTAAGTAAACCACTTTAAATGTGGTTGTATAACTACAAAAAGGCAGTATTCAAGTCCCTATCCCTTATATTTGTATCTTTTGCTTTCTCAGTCAGTATACAGAGACCTATTGAGCCTATACTATACCTAAATCTACTAAGACACATTAAAAAGGTCGTCACTTACTACCTATTTTATTAGACTGCGCTAGCATTTCTAGCACGGGGAGCTGCGCTGAATGGCCCGCGCTGCTCCCGATGCTCATAGAGTTCCTATGAGCATCAAGAGCAGCGCGGGGCCATTCAGCGCAGCACTCTGCGCTAAAAACTGCTAGCGCAGTTTAATAGAAGAGAGGGTTAGACGTACAGGTCCTTATACTAAGGTGTGGTAGCTGTTTTAGTACGCAATAAACGCTAACGCGTGTGAACGCATCCATTATATCCTATGGGCGTGTTGGCGCGCATTAGCGTTTAGCGTACGCTAAAACGGCTACCGCACCTTAGTAAAAGGACTACTTGGTTACATTTTCATCTAAGCATTCCCCAACCTCCAATATTCCATTTAAGTGTGGAACCTGGGATAATATCATCTGGTCTGATCATTTAGGGCTCCTTTTAAGTTAGGGCTTTAACGCGCGGAATAGCGCGCGCTAAATCGCCATGTGCGCTAGCCACTACCGCTTCCTTTTCAGCAGGCGGTAGATTTTTGGCTAATCCGGTGCACTAAAACCACTAGCGCGCCTTGTAAAAGGAGCCCTTAATGTATACATCTGAGTTAAAATGATCAAGATTACAACAAAACAATAACCTAAATAATAAAAAGAAAACTATCGACATTAGGAGCCCAATAAATCCTTCTGAATTTTGGACGTGTTACGATACAACTTTCAGTTTAGATTCAGGTATGGATTTCAGTTCTAATTGGGAGAAATTTAGGGCTCCTTTTACAAAGGTGCGTTAGGGCCGTAATCTGTGGATAGCGCACGCTGAAATGCCCCGCGCGCTAGCCGCTACCGCCTCCTTTTAAGCAGGTGGTAATTTTTCGGCTAGCGCACGCTAATCTTGAGCGTGTGCTAAAAACGCTGGCGCACCTTAGAAAAAGGAGCCCTAAGTAAGACAACCTTAGATTAACTTGCCCCAGTAAGAACACGTAGAAAAAAACCATTTAATTAATGGATGGTATGATTCTGAACTTCTTGAGCTAAAACGTGCAGCAAGGCGGCTTGAAAGAATTTGGAGGAAAACAAAAAGCGATGAACATAGATTGAAATGGAGAACAAGGATACAAGATTATAAGAAGAAGATAAAGGAGAAATGTCATAACTACTATTCTTCAAAAACAGGAACCAGTATATTGACTATAACGAGTTGTTTACATTGGTTAACACAATTTTTTATGTTAGTCAATTAAGGCAAGCCCAACAGGATCTTCTCCCTTCTTCAAATGATTTAGTATTATACTTTAGTCCTTAATCTAAGATTAACATCTATGGAAATGGTTGTTACAGATCCTTTGATGATACTTCCATCAAATAATATCTTTCCTGCAGATTTAAACTGGAATTCTTTTAAAATTCCAGATTGGGATCAATTTATTAAATTTTATACAAAATATGCTAAATCATATTGTTCACTAGATATCTGTCCTCTGGTGATTATGAAATCAGCTCCTATCAGTTTTAAAATGGAAGTTTATGAAAGGATAATTACTTTATTACGTAAAGGAGAATTTCCGAAAGAGTTAGGTCATATCATTATTACTTGAATCTCTGTCTTTAATTACTAATTATAGACCAATTGCAGGTATTCCATTTTTTGTAAAACTGATGGAAGGTCTGGTTAACATTGAATCGATGAATCATTTGGCTCAATTTTCTATCTCACATGACTCCCAATCTGGTTTTCGTCCACTCCATAGTACGGAAACAGTTTTAGCTTCTTTACTGGATCATCTTCACAAATTATTCGGTATAGGTAGAAGGGAACTGGTCTTACAGTTTGATTTGAGCAGTGTATTTGATCTCGTGGATCATGGAATTCTCATTAACTGTTTAGATGCAATTGGTATTTCAGGTTGTGTTCTCCAATGGTTTGAAGGATTTTTAAAATATTAAACTTATCAGGTTCGTAGTGATAAACAATATTCTCATATCTGGAGTAACACACGTGGAGCTCTGCAGGGTTCTCCACTTTCTCCCTCACTGTTCAATGTTTATTTGGCATCCCTGAGCAATAAACTAACAAGTCTAAGCTTAAAATTATATAGTTATGCAAATGAAATAACTATTATAGTTCCTATTTCTTTGTTGACATCATATACTCAACATTTTTTTATCATCCATATTTATGTTTGTTGAGCAGTGGTCAAAAGAATTTAGACTAAAATTAAACTCTAATAAAACTAAGATTTTTTTGGCAAGTCCAGCTAATAAGATTAAAGAAAATTCTTTAACATTGAATGAGATTAATGATCCTATCAGTTTAGTTATTAAAATCTTAGGAGTATATCTTGACTGAAACTTATCATTCGATACTCAACTTGACGCTTTAGTAAAGAAAAGTTTTTTCACACTATGGAAGCTTCGCACAATTAAATCTTATTTTGACTTTTCATCTTTTAGACTGATTGTGGTTCTGAGTACTTTAGACTTTTGTAACATCATTTATCTAGGTTCTTATCAAAAAATTATTAGGAGGATATAAATCATCCAAAATATGGCTATGAGTCTAATTTTCAATCAAAAAAAATCAGAACATGTAACACCATAGTATCAAAAGTTGTACTGGCTTCCAATAGAGGCAAGAATAATTTTTAAATTTGTTATAAAACATTATGAGCTCCTTTTATAAAGCCGCGCTAGCGGTTTAACGTGTGTAATAGCACACGCTAAACGACCAGCTGCGCTAGCTGCTACCGCCTCCTCTTGAGCAGGCAGTAGTTTTTCGGCCAGCGCAGGGTTTAGCGCGTGATGAAAAGTCGCCATATATAGTCTTATACCCAGTTACCTTTTAGATTATTTTGAACTAGTAGAAAACAGACATTCTTCACAAAACACAACCTTAGATTTGTTTCCCCTCAATAAAAGGTTGTGTATATAAAAGATTTCTTAATAGAACCCTATGTTTTCAGGCAGAACTTTGGAACAAAAGTTTTAGTGGTTTGGTCTTAAATTCTTCTTCTTACCAGGCCTTTAGAAGAGCCTTAAAAACTTATCTGTTTGATAAATATGTATAATCTAGATAAATTAATCATTTCTTAATGCTATATTTTATATATAATGTACTGTGCTTTGTGGAGTAAATTCATTGTGTTTTTACCTCTTATTGTAAACTGCACTGAACTGAGGTATTGCGGTATATAAATCAATTTATTATTATTATTATTATATTATAGGATTACCAGATGTCCGGATTTACTCTGACATGTCCTCTTTTTAGAGGATGTGTCTGGGGGGTCCAGACGGCTTTTCAAAACCCAGCACTTTGGCCGGGTTTTGAAAAGCTTTCAGCTCGGGACCACATTGGAGTGCCTCTGTGCACGGATGCAACATGGTGATGTCACACGCATGCTCACATGCATGTGGCATAATCACTTCACACTTGCGCATGGGCAGATGCCCTCCCAACATGGCTCCAAGCACAAGAACAGATTGAGGGGGCGGGGCTGGGGTGCAAAGGGGCATGATGGGCAGAAGGGGCGGGGCTGAGTAGAACTGGGTGGACCTAGGGGTGGGGCCATAGATCAGGATTTTACAATAGTAAAATCTGGTAACCCTAATATAAGATTTTTGTTAAATATGATAATTAAGGGATTTAAATTTCTCACCCCACCCCACCCCAAACACACAAAGTTAAATGTTGATTGTAGTATTTTGTTCTAGTCTGGTAGACTCTTCTTTTTTTCTAGCTCAGGTGGAGTCAGGATGCTGTGTGCCTTCATTCACATCTGCCTGGAGGCTTTCCTCCTATTTTAACAGACCCACCCTATTATTGTTCCCTCTTTGTTTTTTACAATAGTGGTCCCTTGACTGGGAGCCAGGAAAGTCCACAGTCTACTATTGAGAAAGACATGGGGGAAGCCACTGCTTGCCCTGGATTGGTAGCCTAAAATGTTGCTACTATTTGGGTTTCTTCCAGCTACTTATGACCTGGATTGGCTTCTGAGGAAACAGGATATTGGCCTAGATCAGTGGTCTCAAACCCGCGGCCCGCCAGGTACTATTATCAGGCCCTCTGCATGTTACCATTGTTCTGTAACGTTGCCCGCCTCACTGCTATAACCTTACGCAAGCGCTTTCCTGTGTCTATACGAGATTGTGAGGTGGAGTGGAGAGGAGTGAAGCGGGCAACGTTCCAGAACATAAGGTAACCATTGGAGGCAGTGCAGCTTGTGAACTCTCGTGAAATTCGGCACCTCTCCTGGCGGTGACTGCTTAATGTAAGATGGCGGTTATGTCTGGTGCTGGAGGAGGTGAGAGCTGAAGGTGGTTGTGGATGCGTCCACCAGACACTTAAGGCGCAAGTTTTCCAGGCACAAGTCGGATATTGATTCTCTCCTAGAGGACTACACCAAAATCTTGTCTCTTGCAGTTGATACTTTAGATTCTAAATCACAATTTTGCATGAGGTAAAACTCTTTATAGTTTATAAATCTTTCCTTAATTGCTTCTGATCATTTCAGCTATACACAGCTGAAAGCAGTGCAACATGCAGAAAGTGAAAAACTAACTAAACTTCAGAAGCAATTAAGGAAAGATTTATAAACTATAAAGAGTTTTACCTCATGCAAAGTTAATAAGACATGAACTATTTTTTCTGCAGCCCTCTAAGTACCTACAAATCCAAAATGTGGCCCTGCAAAGGGTTTGAGTTCGAGAGTGCTGGGCTAGATGGACCATTGGTTTGACCCAGTATGACTATCCTTATAATCTTATGTCCTTAACCCTGTGTCATGGGGTCTTGGCATTGCCACTAGTTGTCACCTTTAACAGTGAAATCACTCCCTCCTTCTAGGGGGCTAAGAACTCTGGTATATTGGTTTTTTAAAAAGCTCTGAAAGATTTTATTTTTTTAAATTCCATAAATATCTGAACTAACTATATTTAGAAAGACATTGGAGGCAGGCAGATCTAAGATGGCGGCGGACAAGTGACGGCTTCTCCGATTGAGCGAGGCAGAGTTCGCAAACCAACTCCTACCCGATCGTTATGCCGCACACCAAACAGAAATGAAGCGTTCATTCCGTGCCCTCGATGTCATAATATCTTCCCCTGCCCAGCACTCTATTTTGGAATTCGCCACAACTTTGAGGTCCCTGAAAGGGTCCGGAGGTGTGTCTGCTGCCTTCTCGGCTGGAGGAGAAGCCGAGGAGCTGGACTTCGAAACATCCCTTTCACCTCCGGGAGTCGTTACTCCATCGTGCCCTGCTCTCAACACGGTAGTCTCGTGAGGACTCTCACGCGAAGGAAACCCCCGTTTCGAGGGGCACTAGCAGCGAGGAACATGGGGGAGCAGGCAAAGCTGGAAGTTGGAGTTGGAGTTAGCTCACAGCTAACAAAACTGCTGGTGATAACTCTGGAGAACATATAGGAAATTCTCCAGCACCTAAACAGTAATGTTACCAAATCTTCTCAAGATGCTTCTCAGCTTGTAAGTACTGTTGCTTCTTTAGAGAAAAAAGTGGAAAGTATAAAAAAAGACTTTGTTTCAGATTTAAAGCAAGTTAAAGAAAAGGTAGATACTCTCCAGTGCGCTAACCCTACGCTACGCGGCTAAAATTAATGCCAGCTTAGTGTTCCTCAGTGGTTATTAATACTGACCTTTCCACTGAGGCCTTAATGTCTGTTGCCTCACATAAATTGCGATTGTTTAAAGCTAACTAACGATAAAGATTTCAATACTTTGCCTTATGATGTTTCAGGATATTACAGAAAGAAATGTCGTCCTCTGCAATGTTCAGCAAAAAAGTATTCTCATTAAAATTCATTTTGAGCCTTATCGTTATAAAAAGAGGACATTTATGTGCCTAGAGAAATAATTTTAAGATAAACACTGCAAAATCAAACTGCCTTATTAATAAGTATTTCATCTGGGTGATTTGTATGTGTTGTCTACAAATGTGCATGGCAGAGAGTTTCATCTGTTTAGTTTCTCATATCATCTGCAGTATTTTTTTTTTTATCAGGAGAGGGTGGTGGGTGCCTGGAATGTCCTCCCAAGGGAAGTGGTGGAGAGGAAAACAGTGATGGAATTTAAAAAAGCATGGGATAAACACAGAGAGAGGCATTTTTGATAGGATATCCAAGTCTAATTTGGACATTTTGGGAAAAAAATGTCAAGAGCTCCAGTACAGAAAATGTCCATTTTTAAAACAGCCAGACGTCTATCTTTTATTTTTTGAAAATGGCCTATGTAGATGTTTTGATTCTTAGGACATCTATCTTTTTTTGACCATTTTCAAAAATAAAAACGTCCACATGAAAAACGCACAAAAACAAGTTTTGCAGACATACCCAGCTACCTTGTCTGATCGCGGCAGGGGAATCCCGATCAGCTGAGATGGTTTCGGGGAGTCCTGCCAGCTCAGCTGATGGGGGATTCCCCTGCCAGGATCAGCTGAACCGGCAGGGAGATCCGATTCCTCTCTCCCTCCCTCACTCACACTCACCGATCCCCCAGCCCTGTACACAGAGACATCCACCCCCAACACCCCTAACAAGCCCCCCTTTCCTCAGAACAATCGGCAGGAGGGATGCCCACGCTTTCCTGATCCCATCGAACCTGGACACCCCATCCAAAACCACTGCACCCCCTGAACCCCTAGCACCAAATTGTGGCACCCCTGAACATCTAGCACTAAACCCTGGGACCACCCTGAAAGCCTGGCGCCCCACCCTGGTACACTCCCCAAACCCCTGGCACCCCATCCCAGCACTGCCTACAATCCTATACCTTCAAAGACAATCCAGCGTAAAGGTTGCCCACTCCCTCCTGCCAACAGGCCCACCTCTTCATAATGGCAGGGCCTTCCCCTTCACGGTGCATCTAAGGCTCCGATTGGCCGAGGGGCCTTAGGTGCCTAGGCCAATCAGGGCCCCTTAGACCCCTCCCCCATGTTTTGAGTTAATTTGCACTCAAAAACAAGCACATCCATCGTAATGATTAGCAATTCTATTCTATCTACTTTAGATTCACCATTATTACAATTACAAGTTTCAAGTTTTATTTTAATTCTGATGAATCGCTTAAATTTAATCTAATGCAATGAGCAAAATCTAAAATACTATATTACAACATTTGGGGGAATAGTACAAATAACGTAGGCAGGACACACAGTACAGACAGAACCAAAGGGAAGGTAGGGGTAGAAGTACAATAATTGATAGAAAATGAGACAAGGAAGGAAAATTACAAAAGGAAGGGCTAAAAGAGATTGGAGGCCAATATTTGAAAGCCTGACTTAGCATTGGGGAACTAGCAGCCAAAAGCATCTTTAAAAAAGAACGCATTTCAACTTGCTTTTAAGTCTGTCGATAAGACGCTCTTCCCTCATGTATATTGAGAGGGAGTTCCACATTTGCGGGGCTGTAACAGGAAAAAATAAATTGTTTACGTGTATTGATGGATTTGAGGGAAGGAACGACCAGCAACTGTTGATCATAAGATCTAAGTAATCTGGTGGGTGCATAGGTTATTAAAACTCTATCAATAAAAGATGGGGCTTTATAGAGTAGTGACTTAAGGGTTAACAGGCATATTTTGTAGGTTTTTCGATGCGACATCGGGAGCCAACAAAAATTTTTGAGAAGTGGCGAAACATGGTCAAATTTCTTTGCTTTCGTTATGAGTTAGATAGAGGCGTTTTGGATAAGTTGTAAATGTCTTATTTATTATAGGGCTATTCCCTTAAAAAAGGACATTACAATAGTTGATTCTGGAAATGACCAATGAATATATCAATATGTTAAGCGATTTGGGTTCTAACCAATTTAAAACCAAGCAAATTTGTCATAATCTGAAGAATGTGGATTTGACTACACTGCTGATGTGCTCATGGAATGATAATTTCTGATCAAATATTATCCCTAATATTTTGATGGAAGTAACTGCCTGAAGAATATTGCCTACCAGGGTGACAGGAGAGTCAAATTTAAGTCCGTCTTTCCATGGGAAGATCATCACTTTCGACTTGATGACATTATGAGCAAGCCTGTTAGTATCAAGCCAGAGATGAATTTCCTTGAGTTTTTTATTGATAGCTTGGACGTCATTGAGGATGTCGTCTGCATAAGCAAGTGCATTAAACCCTATGGACTGACAGAGAGCCATCAAAGGAGCAAGAAAGATGTTGAACAGTAGAGGCGAAAGAATGGACCCTAGAGGAATTCCATAGTTTGTGGTGAAATTTTCTAAAGTGGTATTATTAAATGAAACTACTGAGGATCGGTTAGCAAAGTAGGAGCGAAACCACGTAAGGACCTGGTCAGTGATACCGTTAGCTTCAAGTCGTTTGAGAAGAAAGTCATGATCCACATTGTCGAATGCCAAAGAGAGATCAAGAGAGATTAAGAGAATGGATTTGTAATGGTTCAGGGGTGTCCAACCTGTGGCCTCCGTGAAGTATTTTGTGCGGCCCCGGTCAAGGGCGATGCAGTGTTTTCCTCTGCTGCCCCCCGGGTGTTTACTGTCTTGCCGGCTCCCTCCTCTGTCTTGCTGCAACATTTGCATGGTCCCAGAAAATTTTTTTTTGGCCAATGCGGCCCAGGGAAGCCAAAAGGTTGGATACCCCAGGTCTAGATGATAATGAATAATGGTTGACATTCTTATTAATGAATGTTCCGTGAAATGATGTTGTCTAAATCCTGCCTGGTTAGGATGTAAGATATTTGTTTTTTTCTATGAATTCTGAGATCTGGTTAAATATGACTTTGGTAATTTTGCTAAAAAAGGGATGTTGGCAATGGGCCTCAAATTTATTTTTTTTCATTGGTTTTGCAATGTTATAATTTCTCTGTTTAGTGTGCCGGAGCTATAAAAAGTTTGCGTAAGACTGAAATAGATTTTGTGCATATTTATTGTAGAAATCCTGAAAACCTGACTGGGTTGCAACCTCTTTTAAAATATTTATATCCTGCCTATCATACATAGGGTTACTGGATGTCCGGATTTCCCCAGACATGTTCTCCTTTTGAGGACATGTCCGGGAGTCCG
This sequence comes from Geotrypetes seraphini, assembly GCF_902459505.1. Lineage (NCBI taxonomy): Eukaryota > Metazoa > Chordata > Amphibia > Gymnophiona > Dermophiidae > Geotrypetes > Geotrypetes seraphini. The sequence goes on from NC_047095.1 coordinate 53,839,175, forward strand.
GATGACTTTTCAAAACCTGGCACTTTGTCCGGGTTTTGAAAAGCCTCCTGCCTGACCATAGTAGGCAGCGGGAGCGAAGCTAGGGTGGCCCAGGGGGCAGTTCTAGGGTATCCGGATTTTACAATCGTAAAATCTGGCAACCCTAATCATACATATCTAGGCGGCTTACAGAAGTAAAATAATTATAAATTACAATAAATTAGCTCTTACAAACAATTACACAGATGCCTAAGAGTCAACGAAATGGACAAAACCAAGCAGAAGATGGCCAGTCTGCACCTGTACAAAAAAGGAAGGAGGGGTCCAACCTTGTCTGCAGAAAAAACCAACCAGGAACAAACAAAAATATGCAAAAAGGCAAATTTTTCAAACCTTTTTGCATATTGGACCCCTGACAAAGGTTTGTCCGAAACACGGACCGTGTCGGGTCCCTTGTTTGGTAAAAAGGTTTTTATAAATTTATATTTGTCACAATAAATTCTGCCTGCATCTTGTACACATCTGCAGTTGGTTTTTGTTTGTTCCAGTCTGCACCTGTACCAATTCTCCACGCTCACAAAAGGCATAAGCATTTAGATCAGAAAAAAAGCTATACTGTAGTATCAAGACTACTCCCAGAGGATGCAATACATATCAAAATGTGTCTCTAGAAAAAGAAGATGAGTTTTGAATTGCTTTTAAAAAGCAACATATCAGACTGAGAGAGTGAGAGCTCTTCACTGCCACCATCAAGAGCGGTCCCGCCACCTGCAGCAGCTGCGCTACTTCCTGGCAACTCTCTAGCAGCTGATACAGATCACAGCCACTCAAATTATTGCTGGTTTTGGCAAGTACAAGCATACAGTATGTCTCTGCTGCCGATTGACTTTTACTGGCTCCCAATCCAATACCTAATAGAATTCAAATTGGTTTGCTTGATTTGCAAGGTGAAGCTGGAATATGCCGTTCAAATGTTTGAATCCAAATCATTGACAAAGAGACTATCCTAAGACAGTGTTTCTCAACTCGGTCCTGGAGTTCCCCCTTGCCAGTCAGGTTTTCAAGATATCCACAATGAATATGCATGAAAGAAATTTGCATAGAATGGAGGCAGTGTATGCAAATTGAGTTTATGCAAATTCAATGTGGATATCCTGAAAACCTGATTGGCAAGGGGATGCTCCAGGACCGAGTTGAGAAACACTGTAAGAGATATCCAAATATACCAACCACTTTTTCTCAGGATAGCGTACACTACACATTTTTTCAGATATTTATTATTATATTCTGAAACGTTCTTATAATTTCTAAACAAGACTTCAGAAGTGTCACTCAAGGCTCCATTCTTTGTCCACATCTATGCGACTAAAGGGCGATCAGTATATTATGTATGTAACTAACATGTTAACAGCATAGTTCTACGTGGTATATAAATTTTTCAATAAAAAATAAAAATAAATCCTCTCATTGCCATGAGCTTTACATACCCACCTCCTCATTAGTCATGTATGTTGTCCATAACTGTGGGGGCATTCAGAGAAACTCGGCATTAAGAGGGGAAATCCTTGAGAAAGACGCTTCTTGTTTTTGGTGAAACTTGTCGGATTTATTCCCCCTGGCCAACGGACAGAATGCGTAAAAAAGATAAGTGATTGTCTCTATTTACGCCTTAACGCTAAGTAAAGGTGTGGGGGGGGTGGTAAGTATTGATAAGTATTTATATTAAACATTATTTTTTTAAAAACATGACTTATGAGGAGGTGGGGGTGTAAAGCTCAAGGCAATGAGAGGATAACTGAGCCTTGAGCAGGGCTGGATTAAAGGGTAGGCCCAGTAGGCACGTACCTCGGGCCCAAAAACATCAGGGGGGCCCACCGGCGTTAAGGGAAGGCAAACAGGCTGTCCAGGCATCTCTTCTCCTTCCAAGGTCGGCATTTGGGGGCAGCAAACAGGGCAGAGAGCCCCCGACTGCGTGGTGAGTTGATGTAAGCTTCCCTCCCTTTGACTCCCTCACTGCTCTCTCTCCCGCTGCTGTCACAACCGGTAAGCAAATTGAACCCGTGCCGCGGGGCTGCTCTAATACTGTGCGTGACAGCTTCCATTCTCCTCTGAAACAGGAAGTTACATCATGAGGGGGAGGGAGGAGAAGGGAAGTAGACACACACAGTATTAGAGCAGTCCCGCGGCATGGGTTCAATTTGCTTACAGGCTGCGGGAGAGAAGACAGCGAGTGGGTCGAAGGGAGGGAAGCTTATACCACCTCACCACGCAATTGGGGCTCCTTGCCCTATTTGCTGCCCCTAACACCGACCCTGGATGGGGTAGAGATGCCCGTACAGTCTGTTTGCTGTCCCCTAATGCCGGTGGGCCCCCCTGATGATTTCAGGCAGGCAGTCGGGGGCCCAGGAGGAAAAAAAGAATATGTTGATGCTGATGTGTGTGTGAGACAGAGAGGGAGAGGAGAGGGAAGGGGAAGGGGAGGGGGAGATAAATATTGCTGCACCCAATTGGGGGGAGAGAGAGATGGAGGAAGAAGGAAGACCAGGGAAGGGAGAAGGGGAAGAGAGATACCAAGACCATGGGAGGGAAGAAAAGGAGATACCAGACCATGGAGGGAGAGATGCCAGACCAGGGGAAAGGAAGAAGGGAAGTAGAGAAAGGAAGGAGAGGAGAAGCCAGATAATGGAGGGAGAGATAGAAGAGAAGGAGAGCAGAGATATGCCAGGGCATGGGGGGCAGGAACGGAAACTAAGGAGACAGATGCCAGACCAGAGGAGATGATAGACCATGGAGAGGGGAGGGAGAGATAGAAGAGAAGGAGAAGAGAGAGATGCTAGGGCATGGGGGGGGGGAGGGGAGGGAAGAAAAGGAGATAGAGATGCCAGACCAGAAAAATGTAGAGGGGGTGAAGCTGAGATGAATCATAACAAAACTAACACTGAACTCTTTAGCATGTCCCAAATTAGGCTATTTTTGTTGTGTTAGGTGTACATTTGCGCCAAATACAGCTTAATAAAAGGTCCCCTTAATAAAGTACCTGTTGAATATTGGCAGTACATGATGCACGACCTACTCCTACTGGAGCGATGGTCTAGGACATGGCAACTCAACTTCAATGCCAAAAAATGCAAAGTTATGCACCTGGGCAGCCAGAATCCATGCAAGTCTTATACCCTTAATGGCGAGATCCTAGCAAAAACGGTAGCAGAACGAGACTTGGGGGTAATCGTCAGTGAGGACATGAAGTCTGCCAATCAAGTGGAGCAGGCTTCGTCCAAGGCAAGACAAATCATGGGCTGCATACGAAGGGGTTTCGTCAGTCGTAAGGCGGAAGTCATTATGCCATTGTATAGATCCATGGTGAGGCCCCACCTGGAATACTGTGTGCAATTCTGGAGGCCGCATTATCGCAAGGATGTGCTGAGACTGGAGTCGGTGCAAAGAATGGCCACCCGGATGGTCTCGGGACTCAAGGATCTACCATACGAAAAACGGCTTGACAAATTACAGCTATACTCGCTCGAGGAGCGCAGAGAGAGGGGGGACATGATCGAGACATTCAAGTATCTTACGGGCCGCATCGAGGCGGAGGAATATATCTTCTTTTTCAAGGGTCCCACGACAACAAGAGGGCATCCGTTGAAAATCAGGGGCGGGAAACTACGAGGTGACACCAGGAAATTCTTTTTCACTGAAAGAGTGGTTGATCGCTGGAATAGTCTTCCACTACAGGTGATTGAGGCCAGCAGCGTGCCTGATTTTAAGGCCAAATGGGATCGGCACATGGGATCTATTCACAGGGCAAAGGTAGGGGAGGGACATTAAGGTGGGCAGACTAGATGGGCCGTGGGCCCTTATCTGTCGTCTATTTCTATGTTTCTATGTTTCTAAGTACCTGAGTAACTTGCAGCAAGCCACTGACTATCCAAATTTTCAATCCTGGTATCCAGATAGGTGCTGGAACTGAATATGTTATGTTATATTATGCTAATCAGGTTTTCTATTCCGCCTTTACCTATTAAGTTCAAGATGAGATTACATGACAAGAGGTTGGGTCAGTTACCCAGGAAGTTACAATGGAAAATTTGACATGGACATTCAATAGAGTTACTAGTACAGGTAGATCAGTACAGCTATTAATACAGTTAGATCATAGTTACAAATACATAACTACACGTTCAAGTAGGTCTTTGTTATCTCATCGTTATGTCCCATGAGTTGCAATGGACAATTTAGAAATGGGCTTTTACAATTACCATTTCAGTTACTTCCGGGTTGGCTCCCTGTCTTGGTAGAGAAATGCTTTCCAAAAGTTTTCTGAACCTGAGATAGTGGTCACAAGATCATAGTGCAAGTGGTAGTTGGTTCCAGCATTTTGCTAATTAATAAGGGATGGATAAGGTAATTTGCTTGGTAGACTCTTTATCGTTGCATGCTGGTAATTTTAAGTGGAAAAGATTTCTGGTGGAATCTCCAGGTATACGTAATTCAATTGATGGTGGCCAGTACGTAAAAACAACCAAACAATGACAGCTGGCTGCATGTTAACTCCCATGTTTTATTGCACATGTGTAAGCAAGCACATACAAATGGACAGACAGACAGTTAGAAAGACCCTCAACAACATGCGTAAAGTGCACACTACAGATGCTAGTACTGTAAATGTTTTTTATGTCAAAGCCTAGAAATATTACTGTTTGTGAGGAACAAGCACTCTACCCTTTTAAATTGCTCCCAGGGGCTATTTCCCTCTTCCTTGCACACTGGTATAAATCACTCACAGCTTAAAATATAATGCTTGCATTCAGTCCCTGCAGTGTCCAATCTTGGACATCTCCTGTTTCTGTCAGATAAATTGACTAAACAGAGGGCATGAAACAGTTGTCAGCGGTTAGTCATATTGCAGGGTTCATCGGGTCTGTCCCTCTGGTATTCTGGATGTCTCTCACCCAGACACTGAATTGCTTTTTGGAAAAAAAAAATATATCACGGCCTGTCCCATGAAGTCTCTCTCCTGCTACTTGCTCAAATTACGCCCTCAAGTAGGTAGTCCCACAAACTAGAAGTTACTCCTGAAGCAGTGCCCTGCGATCAGTAGCTGACGATTGCATCCTACTCGCACGCAGGCATTCTCCCACAAAAACAATCATCAAATAATCATATAAAACACAAGTAGGGCTCCAGTCAATAGAGCTATAAAATCCTGGTGAGTTAATTTTACGGTATGAATTAATTCACTTTATTGATATGTGTGTGAGGAGAAAGTAGCGTTAGACAGATCTATATCTTTCTGCACTGTTACTAAAATGATAATCAATACTTCCCAGTATTTGTGGTTGACTTCTGGAGCCGGTCAACTTCTGCGTATTTGGAATCAGAACTACGCTGATATGATATTAAATCAAATAAATAGGAGATTTCAGTTTTTCCATTAGAGGATGGGATGTACTTTTATGCGATGAAACATTGTTTTTCCTTTTTCTTTTATAGAACGGATCACTGTGGAAAATAAATTCTTATCTTGCACATTGAAAAGACAACAGGCTTGATTATTGCAGTCTATTTTTTTAAGAGGTCTGAGTAGTGATAGAGGCGTACATAGAAAAAAGATCTTTCCCTTTTCATTGTTTTTCCGGTTCATTTTGTGCTATGGTTTAATTTTGTTTTGTGTCTATCCTGTTAGTTCAAACTAAGAAGGTCGTTTTAGAAGGCCTATGCAGTTTTTACAAAGTGAATAGTGATGTTTGCATATGTAGTTAACCAGTACATCTACTGTAACTACCCTGTTTCCCCGACAATAAGACCTACCCCGGAAATAAGCCCTAGCATGATTTTGGGAATAGGTCTTAATATAAGCCCTAGTCACTGGCAGCAGCAGTGCTTCCCCCCGCCTGCCATCAGCAACACGGCAGAGGAACACCCAGGAGATAGAAGGTAGAGAATGACACGGTGACAAAATTCATCACCGTTCCCGTCTCCGCGGATAACCGCAGGAAATAATCCCATATCATTTTCTAGTGTCTATTTCAACTTCAGTCCTTCTACACCAGCATTCTTCAGAGCAAAGCTTGCGGGTCAGTGGTTGTGGCCATTCATACTCTGATTCTTATTTGAGCCAAGTATAGCATAATGAAGCCATTGTGACATCACTGATGAGGTTGGCTCTTAGGCACTGGTGGAATGAGGCATTATGACATCACAATCTCAGCTCTGGAATGATGCTGCTCAATCTCAGCATTCTTCAATGCAAGGCTTGAGGGTCAGTGGCTGGGCTCATTCATACTCTGATTCTTCCCTCTCACCTTAAAGAATGACATGAAGATTGTTTACCACGATTATCTGCGGGGATGGGAACAGTGATGAATTTTGTCACCGTGTCATTCTCTAATAGAAGGCCATGAAGCAGCCTGTGTAGATTGCTGCCGACGCTGATATAAGGTATTCCTGTCTTGCAGTTCGGATGGGAGGGAAAGATGGGTTGGCGGCGGCGGCGGCCGGTGGGAGGATAGAAAGATGTTACAGGGGGAGATGGAGCGAAGGGAGGGATAGAAGCTGCACGAGTTAAACTAAAACTAAACTAAACTAAACCTTAAGTTTATATACCACATCCTCTACATAAAGATGGAGCTCGGCAAGGTTTACAGGAACTTTAATATAAGGGAGGAAAAACATAATAAGAATTAGTGATTATAAAGAGGGTAGCGAGATTTACATTTTCAAGTTCAGATGCTGCACAGTGGGATGGGAGGGAGATACTGCACAAGGGGATGGGTGAGAGGGGAGGAAGGGAGAGATGATCATTACATGAAAAAAATAAGACATCCCCGAAAATAAGACCTAATGCCTTTTTTGGGCCCCAAATTAATATAAAAAAGTGTCTTATTTTTTGGGAAATAAGGTAGGTATTTTAGAGAGCTATGTTTTGGGCAGGCTAGAATCATATGTGCTTCTTTCAGATTCTGAAACAATACATAGACTCTTTTTTTTTTTTTTTTTTAGTTCAATAAATTTTATACTTATAGATACAACCAAGTCATAACAGATTTACATTATACATAGGAACCAACAATCGTCCTCTACAACAACAGTTATATAATGCATCAGAAAAAAAAGTTTCATATCTTTGCGCATTAGATAAAACAAAAATTTAGGCAATGGCGTTTACATTTGCTCCAAAGGGGAGAGTGTGGCGCAGTGCTTAAAGCACCCTGAGGTTGTGGGTTCAAAACCGCGCTGCTCCTTGTGACCCTGGGCAAGTCACTTACCCCTCTTTTACTAAGGTGCGCTAACCGATTGGCACGCGCTAAACGCTAACGCGTCCATAGACTAACATGCACGCGTTAGTAGTTAGCATGCGCTAAATTGATTAGCGCGCGCTAATCGGTTAGCGCACCTTGGTAAAAGAGGGCCTTAATCCCCCCCCCATTGCCCCAGGAACGTTAGATAGATTGTGAGCCCACCGGGACAGACAGGGAAAACTACTTGAGTACCTGAATAAATACATGTAAACTGTTCTGAACGGTATAGAAAATTGAATAAATAGAATAAATTTAAATGTTGATGAACTGCTCTTCAAGACCTAGGGTTTCCATGAGTTATTTAAGAAGCAATTATCTTAATCTCTCTGGTGTTTAACACCGGCAGTCATGTCAGAAGTGTCATTGTGCATTTGTGACATGCATGGACTGACACATAAATGGTTACCATTGTCACAACCCTAGCCCTAAAGCTCGGCTTGTGCCAGGTAAGGCTTTGGCTAAACCTAGCCCAGCCATTAAAAGAGCTAATCAGTGTGACAGGCTAGAGTCCAGGAATAGGGAAAACTCTGCATTCCCCTTTAAAACCCAGATTACAGATCCCTGGGGAGGGGAGGACTATGAGGGTAACAGCCTGGAACAGACACGGAATCCTCCTCCTCACTCAGCTAACTCCCAGCTGCAGGACCTGATTAGAAGTTCTGGGAAAACTAGGCAGAAGCTGCAGGCTGCCCCTCCCCCTCAGAGAACAGGGCGTGGTCGCCTCAATGCACTAGAGGCTGCTCTGAGGAGGAGGCAGGCAGTCTTCCCTGGGCCAGCCCAGGAAGGAGGCTTACAGGATTGCTCTCCTGAGCCTCACCACTATCAGGACGTTGAGATGGTGGATCCAGCCCCTGACCCTGAAGCCAACCAGCTAGCTGAACCAGAGCCCATGGACTGTATAGAAACTGCCATGAATACAGAAGCTTACTCCATGGAAGAGAGCTAAGTACCATTGCTGGGTTTTTCTGTGTGCTTAAGCTGGAAATCTTTTGGGCTTCTTTCAGTGGAACCTGTTTGCACCTGTGTGAAGCAAGTGAGCAGTGCTGAGCTCCTTGCTAGGTGCCTGGAACTGGAAACCTTTTTTGTCAGGTTTATTTGTGCTGGACTGTTTGGTTTATGTTTTCTTTTTTTGAAAATAAGAAAAGCTTCAATTTTGATTGTGTGCCTGGGTGGTAGTTTTGGGGAGAATCCACTTAAGATCCTTGGTTGGGATTGTGGGGCCATTTGTGGCATTCTGTTTCTTACAGAATTTAATTAGTGGATTTGGCTACTCCCCTCCCCCACCAACTACTGTTAAGTTGGTTGGGACCAAGCTGGCTTATATCTGGGCTTGGACACAGCACTGTCTTTATTTAAAAAGAAGTGTGATAGCTTATTACTGCCTGTTTGCCAAAGGCAGAATTATTAGGACTGAACTCTTATGCTTACCTGAGACACCTGCAAGAAAGGTGTGAGTTGTTTATTTTTGCAACTCAATTTTACTTTTTACTGTTTTCTTATGTTTATGGAGAGAATGGACTGAACCCTGTTCAGGATTGATAACCACAATAAAGTGGAGCTTTATTTTCACTTGAAACTGACTGTTCTGGATTTGTTTTGCTTCTTTATTGAACTGAGGAACCAGCAGGACTTCCAGCCTTCTCTGGAAGCACATAGGACGCAGGCTGTTCTGAGCGCTGACCAGAGCCAAGCATAATCACGGGCTCCGGCAACGCCACACCATGCATACAAGTCAAGGTCCCATTTTATAAACCCTAGATATACATACACCTCAAAAACACAAAGGCAAATGGTAAGAGCACATAGTCTTGGCTTATTTTGGATGCAACAAGGGTGTGCCTAGAAGAGGCACAGTTATTTACCACTTCAGAAAAAGTAATAAATGTCAATGACCTAAGAACATAAGATTTGCCGCTGCTGGGTCAGACCAGTGCTCCATTGTGCCCAGTAATCTGCTCATATGGCGGCCCTTAGGTCAAAGATCAGTGCCCTCTTTGAGTCTAGTCTTGCATATGTTCTGTTCCAGTAGGAACTTATCCAACCTTGTCTTGAATCCCTGAAGGGTGCTTTCCCCTATAACAGCCTCTGGAAGAGTGTTCCAGATTTCTACCACTTTCTGGGTGACGAAGAATTTCCTTACGTTTGTACGGAATCTTTTCCCTTCTAACTTTAGCAAGTGCCCTCTCGTTCTCTTCAATTCCCTCAATATCTTGAATATTTTGATCATGTCCCCTCTTAGTCTTCTCTTCTCAAAGGAGAAGAGGCCCAGTTTCTCTAGCCTCACGTTGTACGGCAACTCCCCCAGTCTCTTAACCATTTTTGTCGCTCTTCTCTGGACCCTTTTTCATGTACGGCGACCAGTGTTGGATGCAGTATTCCAGTATTCAGGATTTACACTTGCTATCAATCATACGTATTTTGCTTTAAGCAAACTGCTCCAATTGAGCAGCATTCCACTTGAGGGATAAGGGGAGGTAGCTCCCTTCAACCCCCAGTGGTTTTTGTGCCTCCCATAAGCCAAATTGGCAAAAGGATCTCAGTCTCTACGACAGCATCAGAAACGCGCATGCAGCAGCATAGCAAGAGAAGGAGGCACCTGGGCTAGGGGCACCAGCACCGCACCATGTGCCCTTTCTCACACTCTTTTCCATCTTGTACACTCTCCTATGTACCTCTTCCCCGTTGTGACACCTTGCATACCTCTTCAAAATCTTTGGCGGCTCTTCCTCTAATGTCACTTCCTGGTCCCACATCTTAACAAGGTATTTACAGGCAGTCCTTGGATTAAGAACGAGTTACATTTTTAACGCTGTTCTTAAGTCGGATTTGTTTGGAACTTGTAGATTTTCAGATTCTTGCTGCTTCTCTCTGCTCCCAGCTGACAAAAAGGCCAACTGTCCCTACTAGTGTTCCCTCTAAGGTACAGTATCCACAACCGCACACTGTTCTTAATGTGGCCATGCATCATTCCTGAATCTGTTACAGGAGAAGTGTAGGAGTCTATGCCGCTGGAAATACTGCTCAGTGAAATCAAATGAAGCCACGACTGTGTTCTTAAATACGAGTCGTACGTAAGTCGGGTGTCTGTAATTCGGGGACTGTCTGTATTTATTTGAGTTCAAATGCAATTCATATACAAAGCAAACTAAAAGAAAACAGAGAACTTCACCATGGCGAACCTCAAAAGACAACCCCAGAACTTTCTGGAAACATAAGGAAGAAGAGAGAAATAGGACCTCGTCTACCTTGCTAAAACACAGCACAACACAATTGGAAAATACTGTTGAACATAACAGACATCTGCCACTCACAGATGCACATATGAAATGCCAATCCACCAGAGTATCTGAAGGAAAGTCATCCTACATATCTAGACTGGAGAATGGATCATAAAGGTGCTCACCCAGTGTCAGAAATGAACTAGTCTCCAAGCATCTAGAGTTGTGAAACCGTATTCCATGAAGGATCAAATACTATAGAGGACCATTTATACACCAGTTTCACTCTTCAAGTGCCATATCTTCATTTAGAGATTGAAGACATTAGCATGTATACAGTTAATCAATTTTCTTCAAATTCATGTTATTAGTATTTCTACCAAAAAGGAATAAATTCTTCCAAAATTGAGTATAGGGGGATCCTCCTGTGAATAAAATTTTTTGTGGAAAAGGTCCTCAGTTTGTACAACTCACAGCTCAGGTGAAACATGAATAGTAGAGTTGAAAGCTGGTTAAGCCCGAAGTGCCATTATCTATTGAGATTCTTCTCCACATCAATGTCTCCATGCTCCTGTTGACAACTTTGAGAAAATTAAACGCTATCGCTCCTGCGGAAGCTCTGTAGAACTAGAGATATGGAACTTACATCACTGTGACGGATTATCTGCTAATTCGAGATAAGTACCCTTCCTTGCAGAACATTACAATTTTGGATTGGGGTCGCAAGAGGGAGAATTTTTTTTGTGTGGGGAGATGGGTTTCTTAATGGACTATAGATTAATGTAGCAACTGATTGCACAAATGAGTATATTGGAGTGATCATTCATACCATTTTTTTATTATTATTTGAGTGACGTTTTTCACCTTGTTTTGAACACTTTCATTTTGGGCACCATAGGTCCTGGGATGTTTCACGCTTAAACCCTTCTGGGCTTAACCAGTTTTCAACTCTACGATTCAGGTTTCACCTGGGCTGAGTTGTGCAAACTGAGGACCTTTTACACAAAATAATTTTATTCACAGGAGTGGTTAATATCTGGTAAGAGGATCCCCTATACTCAATAATTTTGGAAGAATTTATTCTTTTCTTTTTTTTTTTTTAATCTTTATTGATTTTTAAACTTTGACAATGCATAAAACGTATTATTAAACATACAATTTATACTTAGAACAATCATTTTCTCCCCCCCCTTAGCAAAATTTATTCCTTTTTGATACACATTTTGTTATTCTTCCATATTTGTTTTTTTCTGGTTTCATTAGTATTTCTACAGCATCTTAAGCTACAAAATGTATCACTCCGAAACAAATGAGAAACCATTATGGGCTCCTTTTATGAAGCCGCGTTAGCAGCTTTATCGCACGCAACTTTTTATCGCGCGCTAACCCCCGCACTAGCCATAAAACTACCGCCTGCTCAAGAGGAGGCGGTAGCGGCTAGCGCGGCCAGCAAATTAGCGCGCGCTATTACACGTGTTAAACCGGTAATGCAGCTTTCTTAAAGGAGCCCTAAGTAATCCACAGGTACTTCCATATGAGGAGAGGTATGGACTTAAAAGCCCTTCTATTCTGCCCAGTTCCATTCCTAGAACAAGGCCGGCGGATCTCAGTGAATGTCTGACTTTTTCATTCACTTCTTCTCAAGAGCCTGGAAAACACTGCATCGCCCTCGACCAGGGCCGCACAAAATCCTTCACTGGGCCGCAGGTTGGACACCCCTGCTCTAGTGGGTTTTTTTGTGTACACCAACCAGCCTTTCCCTGAAGAAATGTTTTCTAAATGTTAATCCAGAGTTTCTACCCCCCCCCCCCTCTTAAAGCATCATAATATGAGCTCTGGTCTTGGAAATATCTTTCCTCTGGAAAGATTTTCTTCCTGTATATTTATGCGTTTGAGATAATTCACTGCCTCTATCTTCTCCATTTCCACCTGGCCCGCATATACGAGTACTGAACAGTGTTTCAGCGGTGATTACTCAAGCTAGGTTAGTTTCCATAGAAACAGCCTTATAAAATTGTTCAGAGGACTAATGGACAAGGGAATTAAACTATAAAGACATTTCAATTTCATTTTCTGAAATGCTGTGTAGTATACTTGAAATACTTTTATGTTCAAGTTTTAGCCTATCTTGAAGTCTTCTCGAATATGATTCTTGTTTGGAGTACAGCTTATCTGTCTGATTTCTATTATTTCCAGACTAACAAGCATCTATTGTACTCGTATTCATTAGGCAAGTAAGAAAATTGCCTTTATACCCCTTTGTAAAATTCAAAGTGGCTCTTTATGCCAGCTAAAGAGTGGATACTATGCATTCTGGCATTAAGAAAGCTTAGTTCTGATTGAACACACAGATTACCGTACGTGGAGGAGCATTTTCAAAAGGATGTCCCAGTCAGAACGACCCAAATGGACATCTATCTCACATGTACTTTTGAACAGGATACAGTCATGAGTGTCCATGCATTGCAAACATCCAGCATGAACATCCATTTTAAAACTGAAAGATCCAAGTTAGAGAATGACACGGGGAGCGATCCCCGCAGCGAACCGCTGCGTGGCTGCGGTTTGGCTGCGGGTTATGGTGACCTCATTAGCAAATCGCCGCAGACGCGGGGACAAATCCTTTCACCGACCGCAAAAACGGTGAATAGATTTGTCCCCGCAGGCCAATGTCCCCCCCTCTAGGAACCGCAATTTACCTGTGTTTTCACCATGCTCCTCATTTGTCAGATCAACCCTTCCTGCCAATAGAACCCGCCCCCCCCCCCCAGACGATCGCCCTCACTGGTAGGAGGGTGCCCAACCCCTCCTGCCGGCACCCCCAACGGCCCCCTATATCGCCAATAGGAGGGTGCCCAACCCCTCCTGCCGGTCCCTCCCCCAACAAACCCCGCCATCCCGAAACACCACCCTTAGTCTTACTTTCCAAGTTGGACCGGACAGCTCCTCGCTCGTCTGGCCAGCAGGCCTGCCTCCGTCCAAATGAGGCGGGCCCGCCCCTCCCCTCCCCTGCCTAACCCACAGGATCCTAGGGCCTGATTGGCCCAAGCACCTAAGGCCCCTCCTATAGCGGGAGTGGCTTTAGGTGCCTAGACCAATCAGGCCCTAGGATCCTGTGGGTTGGGCAGGGTAGGGGCGGGCCCGCCTCATTTGGACGGAGGCAAGCCTGCTGGCCATACGTGTGAGGAGCCGTCCGGTCCAACTTGGAAAGTAAGACTAAGGGGGTTCCGGGGTGGGAGGGTTCGTTGGGGGGGGTCCAGCAGGAGGGGTTGGGTACCCTCCTGCCGGAGATCTTAGGGGAGGCCATTGGGAGGACCGGCAGGAGGGGTTGGGTACCCTTCTGCTGCGATTGTCGGGAGGGCCGTTGGGGGGGGTCTACAGGAGGGGTTGGGTGCCCTCCTGCCGTGATCGCTGGGGGGAGGGGAGACTTGCAGCCGTAGCCGCGGTCACTATGCTAATCACGGCAGGGAGATCTTTGCCGCGATTAGGTACAGCGGCCGCGTCTACTTACCATATAGGCTAACATTGTAAGCATTTAAAGTACATGTCGTGTTTGTTTTTGCATTGCTAGCCCCAGGGGTGGTGGAAGATTAGTGATTGAAAAACTGTATGAAAAATAACTATTTTAAATTTAGTGATCAAAATGTGTCAGTTTTGAGAATTTATATTAATTAATTTTTTCTCTGCGTGTTTTGTTTTTGTATAGTTATTAACTAATATTTAACTAAGTTTTAAAGTTTTAAAGTTTTAAAGAATGTTTCCTTTATACGTAAATAAAGAAAAGTGAATGGGATTGCAGTGGCGGTGACGGGGCGGTGAATGGGGTGGCAGTGGCGGTGACGGGGCGGTGAAGAGGATGGTGAGACGGGGACGGGGCGGTGACGGGGATGGTGAGACGGGGACGGGGCGGTGACGGGGATGGTGAGACGGGGACGGGGCGGTGACGGGGACCAATTTTTTCACCGTGTCATTCTCTAATCCAAGTTTTGAATGGTAAAAAAAAAAAAGGGACATGGACATTTTTATAGGACAGGGGAGAGTGTGGCGCAGTGGTTAAAGCTACAGCTTCAGCACTCTGAGGTTGTGGGTTCAAACCCATGCTGACCCTGGATAAGCCACTTAATCCCTCCATTGCCCCAGGTACGCTAGATTGATGGTGAGCCCACTGGGACAGATAGGGAAAAATGGTCGAGGACCTGATTAATTCATGTACACCATTCTGAGCTCCCCTGGGAGAACAGTATAGAAAATTGAATAAATAAATAGTGTGAAAAGTTCCAGCCTCTGATCACCAGAGCTGGTATTGTGACATCACAATGCCTCATTCCACCAATGCCTAAGAGCCAACCTCATCAGTGATGTCACAATGGCTTGATTGTCCTGTACTTGGCTCACCTTTACTACATTTTGATTTCTAGAGTGGTGCAGTGGTTAAAGCTACAGCCTCAGCCCCCTGAGGTTGTGTGTTCAAACCCAAGCTGTTTCTTGTGACCCTGGGCAAGTCACTGTAATCTCCCCATTGTCAAATAGATAGATTGTGAACCTGCCAGGACAGATAGGGGAAAATGCATGAGTACCTGAATAAATTAAGGTAAACTGTTCTGAGCTCTCCTGGGAGAACTGACCTGTGTGTTGTCATATTTTTCCATCATTACTCAAACAGATATGGAGGAAGCCACTGCTTGCCCTGGATCAATAGCATGGAATGCTGCTACTATTTGGGTTTCTGACAGGTACTTGTAACCTGGATTGGCCACCATGAAGATGGGATACTGAGCTAGATGGACCATTGGTCTGACCCAGTGGTTAAAGCTATAGCCTCAGCACCCTGAGTTTGGGGGTTCAAACCCACGCTGCTCCCTGTGACCCTGGGCAAGCCACTTTGTCCCTCCATTGCCCCAGATACATTGTGAGCCCACCGGGACAGGCAGGGAAAAATGCTTGCGTACCTGAATAAATTCATGTAAACCGTTCTGAGCTCCACTGGGAGAATGGTATGGAAAATTGAATAAATAAATTTGTATACCATGGGGGCAGGAACAGTAACAGAGCTTACGGGGACAGGAGAGGGATACAAAGATCCTCAAGGCAGCCCAGTGGCCAGTGCTGTTGACTGTAAACCAAGGGGCACATGTTCAAATCCCAGTTTAATTCTTTTTTTGTAATTCTAGGTCCTCCAGGCATAAAAAAAATACTACTGTACTTGAACGTAGACCAATTCAAAAGCCTTTAGGCTTGCAGGTGTCGTATATTTAGGTGCCCTAGGTATATTTCTGTTTCTGGAGAGCTCACAATTACAAAATCAAAGAGTTAGAGTGGGATATGAACGTGGGTCCCTTGGTTTACAGTTTACAGAATTAACCACTAGGCTACTCCTAAGACCTGCATATTGCTCTGTTTAGGGTTGCCAGATTTTACTAAAGGAAAATCTGCCCCCCCCCCCCCCCGACTCTCCCTCAGCTATGCCCAGTTCCACCCATCCCTGTCCCGTTACGCCCCACACCAATCTCGCACCAGCCCCGCCCCCACTGCCTGCTCTCGTCAGGCAGGAGGAAATCCACGCTTGACAGATGCCACGCAATGACATCACGCACACGGATTTCCTCCTGCCCAACGCGATTTAGAGGAGGCTTTTCAAAACCCAGACAGAGTGCCGGGTTTTGAAAAGCCGTCCGGACCCCCAGACATGTCCAGGGATATCCGGACCCCCAGACGTGTCCAGGGATAACCCTAGCTCTGTTACGAACTCCCATAATACCTGATGCTGTCATATATCCTGGTATCAATAGGCAAGAAAAGAGGACTGATATGAATGAAAATACTTGCTAATACAAGATACACTGGTATGCTCTCAGAGACCTGTGTTTTCCAAGCACTTGAGTGTTTGGGATAAACTTATACAGGTATAAGGTTTCATTCATCGAGCAAAAGTGTTCTTAAATATGGGAGGAGCCCATCACCATTTTAAGGTGTGACTGTCAAGTGTATCAGCCTGGGCCTTAGTCATATATTTGTGCCATAGGGAATCGGGAAGAGTGAACCTTTGGTTCATATGGACACCTAAAAATTTGAAGTGTGTGCAAATCACATGTGGACATCAATTGCTTTTTACCTGTGTGAATGACTCTAACCTCTGTAAGATTATCAAAACTGATATTAACGGTGAAAATAGGATGAATGCAAATGCATTGTTATAAATTGTAAGGCAATCCTGTGTGATGATTGTTGCTTCTCAGAGGACTACATCAGTGGATCTAAACTATAGCTTAAATGTTTCTTTTCCTTTTTTTCTGTTTCTTTGATCTGAAATCCACAAAGACCTCTGAAACACTTTAGCATCAGTGCATACACACCTGATGATACCACTTCAAATGGAAGCAGCTGTGTTCTGTCAAAGTTATAAGTCCCAGTTGTCTCCTCTTAAATGCAAGGTTATTCCAACTCAGTAGCAGACCCAGAGAGAGACGCACTTCTTTCCAATCCAGAGGAAGCTTCAGGAGGGAAATCAGAGCTCAGCAAAAGCAGTAGCTGAAAAGGAAGACATTAATTTTGCATTTCTTATTGGAGGAGGAAGAAGGGGAGTAGGCATCACTACAAGAGAGGGGGGATATAGGGGGGTCCCGGGGGAAACATAAGAACATAAGAACATAAGAAATGCCTCTGCTGGGTCAGACCTGAGGTCCATCATGCCCAGCAGTCCGCTCACGCGGCGGCCCAACAGGTCCAGGACCTGTGCAGAAATCCTCTATTTATACCCCTCTATCCTCTTTTCCAGCAGGAAACCGTCCAATCCTTTCTTAAATCCCAGTACCGTACTCTGCCCTATTACATTCTCTGGAAGCGCATTCCAGGTGTCCACCACACGTTGGGTAAAGAAGAACTTCCTAGCATTTGTTTTGAATCTGTCCCCTTTCAACTTTTCCAGATGCCCTCTTGTTCTTTTATTTTTTGAAAGTGTGAAGAATCTGTCCCTCTCTACTCTCTCTATGCCCTTCATGATCTTATAAGTCTCTATCATATCCCCTCTAAGTCTCCTCTTCTCCAGGGAAAAGAGACCCAGTTTCTCCAATCTCTCAGCATATGGAAGGTTTTCCATCCCTTTTATCAGACGTGTCGCTCTCCTCTGAACCCTCTCGAGTATCGCCATATCCTTCTTAAGGTACGGCGACCAATATTGGACGCAGTATTCCAGATGCGGGCGCACCATCGCCCGATACAACGGCAGAATAACTTCTCTCGTCCTGGTTGTAATACCCTTCTTGATTATACCCAGCATTCTATTCGCTCTCTTAGCGGCCGCTGCGCACTGTGCCGTCGGCTTCATTGTCATGTCCACCATTACCCCTAAGTCCCTTTCCTGGGTACTCTCATTCAATAACATCCCTCCCATCGTATAGTTGTACCTCAGGTTTCTGCTTCCCACATGCAGTACTTTACATTTCTCAACGTTGAACTTCATCTGCCATCTCGTCGCCCATTCCCCTAGTTTATTCAGGTCCCTTTGTAATTCTTCGCAGTCCTCTTTAGTCCGAGCTCCACTGAATAGTTTGGTGTCGTCTGCAAATTTTATTATCTCACACGTCGTCCCTATTTCTAGATCATTTATGAATATATTAAATAGTAGTGGCCCGAGCACCGAGCCCTGCGGAACACCACTTGTGACCCTCTTCCAGTCCGAGTAGTGGCCCTTCACCCCTACCCTCTGTTTCCTACCCGCCAACCAGTTTCTGATCCATCTATGCACATCTCCGTCCACCCCATGGTTCTTCAGTTTCCGGAGTAGACGCTCGTGAGGCACCTTGTCAAAGGCTTTTTGGAAATCTAGGTATACGATGTCTATGGGGTCTCCTTTATCCGTCCGTTTGTTGATTCCTTCGAAGAAGTGCAATAAGTTAGTTAAGCACGATCTCCCCCTGCAGAAACCATGTTGGCTTGGTATCAGAAGTTCATTTCTTTCCAAATGTTCATCGATGTTTTCTTTTATCAGCGCTTCTGCCATTTTCCCCGGAACCGAGGTCAGACTCACAGGTCTGTAGTTTCCCGGGTCACCTCTTGATCCCTTTTTGAAGATGGGCGTGACGTTGGCTATCTTCCAATCCTCTGGTATCACACCTGTTTTCAGGGATAGGTTGCAAACTTGCTGCAGTAGTTCTGCTATCTCCTCCTTTAATTCCTTCAGAACCCTTGGATGGATTCCGTCTGGACCCGGGGATTTGTCAGTTTTTAGTTTTTCTATCTGCCTGCGCACATCTTCAAGGCTCACTTCCATGGATGTTAATTTTTCTGCTTCATTTCCATTGAAGAATTGCTCAGGTTCCGGTAAGTTGGTTGTGTCTTCGTTCGTAAATACAGACGAAAAGAACATGTTAAGTCTTTCTGCGACTTCTTTCTCCTCCTTCACTACCCCCTTCCTGTCTCCATCATCCAGCGGTCCCACCTCCTCCCTAGCTGGCTGTTTCCCTTTAACATATCTGAAGAATGGTTTGAAATTTCGTGCCTCCCTGGCTAGCTTCTCTTCATACTCTCTTTTGGCTTTTCGAACCACTCGGTGACATTCTTTTTGATACTTCCTGTGCTCCATCCAGTTCCCCTCAGTTTTGTCCTTTTTCCATTTCCTGAATGAATTTTTCTTATTGCCTATCGCTTCCTTCACTATTTTAGTCAGCCATACCGGGTCTTTTGTTCGACTCTTTTTGTTCCCCTTTCTGAATCTGGGTATGTACAAATTTTGCGCCTCGCTCACCGTGTCCCTGAAAAAAAGCCAGGCATGTTCTACCGTTTGCCATTTCTTGGAAGTGTTCCTAAGTTTCTTCCTTACCATTTCCCTCATTGCTTCATAGTTTCCTTTCCTGAAGTTGAAAGTTGTTGCTATGGTTCTCTTTCCTTTCGGTATTCCTACTTCAACTTTGAACTTGATCATATTATGATCGCTGTTTCCCAACGGTCCCACTACTTCCACTTCCTTTGCAGGGCCCATTAACCCATTTAGGATTAGATCCAGAGTGGCATTTCCTCTCGTCGGTTCTCTAACAAGCTGCTCCATGAAACAATCTTGTGTAGCCTCCAGAAATTCTGTCTCTCTAGCGTATCTGGAGCTTCCAAGTTTCCAGTCTATCCCGGGGTAGTTGAAGTCTCCCATAATAACTGTGTAACCACTTTTGCATTCTCGCTTCATCTCGGTTTCCATTTCTCTGTCGATATCTCCGGTTTGCCCGGGTGGACGATAGTATAGGCCCATCTTTATTTCATGTCCTTTCCTATCCGGTATTTTAATCCATAGCGATTCCAGCTTGTTGGTCATCTCCACTGTGTCCATTCTTGTCGATTGTATGCTTTCTTTTATGTATAGGGCTATTCCACCTCCTTTCTGTCCTGACCTGTCCTGGCGATAGAGCTTGTACCCCGGCAGTGCTGTATCCCATTTGCTTTCCTCGTTCCACCATGTTTCAGAGATTCCAATGATGTCTATGTCCTCTGCATTGGCCAAAGCCTCTAGTTCCCCCATTTTGTTGCTTAGGCTCCTTGCATTAGTATATATGCAATTTAGGTCCTGGCATTTTCTTGTCTTCACTACCTTTCCCTGTGCTTCGATCCTTGGTGTCTTCTCTTTTGCTGCACTCTTTCTAACCTCCTCTTCTGGGTTAGTCGACTCCTGTAATTTATCCCTTGCTTCTTCCCAGCCTTTTTTCCCCTTAGTATCTTCATGGGATACCTTCTTCCGAATCGTCGACTCTAGGTCGACTGTCGGCTTTCCCCTTCCTTTTAGTTTAAAGCCTGTTCTATTCCTCTCATGACGTTGCTTGCTAGAAGTCTTGTTCCCGCTGTGCTCAGGTGCAGTCCATCTCTCCTGTAGAGCTTGTTCTTGCCCCAGAACGTTGTCCAGTTCCTCACGAAGTGGAAACCTTCTTCCTCACACCATTTCCTCATCCACGCATTTATTGATTGTAGTTCCTCCTGCCTTTTCACATCTGCCCTCGGTACCGGTAGGATCTCTGAGAATGCTATCTTCTGGGTCCTCATCTTCAGCTTCCTTCCCAGAATCTTGAACTGTTCTATCAGCGTGCCTCTTCTGTAGTCTCTCCTGCTGACATCATTCGTCCCGATGTGGATCATTACTGTGGTCTCTTCCGTCTCTGCTCCATCCAGGATCATCCCAATTTTGTCCACGATGTCCTTGGTTCTCGCTCCTGGGAGGCAGGTCACCAGTCGATCCTCTCTCCCTCCTGCTATGTGGCTGTCCACATGCCTCAGGATCGAGTCTCCCACTAGGATCGCTGACTTTCCCTTCTTCAGTTTTCGCTTCGGTCTCAGGTCAATGTCCTCAGTGTGCTTCTCTCTCTCTTCTGGGCATCGACTAGCCAATTTCTCCCCCTCTTGTGGTATTCCTCCGTGGCTGTCTTCTTTGAGGTCATCTGCTTCTTGCTCCCCCTTCCATATTGGTGTAACTTCATCCTTCATCTGGAGTTCGTTCTCTGCCACCCTCCTCCTGTATGCTTCCTCAATGAATTCCTCGAGCTCCCTGACTTCCTTCTCAATGTGTCTCTCACTCCTGAAGTCTTCAAATGCCTTGATAGGGTCCTCTGTGGTGTAAAGTCCTTCTAGCTCCAGTATCTTGTCCTCAAGTCGCTTGACTTCTTTCTTCAAGCTTTTCAGCTCCTGACACCGACTGCATACATAAGACTGTCTCCCCGAGGGGAGGTAGTCATACATATGACAGTCTGTGCAGAACACTGGAAAGCTCATCTTCTGGTTTCCCTCTGCTTCCATCGTCGTTCCTACTTTTAAGATAACAGTTAAGATTATGTGCTCTTTCTGTGCCTGTTTCTTGCCTTGCTACCTTCTTCTTGTGTGCGCTGCCTACGCTCTACCTTTCCTTGCTTTTGCTTGTGTGTTTATTTCTTCTGTGCCTGCTTCTTGCCTTGCTGCCTTCTTATGTGTGCTGTCTTTGCTCTTCCTTACTTTACTGCTTCTTGTGTGTGCTGGTTCTTTCTGCGCTTGCTTCTTCCTTACCTTCTGTGTTTCTGTACTTGCCGCTTCCTTACCTTTCAGTCCTTCCCTGTGCTCCTGGGTGTAGTGACTTGGCCCTTCTTGAGGCCCTTCGCAAAGGCGAGCGCCTTTGCCGCCCGCCTTCGCCGCGCGCCGAACGGCCGCGCGCCGTTAGCTCCTCCCCTTTTGTAGGGTAGTTCGGACGCTGACTCTTCCGACGCGGTGGGGGTGGGCGGAGCTTACTCTCGCCCTGCCCCTAGCCTCCTGCTCTTCCTCCTCTGCTCTTTTCTTTACTTTTAACTGTGTTTAAACAGCTTTCTCCTGCTCCTCTTCCTCTCCCTTAGCTATCCTTGCTGCTCCTCCTGTCCGATGCTGTCAAACATGGGAGGGAGATCTGTGAAAGTTCCTGGGGGATGGGGGAGAGGAGGATAGTTGAGCTGGGGTAGGGTTATCATATTTGTTAAGACAAATGCCCAGTTACTTTGCCCTGTCATGCCTTCTTATTCCCCATTCTTTCACTAATTCTGTCTTCCATCACTTCCATTCAGCTGGTCCTTATCTCTTTCTTCCCACTTCCAATCAGTGTGTCCCCTTCTATCTCCCCCCACTTCCATCCAGTGTGTCGCCCCCACTCTCTTTCTTGGATCTCCCCTCTGACTCTCCCTACCCTTGCATCCAGCATCTCTGTATGTCTTTTCCATCCAGCACACCCCTTTTCTCTCATTTTTCCATTTAGCGTGCCTCCTCCCCATCCTTCCATCAAGTGTCTCTCCACTACCTCTTTTCTATCCAGTGTCCCCTCTTTCTCTCCTCATCCTTCCACCCAGTATCTTCTCTCTGCCCTTTTCCATTGAATATGTCACCTTTTTCTCTCTTCATCCTTCTATGTAGTATGTCTCCCTTCTCTCTCCCTCATCCTTTCATCCAGCATCTGCATCTCCCCTCTCTCCCTATCCTTCCATCCAGTATCCCCTCTCTATCCTTTTCCATTCAGGGTATCCTTTTTCTTTCTCCATTTTTCAATTTAGCATGCCCCTTCGTTCTCTACCCCATCCAAATTCTCCCATCTATCCCTTTTCCCCCTTGTTTTCTCCTAATCCTTCCATTTTCCATGCCCCCATCCTTCTATTCAGTGAATTCTCTCTACCCCTTTTCCATCCAGGCCCCAGTGTCCCCTTTTTATCTCATCATACTTCTATTAACATGACCCTCTCCCTCTCCCCCACCACCGCATCCTTTCATCCTGCATCTCCTTCCAACCTTTCCAACTGGGAAAAAGCAAATGCTTTCGTGCACTCCTAAGTAAGTGTCACAATCCATAGTGTACCCTAAGAAGTGGCTTTGGCATGCACTTCTGGAATGAGACCTTACAGGTGTCCATTACTTATTAAAGGAAACTGAAAATTTTGTAGAAATAAGCAACATTTACAAAATGATTTGTTATTTATAAGATCTTTCAGAGACAGGCTAAATATATATTATTGTAGTCATAGGACCCAATTAAAAAATAAAAACACAAGCATAAACCAGATCTGTTGTTTATATTATTCACAAGATGATGTATTTGATGTGTAGCTACAGCATATAAAATCTTTGTAAAATCCCAGACCATGCAGGAGAGGCAATTAAAACATCAGACACGTTTGAGCGTAATTATCATCTTTTTCTCTACAACAAGATCAATCACGTTGGACATTGAATTCTTGTGATTGCGAGTAATGAATTTGTTTGAGACAATTTTGGGGCTAGCTATGCAAATTGACCATTTCAACAATGGATCCCCCTAAAAACACATCACCTATGAACCTAAGAAACCTAATATCTGGCAAGACGCTTTTCACAAGGGACATATTTTCAGTAAAACACTACGGGGGCTGTTCCACAACTGGGAACTTCCATTTGGCTGCCCTGAGGATGCACTATAGGGTCCTATTCTGTAATGGAGTTCACAGCACAGGAAAACAAGCAAAACCAAAGGAAGCGCCGAAGATAGGGTTGCCAGACACTTTGTCCGGGTTTTGAAAAGCTTGGAACAAATCACCGTCGGGCAGGAGGGCTTCCGCCCATGCGCGGATAAGAACATAAGAAGCGCCATCTCCGGATCAGACCTTCGGTCCATCAAGTCTGGTGTTCCGCACATGCAGAGGCCCTGTCAGGTGTACACCTGGCATAAATTTTAGTCAAAAATATCCAAAAAATCAAGAAAAGGATGCCCAAAATAAATCACAAAAAATTGCACCCTCCAAAATACAGGACAAAAAAGTCACCTTTCTTTACAAAAAGGGAGAAAAGACCTCAGTGTCTAATAGGGGCTCTTTAAGCTTCCCATATAGACAGGCTGTCTATATGGGAAGCTTAAAGAGCCCCTATTAGACACTGAGGTCTTTTCTCCCTTTTTGTAAAGAAAGGTGACTTTTTTGTCCTGTATTTTGGAGGGTGCAATTTTTTGTGATAAATTTTAGTCACCCATATCCTTCTATGCCTCTCGTAAGGAGATGTGCATCTAGTTTGATTTTGAATCCTAGGACGGTCGATTCCGCAATAATCTCCTCTGGGAGAGCATTCCAGGTGTCAACCACTCTCTGAGTGAAGCAGAACTTCCTGATATTAGTCCTGAACTTGTCCCCCCTTAGCTTTATTCCGTGTCCTCTTGTCCGTGTCAAATTTGACAATGTAAATAGTTTTTTCTGCTCTATTTTGTCGATTCCTTTCAGTATTTTGAAGGTCTCGATCATATCCCCTCGCAGTCTCCGTTTCTCAAGGGAGAACAATCCCAGTCTCTTAATTCGATCTTCGCCACACAATGATGTCATACGCACATGCAGGGGGGGGGGAGCTAGGGCGGGATCAGGAGATTATAGCACCCCGGTCTATGCCCCGCCCCTGGCCCGTTTCCTTTTCCCTCTTCTGATGCTTCTGCCCAGTCCCTGGCAGGAAGTGGTTTCATAGGCCAAAATCAGTGTCAAGCAGTAGCTTCAGAGGAGGGAGGAGGGAAGTGACCTCACTCCTCGCAGCAGCTGGCCTATGAAGCTACCCCATGCTGGGACCAGGCAGCAGCGTCAGGGTAGCTTTAATTATGGGCTGGTGACATTACGGTCCTGGGTGTTTGGCACACCAGATCCTCACCTGATCTATAGATTAAGCAGACCCTAGTAAAATGAAGACTATTTTAGAGACAGCAGAACTAGGCGAGTATATAGAAAACATATTTTTGGCATGCTATTTTCTTTCAGATTTGCGTCATCTATGTCCTTTGATTCCCATCAATATTATTGTTTCATTTTGGCATACACTTTCTTTTTTTTTTTTTTTTTTTTTTTTTTTGACAATGTACATTTTCTATCAAGCTGTTTATGTTTTCGGTGGGGGTTTGGCAGCGTAAAATAGCAAAAATACATTGCCACGTAAAAGCTATTGTGTCTCAGGTCGTTTTAAAACTACGGCACAGACCTAATCTGATTGTTGTTGCCACAACAAAGGTTACGGATAGCAGACTGAGCAATATCTGTAGCGTAACTGATTCGTATTATTGGCTTGCTTTTACTGATGCTAGGGGAGAAAGGTCAAATGTATTTCTAACAGTGTATTCATTTGTAGGCAAAAAGACAATTTATTTTCTTATTTTAAGATTGCTTTGACTCATTGGTGTAAATGAAATAAATCCGTGGTATGAAGGAACAGCAGTTGCATCACTTTTCTTCATTTCCTCCTTCAAGTCGGCGAACGTGTCTGCGAAATCCTGGGGGCTAGGGAGGTTTGTACCAGGGGGCGGCGGCGCTCTACATGGGTGCGTCATGCACCCCTCGCTCATCCCCGCCTTTTGGGCGACCCCCCTCACGTACCTCTTGCGAGCAGCACTTTCTACCTGCTGCTCACGGCGGCCTCAGCTCCCTTCCGTCATAGGGTTACCAGATGTCCGGATTTCAACGGACATGTCCTCCTTTTCAGGATATGTCCGGGGGGTTCGGATGGCTTTTCAAAGGCTGGCACTTTGTCCGGATTTTGAAAAGCCTCCTCAAATCCGATTGGAAAATCTGGTAACCCTATTACTGTATATTTTGGTTTCTGCTCCTTCTTCGACTGCTTCTAGGAGCCAGAGACTGCCCTCTTCTGAAGTGCTTTTGAGACCATGTCCAGGGGTCCGGACAGCTTTTCAAAACCTGGCACTTTGTCCGGGTTTTGAAAAGCTTGGAACAAATCACCGTTGGGCAGGAGGGCATCCGCCCATGCGTGGACGCCACGCAATGATGTCATGCGCACATGCAGGGGGGGGCGGGGGCTAGAGAGGGATCAGGAGATTATAGCGCCCCAGTCCATGCCCCGCTCCTGGCCCATTTCCTCTTCTAATGATTTTTCCCTGAAGAAGCTGCAGAGGCACCAGATGAATTCACGCAGCAGCAAATGTGAAAACACATAATAAGCGTTTGGTGCCTTTTTTTTTTTTTTTTACAAGCTGGAAATAGAAATTAAAGCATCATTTCAAAACAGCCAAAAGTGTTGACTGTGCTGACAGGATTAAATATGCTGCAGTATATACTGTAAATGGAATGCGTGTGGATTCTTAAAGTTAAAAAAATCAAAACATAAAACCATTTTCTATTATTTAACTAAATATAGAGATTATTTTAGAAGTATCACCATGTGTAAAGAAAGGCAGTTAAATGTGAATGTGGATTTTATAGCATACAGAGATTAGAAGGAGGTTATGGTTGCAGTATGGCTTGGGAATGCATGGAAGTAGAGAAATAATCCAATTTGACAGGGCAAGAGAAAAGGCCAATGAAACCCCTTCTCTCCACCTCCTCAACATTTCATCCAGCAGCAGTCTTCTAACACCATCCGAAGACTACCCCCTCCTACCAGTGGCATAGTAAGGGTAGGGGGTGCATGGAGCAGTGGCACCCCTCTGCGCCCCCGTGCCCTCCTCTCCACACCTCCCCACCCACCCCCATTCCACACTTGCACTCTCCCTCTCCCCCATAGTTCAAAATCACCAGCATGAGTGGCTTCTGCAGCATGCTCCTCGCATCAGTGTTGGATGTCCATCTGATGTCATTTCCTGGTCCCGTGACCTGGAAGTGATTCAGAGGGCGACCAGGCTGGCACGAGAAACAGGGAGAAGTTGCTCATGCTAGCGAAGATAATACAGATGTTTGAGGTGGGGGGGGAGGAATGGCACCCTCCTCTCCATCCCCCGCTCCTTCTACGCCACACTCATGCCCTCCCTTCCCACCCCCACACCTCTTAAAATCTTCACCAGCGTGAGCAACTACTTCTAGCTGCTCGCACTGGCTTTCCCTTTGACATCACTTCCTGGCCTCTCGACCCAGAAGTGATTTCAGAGGGAGCCAGGCCAGAAGTAGTGGCTCGCACTGGCGAAGATTTTAAATAGGTACAGGGGTAGGGGAAGGGAGGGCACGAGCGTGGCGTGGGGCGACAGAGAAGTGCCAGTGCTCCCACCAAGACAGCACCCGGGGTGGCGGTCTACCCCTTTTTACTATGCCACTGCTCACAGTCAATTATCAAAGTTAATTGCCACCACTTAGGTGTTGCACACACATCTAGCTACATGTTATTCTATAAGGCAGGGTGTCTTGCTCCCATAGCATGCATCTGAAAAGGGGGTGTGGCCATGGGAGGGACAAGGTCTGCCTCAGTATGCATATCTTGAGCATCAGTATTTACACCAGGTTTCAACAGGTGTAAGTCTGACTTCTACAGTTAGGCAAGGTAATCAGCGCCAGGGTATGTCTCGGGGGGGGGGGGGAATTTTCCAGCAGGAGGCACTGGGCATCCCTCCTGCCAGTGGATGTCTTGGGGGGGTGGCAGCAGGAGGAATTGGCCACTCCTTCTGCTACGGACATTCAGGGATGGGAGGGGGCGGCTTCAGGGGTTCTGGGCATCCCTCCTTCTGGTAGTCTTTACGGGGGGATGGGTTCTCTGTCGCGGCTGCTAAATTGATTGCAGCAGGGAGGTTATCTTGCCACGATCAGCTCAGCGGCAACCCGATTCTCTAACCAGCACCTGTGACATGGACGCCGGTTAAAGAATTGTGGTGTTAGGCGAGGTTAGGTGTCTGTCTGTGAAGACAGATGCGATTCTATATAGGACACCCATGTGCGATTCTCAAAAGTCGCTTAGCTGGCTTCTGAGACTGAGTGTCATATACAGAATCCTCTGCCAAACTTTTATGACTCACTACAAAATATGAGAAAATAGTAACCTCAAAAAATAGTGCTCAGGAAACCTTACACACTCCAATGGGAATTCAGATTCCACAGTACTCATAACAAGTCAGTGGTGATGGAATTCTTCACCATTCCCTTTACATGGAGAGTGATAAATATTTTTTATGGAGATAACTTTTTTTATTCTATTTTTCTCTTTTTACATCCTTGTGTATTCTACATCCCAATAACTTATTATAGCTTATAATAGCTTAAAAAGCGTATATATCGAAAAGGAATTAAAAGTGTATCACTTAGCTTGAGATCCTTATCGGTTCCCCTTCCCGACGCGTTTCGGATCTTTTTCAAGGTCGGGGGAACAAAAGATAAGGTTAGTCCTTAACCATACATTTTCTGCCACTGGCTTATCCAACAAGACGCGTTGGATAAGCCAGTGGCAGAAAATGTATGGTTAAGGACTAACCTTATCTTTTGTTCCCCCGACCTTGAAAAAGATCCGAAACGCGTCGGGAAGGGGAACCGATAAGGATCTCAAGCTAAGTGATACACTTTTAATTCCTTTTCGATATATACGCTTTTTAAGCTATTATAAGCTATAATAAGTTATTGGGATGTAGAATACACAAGGATGTAAAAAGAGAAAAATAGAATAAAAAAAGTTATCTCCATAAAAAATATTTATCACTCTCCATGTAAAGGGAATGGTGAAGAATTCCATCACCACTGACTTGTTATGAGTACAGTGGAATCTGAATTCCCATTGGAGTGTGTAAGGTTTCCTGAGCACTATTTTTTGAGGTTACTATATACAGAATCCAGCATTTAGTGAACATTTCTTCTTAACCTTATTGCATTGGGTGTGTGTGCGTGGTGGGGGGGGGGATTTAAGTGAAGAGGTAAGTTTTTATTGCTTTCCTAAAGTTTAGAAGCCCTTCAAGGGATCTGATCTGTGGGGGAAGTTGATTCCAGTAGCTTGGTATGAAATGGGGATAGGATCATCGTCTGGTGTTCTGAAGTTGAAGGGCACCACCAGGGGGTATCTGGAGACTTGTTTCCTCCTGGGAGTAGAGTGGCCTGTTCGGCACATATGGAGGAAGTTTCGTTGACATGTAGCCAGGCGTCATGTTGTTTAAGGGCTTGTATGCTAGTATCAAGCCCTTGAAGACACAGCGTTTGGCTATGGGTAGTCAGTGGGCCATTGATAGAGCCTAGGGGACGGGGGTCCTGGGCACGCAAGATCTTTAAGAGTCCGATTGTTGTATTTTTTTACATATTGAAGACATTGTAAATTCTTTGCTGTCAGTCCAATGAATAGTGTGTTGCAGTAGTCTATGCAGGAGAGAACAAAGGCAAAGAGGAGTTGCTTAAAGTCAGGTTCTGAGAAGTCGTTCCTTATTTTCTGGAGCTGCCAGAGATAGTAGAATGGAGTAGAGGAATACCCACTGCAGCTCCTTGTGACTCTGGGCAAATCACCTAATCCTCCATTGCCCCAGGCACAAAATAAATATCTGTATATAATACGTAAACTGCTTTGGTTCACAGAAAGGTGGCATATCAAGCCCCAAGAGCTGCAGACCTAAGGTTTAAGGAAACATTTCTGTACATGTCCCACAGCAGTATGCTACGCAGTTAAAAAATTGTCATCTAAATGTGAAGGAGAATGCATGGCTAAATTTGTAGCTATTAATAATAATAATTTTATTCTTATATACCGCCATGCTCATCGAGTTCTAGGCGGTTCACAACAATTACATTAGGATCCGCATTGACATGCCGATTTACAAACAATGTATTGGGTTTACAACACCTTCCGCCGAACATGGCTGAAGAAGCGGAAGTGGGAAGGAGAGAAGGAGGAAAGCGGTCAATAGAGGGGGGGGGGGACAGGGCCGAACGGGCCGATTTACCACAATTTATTGGATTTACAACAACTTTAGCCGAACTTGGCTGATGAAGAAGGAGGCGGAAGCCAGCGATCAATAAAGGGGGGGAAAGGGTCGAAAGTGTGGCCGGGTGATTCCGGAGAGGGGGCGTTACGGGGCTTGTTTGTTGAATAGATAAGTTTTGAGTGTTTTTCTGAAGTCGAGGTAAGTGGGAGCCTCGAGAATCATTTGGGCGATCCATGGGTTCATCTTGGCTGCTTGGAAGGCGAAGGTTTTGTCTAGGAATCTTTTAAGATGACAGAGCTTTAGCGAGGGGTAGGCGAACAGTTGAATTCTGCGGGATTTCTTGTTGGTGCAGTAAAGGTTAAAGAGGGGATTGATGTATCTTGGCGAGAGGCCATTTACCGATTTGTAGCAGAAGCATGCGAATTTGAAGAGCACTCTGGATTCGAAAGGCAGCCAGTGAAGTTGGTGGTAGAAAGGGGTGATATGTTCCCATTTCTTTAGGCCATAGATGAGGCGAACGGCGGTGTTTTGGATCACTTTTAGTCTTCTGGTAGTTTTCTTCGTGGAGTTCAGGTAAATAATATTACAGTAGTCTAGAATGCTGAGAATGGAAGATTGCACTAGAAGGCGGAACGAGGAGTCATTGAAGTATTTTTTTTATAGTGCGGAGTTTCCAGAGTACCGCGAAGCTCAAGACGCCTCTTAAGTATTTACACATCCAAATTATTACCACTTCTATGGCTATAATTTAAAGCCTTAACAGGAGAAAGACTGAATCGATGATCAAGTACTCACTAGAAACTGAATTCATATAATGGATGTACAGTAACGGCAGGTAAAAAGTAAAGGAATGTCTTTCAAGGTAAATATATTAAATATAATAACAACTTTATTTTTTTATATACTGCCATACCACAAACAGTTCAAAGCGGTTTGCAGGGGAAGAGACTGTATACAGACAGCGACATTACAGAAAAATTTCAAAATTACATTGGCGTGTTAAGGTTAGTCAAGTTTAACTGGAAGTGTTTTGGAAGTACATCAATAATACATACTAGAAATGTGAAAATATAACAACACGTTTCAAATGGTTTCTCTGACTCTCAGTTTAATTCAGCTTTAATGGAGGGAAATTGATTGACCCATTTGAGGAAGAGAATCTTTTTTTTTTTTTTAAGTTCAAATGTGTTTATTGAGTTTCAAAAGAATAAGAACAGGAAGTGACAAGGGTATGAGGCGTAGACATAAGCAGTGTGTCTTTAACAAATTGCACAGTGTATCTAGAGAGAGATTTTCTCATATAGGGGTCCTTTTACGAAGGCGCGCTAATCGATTTAGCACACGCTAAAGATTAGAGTGCGCTAAAAGCGAAAGCGCCCATTATATTCCATGGATGCCTTAGCATTTAGCGTCTGCTAATCTGTAGCGCACGTGCGCTAAATCATCGCTATTCCTTCCTCCTCCTTATCATCTCCTGCCTCTTCTCATTCACCGTAGATTTTGGGTCAGCTCTCTACCTCAGGCACAAAGGCAGATCACTTTCCTAGATATCAGCGAAACTGAATGAGCCGAGGTCTTTCTTTCTTTCTTTCATCCTCCCTGGATCACCTCTTTGTAGGCTTAGGGCAGGGGTCTCAAAGTCCCTCCTTGAGGGCCGCAATCCAGTCGGGTTTTCAGGATTTCCCTAATGAATATGCATGAGATGTAATGTAATTGTAATGTAATTTATTTCTTATATACCGCTACATCCGTTAGGTTCTAAGCGGTTTACAGAAAATATACATTAAGATTAGAAATAAGAAAGGTACTTGAAAAATTCCCTTACTGTCCCGAAGGCTCACAATCTAACTAAAGTACCTGGAGGGTAATAGAGAAGTGAAAAGTAGAGTTAGAGGAAAAATAAAAATAAAATAAACATTTTAACAAGACAGCATTGATCTAAATACTTTGAATGTAGAAGAGAGGAGAGAAAGGAATAGAAGCAGAAGGGGGAGCCGTTGAACAGTAGAATTCTGGAGAAATTTAAATGATAGAAATAGAACAAAACAAAGACAAAAGGCAAAACAATAGATAAGATTAAAGATAAATCATAAGCTGGAAAGAAAAATAAAATAAAACTTTGTCTTCAGTCCACGGTTTCAGCGTCAGTGATGAAGTGGAGCAAGTAAGTTTAGGAGGAGCGATTGACGTTTCCAGAAAGGGCTTCTTCAGGGAAGAGACTTGGCAGACAGTCCCAGGATGCCTATGTCTCCTCCCCTGCGATGTTCTCCCATCCATGCATTCCCTCCCAGACACACTGCCCGTGCCCCAGCCGCTCCAAGGAGGCTGCCCCAGATGAGGCCCACGGTGAATGCAGGATTCTCTCCTCTGCGGGAAAGCCGCCCGGAGCCGACAGTCGATCTTCTTAGCGGATTGCATGGGGGGAAGAGTTCACACTCTTGGTAGGATCGGGTCTGTGTGCTCTCGGTGGTTGTGGCTGGTCTCGTTGCTGCTTAGGTGTAAAAGCAGTTGATCTCCACTGCTGCTGATATTTAAAAGCAGGCAGATTGATCTCTCCAATGGACTGCAGGGGGAGGAGTTCACACTCCTGGCAGGATCGGGTCTGTGGGCTCTTGATGGTTGCGGTAGGTCTCGCTGCTGCTTGTATGTAAAAGCAGTTGTTTTTCTACTGCTGCTGATATTTAAAGCAGGTAGATTGATCTCTTAAACGGGATCTCTTAAACTGCTTTCCATGCATATTCATTGGGGAAATCCTGAAAACCTGACTGGATTGCGGCCCTCGAGGAGGGACTTTGAGATCCCTGGCTTAGGGTGACCAGACATCCAGGACATCCCGGACATATCCTCTTTTTAGAAGACTGTCCAGGTGCCCAGAGAGATTTCCAAAACCCGGCAGTTTGGGTTTTGGAAGTCCCGCCAAGCTCGGGGCCACGTCTGGAGGCCCTCCACACATATGGAGATGCCAGTGTGATGGTGCCATATGCACACGCGCATACGTGTGATGTCATCGCGTTGACATCCACGCATGCGCAGAGGCCCTTCACACCTCAGGGAAGGAGACAGGAGGTTTGGCTGGGAGACGGGCTGTGGGCGGAGCAGAAAGATGGAGATGGAGATGGAATGGAATGGATCGGGGCAGAATTGGGTGAGGCCAGGTGTCCTCTCTTTTTTTTAAAGAGGAAATCTGGCAACTCTATGTAGGCTGCCTCTCTTTGGGCTCTCCCTGGATGTTCAGGAAGCTTTAAATGCAAATATCTATTATTCTCAAAATCTATATATATAAAATCGGAGGTATGTGTGTGTGTATGTGTGTATGTGCCGCGATCACGCAAAAACGGCTTGACCGATGTGAACAAAACTTGGTATGCAGATCCCTCACTACCTGGGGTGATATGTTCTGGGGGTCTCGCGGCCCACCTGCACACGTGGGCGGAGCTACAAACATAAATTCAGATTTCACCCATTCATGTCAATGAAAAAAATGTAAAAAGCTGCCATTCTCACAGTAATTCAAAAACAGCTTGACCGATTTGAACGAAACTTGGTATGCAGATCCCTCACTACCTGGGGTGATATGTTCTGGGGGTCTCGCGGCCCACCTGCACACGTGGGCGGAGCTACAAACAAAATCAGATTTCACCCATTCATGTCAATGGAAAATATGTAAAAAGCTGCCATTCTCACAGTAATTCAAAAACGGCTTGACTGATTTGAACAAAACTTGGTATGCAGATCCCTCACTACCTGGGGTGATATGTTCTGGGGGTCTCGCGGCCCACAACTCTATGTTGCTTGCTCAGGGCTGGGTTCACCCAAGAATTTATATGTTCTTGCTCCAAGAGGTGAAACTAAAATTGTTGTTTATAATCACGTTTTGCGTTAGTTGTATTGTATTCATTTTGTCAAATATTTCACATTATAATTTGAATATTGTACTTTTTATTAAGCTGTAAAAAAATAATTTCATTCACCACTATAAAGTATCTTTATCTGAATCCATTTACAGTGTTATTGCTATAATTAAATACCCGTGCAACACCGGGGCATCAGCTAGTGTCATATAATTTAAAAAAAACAACTTCTTAGGTACAAAAAGTCTGTGATGTAGATGTTACAGTAGTTTCACATAGGAGGTTATGGTGTGCAAAGTGGCTATAGATATCATTACTATAGCTTTAGGGTAGGTACAGCGCCATTCTTGAGGGGCTAGTGATGGGTCATCAGTTCAGTTAGTGATTGGGGTGTTTGTTTTTGGTTCTCCATCTTGATACAAAATCTAAGGTAATGATTGCATGAAAGTAAGGTGATGGGAAGCTAGTTCCAACACTTTGCTAGTTGGTTTTAGATGGACAACATGAGTTGCCTCGTGGACATGATGTTTTTGAATGATGGGAATTTGAGTTGCATCAGGTTTTGAATAGAATATCTGTTGGTGGCGCCCTGGAGTAGGGTGACCTGTTCAGTTAGATAGGAGAGGATGTTTCCCACCAAGATCTTGAAGGACATAATGTTTAGTTTAAACATAATTCTGGCGGCTATGGGCAGCCCGTGTAGTTTTATGTAGGAAGGCTTTAGGTGTTCATATTTCCAACCAGAGTCCGAATATGAGACTGACTGCTGCATTTTAGACTGTTTGTAGTTGGGATAGCAATGTTTTTGAGCATCGCATTGCAGTAGTCTAGTCTGGATAGAATCAGGTATTGAACTAAGATTCGTAAAGCTCCCTCATCAAAGTATTTTCTAACGGTTCTTATTTTTCACATCATAAGGAAGGATTGTTTGGTTATTGAGTGTATGTGGTATTTCCTGGTTGGGTAGTTGTCTATTTCCACTCCTAGGATTTGGGAGTATAGCTCTAGTGGAAAGTCTTTGTCGTCAATTGTGATCTTCAGTGAGTATTGTGGGTTGGATGGGGAGGGGGGGGGCATCCAGATAAATTTGGTTTTGATTTTGTTTAGGCTGAGGACCAGTTATAAGATTATAGAATGAATGAGTGTGCCACGTATGTGCAAACTTACAGAATAATGCTGTGGGCAGAAGCATGCATAAGTGGTACCTATTCGCAGTTATACATCCAGATACGCATAACTGTGACATACCTTATATAGAATTGCCCTTGATGGCCTTCCCTAATATAGAACTCAGCGTGAAATATTTATAATTAGGGTTAACTTTCTCTAGGTACATCTCTTTACACTTGTCTACATTAAATTTCTTTGACTCCCCCTGTCTCCCAGTCTTACCAGTTCCCCTGCAGCACCTTGCATTCTAATTGTTATTTAACAACTATGAATAATTTTGGGTTTTCTGTAAATATGCTGTATCTATGCATATCCACATATTTTAAAACCAGGTGGTATGTACCTGTGAGTTTTCTTCAATTTTTTTTTTTTTTTTTTTAAGGAGACGGAGGTGGAAAACAGGAGATTAAAAGGTGTTTGAGAACTAAACTTGTTCTTTACTGCGTTGTACTTAGAATGCAAAGGAAGTATATATTCTTTATGTTAGCAAATTTATCAAAGAGCAGCACATGCCTCATTGATGAGAGGTAACATAAATCAACATGTCCCTGATTAAAATGTGATTCTCTTGAAGTAGAGCATGCCATAAGCCAAGGTTTGAGCTACGCTCACATCATCTACAGAGGTGAAAGTACTGAAGAATCCTACGTACACAAGGTCAGGCTTGAAGAATGACACGGAGACAAATTTGTCCCCATCCCTGCAGTAACTCAATTTCGCCGTCCCTGTGAGTTTTGTCTCTGTCCCTGCCCCATTCCTGAAAGCTCTGCTTTAACCGCACAAGCATCGAACACTTATGATTTTAAAGTGTTTGAGGCTTGTGCAGGTGAGGACGGAGCTTAGGCATTGGTGGAATGAGGCATTATGACATCACAATCTGAGCTCTGGAATGTTGCTACTTATGATTTTAAAGTGTTTGAGGTGTGTGCAGACAGAAAATCTGGTAACCCTACTTTTACTAAGTTGGGATAAGCCCTAGCGTGCACCTACCACGGCTTAAAATGGTTTAGCATAGAACACACGCAGATGTCTTACTGTAAGTTCCAAATTAGAGAATGGCACGGTGACAAAATTCATCACCGTTCCCGTCCCCACGGATAACCGCGGGAAATAATCCCATGTCATTTTCTAGTGTCTATTTCAACCTCAATCCTTCTACACCAACATTCTTCAAAGCAAAGCTTGCGGGTCTGTGGATGTGACCATTCATACTCTGATTCTTATGTGAGCCAAGGATAATGAAGCCTTTGTGACATCACTGATGTGATTGGCTCTTAGGCACTGGTGGAATGAGGCATTATGACATCACAATATCTGCTCTGGATACCAGAGACTGTCATTCTGTAGTGTCTGTTTCAACCTCGGTCCTTCTACACCAGCATTCTGCAAAGCAAAGCTTGCGGGTCAGTGGTTGTGGCCATTAATGCTTTGATTCTTCCCTCTTTCCTTAAAGAATGACATGAAGATGATTTCCCGCGGTTATCCGCGGGGATGGGAATGGTGATGAATTTTATCACCGTGTCATTCTCTATTCCAAATCTGCACATGCTACCCATGTCCTAAAAATATGTTTTAATTTTTTATTGGAGGGGGGCATGTCAGGGGAGTAGAGAGTAGGTGTTCCCGCCCATACTTTTTCACAGGCTTCTTAACTTGTATATTGCCTTGAAACTGTACTGGATAAGTGTGATACAGAAATTTAGATTAGATTAGATTATGTAAACTGTCTTTTTTTGTCCTACTTTCACTGTTTTTTAATTATTTATGGTCAATGCAATACAAAGCATATTGATTAATGGCCGCCTATTTTTTTATTTAATGAATGCGTGGTGTTTATTTTGCAAATTAATTAACCGTTTGATACTTTACTCATGCACAATACGTGGCATAAATGCAACCTAGAAGCAACTGTGGGTTAATGTTAATCTTTCAGATATAAAAAAACAAAAGGAATTGACCCCAAAATATCCACAAAGAAGAAAATCCAGAGAAAACAAAAAAAAAACAAACTCTGTGGCGTGACGATGTCCCTAAATGGACTTTATTTGAAGGTGTCAAAGTTCCAAAGGTACACTGAAATCATCCACATAAAATAATTGCAAATGCAAGCAGTGTCTCACTGCCGGCTTACCACACAATTGTTTCCCACATACTCACCTTTATAGGACCCCCAGGGACCCCTGAAGAAGACTTTTTGTCGAAACGCGGACCGTGTTGAATCCTGTATCCCTAGCGGACTAGGTCCTTTAAGGCTCTTATGTGGATGATTTATTTTTATGTGGATGGAATTATTTTATGTGGATGATTTCAGTGTACCTTTGGAACTTTGACACTTTCAAATAAAGTTCATTTAGGAACATCGTCACTCCACAGAGTTTTTTTTGGTTTTCTCTGGATTTTCTTCTTTGTGGATATTTTGGGGTCAGTTCCTTTTGTTTTTTGCTACTTAGGAAGTGTTTGAGGCTTGCGCAGATGAGGACAGAGCTTAGGCATTGGTGGAATGAGGCATTATGACATCACAGTCTGATCTCTAGAATGTTGCAAACACAAGCAGTGTCTCACTTCCGGCTCACCACACAATTGTTTCCCACGTACTCACCTGAAGAAGACTTTTTGTCGAAACGCGGACTTAGTGAATTAAGACTAGGACAAATGTATCTAAACCAATTAAAATTATGGAACAGGTCCTTGCAATCCGTCCAGGATTCGGCTGCATGACTCATGTTCCTTGAGAGCTGGTATACTCGCGTTACCCCTCTCCTAAAGACACTTCACTAGCTTCCCATCCATTTTCGAATACAGTTCAAACTCCTCTTACTGACCAACAGATGCATTTATTCAACTGCCTCCCATTATCTCTCCTCACTTATCTCCCCTTATGTCCCCCCTCCCCCGCAAGCACCAATTAGCTGGTAAGTCCCTCCTATCTGTGCCCTTCTCCTCCTCTGCCAATTCCAGCCTCCGTCCCTTCTATCTTTCTTGGAACAAGCTGTCCGAATCCCTAAGGTGGGCTCCATCTCGAGGGAGGTGGTGGAGAGGAAAACGGTGGTGGAATTTAAAAAAGCGTGGGATAAACACAGAGGTTCTCTAATTAGAAATCAAATTATATAAATTGGAGGCCGGTATTGAACCGACTTGTACGGTTTGTGTCCATATATGGTGATTCAGTGTAGGATTGGCTGAGGAGGGCATCAATGGGAACTCCACTAACTTGGAACATGAGGATGTTACTGGCCAGACATTACAGTAGATATCCTGCAAATAATGGGATGGTTGGATAGGCTGGAGTGAGCTTAGATGGTAACTTCAGCAGTTGGAACCTAGGACAATACCAGTTGGACTTAGTCTATGGCCAAGAAATATCAAAGAAGAGACAAGATATTTTAATCATGTATTTTTAATGGGTATAACTAATGGGCAGACTGGATGGACCGTTCAGGTCTTTATCTGCCGTCATTTATTATGTTACTATGTTACCTGTCAGAAACCCAAAGAGTAGCAACATTCCAGAGCTGAGATTGTGATGTCATAATGCCTCATTCTACCAATGGCTAAGAGCCAACCTCAGCAGTGATGTCACAATGGCTTGATTAGATGGCAACTTCAGCATTTGGAACTTAGGACAATACCAGGTGGACTTTACAGAAATTTCAAAGAAAAAGACAAGTTAATTTAATCATTTATTTTTCATGAGAATATCTAATGGGCAGACTGGATGGACGATTCATGGCCTTTATCTGCCGTCATTTACTATGTTACTATGTCTCTAGCAGTGTTCAAGTCCAAGTTAAAATCCCACTTCTTCGAGACTGCTTTCAACTCGTCTCACCTTAGGTTCTGCATCATTAACTCTATATGTCATGTCTGTCTGTCCAAATTAGACTGCAAACTTTTCTAAGCAGAGACTGGCTATTAAATGTCAAATGTACAGCACTACGAATGCTTTTCAGTACTATAGAAGTGATAAATAGTAGCAATGTTTCACATCCTTAAATGATTGTACTGGGACCTAGACTAGAGGTTTTTACTGTCCTCTATTTTAGCATGAATGTGTTCTGTCCTATTTATTTGATGGCATTCATTTTATTTTGAGCTACAGCCTCAGAACCCTGAGGTTGTGGATTACAATCCCACGCTGCTCCTTGTGACCCTGGGCAAGTAACTTAATCCCCCATTTGCCCCAGGTACATTAGATAGAGTGTGAACCCACCGGGACAGGCAGGGAAAAATGCATGAGAACCTGAATGTAAACCACTTAGCCTGGAAGTGGTATATAAGTACTAAAATAATAATATTTTAATCATGTAAACCACTATGACCTGAATATCAGAACTGGCAGTATAGCAAGTATATTTAATAAATATAAACATTATTAAAGTGTTTGTGAATAAGTATCTTAACAAGCCACAGAGCTGTCTCAACCACTATGCAAATTAGGCAATTGTTTAAGAGGTGTGGCTTCTGAAGGCAGCAAGGAACATTTCCATTTGTAGCAAAATAGGTCTCGATAGCCACAAAAAGACGATCAAGGTGTACTTTTATACTTTTCTGCATGTTTACAGGATCATTTAACAAGTGGATGTCTGGAACTGATTATAATTGTTGTATTTAATTATTAATTTCGGTAGGAGAAGCAATATAGGGGCCTAAAGGTTAATTGAGGGAGTACACGGTTGAAGGTTTACCTATAGCACTTACTGTGATGTACTTATACAGACCTCTTTGAAGGGAATCTCTAGAATGAGGGGCATGGTAAATGGGGATAGACTCAGAAGTAATCTAAGGAAATACCATATTTTTCAGACCATAAGACGCACCCACCTGAAGAGGAGGAAAAACCAAGAAAAAAAAATTTGGTTCAGAATTTTTTTCTTCTTGGTTTTTCTTCCTCTATACATAGGTGCGTGTGGTGGT
This sequence comes from Geotrypetes seraphini, assembly GCF_902459505.1. Lineage (NCBI taxonomy): Eukaryota > Metazoa > Chordata > Amphibia > Gymnophiona > Dermophiidae > Geotrypetes > Geotrypetes seraphini. The sequence continues at coordinate 53,878,668 of NC_047095.1, forward strand.
CTTGTGCGTCTGGTGCTGGGAAGCCCGCAGCCCAAAGCAGCCTGCAACCCAAAGCCCGAAACAGCCCGAAGAAGTAGCCTACAGTCCGAAGAAGCAGCTTACAGCCCGAAGCCGCCTGAAACCCCCCGGTACCTTTTTTATGTAGCGGTGGTCCAGCGCAGTCTCCTGCTGGATGGCTGCCTTTCTCTGCAGAGCAACGCACAACAAAGGAGCGCGACCTGGTCCCATGCCGCTCTGTGATTGGCTGCAGTCAGTAACGACTGTAGCCAATCACAAAGCGGTGCAGGACCAGGCAGGAAGTGCAAAGATCACGCTCCTGCATTGTGTGTTGCTCTGCAAAGAGGCAGCTGTCCAGCAGGAGACTGCGCTGGACCACTGCCACTTAAAAAAAGGTACCGGGGGGGGGAGGGGCGCACGGTGTATTCAGTCCATAAGACGCACCCCCTTTTTGGGGGCGGAAAAAGTACGTCTTATGATCCGAAAAATACGGTACTTCTTTAAGGAAAGGGTGGTGAATGCATGAAATGGACAAAGGCATCTGAATTCAAGACTAAAGAATAATAGATGGTATGGAAGGGCAGACTGGATAGGCCATATAACCTTTATCTGCCCTCAGTTTCTGTATTTTATGGCCCTGACAAAGCAGGAAGGTTAGTTTGGTTGAGAAATTCTAGACTTCAGCAGTTTGAATCTACCCAGTCGTGTTAGCCAAATCTGATTCATAACCAGCTTTCTCATCTCCAGCTGAAAGCACATACAGAAAATGCAAATGTCCCTTGAGTCAAAGCATATCTGATTCAAATGCATATACTGCATGCCTGAATGGGAATCCTACATGTTCAGGAAATCTTTTCTGATTTTTCTTGTTATTCAAGCATGCACTGTCCTCTAAAACTCATTTATATAGGTAGCTCTTTTAGCTGTGTAGAAATATTTCATTCTGCTACATTATGTTTAGAAATTCCCACTGTTTGCTCCTTGGGATGAATAAATCAAACTCTTTATGTATCCAGGCAAAGCAGTATAAGACAGAGTAGGGGGGGAAATCTATTTGGAGCTCTGTGTTATGGTGGATAGGAGGGGGGGACATGCATGGAAAAGAGAGAGGGAGAAATGTTGGACATAAGGTGGAGGGCAAGGAGACGTGGTTCATAGGGAGAGAGAAAGAAATGTTGCACATGATAATGGAGGGGAGTAAGGGAGAGATGTTGCATGGAGGGGAATAAAGAGGTTTGACCCAGGGCACAAGGCAGGGAGAGAAAGAGAAATGGTAGACAGTAGGAAAGAAACAGAAATGCTGAATATGGCAGTGGAAGACATGGAAGATGGATGGTGAGCACAGAGAGCGAGCTAGTTAACAGAAGACAAACAGAAAGCAATGCCTGGGACCAACATGATTTGAATAATAAAATGACCAGACATCAAAAGGTAGAAAAAATATTTTTATTTTCTATTTTGTGATTACAATATATTAGATTTGAAATGTGTATCCTGACAGATTAGTGTTAGACAGCAAGCATGAGCTAGGCACTGAGGCAGGGGGGTCTAAGGCCTTGATTGGCTCAGACATCCCCCTGGGAGGAGCCTTAAGCGTCAGAGCCAATCTGGCCTTAGGCCCCTTCCTGTGTATCCCAGGATGCACTGGGAAGGGGAGGACTTGCCATTTTGGAATGGCAGAACTGCGAGCAGGAGGGACTAGGCATCCTTCCTGCTGTCATCATAATTTAGAGGTACGAAGAAGGTTTGAGGGATGTGGGGGGTGGTTCGGGGGGCTGGGGAGCATCCAGCAGCAGGAGGGAGTCGGCATCCCTCCATGGCCCAGATTGCTAAATGCTCCAATACTGTTCTGATGCTCCTAGAATTCCTATGAGCGTCGGAGCATTTAGTGCCCTGGGCCATGGTAAAGACCTCTACTGTGGCTTAGTAAAAGAGGGCCTATATTTGAGCGTTATTTATTTAAAGTTCTTTAAGCTATGCACGGGTAATTATAACAACAGTGAAACTAAAGTAGATAGAATAGAATTGCTAATCAATGCGATGGATGTGCTTGTTTTTGAGTGCAAATTAACTCAAAACACAGCTCGATAGTCGACAAGCAAACACACATTTCATCATCCACCATCTGCAGTCGTTCTCTTTTTCTTTTCCAATTTAATTTTTGTCAGATCTGAAAACCCACGTTTGCAAAGATAAGAAGATCCAAATTCTCAAGTTAGAATAACTACTGTATAAAAAAAATAAAAATAAAATTACTTGCCATCAGTTCTCAAGGGCCAATCATATGAAAGAATGATGCTTATCTGAGCGGTTGTATCCTTACGCACGCAGACACTCATAACATTGACAGACTCTTGCATACGCGACGTACATGTCATCTATTCTAGTGTATACTTGTGAAGGGCATTTTAAAAAAATAAAGCAAAATTCTGGAATCTCTTCGGGGCACACCACTGTGACGTGGCACACAGTTTGGGAGACACTGATGTAGACCAGACTGGAATTTCAGCGCTCTTTATCACCAGCGCCCTGGGATCGGGCCTCACATGGTCCACAGGTTGTGCATGCATGTTATAGAATACGAGGTATTGCACGCCTAATTGTCAACGGCCAGGCACAAGCTTTTAAGCCAGCTGTTGACATGGCGTAAGTGCTGAAAATTGTAAACTTATGCTAGTTTTCTAATACCTTAATTCCTCGCTAGCATCTAAATTTCATTGCTATTTATAAAATTTACCCTAATATGTGCTGAGCTTCGAGGTATTCTGCATTAGGCCAATTGTGCACTGCTGCTTCGAGATAAGGCGGCATTTTAATAGCCTGTACAAATTGTCAGCGCTAAAGTGCAAGAATGAGCTACAGCCTCGGCACCCTGAGGTTGTGGGTTCAAATCCTGCACTGCTCCTTATGACACCGGGCAAGTCACTTAATCCCCATTGCCCCAGGTACATTAGATAGAGTGGGAACCCACCGGGACAGTTAGCGGAAAATGCGCTTTTTAAATTTTTAAAAAAATTTTTTTTTTTAACTTTATTTAGTTTTTAATACCAACAAAAAGTGCAATACAATTTACATACAAATAATAATAATCATCAAATAAGCACTTATAAACAATCAGAAAAGGGGTCCTTTTATCAAGGCGCGGTAAGGGTTTAACGTGCGGAATACCGCACTAGTCGCTAACACCTCCATTGACGAGGCGTTAGTTTTTTGGCTTGCCGCGGGGGTTAGCGCGTGATGAAATGTCCGACGTGCTAACCCCCGTAGCGTCTTGATAAAAGGAGCCCATAAATTCCCTCCCTCACCCATCATTACCATCAGGAATAATACCAAAACAAAAGATATACACACACACACACACCCATCCCATGGCAAATGCTTGAGTACTTGAATAATTTGTAATATGCAGAAAATAAATTATTTTTTTTTTTAAAGAAATACAAATTATTACTAAGAGCATGAGAAAAGTCTGAGGTTCCTAGGGGAAATTTAGATAATGGAAAAAAAACCCAAATATGCAAACTAAATGCAGAAGAAAATTAATATTAATGATAATCCACACATGTAAATGATTTTCTAATGCAAACAGAACATAACTGGCTGTTCTGTGACTCTGTTTCCCTTTAAATCATTCCAGTATTGCTACAAATTCTGAAATAGATTAAAGAAACTACAAGTTAATGCATAAATATATCAGACTCACTTAATACTGTAATATGATTTCTGCTGTGAAGGAAAAATGTCTTATTGTTACATTTTCAACTTAATGGAATTCTTGCTGTTTTTCTGTAAATAGATACATTCTCAAAACCCACATAAATGTGTCCGATTGAAAATAATATAATTTTCTTTGTTGGGGGAAGAAAATTCCTCTTCCTCCTTTTCCTTCCCTCCCCACTTTGGGTTTCCAGCTAAGCTGGAATTAATTAGGCCTCCGATGCAGTAACCTGGGCTGTGATTTGTGACTTTTTCATGTCCTCTCTTCTTGCCTACACAGTCCCTGCAGCGACAGTCCGCGGTTCTTCCTCTTGTTGGCGGCACAGTTTGGTCAAGCTTGAGAACAAAGCACAAAGGCATTGAATCTATGGTTATGAAACTAGTCAGACATTGATATGCAGGGAAAACTGATTCATAAACTGCCCCAGAAGCGCGCAGAGTCTTCCAGTTGATAAGCAGCCCGTTCTTTGGGATTCTGTGCCTCCAGAAAGCCATCGAGCTCTTTGTTCCTCTTTTCAGCTTGTAGGGTTTCGCATAGCCCTTGGTATCATGGTAAACTTCGCCAGACGAAGCAGCTGCTCTTGTCACGTGGAGCGGTTGTGGCACCGGTCGTGTTCCTCTGTGGATTTCATAACTATTGATGGATCGTTTCCCAGTTGAAGACCGCCAGACACAACTATGAGGAGAGCGCGGCATAGTTGTGACCCCTGAGGTTGCGGGTTCAAACCCCGCGCTGCTCCTCGTGACCTTGGGCAAGTCACTTGAATCCTCCACTGCCCCAGGTACGTTTGACAGATTTTGAGCCCACAGATAGGGAAAATGCTTGACTACCTGATTTGTAACCCATTTCGAGCTCCTTGGGAGGACAGGCTAAAAAAAGAAAAAAATCAAATCAATAAATATTACTCTAATTTGATCTGAGTCTTCTGACGATTCCAGGTCTTTTCTCGCTATTTTCCTGTCTCTCCACTGTGGGGCCCTCTTGTCCTATTCCTGTGGGTCTTTCAGCATCCTGACTGCCCACAGTTTTGATCACATGACCAAGCTGCTATACCATCATCCTCTTCTTCTTCTTCCTGTAGTTCTTACCACCCCTCCCCCAAGGCTCCAACACTTCACCCGTAATCCATATTGCAAAGCACCTGGTCCCAATTTCCCTTCTTTGTCTGCACTTACCAAGGTGTATTACCTCTCTCAGAAAGACTATCTCTCCACTAGATCCACTGCCTTCCTTTTGAATAGGCATTCCTTCTTGTGGACTTCTTCCATTGCTCTTGTCCATGATCTGAACTAGCTTGTCTAATGGCTCTGTTCCTGCACCTGCCCGTCCCTTTCTTAAGAAAATGTTCCTTGATGTTGCCATCCCACTTAACTATAGACCAGTTTCTAATATTTTGTTTGTTTCCAAATTAATGGAGAAGATTGTCAACTGATGAAAAACATACTCTTTCCCCCTCCTATCACCCCGATATTCAGCCAGTAACCTGCTGCGAGAGGTCGCAGCAGCCATTTTGCAAGGTGCCGGCAAAGGAGCATGAGCGAGGAGGCTGTGCTCCAATCCTCAACCATCCCCACTGGACCATCAGGTACTTAGTTAGGCCCAGAGGGGCCTATTTAGACATGGGGTATGAGGGTATATCATAGGCTGAGGGGGAGGGGGATTGGGGGCTCCATGGTTTGTTTTTGGGGTGTTTTGGGTTGTTTTGTTTGTTTGTTTTTAAATAAATGCTTATGTAGGTTGCAGCTTGCTATTCAGCAGGGGCCCGCATAAGATAAGCAGGTGAATTGCTGTCCTAAATTCACCCGCTTATCCTATGGTGGCCCTGACTGAATATCACCAGTGTCTATATAAGCCCTGGACCACTCCTGTCCCACTCCCTAGCCCACTCCTGACCGGCCCACTTTTTTAGGGCTGGTCTGAGCCGATATTCAGCGGCACTGCCCGGCTTATTGCTGCTGAATATCTGTGGTTGGGCAGTGACGGGCAATTTAAGTGGGCCAGAGTCTCTCTAGCCCACTTAAATTGCTCTGAATATTGGTCCCAAGTTTCAAGTTTATTAAAAATTTGATATTCCACCCAAGGGAATAACCTTCTGAGCAGTTTACAGTGGTATAAACACAAATAATAATGCCAGCAAACTAAACCCAAATTTTTTTACCACCACACATATACAAGTACAATCACATAAACTCAAATCCTGAAAACGAGTTTAGTGCAATTGGTCTAAATAAAGTTCTGCTAACAGACAATTGGTCTAATAGGACAAATGGGCTAATGTACAGTTTGTCTAATAACAATTAGTCTAATTCCATCAAAATTGTCCAAACGAATAGAGTGTAGTACAGTGGTTAAAGCTACAGCCTCAGCACCCTGAGGTTGTGGGTTCAGACCCCGCACTGCTCCTTGTGACCCTGGGCAAGTCACTTAATCCCCCAATTTCCACAGGTACATTAGATAGATTGTGAGCCCACCAGAACCACACAAGGAAGAAAGCTTGAGTACCTGAATGAATTCATGTACAGTGTTTCCCCGGTCATTCGCGGTTGGTGGTCCCGGTCATTCGCGGTATTTTCCGACCATGAACCTCCAACATAAAGAGGACAGCTGGAGAGGCAGGAGAGAGCAGCCGGAGCACCGGCGAGTGCAGGAAATCACTTGCTGTATGCTCCGACCGCCTCTTCCTGCACTAAGTCGGGCCTTACCAATCAGGAGCTGCTTTGACATAACAGCTCCTGATTGGTAAGGCGCGACTTGGTGCAGGAAGAGGCGGTCGGAACATACAGCAAGGGATTTCCTGCACTCACCGGCGCTCCGGCTGCTCTCTCCTGCCTCTCCTGCTGCCCTCTCCAGTCTCCCCTATGAAAAACTGTATTCGCGGAGGTTCCTGGAACGGAACCTCCGTGAATATCGGGGGAGCACTATAAACCGTTCTGAGCTCCCCTAGGAGAACATTATAAATAAATAAACTTTTTGTCTTATCACTGTTATGTTAGAAATTTCATATGCTTCCACACTACATTTAAGTTGGAAAAAAGTCTAACGTCTCCAATACTGGATTATCTTTCACAAATACAGAAAATTATCTTCCACAAATACAGAAAATTCTTCCTCTTTATCCCAGGATCTCACACCAGGGAATCCATCCCTCACCAAGACAGCAGGCCTTTCCCTCCTGCCCACCTAAGGCTGGACGCTAATATGCCGAATCCTAGGGTTCACCAGCAGTTTCAGAAGATACTAGAATGGTCGCTGCCTTCTACACCGCAATCGAAATGCAAACTCAATGAAAAACTGCAAGATCACTTACTTTCAATTGTTTTATAATAGAGCTTTGCATGATATAACAGATTTTCTTTGTGGAATTGCACACAATCTGAGATTTTAACTTTCTAACATTATTTTTTACCTTTTCAGGTTCTACAGTTTAAGTTTAGACTCTATGGGGCTCATAATCAAAAGAGAAAAACGTCCAAAAAACGTCCTAAGTTGGCACTTGGACGAACATTTCTCAAAAATGTCCAAGTGCCGATAATAAAAATGGGTTTTGGACGTATTTCTAAATGACCTAGGCCTTCATAGTGCCGTTCAACATCCAAAGCTAAACGGGGTGTTTCGGGAGGCGTGTCGAGGGCAGGAGTTGGGCGTGATGTGGGCCGGCTTTGACTTATTTGTACAGCATGTATAACCAAAAGTTTAACAACAGAGCCTAGACGGAACTTGGACGTTGTGACTTAGACCATGTAAAACATGGTCTAAGTAACAAAAAAAACCTAAACTCACCAGATAAGCACTGCAAACACATAACACAGACCTCCACCCACTACCCCAGTGATCACCAACCCCCCCATAAAAATTTTATTCACAACTTTAGATTTCAGCCTCTAGACCGTCATCACCTGGCCACCTGACATAGGAAAGCCTAGTCGTCCAGCACAGAGGTAGCTGAAGTCGTATTGGGGGTGGGTTAGGGACCCATAGAGAGGAGGACCCATGCCCATAAGCCCCTGTAATCACTGCATTGATACTGAAACATGTGCACTGCCCTATACACCCCCAAACCCCTTTTATACTGGCATATAAGTGGCTCCTGCAGCTATAAGGGCTATTGGGATGGTAAATAAGTGGGTCTAGGGGATTCTGGAGGTGGTTTGGAGGACTCACCGTGACCTCTAAGGGAGCTGTAGGGAGGAGAAGCCATGGCACCCTTTTTGTGAAGTTCACAGCAGTGCCCTGTAAGGTACCCCACTATTTAGGTGGCATGTCTGGGTGTTCAGTCCATCATTTTGCAGACCCCTCCCACATCCAACAGGGCTTGTTCTAGGCATTTTGGACTTGGATGGAATGGTGGACGGAAATGTGATATAAAGATAGACGATTTAGCGGCTTGGACGATCAGATCGGCAGGACGTATAATTAGACGATTTTCAAAAGTAAAAAAAAGTTGGACGTATCTTTCGAAAATGTGTCTTAGGCTCTTTTTAACTTTGGACGACTTGCGAGATGGACGTACACGGACTTAGACATTCCTTTCAATTATGCCCCTCCACGCATTTTCAAACGTCATATTTTGCTTGCGTAGTCTCTGGGGTCCTTTTATTAAGGTGTGCTAACTGATTTAACGCACGCTATAGATTAGTGCACGCTAAATGCTAAGACACCCATAGAATATAATGGGCGCCTTAGCATTTAGCATGGGCTAATCTTTAGCGTGCGCTAAATCGGTTAGCGCGCCTTAGTAAAATGACCCCTCTGTGCGTTGTTAGGCGATTTCACATTTTACAGTTTGAGTGTTTAAATAAAATAAACCATTTTAGACAAATTGAGTGTTTGACAATAATTGACATTTGACATCATATTTGGCGTGCAAATTTTTAATTTTAATAATTGACATTTAGGGCTCCTTGTACTAAGCCTCGTTAGCGTTTTTAGCGCACGCTAAACCCACTCTACATGGCTATAACTAATGCATGCTCAGTGCTGGCGGTAGCGTCTAGCACGCGCGGCAATTTAGCACATGCTATTCCGCGCATTAATGCCCAAACGCGGCTTAGTAAAAGGAGCCCTTTGGAACCATTTTAGATGAATTGAGTATTAGACCAATTGTATTTTAGGCCAATTGCCAGGATCCTGTGCAACACTGCTTCGTGCTTTTATTATATCTACATTTGATTATTGTAATGTCTTGTATGCTGGTCTTCCATTAATTCTTAAAAAAAAAAAAAAATCTAACTATGCAAAATACAACTGTATGTATTCTGGTAGTATACAGGAATTTTCATTTTATTTGGGGTTTTTTTTTCTTGTGTGTGTTTTATTATTATCAGAGCAACATTGTTGACACTTTGGCCTCACAGTGCACACATCAGCAAACTATTGCACATATGTGCACACTCTTTTTGGTACAGCAATGAGAGCTAAGAGCCAAATATCTTCTAAAAATAACAAACTTTTGCTTATTATGGCAGGGGTTGCCATATAACAAATTACGACAAATTGGAAAAACTGGGATAGGTTGAGCTATCATTTTTGGTGGAGTTCGTTGTGCCACGTCTTTAAAATGGAACAAATAATTGCCATATAGCAGGGGGCATTTTAAGAAGTTTAAGGATGTTTGGGAGCCATTAACAAAATATTGTACAGAATGAATATTGGGGGTTTTTCCCTTTATTTATACACATCCAGGGTGGCGGGGGGGGGAGGGAGGGGGGACGGATATGTTATGTTTCTTGTCTGAAATTCAATTCATGGTACAAGGAGGGGAATATTTGATGTATATTAGTTCTTGATGGAATATTAAGTGTTCTTAAAGTGTAAAGTGGTTATATCTTAAGTTGCACTTATTGAAAGTTGTAAAAATGAATAAAGAATATAATTTAAAAAATAATAATAATAAAATGTGTGTATAATGCTCTTTCCACAGAGTGCGGGCTTATAAAAGAGTGCACAGAATTGAAACAAAATTAAAAATTTGGGGCTTTTTTGTACCGTTTCAGTAAACAAAATGACATCACATTTCATGTCAAACAAATGCACATCCTTATTCATCATGCAACTTGTTTTCAAGGGGAAGTTAGCCTTATATGAAACAATTATTTATATCAATGCTTGTTGTTGAAGCAATTTGTATGTTACTTGTATTTTTATACTTTGCACGTACACTTCCCCCTCCAGATTCACGGTGCTAGGGGAATAACAAGCGAATACAGAAAAATCACAAATAACTTTTCGTAGGTTATTCACGGTTTTCTGTTACAAAACCCTAGAGAATATGATAAAACCGAATAACTGACCGGTTCTTGTGAAGAAAGTGCAGCGTTTTCCTCTGTACAATGCTGGCAGCAGCGATTCTCTCTGATGTCATTTGGAAGCGGAGCCTGCAAATGAAAAACTACGAATAACCGAAACCGCAATTGAGGAAACCGCGAATGCGGAGGAGGAAGTGTATGTGTGTATTTTGGTTAAAGTGATGGGTGTGTTGATGTGATCTGTATGTTACATGTAATGTATTATTATGTATGTAAAAGTGTTACTCGCCCTGGATAAGGGCGGGAGATAAATAAACAAGCAATTATTTTGAAGAAATGAATTCCGTGAAAAGCCTTATAATTGGTGAAGTATGATTTTTGTTGTTGTTGTTGTTGTTGTTTTAGGTTCTTCAACATCATCATGCAGTTCATGAAATTTCATATATTGCAAAGGATATCACGGACCACCGAGCCTTTGGATATGTTTGTGGAAAGGAAGGAAACCATAGATTTGTGGCAATAAAAACAGCCCAGGCTGTGAGTACTTACGTCTCTTTTTATTTTCTCATCCCTTGTCTATAGCAAGTTACATTCAGGCACAATCGGTATTTTACTGTCCCCAGGAGCCTATAATCTAAATTTATACCTGAGACAATGAAAGATGAAGTGACTTCCTGAAGCTTATAAGGAGCAGCATGGAGACTGCAACCTTGGTTTTTCATGTTTCCTATGGCAGTACTTTTTAGGGTGTCAGGTCAAAAGCGCGCTGGGACAAAGTCGCGCGCAGACAATTGAGCGCAGCGCGGAGGCGCGTGTCGCAGAAAATTACAGTTTTTACGGCTCCGACCGAGGGGGGCGTGGGGGGAACCCCCACTTTACTTAATAGAGATCACGCCGCGTTGTGGGGGCATTGTGGGGGGTGTGGGGGTTGTAACCCCCCACATTTTACTGAAAACTTCACTTTTTCCCTGTTTTTAGGGAAAAAGTTAAGTTTACAGTAAAATGTGGACGGTTACAACCCCCCAAACCCCCCACAACGCCGGTGCAATCTCTATTAAGTAAACTGGGAGGGCTCCCCAACAAAAACCCCCGTCGAAGCCCCTAAAAACTGTAATTTTCTTCGGCGCGCGCCTCCGTCTTGCGCTCAGTTGTCGGCGCGCACCTTTGTCTTTAGCGGGGTTGTCTATGAACCCTTTTTAGCCTATAGACTAGGAACTCTCAGCCCAGCCCTGAGGATATCCACAGTTATGCCTAAGAGAGATTTGCATACAATGCATGCAAATGTATCTAATGCATATTCATTGTGGTTATCCTAAAAACCTGACTGGCTTAGGTGTGTCCTGAAGACAGGTTTGAAAACTACTGCTCTAGAGCAACCATTCCCAACCTAGTCACATCGAGTTTTCAGGATAGCCACAATGAATATTTATGAGTTAGATTTGCATGCGCTGCCTCCATTGTATACAAATCTCTCTCATGCTTACTCAACGTGGATAGCATGATAACCCAATGGGACTAGGTGTGTTCCGAGGACTGGGTTGGGAATGACTGCTCTAGATTCTTCTCCCATTCAAATGTTGCCCATGGCTATGATTATTGAATACAAGGTGAGACATTTTCCCCATTAGAAAACCAAAACTAGCAATATATGTACTACATACCTATTGAACAACACAGATGAGTGCTGTTGAATTGGGATGTTGTAAAATAGCGATTCCAAGCCAGAAATGTAGAATTCCTGCATGGTTGATGTGGAGCAGAATGAATATCTTGATAAATTAGTAGATATGAGGTGAAAAAAAGTGAGTACTTCACAGACTGGGAGAAGGGAAGGTCTGTTGTTTTCAGAATGGGCTTTGAGATCAACCTCTCTAGCACTTGAAGCCTCGTGGCCTCATGGCCTCAGCCATTCTTGGAACACAACTTGCACACACCCAACTTTCCATGAATTATTTTCCAAACTATATCTGTTGAGATGCCCATTTCTTCAGCTATTCAGGAAACCCTAATTCATCTGTCTGACAAAATTAAACCTTTGACTTTCTTGCACACTTCTGTGGAAATTGCTTCCACAGACCGTCCAGTGAGAGGGTCATCTTCAATGGACTCTCTACCTCACTTAAACTGCTTGCTTCAAAATTTTACTTTGTGGGATGATGGGGCAGACTCACCACAAACTGCAATCATGGATCTCCCTTCCTTTTGTGCAAACTTTTTATCACTGAACAGTGCTCTAAATCTAGCAGTTTCTTACTTCATTCACATGAGGATTCTCCTGACATCCTGTCTCTTGGAATGTTAGACCCACACCAAGTCACAACTGCCCAGAATTGTTTCAACGTGCTTGCTACTTTCTTTCATACTCAGGTGGACAGATTGAATGCCCCTCATACAATTGATGTTGACTGAGCTAATTGGCAGGTTATCCCACCTGCCAATGTCTCACAAAGCCATATATTTCCTTAAAGTGTTATCAGTGGCCTAAAGTATCTCTACTACCTAAGAAGAACCTCTATTGTCCCACCAGATCAGTCACCTCCCATCCTGAGCTCTCCCCTTAGAATCACCTCTTCCTCTTAAGTATCACCTCATCTGAAACACAAGAATGCCTCCTGCTCAACAGAAGCTCACAAAGGTCTCCTTCCCCCTCCCCATCTCCTCACTCAAAGTGACAAAGTGCCATGTTCTTCTGGGCAGTCATGATCTTCATCCTTTCCTTCCCCACTGGCTAATCCAAGATTCTCCTTTGCCATACTAATAGTAGGAGGTTATGCTCAAGGTGGTTGCTAATGAAGGGAGGAGTGTACCCAGAGCAGTAGAATGCTGTATGTGGCTGGTGCATCCAAACAAGGTGCAAGGAAAGCCATTCATGTAGCTAATTACCCTGCACCCAGTTCGTTGATCTGCTCCAAAACTGAGCGTCTAACTTTGGATGACCTATGCAGAAACCCCCCACCCCAAGTACAGGATGCCCACAAACACACTCCTTGATTTTAATGGTTACAAAATTAAAACGTATGGGAATATGTTTACAAATAAGATAACAGCAAATACAAGTCCCAAAAAGCGCGGTTAGCAAGATCTTACACAATCGCTTGCACTTACACCCTTCTAAGCTGCAATTGGTGCAGAAGTTACAACCTTCAGACAATGCAACGCGACAAAATGACCAGGTGTTTCTGAAGTGGCCCCCGAGATCACCGGACATTACTGTTTGTGACTTTTTCCTTTGGGGGTACGTGAAAGAGAGTGTACCTAACTCCACTACCCGCAACTATGGATGATCTGCAGGAACGCATCACTGAAGCTATAAACGCGATCACACCGGATATGCTTCGTAGAGTCTGGTCCGAGCTCGATTATCGCATCGATATTTGCCGAGTAAAAGATAGGCGCACATCAAGTGTATGTAACCATATGAAACTTTATGAGTTGATGAAACTGTAGCTTCAAAGGTGAAAGACTATTCCAATAAATTTTGGTTTTGTAACCCTTTAAAATCAAAGAGTGTTTTTGTGGGCACCCTGTACATTCTCCTGGACAATGGAATATGTTTTCCTCCACTTTCTGCATTATCAGTGTCTTATGAAATTCCATGAAGAGCATTACAACACTATTGACCATTGATTTGAACCACACTGCGACTGTGCCACATTCATGTGATCATATCTACATCCTGTCTAGTTTGCATTTGACATACATGTCAAATTAATCAAAACCAGTTCACTACTTTAATCAAGAACAATGAGGGAAATAAAAACAGAAAGTTATTATAAAACATTTTATTTCAACAGTGCGCATACAATTGCATTACTTATTAATGAACAGATAATCACGCTCTGTCCTGTCTCATGTCATTAATTGAAGCAATGGGTTCCTTTTATTAAGGCGTGCTAACCGATTTCGCATACGCTAAAAATTAGCGTGCACTAAATGCTAAGGCGCCCATAGAATATAATGGATACCTTAGCATTTAGTGCGTGATAAATTGGTTAGCACGCCTTAATATAAGGACACAAATATTTCTTAATGGCTTATTTATAATTTATTTATCAGTTAAAAGTACTCTTAATCAACAAAATATTTCAGGCTTGTAGATGCAGTGTGTAACCTAAATTTGCATGCTTGGTAAGTTGAAGAAGGCGTATTTTAATCCTTAGGACACCATTCCCAGGATAAGCATTATCCAGTTCAAATCCATGTATACTTTCCCCTGAACTTTGTGTAGGCTGAGCCCGTCATATTGGACTTGCGAGATCTTTTCCAACTCATCTATGAATTGAAACAGAGGGAAGAAATGGAGAAAAAGGTGCAGAAAGATAAACAGTGTGAACAAGCGGTATATCAGGTATGAAAAGAAGCACCACAGCACAGACGAGCCAATGAATGACCACTAAAGCACAGGGCCAATCTCTGTTTGAAAGGATACTACGAAGGGCTGATGTGAAAAAGATCTGTAAATTACTGATGTGTAAATTTAGGTTTAACTGTGACAGTATAGAAAGTGCAAAACAGAAATGCCTTCTACAGAAGGGGGTCTCAAACTTTGACCCTTGCAAATCAGTTTGTCCCTCATGAATATGCCAGTGACGTATTTGCACACAACTGAGGCAGGGACATTTTTCATTTGTGTTCTGAATACAAATGCTGGCCTTGTAGAGATGCTAATTTACCCAGTTCTAGGCTGGAAACTTTTTTTTTTTTTGAAAACAAAAACAAAAAACTGTGGATACAGATGTTCTGGAGACAATTTATTGTACACTGACATATAAAAACATGAAAATTCAATGAAAAAAGTACAATGATAAAAAAATACAGTGGTAAAAATCCAACCGGACCCCATTGGTGGATTGTTTTCTCTCTGGATCATTGGGTCTCCCCATTTTTCTTTGCTGTGGAAACTTTTTTTTTCTCAGTACTGGTTTTGAGCGTAGATTCTACAACAGTGTGGGATTTGTAGTGCTGTGATCCTGCTCACTGCAAAAGTAGTACTACAAGTCCCATAATGCACCTGGACGGGGCGGTCAGAAATCCAGAACTGTCCCAAATTCTCTAGCCTGGAAGTAGGTAACTTGGCTTCTTTGGGTATGTAAATTGTTTTGAAGCTTCTGTAAAGAGCTGTATATCAAATTCCAATAAATAAAATAAATATAATTGTGGACATCCTGAAAAACCTGACTAGTTTGCAGCCCTCAAATACAATATATCGAGTGATCTGCCCTAGGTACCTCTAGTTATCTCATGGTACTGTGTGAATTCAATTTACTCTCCAAGGTTTTCACAACTTCCATTTCGTGTGACTTAGGGCCTAATTTAAATTTTCAGCAAAAGTAGAGTCATGCTTAAAAGCCTGCCATCACAATCTAGAAATAAAAACATCTTTTGCCTAAAGAATTATTTTCTCATCAGGACAAGAAAGGAGACAGCTTTTCCAGATAACAAAACGTATGTAAGTCCATTTTTTGTCCAGCGATCGCCGCATACATTTCTTCCTTTGCAGAAGAGCTGGCTTGCACAAACGTTCCTCCTTAGTTGCAAAAGAGAAACGATGGAGGTCTTTGGCCCTGTATTTTCCCGAAACTTAAAAATCCTACCCCAAGGGCTCAATTTTCAAAATAGCACTGTCTTAGCCATTCATATTATGGCCAGCTAAACATCTCCTTTATTGTCACTCCAAGGAGCCTAGGGTTTTTGGACAAAATTAGGCTGAAACCATACGTAGGTGACCAAAATGTAGCACCTATTGTAGATTTAGGGCTCCTTTTACGAAGGTGCGCTAGGGCCTTAACGCGCGGAATAGCGTGCGCTAAATTGCCCCGTGTGCTGGCCGCTACCGCCTCCTTTTGAGCAGGAGGTAGATTTTTGGCTATAGCGCATGCTAATCTGGTGCGTGCGCTAGAAACCCCTAGCGAATCTTCGTAAAAGGAGCCCTTAGACTTGGATATCTATTTTTAGTTGGCTAATACAGAAAATTAACACTTCAGGTCACTTAAAGTATGGCCACCTAGCAGCCAATGCCGAACCAAGGGAGAGGATTCATTTTGAGTATGAACACGGGATTTGAGCTTAAACTGGGTGAAGAGATGACGACTGGGGTGGGGAAGGGAGAATTCTTTTAAGATCTGGGCAGGTGTGAAAGGAGTTGAGGGATATCAGGTAGGTGAAGCGATCACTGATTCCAGATGCTGCAACAACTGGCTAGATTTAAACTAACTAGCCTTGTGTCTAAATTGAGCTCTTAAATTTTCTGCCCAGGTACAACGCAGCTTCTGGCCAGTGTATTTTTACTGCAGCTAAATTAAACCACCCAATCTCGTTCACATTTCAAAGGGGCTAACTCCAGGATTTAGATGATTCATTACTTTTAGAATGTACCCCCATACTTTGAGGAAAAAAGGCAAAAAAAACCAACAGCCCTTTCTAAATTAGGTCCTAAGTCATTTATATGATTTTTTTATCCTTCTAAATTCAGGAGCTCTGCAAGTGACAGAAAGCCTAGAGATTTTCGCATCTGGTTGTGCGTGAGTGTCTGCGTGTGTATGTGTGGGGGAGGGGAGCTATATATTTCCCAGCCTCTTATGAAAGTGCATGCATTCAATAGCAATCCATAAAGGTGTCAATGATGCAAAGGCTCTGCTTATCTTGATCAGAAATATGCAATAAGGTGCCACGAATGATAAGCAAAGAACTTAGACCACATCTGTGTAGCGACCTTAACTGCCGTCCACGTTCTCGAACCGCGCCTGCCTTTTTCCTTTGCTGTCCTTTGATTTCCAGCTCTGCTTCTCATATCTGTGCTGTTTCTCTTCCTTGCTTTTGTTTCTGCACTCCTTGACAAAGACCATTTTGGAAGAAGATGTGGAAGACCCCGTATACCAGGTAATTTATGAGTTCATGAAATGCAACATTTCCTAGAAGGCAGTGAAAGGGACACAGCTTGCTGCCAGCTCACGGCTAATAACAGAGTGCACTGAAAGTATAATTACCCCACTGAAGAGAAACAGTTAGAGAAAAATATGAGCAGAGGAGAAAGTATCTTCTTTCATTAGATATATTTGAAACACAGATCAAAGCGGTTGAAATAACGAGTCTATTCATCTTGCACAATCGAAAAGTCCAACTTTAAACCTTCACTTACATCATCGTTTAGAAAGCGTAAGGATTTGCTCTCTTGCCACTGAAAGGTATCTTGCAGAGATCTGATATGGCTCCTGGGGATATAAAAATGTAGCCGAAATAAGAAAGATTTTAGTTTGCCATGGTCCATGTTATATTCAGTGAAAGCAAATACTGAACTAGTGAATAAACCGGGAGCATTCAGATAGATTTACCACACATATACGTGTATATGAGAATTCTTACAAGATATGTGCATTCAAGCTAAACAACCCCCAAACATCAACATTTTCTTTATCATTTACCAAACCAAATGACAAGAGTGAACTAGAAAATGACATGGGGACAAACTTTTACTCATACCCGTGGGAACTCATTTTCCCGTCCCCGCAAGTTCTTTTCCTTTCCTGTCCCATTCCTGCAAGCTCCGTCCTCATCTATTAACTCCACAGGAAGCATTTCAATCCCCCGAAGTAACCCGCTCATCTATGTAACTCTTCCGGAAATGTCCAGATAACCTCTTATGTAATCCACCTTGAACCGCAAGGTAATGGCGGAATAAAAGTCACTAATGTAATGTAATCTGCATAAGCCTCAAACACTTTCAAATCATAAGTAGCAATATTCTAGAGCAGTGTTTCCCAACCCTGTCCTGGAGGACCACCAGGCCAATTGAGTTTTCAGGCTAGCCCTAATGAATATGCATGGAGCAGATTTGCATGCCTGTCACTTCCATTATATGCAAATCTCTCTCATGCATATTCATTAGGGCTAGCCTGAAAATCCGATTGGCCTTCTGGTCCTCCAGGACAGGGTTGGGAACCACTGTTCTAGAGCTCAGATTGTGATGTCATAATGCCTCATTCCACCAATGCCTAAGCTCCGTCCTCATCTGCACAAGCCTCAAACACTTTAAAATCATAAGTAGCAACATTCCAGAGCTCAGATTGTGATGTCATAATGCCTCATTCCACCAATACCTAAGCTCCTTCCTCATCTGCACAAGCCTCAAACACTTTCAAATCATTAGTAGCAACGTTCTAGAGCTCAGATTGTGATGTCATAATGCCTCATTCCACCAATGCCTAAGCTCTGTCTTCATCTGCACAAGGTTCAAACACTTTAAAATCATAAGTAGCAACATTCTAGAGTTCAGATTCTGATGTCATAATGCCTCATTCCACCAATGCCTAAGCTCTGTCCTCATCTACACAAGCCTCAAACACTTTCAAATCATAAGTAGCAATATTGTAGAGCAGTGTTTCCCAACCCTGTCCTGGAGGACCACCAGGCCAATTGGGTTTTCAGGCTAGCCCTAATGAATATGCATGGAGCAGATTTGCATGCCTGTCACTTCCATTATATGCAAATCTCTCTCATGCATATTCATTAGGGCTAGCCTAAAAATCCGATTGGCCTTCTGGTTCTCCAGGACAGGGTTGGGAACCACTGTTCTAGAGCTCAGATTGTGATGTCATAATGCCTCATTCTACCAATGCCTAAGCTCCGTCCTCATCTGCACAAGCCTCAAACACTTTCAAATCATAAGTAGCAACATTCTAGAGCTCAGATTGTGATGTCATAATGCCTTATTCCACCAATGCCTAAGCTCCGTCCTCATCTGTGTAATCCTCAAACATTTTAAAATCATAAGTAGCAACATTCTAGAGCTCAGATTGTGATGTCATAATGCCTCATTCCGCCAATGCCTAAGCTCCGTTCTCATCTGCACAATCCTCAAACACTTTAAAATTATAAGTAGCAACATTCTAGAGCTCAGATTGTGATGTCATAATGCCTCATTCCGCCAATGCCTAAGCTCTGTTCTCATCTGCACAAGCCTCAAACACTTGAAAATCATAAGCGCTCGAGGCTTGTGTGGTTAAGGCACAGCTTACAAGAATGGGGCAGGGACAGTGACAAAATTCACAGGGATGGGACAGGGAAATTGAGTTCCTGCGGGGACGGGGAACAAATTTATTCCCCGTGTCATTCTCTAGAGCAAACTTCAAATTGTGGATCATTTCATGTTGTTGTTTTTGCATGACTAAAAAAGTGTAACAAAAGGAACAAAGGGGGAATAAAACTTGCCTCGATACGTGGCAAACCAACAAGAAAAGGCAAGCGAGGTGTCTTAAAACAACCAACAGTCACATTTATCAGCATCAAAAGTCCCAGTATGTTTACTCGGCTGGATCACAGAGCTAAGGTCCCGATCGGTGGCGGCTGCAGCGTGGCGCGAGCGAGCGAGTGGCTGGGAAGAGCCCCAAAGAGAGAGAGATGACAACTTCTGAAAGACAAGGACCCGGTACCTCTTCTGATCTTAATGCTATTTTTCCTGGCGGAGTAGCCTAATTCTTAGAACACGCGCTGAGAAACACTGAAGCCCAGTTCAATTCCCACAGCAGCTCCTGTGGCTTGGCTTTACTTGTTTGTCCCCTGAAGAAGGCATTCCAGTTTGCCGAAACTGAGATCCTACCCTGTTTCCCCGATGGTAAGACACTGCCTTATTTTTTTTGGAAGGCCAAAATATGCTCTAGGGCTTATTTTCGGGGGGATGCCTTATTTACATTTTTTTCTAAAAAGGGGGGGCTGTCTTATTTGACGGCTGAAGAATCGGTCGGCCGAAAAATCGTACCGTGTATGGCCAGCTTTATCCATCCTACCATATATTGTACCATTTAATGTCCCCAATGTTCTCCATCAGGGAAACACAGTAAAGAGATTATTCTGTAGTGCAGCATCAGAGGGGACTTGACAATGTGAAACCATTGTTTATATACCGTATGCATTTTAAACAGGCTTTATATACAGTAAGTGGTATTGCTCACAGCAAAAGAAACCTGTCTGCGTGTCTCACTTTTGGATGTTCTGGCCGTGAACAAACTCCTGCAGTCTCCGTTAGGGAGGGATGAGGGAAGCTGCCTGTGTTTCCTTGCGCGCGCTGCAGTCCTGTCACTTCCTCCTCTTCACTTCATGACGAGGCGCGGCACGCAGCCATGGAGGCAAATACGGTAGACGGAGGGACCACACGGAGTCACCCACCGTACCACCCGATTCGGGTAAGCGCAGGTATCGGTGGGTGGCTTATTTGCGGGGGGGTGCCTTATTTTACATTTTTTTCTAAAAAGGGGGGGCTGTCTTATTTGATGGCCCTGCCTTATCATCGGGGAAACAGGGTAGTCGGGACCTTAGCTCTGTGATCCAGCCGAATAAACATACTGAGACCTTTAATGCTAGTAAATATGACTGTCGGTTGTTTTAAGACACCTCGCTTGACTTTTCTTGCTGGTTTGCTGAAAAAGGTGTAACAAACACTAATTAGACCATTTTGTGACACATTTGCTGCCACATGCATAAGTTCTGTGCCTAGGTTTGATTCCAAAATTATCCCAGCCAAACTTACACGGTAGATTTGCTGCCCATGCTTTATACCAGGGGTGTCCAACCTTTTAGCTTCCCTGGGCCGCATTGGCCGAAAAAAAAATGTTTCTGGGGGCCGCACAAAGGCGCAAACACTGCAGCAAGACAGAGGAGGGAGCCGGCGAGACGGTAAACACCCAGGGGCAGCAGAGGAAAACACTGCATCACCCTCGACCGGGGCAGCACAAAATACTTCACGGGGCCACATGCGGCCCTTGGGCCGCAGGTTGGACACCCCTGCTTTATACAATGTAAATTGTGCATATAAATGACCTTCCCCAGCCCATGTTCTGAGGAATGCAAGTAAAACAATGTCTATTTGGGCTTTTGTGCATGTTTTTATCTACGAGTACATGTTGAGAAAACAATTTTATAAAAGAACATTTTTGCATTACTCAGACATTTAGCCCACAGCAGTATGTGACTTATAAGTTGCATCCAGCCACTGGCTGACCTAACTCAAGTATGTCCACTGACCAGGAAGTTAAGTGGGCAGCAGCCCATATTCAGAGCTCAGAGCATAAAGAAAAGGCAGCTGTTTTGCTGGACTGTCATTGGCCCCTTTTTACAAAGCTGGCCAGCCAAGTGCCACGTGGCAAATGCTCCGACAGCCATTCAATTCCTATGGGCGTCAAAACATTTACCGTGCCACCGACTTTTGTAAAAGAGGGGGTTTATGAGGGTCTTAGCCAGTGGGCCAAATATCACTGCTAACCAGCTTAATTGGCACTCTGCCCTAATCTATCTAGTTAGTTGGCCAGTTAGCGGAGGTATTCAGAGAGATTATTCCCTTAAATGTCGATGAATATTAGAGGCCAACTCGTTCAATCAGGTTAAAGTGGGCTGGTGCCTCTCCTGCCTGGCATAACTCTTTTGAATATTGATCCCTTCATTTATAATCTTCTCGCTGAGATTTTAGAACAAGCTAAATTGTTGGTATGCAATAAAATATTAAAAGATTTTTCCTGCACACCCCTAATTTGTTATTTATACCCAGAGCATACCACTAACATTTTAGAAACCCATGTAAAATAGAAAATACCCAGCACCTTTCAAAATTCCAGAAGCATTTGCCATGCACTTGCCATATATACTTGAAAATAAACCAAGATTTATAGGCCCAAAAATGAGGGTCTTGGTTTGTTTTCAAGTCTGTGCCTACCCACCCCCCTCCTGGACCTGTTACAAGCCTCCCTAAGGTCCTGCCGTAAACCCCGGTGGTCTAGCGGTGAACTGGGACAAGAGGGATCCCTGCTGACTCTGAAACACCCCACTTCCTTCCCGCCTTCCAAATCTCTAGAAAACCTACCTTGAAAGTCCCAGTGGCCCAGCAGTGAACCATGGCAGGAGCAATCTTTTTACACTCCTACCCCGGCTCACCGCTGGCCCACCAAGGCTTTCAAGGTGGGTTTTCTAGAGGTGGGGAAGGTGGGATAGTTCAGAGTCAGCCAGGACAGAAGGCGGAAGGGATCCCTCCTGTCCTGGGTCACCGCTGGACCACCAGGGCTTACGGCAAGCCAAGAGAAAGGCCTGAAAGGCATCAGGGGAAGGAGAGGAACAGGATACAGAGCCAGGCAGGAGAGGGGAGGGAGGGAAGGGGACTAGGTGCAGAGCTTGGCAGGGCACAACACTTGAATATAAAGCCTCGGTTTATATTCAAGTTAACCTTTTCTACCCCTTTATAGAAGGAAAAAAAGATTACCTCGGTGCATATTCGTATGGGTTTATATTTGAGTATATACGGTAAAATTAACAAATACTTAGGGGGTAGTTATGAAAGTGTGTTAAAGGGTAACATAAGATTTTTGTGTTAAAAGGTAAAAATCTACATTATTTACCCTTAATGCACATTAGTTTACCGCAAAGCATACTGCATAATAATGGGATGTAATCATGAAAATACATGCTACGACCAGTGTCCCCTCTAAGCGGGCGGGTGGTGTGAGCAAAATTTTTTCCCCGGGCGCTAAAAATATCGGGCGCCAGCGCCAACTCGCCCGATTCTCCTCTCGCCGCGGCCTGCCATCTCCGTACGCCGTGCGCTGTGACGTGACATTGTGCGCTGCGAGGCAATATTTTGTGCGCCAGCGCACGCCAGCGCAGCTTAGAGGGAACACTGGCTACGACTATTACTTCTCTCATTTCTATAGCGCTGAAAGACATACTCAGTGCAGTACATTCAACATGTAATAGACAGTCCCTGCTCAGAAGAGCTTGCAATCTAATTAGGACAGACAGACAGAACAAATGGGACAGACAGGGGTTGGGGAGTTTCTTGCAGAGAGAATGATAGATATCATACGGTGAATGGGAGTTAGGAGTTGAAAACAGCCTCGTAAAAGTTGTCTTTTAGCTTGAATTTGAATACTAATAGAGATATAGCTTGCTGTATTGACTCAGACAGTCTGTTTCAGGCACACGGTGTAGCAAGATAGAAGGGACGGAGTCTGGAGTTTGCAGGTGAGGAGAAGGGTACAAATAAGAGAGACTTGTCCGATGAACAGAGTTAATGGGGGGGGGGGCGTAAGGGGAAATGAGGAGAGATATTAAAGGGTTTTCTAGAGGTGAGGAAGGTGGGATAGGAGAAGGGTACAGATAAGAGGGACTTGTCTGATGAACAGAGTTAATGGGGGGGGGGAGTAAGAGGAGATGAGGAGAGATATTGAGGGGTTTTTCTAGAGGTGAGGAAGGTGGGATATTCAAAGAGTCAGCCAGGACAGAAGGTGGAAGGGATCCCTCCTATCCTGGGTCACCGCTGGACCACCAGGGCTTATGGCAGGCCTGGAGAAATGCCTGCAAGGCATCAAGGGAAGGAGGGGGACAGGGTACAGAGCCAGGCAGGGCAGAGGAGATATTCTGTTTCAGATACGTGGCGTAGCAAGATAGATGGGATGGAGTCTGGAGTTTGCAGGGGAGGAGAAGGGTACAGATAAGAGGGACTTGTCCGATGAACAGAGTTAATGGGGGGGGGGGGGCATAAGGGGAGATGAGGAGAGATATTGAGGGGCTGCGGAATGAATGCACTTATAGGTCCGTAAGAGGAGTTTGAACTGTTTTCGGAAATGGATGGGGAGCCAATGATGTAACTTGAGGAGAGGGGGTAAGGTGAGCATGGTGGCTCTGGTGGAAATATAAGTCGTGCAGCAGAATTTTAGACAGATTGAAGGGGAGAGAGGTGGTTGAATGGAAGACCTGAGAGAAGCAAGCTGCGGTAATCTAAGCAAGAGGCGATGAGAGTGTGGATAAAGGTTTTGGCAGTGTGCTCCGAAGGGAGAGGTTGGATTTTGATACTATTATAGAGGAAGAAGCTCAGACTGTAGTGGTTTGTTAGATTTGAACGGAGAAGGAGAGAGAGGATTCAAAGATGGCCCTGAGGTTGCGAGCTGACAAGACAGGGAGGAGGAGAGTGTTGTCCACAGAAATAGAGAATGAGAGAAGGGGGAGGCGGAAAGGTGGAAAGATAAGGAGCTCAGTCGTAGCCAAATTCAGTTTTAGGCGGCAGTGTCGGACAGGCAGGCTGAGACTCAGACCTGGATTCCTGTAGAGATATCTGGTGTGGAGAGGTAGATCTGGGAGTCGTCAGCATAGAAGTGACACTGAAAACCATGGGAGGAGATCAGTGAGTATAGATGGAAAAAAAGGAGAGGTCGCAACAGAACTGCACTATGGTCCTCGTCTGTGGTAGCGAGTCTCAACATAGCAAACGTGACGCAGCCTATAGGAATTGAATGGGCCACGTCACGTTTGCTACAGCTTTGTAAAAGGGGCCCTTCATTTGTTTTTGTCTCCTTGAAGAAAAAAACAAGCCCCCACCACCATGGTGCTAATCCTTCACCAGTCTCCTCATCCTTATATCCCTTTTATGGCAGCAGAGCAGAAGTGATCCCCTGTTTTGTCTAGTCTGCTGGTGCAATTTTACAAAATGATGTCAACTGACCCGAGGCCCAAGCCAGTCTGAATTTTTGTCCTACATGCCAACCAATCATTTTGCATGGATGGCAGCCATTTTGAAAAACCGAACTGGCATAGTAGAGGCAACTAGAAGTCACCCGTGCTCCGTAAAGACACTGCTGCCATGAATGAGGTAAAAGGGAGCCTGAGCTGCTTCCTGAGGGGGTGGGGAGGGGAACTGGTAGAATGACTTTGATGTTAAGGGTTTCTTGGCAGCAGGGAAAAGTGGCCAGGGAGACCTGACGTTGTTTTCTGTTGCCGTTATTTAAATTTTGTTTCGCCTACATAGTGAAATAAAATGTAAAAGTTAGAAACATAAACAAAATGAAAAATGTATCAGTATGTACCCTTACTTTATAGCAAGCCAGTTATACTTGGCTGCTGATTTTACTGTGTGTATCACTTGCTTGTGACTTTGTATCTGACCTTCCCAAACTTCTTTGTGTTTTCCTTCTGTCTGACATTTGCTCTTTTCCCCACTGGCTGCTGATGTAATAGTATATTGTGTTTGAGGCGGGACATGAACCAATCCGTGATCCTGATATGGAAGAAAACATTTACCAGGTACACAGTTGCTGCCTGCCTTGTGACTAGTGAATGTGGAACCGAATGAACATCCCCGAACGTTATTGCATGCAGAGCATGAATGTCAAGTCCTCCCGTGCTTCAGTTTTACCAAAACCTAGGGCTTGATTTACTGGTGGCACAAAATGTTGCAAGTATTTTTCAGGATTAAAAAAATAAAAAAGCTTTTTGCACAGCGTCCTGGTTAGCTTAACAATCTTAGTGCATCAGAAGCCAGGATTCTTAAACTGGCAAAATATCTTTCCATTAGAAAAGAGCCTGTGGTCTTTCAGGACCCAATATTCAACATGATTTAACTAGCCATGAGCAGCTCCTGGTCAGTTTAAAAATTACTTGTTCATGGCTAACTGGTCGTTAATCAGCACTTAACTAGTTAGTGACAATGAAAAGGTCTGGTTAGTGCCCAACATGAAACTGGATATTTTGGGGTTTTCTGGAGGTGGTGTCAATACTTGACTAGTTAAGTGACGCAGTGGCATACCAAGGTGGAAGCCCATAAGAGGGTGCTCCAAGTGAAGGCCGGCGTCATGGTCCAACACCGGGAACATCTTCCGGCAGCAGCAGCATTCACAATTTGCTGCTCTGCCAGCATCAGGCCTTCCTCTCTGCCGGGTCCTGCCTTTGCGAAAACAGGAAATAGGCGGGACCCAGCAGAGAGGAAGGCCCAATGCAAGCAAGAGCAGTGAGTTCTGAACAATGCGCTGCCGGCTGGGGAGTGACAAAGAGATAAAGGGGAAGAAAAATGCTGCACTCGATTGGGAAGAGGGAGGGAAGGAGAAGGAAGACCAGGGAAGGGGAGGAGAGAAAGATGCCAGACCATGGGGAGGGAAGGGAAGGAGACTGAGATGCCAGAGCATGGAGGGAGAGGGAGAGATGAAAGAAGGAGAGGAGAGCATGGAGGCATGGAGGAAAGGAAGCAGATGCCAGACCATGGGGTGAGTTGGGGTGGGAAGGATGGTAGGAAAAGAGAAGAGAGAGATGCCAGACCATGGGGTGAGTTGGGTAGGAAGGAAAGAAGAGAGAGATGTAAGAGCATGGGGGAGGAAGTGGGGACAGAGAAAAATGGAAGGAACAGAGAAAAAGGGTAGACGGATAGAATGGAGAGTGAAGAGAAGAGGAAAGCAGAAACCAGAGATGACAAAAAGGTAGAAAAAAGATTATTTTTGTTCTTGCTTTAGAATAAAGTATTATTGTAGCTGTATTGATAAACATGTATAAAAAGAAAATGGAAATAAAGAAATCATTTTATTGAACTAATTTTAATACATTTTTTACTAACTTTTGCAGACCAAAATCCCCTCCTCAGGCAGTGGCATACCAAAGGGTTACTAAAAGTATTTTTTTATATGGGGGATTGTTAAAAATGATTGGCCCTGGGTGTCACAAACCCTAGGTACACCACTAAAGTGCCAATATTCAACACTTAACTGTCCAGATTAACTACATAAAAGTCAATCCTATATCTGTGCAATAATCCATAGCAGGTTAAGTGCTGAAAATTGCACTTAACCTGCTATGAGTTAGCTGGCTCCTCAAACCTGGAAATTCAGGGCTCCTTTTACAAAGCTGCAGTAATCGCTCTGATGCCCATAAGGATTTAATGGGCATTTGCCGCACGGCAGCCGCTACCACAGCTATGTAAAAGGGGGGGGGAGGGGTCAATGCTGATGCCCAGACATGGCCTTGCATTCAATTTCCGGGTTTAACACCAGCAGCAGTCAGCAAAACGGTGTTTGCTGCCAACTGAATATCAGGCCCACAAGGTTTATGTCGGATTTGTTTCATGAGCTCAGAATGAAAACATTCCTGAAGAAACAGTGACCGGGGAGGGTGCATGCAACCATTTAAGTTTTAATAATAACCCTTCAACAGTATAATAATAATAATAATAACTTTATTTTTATATACCGCCAGCTATCTTGCGACTTCTAGGCGGTTTACAGTAAAAGAGATTGTGAATACAATGAAGAAAATGTAAATACAATAAAGAGAGGCTTTACGTACAATGAATTAAAGAGTTTAGCAGTATACTTCTCGTACAATGACTTATAAAGTAAAGCAGGTTACATCTGATAATATTAATAATAATAATAATTTTAACAACAGTTTGTGTGTTGTAAGGCCCGGAAGTGCCAAGCTGTTTGTTCAGAAGTAGAAGTATTCCGTGACTTGAATAGAGTGTTCGTAGATAGTGATTAGGGGTTGGGGTTAACAGTTTGCGAGTTTAGTTATGTGATGGTGTTACGAGGGGGTTGATGTTCCGGTTCGTTGCTTAGGTGTTTCAAGAATAGGTAAGTTTTTAGGTGTTTCCTGAATTCTTCATAGTTGTTTGTGTGTGCTATGAGTTTTTCTAGGTCTTTTCCCCATATGGCTGCTTGATATGATAGCAGTTGTTGATGGTATCTCTTATATTTGCACCCTCTAGCCGGTGGGGAAACAAATTTCATGTGTGTTTTTCTTTCGTGTCTGTTGGTTGGGAATGAGAAGAGATCTGTGATGTATTTTGGGGCTAGGCCATTTAATACTTTGAAGCAGAGACATCCTAGCTTGAACTTTGTGCGCGCCTCCATCGGCAGCCAGTGTAGGAGTCGGTAAGAAGGGGTTATGTGATCTGACTTCTTCAGCCCGAAAATCATCCTGACTGCTGCATTTTGTATCAGTTGTAGTCTTTGCATTTGCTTCTGGGGGATCGTCAGATGGGTGATGTTGCAATAGTCCAGGTGGTTTAGTATTAGGGATTGTACTAGCATTCTGAAAGCTGAAGTGTGGAAGTACGCCTTAATGGATTTAAGTTTCCAGAGAGTGAAGAACCCTCTTTTGATTAAGGAGTCTATGTGGTCCTTCATGGTTAGGCTTTGGTCTAGTATTACTCCTAGGATCTTCATCGTTGGTTGAATGGGGTAGTATCTCCTGCAGTCAAATGTAAGACATTGAAAACATAACTAATCCAAAACCATCTCAATGTCCTTGATGTTCCTTTAATTTTCTTTTAAACTTTTTTTAGGCCTCAGACTAGCCATTAGGTGCTACGCATTTCTATGGTCACCAAACAAACTTATGGCAATGGGCATCCTCATTAGCCTCATTATATATTTTTTCACATTTTTCTTATTTAAAGTGCTCAGTGCTATTTTTCTTTAGTGTCTCATATAACTTAATTCTTAAAATTATTATAACTTAATTACATAGTAACATAGTAGATGACGGCAGATAAAGACCCGAATGGTCCATCCAGTCTACCCAACCTGATTCAATTTAAATTTTTTTTTTTTTTTCTTCTTAGTTATTTCTGGGCAAGAATCCAAACCTTTACCCGGTCCTGTGCTTGGGTTCCAACTGCTGAAATCTCTGTTAAGACTTACTCCAGCCCATCTACACCCTCCCAGCCATTATCTTAAGTCAGTCTTGCCTCGTACTATCATCGGGAAGGTGATCTCAATAAGCATTATACAGATTGGGTTGGTGCGAACAAGTTTGAAAAGGGGGGGACTTTTCTTGAAACAGCCAGAAGGCGAAACATGTCGGAATGACAGGTCCCTTCCCGATGATAGTACGAGACAAGACTGGCTTAAGATAAGTCAATTAAGTTATAATAATTTTAAGAATTAAGTTATATGACACACTAAAGAAAAATAGCACTGAGCACTTTAAATAAGAAAAATGTGAAAAAATATATAATGGGGCTAATGAGGATGCCATTGCCATAAGTTTGTTTGGTGACCATAGAAATGCATAGCACCTAATGGCTAGTCTGAGGCCTAAAAAAAGTTTAAAAGAAAATTCAAGGAACGTCAAGGACATTGAGATGGTTTTGGGTTAATAACAACCCAGCATAGAGACAGAAATGGATCAGTCAGTTTAAAAGGACCCACTCTAAATAATTTATTCAGATAACTTGGAGGCTCTGCCGTTGGCGTTCATTGTAGGTGGCTGTTGGCATAACTGCAAAACCTTATTGCAAGTTCGTAAACAGGTTCCCTAATAATATTGGTTAGCACACCTTTTATCAAGGCGCGCTAACCGATTTTGGCGCGCGCTAAATGCTAAGATGCCCATAGAAATACGGATATCTTGGCATTTAGCGTGCACTAATCTTTAACGTGTGCTAAATCGATTAGCACACCTTCATAAAAGGACCCCCAAATTAGCTTCAGTTAACAGACATTGCCTACCATGAACCATCTTGCCTCTCACCCATTCCGATTATGTGTTTACAGCACAGGTTAAATTGTACGGCAAAATCAAACGATGAAACAATCGCCCGTGAAACAGAAAAGTGCGTTTTAATGTGATGCCTAGCAAACCAAGGCACCGCAACGGAAAAAGTGGATCGCCTATACAAAGCATAAGTGCGGAGGGGCTTAGTGGTACAGCTGCTGTCTCTGCGCCCAGAGGTCGTGGGATCAAGTCCTAGGGCTGCTCCTTGTGTCCATTATAGGCTCTGGACGCATTAGCGTTTAGCACGCACTAAAACCGCTAACGCGCCTTAGTAAAAGGATCTCTTAATCCTCCATTGCCTCAGTATTTGTATATAAGAACATAAGAATTGCCGCTGCTGGGTCAGACCAGTGGTCCATCATGCCCAGCAGTCCGCTCACACGGCGGCCCTCTGGTCTAAGACCAGCACCCTAACTGAGACTATCCCTACCAACGCACGCTCTTGTTCAGCAGAAACTTGTCTAACTTTGTCTTGATTCCTTGGAGGGTGTTTTCCCCTATAACAGCCTCCAGAAGAGCGTTCCAGCTTTCTACCACTCTCTGGGTGAAGAAGAACTTCCTTACGTTTGTACGGAATCTATCCCCTTTTAACCTTAGAGGGTGCCCTCTCGTTCTCCCTACTTTGGAGAGGGTGAATAACCTGCCCTTATCTACTAAGTCTATCCCCTTCAGTACCTTGAATGTTTCGATCATGTCCCCTCTCAATCTCCTCTGTTCGAGGGAGAAGAGGCCCAGTTTCTCTAATCTTTCGCTGTACGGCAGCTCCTCCAGCCCCTTAACCATCTTAGTCGCTCTTCTCTGGTTGTATAACTGTAAAGAAGCAGTATACAAATCCATTTCCTCTCCCATATATAAACTGTTTTTTAAAATTTTTTTATTGATTTTCAAAATTTCAAAAGTGCAATACAACAAATGCAACGTATAATGATACAATAAAAGCACATCCAACTTACACATGTTCATAATCAACCATTTTTCCCGACCCACCCAATATTTATCCAATAAAACACAAAAACATATATTACCACAAAAAAACTTTACCCTATTCTAAATAATGATATCTTCCCAACCATCCCAAGCGTAGAAATTTAAAAATCAATTTATGACATAAATAACCTCCGTTCCCCCTCCCACCCTTCCCTGGATATGTATTAAAATAAACAAAAATTGACTCTCATTCAACAAATTATAATGAGGTAACTTAAGACGTCTATGGGCCTCATATCAATTTAAATATACTACCATGCCCCAAAGTCTCAGCATTTATCCTTTCAAATCTATAACTAGAGCAAAGACTTGCCCACCAGAACGAACCATATAGAAAGTTTTGTTAGGATTTACTTTTGTGACTATTTAAATGTAAAAGCAAAAAATGGATCTGGCTCTGCAGAGTGAGCGGCCTTTGTCAGTAAGAGGCATTGTACTGAAAGGCCTATTCACTAAATTGCCTTAGCTGTTAGCATGGAAATTAGAACACCCTAACAATGAATGCAGGCACCACATTAGCAGTTAATGCAACTTCTTGGTAATTAACATGAATTATCTGCTGTATTAACAATTAACACAGAATAGGTGTATTACAGTTAATATGGTGGAAATTACCAGCAGATAAAGAGGACGGCAAAATTGTAGCCTCTGCGTTGCAGACACTGTTCAGCTTTTCTCCATGTTTATTTATTTAATTATCTATATTCCACTTTTGGCCTAAGGCTAAGTGGTTTCCATTCAGGTACTCAAACATTTTTCCCGGTGTCTGTCCCATTGGACTCACACCCTCTCTATTGCACCTGGGGCAATGGGGGGATTAATAATAATAATAATAATAGTTTATTTTTATATACCGCCATACCCGGGAGTTCTAGGCGGTTCACATCAATCAAATAGATATTTAAAATTGAAATCATCTAAAATTTCGGCAAAGTTAAAAGCTTACAGTGGGAAGATAAAAACAATTTAACATGAGATAACAATTATAAGTATGTAATAAGATACATTAGGTTGCCAGTCTATTGAATAATTGCGTTTTTATCTGTTTTCTAAAATCAAAGATAAGAGGAAGCTTCTAACGCAGTTTTGGCAAGCCATGTATTCAGTGTGGCCGCCTGAAAAGAAAAGGTTCTGTCGAGGAACCTTTTGTAATGACAGGACTCGGACACGAGGTCATGTACTGAAACTGAGGGGCAACAGGTCCAGGACAAATATCAGGAAGTTCTTTTTCACACAGCGAATGGTGGACACTTGGAATGCTCTCCTGGAGGAGGTTGTGACGGAAACCACCATTCTGGGATTCAAGGGCAAGTTGGATGCATACCTTCTTGCAAATCACATTGCAGGATACGGGTCTTTATCAGGCAACACCTAGCTTGGCCGCCGCGCTTGCGGGTCACCTTACTAGATGGACCCAATGGTCTGATCCGGTGAAGGCATTTCTTATGTTCTTAGGATTTTATTGAGGGATATGCAAACAAGTGTACTCTTCGAGAGCTCTTATTAATGTAATTCAGAATAAAATGAGGGGTGAGAGAGCCTGGTAGCAGATACATGAAAATTTCAATAAGACTCTGGATTCCAATGGCAGCCAATGAAGCTTTTGATAGAATGGAGTAAACATAGAAACATAGAAAATGGTGGCAGAAAAGGGCCATAGCCCATCGAGTCTGCCCCTGCCAATTATCCGCCCCC
Source organism: Geotrypetes seraphini (assembly GCF_902459505.1). Classification (NCBI taxonomy): domain Eukaryota; kingdom Metazoa; phylum Chordata; class Amphibia; order Gymnophiona; family Dermophiidae; genus Geotrypetes; species Geotrypetes seraphini. The sequence goes on from NC_047095.1 coordinate 53,910,603, forward strand.
CCCTGAATTTACTCCCTTAAAGATCCCACGTGAGCATCCCATTTTCTCTTGAAATCCATCACGTTGCTGGCCTCTATTACCTGCAGTGGGAGTCTGTTCCACTGATCCACCACTCTTTCGGTGAAGAAGTACTTTCTGGAGTTGCTATGAAACTTCCCTCCCCTGATTTTCAGCGGATGCCCTCTGGTGGTCGAGGGACCCACGAGACAGAAAATATTATCTTCCGACTCGATGCGACCCTTGATGTACTTGAACGTTTCAATCATGTCTCCCCTCTCTCTTCGTTCCTCAAGTGAATACAACCGCAACTTTTTTAGTCTTTCTTCATACGTTAGATCCTTGAGCCCCGAGAACATCCTGGTGGCCATTCGCTGAACTGACTCGATCCTCAGCATGTCCTTACGGTAATGTGGTCTCCAGAATTGAACGTAGTACTCCAAGTGAGGCCTCACCATGGATCTGTACAACGGCATGATGACTTCAGGTCTCCTGCTGACAAAACCTCTACGGATACAACCCATCATTTGTCTTGCCCTGGAGGAAGCTTTCTCCACCTGATTGGCAGCCTTCATGCTCCCATTTTTTTAAACCAAAAATAAAACGAACAGCCATATTCTGAACTACTCTCAACTTTTTGAGAATTTTCTTTAAAGCACCCAAATATATGATGTTACAGTAGTCCAGAATACTTAAAATGGAAGATTGAGTTAACAAGCGAAAAGAGGCTTCATCAAAGTACTTCTTGATGGTGCGGAGCTTCCAAAGCACTGAAATGCTTTTTTTAAATATTAAATCTGAATGTTTTTCCAATGTGAGGTGTTTATCCAAAGTTACTCCCAATATTTTTAAAGATTGTTCGATAATGTAATCCATCCCATTTACACGTATCATTGTTTCTTTGATTTTATCATTGGGAGTTGCTAAAAAAAAATTTGGTATTTTCTGAATTTAAGTGACTTGTCCAGGGTCACAAGGGATGTTCCTTTTGGAGCCTAGTTAATTTCTACAAAATATTTTATTATCCACAAATGTGCCTCTAATCGTTGAGTGGCTACTGTCCTGGACCCCTGAGGAAAGCATCTTTAGCCGAAACACGGTCCATGTTGTGTCCTCTCCAGTTTGTGCACATGTGGATTTTTAATGAGTCTTCTTATTGGTTGAATAAACGCCTGCGTCAAGAACATCTTCCCCACAGTTTCTTTTGCTGTTGAAGGTTTTTTTTTTTTTTTTTTACTTTAACTCTGAATGCAAGAGATAACACGGGGCAGTTAACATCACCTGAGTATGTGCAGACATCCATATCATTTTATCTGCCGTTCAGTTAGCTCACAATGAAGCATTTTTCTCTGCATTAACTGAATGGAAATTGTTGAAAACACCCTCAGCGTTTAACTCGGAGGCTTTGCTGTTAGCATTCATCGTAACTGGCTGTTAGTTTGCATAACTGCAAAACCTTACTACAAGTTAGCTTCAGACCTACAATTCAAAAGAACCTAACCAGTCTTAAGACCTGAACTCTACCCAATAACATGATTTGTTTCAGGAAGTTAACAGGGTAGTATAAAGAACTACAACAAAGGAGATAAGGTAATGCCTATTTTTTTTTATTGGACTAGCTCAATGCATTTTATGATGAGCTTTCGAAGGTATCTTACCTCTCACCCATCTAACTGTGTGTTCCAGGCAAGTTAGAACAGTTTAAATTATTATAATAAATCCAAATCAAATGATACATACAACAAAGCAATCATCTATAAAACGGAAAATTGCAATCTGCTATGATGCCTTGCAAACCAAAGCAAAGCAACTCAAAAAGTGAATCACCTATACAAAACATATATGATTTTCTGATAGGATTTACTTGGTTGGGAATAGTTTACTCTGTGCAAACCTACTAACATAGTAACATAAGAACATAAGAACTGCCATCTCCGGATCAGACCTTCGGTCCATCAAGTCCGGCGATCCGCACACGCGGAGGCCCCGCCAGGTGTACACCTAGTAAATGACGGCAGATAAAGACCTGAACGGTCCATCCAGTCTGCCCATAAGTTATACCCATTTAAAAAAATACATGATTAAATCAACTTGTCTCTTCTTTGATATTTCTGGGCCACAGACTGTAAACTCTGGTTCCAAATGCTGAAGCTGCCGTCCAAGCTCACTCCAGCCTATCCAACCATCCCGTTGTTTGCAGGACATCTACCGTAAAATCTGGCCAGTAACATTCTCATGTCCAAATCAGTGGAGTTCCCATTTCAAGTTTCAAGTTTTTATTGGTATTTGATGAATCGCTTATTCAATTTGCTAAGCGATGTACAATTTTCTAAAAAAAAACATAGTTATAACATCCAATAAAATAACAAGAGTCTTACAGGTTAAACCAACATGAGTCAGGGAGGAGAGAAGGGAAAAGTTACAATTCTTTCTTAGAGAGAATAAACACAAAGGGGAAAAACAAAAGGGAGGGTAAAGGGTTAAAGTGTTTAGTTGTATAACTAAAGTTTAACTGTTAAAAGCGTCTTTAAAAAGATAGGTTTTTAAGGATTTTTTTAAAAGATCCTTTTCTTCTCTAATATATTGAGGTAATGAGTTCCATAATTGAGGAGCCATTACAGAAAACATATCGTGTCTTCTAGTGCCTACAATTTTCAGGGATGGAATAGTTAGGAGATTTTGAGAAGTGGATCGCAAAGATCGTGAAGTATTAAGAGGAGTGAGCATTCTGGATATGAATTGAGGTTCGTTATAAATTAGCGTTTTATAAACTAAAAGTAGTAACTTAAAGGTGATGCGATGGCTAATTGGCAGCCAGTGGGAATCAATCATTAGGGGCGTAACGTGACCAGCCCGTCCTACACCGAATCACCATATATGAGACACAGACCGTGCAGGTCTGTCCAATACCGGCCTTAGTTCTTTACTTTACATCCTGCGTTTTCCAATTAGAGATCCTCTATTTTTATCCCACCCTTTTTTGAATTCCATCGCCGTTTTCCTCGCCTACAACTTTCAGAATATATGTATCCTAAGTTTAAGAAATGCATCATGTGCCAGACCTTATAATATGGGGAAAAAAACATTGATTTTAAGCCTCATCTCTTCATCCTATACCATTTCGCTTTGCCGTTTTCACAGTTGGTCATTTGCAAGGCAGCTTTTAATAGCTATATGAGTAGCGCTGTTTCATTCTTAAATAAATACACTATACATTTCGTATCTTTCATTAAAAGCAGTTTAATAGATTGTCCTGCTAGATTAAGTGATAACCCCTCCTGGTTCCCTTACAAAGGAATATAAGTCTCTTTTGGCCTGAATGAAAATAAGCTGTGGCCTTTACGAGGCAGGAGGCATTTGTTTTCAGTCTTAAGCTATTAGAGTTAGTAGCACTTTTTTTACAACTGTGAAAGAGCTTTATTTATTTATTTTTTTTTACGATAGGTATAAAAGTTTAAGGTAAACAGAGCAGTGTTATATTGAGAACAAGCTGCAGGGAACTTGGCAGCTGGCTATTAAGACCACAGAATACTTGGATGAAAGCTGCATCCCGATTGGTCATTCTCAGCCACAAACCAGAGATTAGAATATAGCAAGTGAGGTAGCTCCTTGAACTGAGTTGTCTGCGCGATTTTGTCCGCGTGCGATTGTCTTGCACGCTTTTGACCTGTCACCCAATTTGGCTGCCAAATGTAGCTGGCTAGTGCTTTAAATTTTTGTGGATAGTCAGCTTGCTGCTAGCCACTAAGCACAAATATTCAGCGTCCATCTCACCCTGAATATATTAGTGCTTAGCTGGCTAAGTGCTGTTTAACCCGCTAAGAGCTATTCCTGGCCAGTTAAATAGCACTGAATATATATTTTTGGGAGGTGGTATGTCATGGGCAGGGAGTGGATTTGGAAACAACATCCAACTAGCATATTCACATTGGCACATGCCAGCTAGTCAGTTTAGACTTAACACAGGAATAGGATTACCTTAGTTCAGAAAGGATGTTGGAGTGCATAGGGATTCGGTTGGCCCATGTGCCTAAGGCCCTGCCCATAGGAGGGACAGAGGGACATTAGGCAAATGGCCCAATTCCGGTTGGCCCAGGTGCCTAAGGCCTCTCCTATGGGTGGGGTCTTAGATGCCTGGGCCAATCAGGCCCTAGGCCCCTCCCCAGTGCATCCCACAATGCACCGGGAAGGGGCAGGCCCACCATTCAGAGGAAGATAACATCTATTAAGGTTGGGGAGGTTCTCCATCATGTGGACCAGTCCCAAAAAACAAGCTACTTCCAATCAGTGGTGTAGTAAAGGGGGGGGAACAGAGAGGGTGGTCCACCCCAGGCATCATCTTGGTGAGGGTTCAGGCACCCATCCTCCCTCTGCCCCCCCCCCGCTCTGTCCTCCCTTTGTCCTCCACTCTGTTCCCCCACTTCTTCCCTGCTTCCCCGCTACCCTGTGTGTGCGTGCCGCTTCCCTTCCCCCATACCTCTGTAACGCTCCCAGAGAGCAGCAATTTCCAACCTGCTGCTGTGCCAGCGTCGACTCCTTCTCTGATGTCATTTCCTGGACCCACGCCTAGGAAGTGATGGCAGAGGAAGAGCCGACGCTGGTGCGACAGCAAGTTGGGGGTTGCTGCCTGCACCAGGAACATTACAGAGGTACGGGGAGGAAGGGAAGCAGTGTAAACATGGCAGGAGGGGGGAGGAGAAGGAACATGTGGAGGTGGGGGAGGGGCACCACCACTCTGGGCGCCTCTCACTCTCGCTACGCCACTGCTTCCAGGACCAGAAATAGGTGGATTAGGAGGAGAGTGTGAATCTGGGCTCAACAAGGTAGCCTCTAAGCTATTCCTGTCCTGTGGTGAAGGAGGTTTCATGGAAATAGGTGTAGAAATGGAACCACCAAAAATTGTGAAAGAGTCCATCGGGCCTTGCAATGATCTCTTAGGACCCTTAACAACTCCTTTCCTTTTTACCCATCTTAGGATGCCTTCCCAGACTAATAAAAAATAAACAGTAGCTCAAACTGAAGATAAACTATCTCTTCTGTCACCGCCTCAATAGGCTCTGAAGGGGCTGCAAAGAGGCGTTCTCCTTTGATCATGCCCCTATGAGCATGCGCCCATGGGCTTGTGACCACAGGCCACATACCACGGTGTTCTAGCAGTTTTGTAGCACCTCCTGGCATCCCAGTGACGCCAGAGGCTGACTTTTGCAGAGCTCCACCTCTCCGCTCTTGCCCCGTACAGGGCAAGCAGCACCTTCTCTTCAGCAGGAGCCACCAGGTGCCACTATAAAACTGCTAGAAAGTCTTGGCTAAGTGTGTATTCCAGCTATCAATCTGTCCTAATCTAATCTAATCCTTAGGTTTGTATACCGCATCATCTCCATGTTCGTAGAGCTCGGTGCGGTTTACAGTAGAAGAAATAGGAACTACAACAGAGGGTTAGAGATAGAAGTGTGAAGAAAATTTAGAGGACTTGGGATGCCAAGATATAAGAGTTTCCTTGATTCCTAAGTTGGAGGGAGACTTACATTTTTGAGAAAAGCCAGGTTTTCAGATGTTTGCGGAAAACTTGGAGAGAGCTCAAGTTCCAAAGAGGGGAGGTAAGGTTGTTCCAAAGCTCAGTGATTTTGAAGTGGAGGGAGGTCCCTAGCTTTCCTGTGTGGGAAATGCCTTTTAGCGAGGGGAAGGATAGTTGTCATTTCATCCATATGTGGATAGTTCAAAGCCTCTAGGAAATTCTCAGCAGCCAGCTTTTTCTTGTCTCTGTTCTCCTTCCAAATTCTGGGATGTGCCAGTTGTTTCAGATGGTCAATTAGGGAAAATTTAATTCGAAAATGGTCTATCCCAAAACTTAAACAATACAACACTAATCCCTCTTTACCCAACAACTACCGTCCTATCGCCAATTTGCCTTTAATCTCTAAACTCACCGAAAAAATTATTCATTCTCAATTGTCAGAATTCTTTGATCAAACACATGCCCTACATCCTTATCAAACCGGCTTTCGAACTTCACATTCCACTGAATTATCATTACTCGGCCTTATTACAACTATACAATATTTTCACGATCATCTAAAATCTGTTATATTAATTTCCCTTGATTTATCTGCAGCATTTGATACCATAGACCATTCTTTACTTTTATCTAGACTAATAGATTGTAATATCACAGGTCACGCTCTCAACTGGTTTATATCCTACTTTCACGAACGTTACTCTAAAGTTCATGTAAATAACCAAACTTCTTCTTCGGTAACCCAAACTTTTGGAGTGCCTCAGGGCTCTATTTTATCCCCGCTATTATTCAATATCTTTCTATCCCCTCTTCTTTCTCTTGCCCAATCATTAGGATTCTCAATTTTCGCTTATGCTGATGATATACAGCTGCTTTACCCGATCAATACTTCAAACCCTTCAGATATTAACGATCTAAATTCCAAATTAGATACTATAAGTGATTGGCTCTTTTCAAATAAACTTTCACTCAACGTTGATAAATCTTGTGGTCTCCTTCTTCCCATTAAAAAATCTGAATCATTACTAGGAACAATTTACATCAAATCTGCACCATTATTTATGGACACTAAAATAAAATTACTAGGCATTACTTTAGATAGAGAGCTTACTTTTCATGACCACATAAGTTCAGTTGTAAAAACCTGTTTCTTTAAATTGCGCATCATCCGTTCACTCAATTCTATTCTAAATGCTGACTCAATTAATATTCTAATTCATTCCTTAGTCATTTCCCACTTAGATTACTGTAACTCTCTTTTAAATGGACTACCCCAAAAAGAACTTCGACGTTTACAACTCATACAAAATACAGCAAGATCCAAGATGGCCGTGAGCTGATGAGAGTGAGAGAGACGCCGCCAGAGATTCCACGTAACAACGTTTACTTACTGCTTTATCGATGCCGAAAAGGAGAGGGAAAGGTGCTTCTGGAGCCTCGAGGCGCCCGGAGACTCCTCTTCAGATGTCCATGGAGGATTTCTTGCGGCGTCTAAACCAAGAGGCAGCAGCTGCATCGGGGAGTCGCCCGCTGGAATCGCCGGGAAGGAGTGAGGTCGCGGCAAGCTTCCCTGGGCTAGAGTCTACTCTGAGCCCCGACGCCAGAACCCCGCCCCCTCAGCCGCAGCGTGCTAGCTCTCCACGGGAGAGTAGTCAGTCCGAGGAGGCAGACTTCATTTCCCGGGAGGCTGAAATGGGCGTAGCACCGGAGGAAGAGGACATGAAGTGAGAACAACGAAGGGACATGAAATAGAGCAAGGTTCCCAGAGGGAGAAGACTGCCATTGCTGTGGAAGCTGGGACAATGCAAGCAAGTATATTCTCTGTTCCTAAACCCATGAATGTTACCCTAGACTCTATTTGGGACTTGGTAATTACTCTGGGACAAACATTGTCACCACAAATTAAAGCACTAGAAGACAAATTCCTAGAACAAAGAAATGAAATAAATGGACTTAAACAGGAAAATATATTGATGAAAAATAATGTGGAAAAAATAGATAAAAAGATAAGTGAAGTAAATCAAGTCCAAACGACACTGATTAAAGACAATCTCAACCTTAGGAGAAAGGTGGAAATGATGGAAAATAATATGCGGTTGAATAATCTTAGATTTTTGAACTTCCCAAAGATTCCTTCTTTATCAGCAAAAGAAGTTTTGAAAAAGTACTTTAGTGAGGTTCTTAATGTTCCTAATGATGCTTTTCCTCCTTTCTCTAAAATATATTATTTGCCAACATCCAAAAATTTGCAAGAACAACATCAATTAGAACAACAAGGTCAGGGCGAACAAATAACATCATTATTGGAATCTTCAATGAGGGAGGTAGCTATCCCAGCTACCCTATTGGCTACGGTGGTTTTATCACCAGATAAAAATTGGATATTACAGCTTTACTTTAAGAACAGACATAAAGAATTTCTTGGATATAAAGTTCAATTATTTCCGGATGTGACAAGGGAATCTCAGAAACGAAGGAAGGAATTTTTGCTTCTTAAGCCTGGGGTTGCTGCAATGGGGGCATCATTTCTTTTACGATATCCTTGTAAATGCATTGTAAAGTATAAATCTTGCAATTATATTTTCTTTGAACCCTCGCAGCTGACAGGATTTCTCTCCAGGAGGGGCCTTGAAGGGGATTAAGAAAATCTCAATGCATAAATTTACTCTTGGTCCATTCTCATCTGACCGCCTAATTTGTAATTTGAATTTTTCTTTTTCTTTTAAATAGTTTCTCACTCAGGAACATCTTGGATCTCAAATTTTGGGACTTTAATTTTGATTGAGTAAATAGTAATTTCGTTATATAAATGTTACTTCATTTGTTTTATGTTATGTTGACTTAATCATATTCTGTACAAGAAGTTTATTCTTGATAATATATTCAAAATATAAATAAAAAATTTAAAAAAACAAAAAACAAAAACAAAATACAGCAATTAAACTCATCTACAAAATAGGTAAATTTGAACACGTCACCCCACTTCTTAAAGAGGCGCATTGGCTCCCTGTCACCCACCGTATAATCTATAAAATTATACTGCTCTCTTTTAAAATCAAACTCTCCCACTTGCCCTTATTTCTTGATAAATTATTAATACCCCAAAGTTCTCCCCGTTCCTTAAGATCTACTGACCAAAAACTCCTTTTCATTCCATCCTTAAAAGAATCCTACTATACTAGGAAAACTAATTTCGCTATAACTGCCCCCACATTATGGAATTCTCTCCCCCAATTTCTCCGCGATGAACTTCATCTACCAAAATTCAAGACTAATCTTAAAACCTTCCTATTTCAAGATGCCTTTGACAAATCTTAATCTCTAATTATATATTTATTTATTTATTTTTATTTATAAATTTCTTTTTAAGTGCAGTTTACCTGTAACTCTCAAAATTAACTTTTCTTCAGCGCATATCACTTTTACCATGTATCCCCATTCCTCATGTTCTATCCCTTCCCTCTATCTCATTTCCTCTAATAATATGTAACTTCTCCCTTCCTCCCCACTTATCCTCACTTTCAGGTCTGTCAGTATATGTTTTATATGTTTACTCTAATTATTCAAATACACCAAACTACTATTTCTTTCTAACCTATTTTAAATTTTATTGTTAACCGGTCAGATATTTGTTTTATGATCGGGATATTAAAAACTAATAAACTTGGAAACTTGGTCTATCCATGATAGGGGTGTTATTTCAATACTGCTATCCCAGTATTCTGAATGTCAACCCCTTTGTTGATTACCAGCTCTAACCCTTTTCAAGGGTTGGCAAATTGATCACCAGTGTGAATCCTAGTGCTGTCATTGTGTTCAGGAAGACAGCTGTGGTGGCATCTGGGGTTTCAATGTGTAGAATGAACTCTCCCATGATCACCATCCTAGCGTAATTCAAATCGTGTCATGGAGTTCTTTTACAGATAGAAACATAGAAACATAGAAGATGACGGCAGAAAAGGGCTACAGCCCATCAAGTCTGCTACTCTGCTTACCCACCCCCTGTCTATGCCCTAATGACATGTTATGAGGTGCTTGATATATCATGAGCAGACCGATTGGTTTCTCTTCTTGCAGCTGGATTAAAACATAACATAACATCAACTTATAGACTGCATAACCATAAAGATCTATGCGGTTTACAAAAGATTATCCCTTTATTACAAATAGAACTCTGAAGAAAATTAATTATCCACAAATCTAGAGAATAGATAAGTTTTTAAATGCCTTCTGAACTCCAGGTATGACAAAGATAATAAGAATAGTTGCTTAAAATCTTTATCCCAAAGAGCGGCCTGATATGACAAGAGTACATTCATAATATTTTTTAAACTTGCAACTCTTCATTGACGGGTAAGTAAAAAAAGCACAGACTTTTTGAGAGTATTTTGGATTGGGGACTGTGACTACATCAATGAAATACAAGAGTGATTACCTGTTATTATTGTATAATAAATACAACCAAATTTGAAGATGATGTGGGCTCTATGGGCAGCCAATGCAGTTTGCGATAAAAGGAAGATACGTGGTCATATTTTTGCAAACCATAGATTAGTCTCGCCGCTGTGTTCTATATGAGTCATAGTCTGGAAAGAGATTCTGATACATCTAGCTGGGGGATGGCGATTTTGTACAGTCTGTATTCCAGATCCAGACTGCAACCCCTCCACCCCATATTCCTGGTCTTGGTTGATGTTGGATGTTGGAACCTGTTAGGCATAATGGTAAACCAGTGGCAGCAGCTTTCAAATAGCCAGGTTTTACTAATTCCTGTGATGTCAAGATGCTGTTCGTAGATGACATTATGGATCACTGAGGATTTCATAGCAGGTGATCTGGCATTCATCAGTTCCAAAGAGTTTGTCTGGGTGTAGTTTTGGTATGGCAGTGAGGTGAATCAGGAAAAACACAGTTGCCTGCAGGCTTACTGGACATCTCCCTCATCCTCAGTTGCCTAGCAAGGGGGGCAGGGGGGGGTATGGATCGCCCTGGGAGCCAACTTGGTGGGGGTGCCGGCATCTCTCCATGCTACAACACCATGTCCGCACCCTCCCTTCCCCACCCCCACATACCTCTTTAAATCTTCACTAGTGCTAACAGATATTCTGTCCTGCTGCTCACACCTGCCTGGCTCCCTCTGAAATCACTTCCAGGTCGCGGGCCCAGGAAGTGACATCAGAGGGAAAGCCTAGGCCATTGCGAGCAGCAGGCTGAAGAAGCTGTTCATGCTGGCAAAGATTTAAAGAGGTACAGGTGTGGGAAGGGAGGGCGCAAGTGTGGCGTGGGGGCGCAGAAGGAATGGGGGGGCAGAAAGGAGGGTATGAGGGCATCACCACGCCGGACACAACCTACCCTCTCTAAGCCACTGCTCACCCTACTTCTGACCTATATTTATTATGCATGAGCATTGTTCCATAGATACCTTCCGTTATTTAGAAATTATTCTCAATTATTGACTTTCTTTAGTGTCCCAGGTTTCATCACTTTTTAAAAAAAGTTTTTTTAGTATAAAAATGTCTATGATGCACATATCCAAATCTAAAATATTCCAGTTAATAAATTCAAAGTAAAACACTTTTTTCTATCTTTGTTGCCTGGACATTTTGGTTTTCTGTCATCTTGGTCCCAGTTTCTCTTTTCTGCTTTCTTGTCTGTCTTATGCTAATTTTCTTTCCAGTGTCTGCTGTCCATTTTTCTTTTCTCTTTCTCTGTTGTTCCATTACTTCACTAAACCTATCTCTAAATTATTGATTTTTCTTTCAGTTCTTTCCTCCCTTTTTTTCTTCCTTGTCTACCCAAATTTTATCCTCTCTCACCCTTCTACTTTTTAATTTTCAGCTACCTAATAGTTTTCCATTTCCTCTCAATCCCTAGCTCTCCCATTTCCCAGCCTTCTATTTCCATCTATTCCCCATTATCACATTTCTACCTCTGTACTCACCATTCTTCTCTCACTCATCTTCTTACCACCCCCCTTTTTGAACTTTCCCACCATTTCAAGAATTCCCTCTTCATTTCTCCACTCCACCCACTCTCCTTGTCGGACCTCTCCATGTCCCTTTTCTTTCACCCCCTAGCACCTTCCTGTCCCATCTCCTTTCCCTCCTACCCTCTCCATCTCTCCTCCTCTCTCCCTACCCCCCATCATTCATTACTCTTTTCTGTTCTTCTTCTCTTCCCCTTTTGATGCTGAGCAATGGGTTAGGAAGAGGAAAGAGATGCTGTGTCTCTCCTTCCCTTCAACCCCTACCAACCATTTCTCCCTCTATCTTCCCTCTCTCATTCCTTCCCTTCTCTCCCCAAGTCAAACTTCTCTCTTTTTCTTCCAGAATACCCTCCCATCATGCTTCCCTCCCTCCCTCTCCATCACCCTCAAGTCCACCCTCTCTCCTTTTCTCTTCTAAAATGCCCTCCCATCCATATCACTCCTTCCCCCCTCCCTCCACACATTTTTGTTTCACAATGACATGGATTGACATAGGATATCTCATTCACATTTCCCATATCGTTGTAAGTGACAGCCCATGTGTGTGTATACCATGGGCCAATTTTATAAAAGTCATGTGTAAGAAGGCTTTACCCAAGATAAAACCTTGGTAAAATGCACACCCCCACCCCCCAAAAAAGAAAATTTACAACATGCTGCCTTTTTTGTTTTCTCTTGCAACTCTTAACTAATTTTAATGTAAGTCCCTTCCCTGCCCATTTAATTATTTGAAACTAGTGTTTTTGAAAAATACAATTACAAAAAACATCTTTTTCATTTGTACAGTTGAAACCTTATACAGCTGTTCCTAACACAATAAAGACAACATGTTATTTCACTGAAATTTCTGTTCCTCAATATAATAGAATCTAATGAAGCATTTTTACCTAAAAGCATGCAGCGTTTAGACAGCATGGATTTGCAGTATGCACTAATTATGAACATTAAAGTCAAGGTCTAAATTTGTATCCTTCCTTGTGGGTGTGCTGTAATTAATCGTGGAGAATTTTCCCGCCGTTACCGTTTAATTAAAACAGGCAGTGTAAGATGCTCAAATTTAACAGCGACAGATCTGTCAAACAGCCTGGCTTGTGCCAAAATGATCCTAAGGTTTTAGTTCTGGTCAGGGGCAGACTGACCATTCGGGCAACTGGGTGGTGCCAGAGGGCCCAGAACCTCCTCCCTAAATGACCGACATCTCTTTCCTTCCCGTTTTTGGGTCTCCCGTCTTTCACCTCCTTCCCCGCTCCAGCATCTTCCCTGTCTCTGACCCCTCTCCCCTCATGCATTTACCTCAAAAGTTTGTTTCTCCATACAGGGCCCCAGCATAGGCTGTTTACTACTGACTGGAACCTTCTCTCTGCCACGGCCCGCCCCTTTCAGATGTAACTTCCTGCTGCTGCAAAGTCAGAGAGAAGGCTCTGATCAACGGCAGCAGCTTACGTCTGAATCCTATATGTAGAAAGGAACTTTTGACCTAAATGCAATGCAGGGGTAGGGAGAGTGAATCTGGAGAGAGGGAGAGATATGAAACCCAGGGGAGGGGGGAATAAACCCTTATTACCTGAGGACCCAGATCCTTGTCAGTCCACCCCTGGTTCTACTGTATTCAAGCTTAATGAAACAGCCTTTGTTGGAAGTTCATGCTTCCAGAATGCATGTGTTCGCAATTGTTGCATACAGTATACTATATAGCAAACATCTACTGAGTTTCTGTACGAGCGTGTAGAGAAGAACTCTCCAACACCTTAAATTCATGTCTTATATCATATGATAGCAGCTAACCAGTAGTCCTACAGAATTAACTCATGTGTTGGTTTCCTTTTATAACAGATTTATTTTTTTGGTCCTACTCCTTGTTCCTTTTCCATTTCTGAAAGGTATTGATGTCCAATGGTTCATCTGAAGGTGGGTTGTTGTTGTTTTTTTTCACCTGATACCTATGTTAAAATTATGTATTTCATTTACGTTAATCTAGGTTCCAACCAGCCAGAAGAAGGAAGGGATTTATGATGTGCCAAAAAGTCAACCTGTAAGTGTACGTATCATTTCTGTACCTTTGGACCAAAAAAATCTAGATGTGATACGGTGAAGTTGACAACAACAGACTGTAGATGTGGATGTTCTGAAAGACGATTTGCTACTCATGCTTCACAATAAAAATACAAATGAAGGGCTGAATTTGTAATACACGTACGATTGTCCTGCCGGACCCTACAAGGTCTGTGTTTCGGTGAGACCACCTTCCTCAGGGGTCCAGACGATGTAGGGTACACCAATAAAAATATGAGCCGACAAATGGCAATAGCTTGAACCAAGCAGAGTGACTCATATTTTTATCTGCTATAACCCCTTTTTTTTTGGGGGGGGAATAGCCAAACGATGTTAGTTCATCTATCGCTCGGCTATTTTGCATGGTGTTTTAGCTCATTTGCATTGCTGGATCGGAAAATGGGCGGTTGAGGGGAAAAACACTCGGTGGGCCATTTTGCGCATCGGGTCGGTAAAAGCGACCGTCTCTAAAGCTGTGAAAACAGGTTTAGCGACAATCGCTAACATTAATGCATCCCCCACTAAATGCAGTTGCATGTGTACCAGCAAAGCAGTGCCAATTAACACCAATTATAGCTAATTATTGATTGCTTGTGCCAGTTACTGCCTAAGTTGTGCAATTGTTACATAATGTACATAACTGGCAGTATTCTATAATCTGTACATGCCATTTTGCATGCAAACCCCCTAATTTTATAAAAAGTACTAAAAACTGCATGCACAATTTTGGATATGTATTCAAATTGTGCATGCAATGTAATTGAGTAATGAGTTAATTAGCAACAATTGGCATTTTAACAAGCAATTATTGGTGCAAATTAAAATCAATTACAAGTTATGTGAGTAAATTTAGGTGCAGGATCCATGCCTAAATGTTACGCACAAGTCAAAAAGGGGAGGCAGAAGTAGATAGGTCATTGGCTGATCAGGGACGTTACTTTAAATTATACATGTAATTATAGAATAAGGGCACCCACACCTAAATTTAGTCACGGTTCTTGGATGTAAATTTTACTCTGTAAAACTATGCCTTACTTTAAGTGCGGCTTATAGAATAACATTTTTTTTCAGTGCCGATTTTTAGGCGCAATGTATAGGTCCTAGTGCGATGTCTAAAATGAGTACAGAAGATTACAAAATTAGATGGGCTAAGACCAATTTTACATTGGTCACTTAGGTCAGAAAAGGCAAGTCCAGGTTAGGACAGTGGCAATTCGCATAACTCCCATAAGTACGGATGCAACTTATTTAAAACTTTGCAATCAATGTCAAGATTGTAGCACTTATTGAAAAAAATCTGAGTAAAATAGGAGAAATGATTTCCCTTCTGTAAAAGGTTGTAAAAGCAAGAAATTCCTAAATCACTCTTTAGCATCTCAGGCAGCTTCTCATGAAAAAGAATTTCGATCATTGTTGCTCACAGCTGTTTCTTACAGACATTTTAGAAAACAGCGAAAAACCTATCTTTTCTCCAAATAACTGACTAGCTGACTCATTCAAATATACGATTATGTTTAATGTTTATAATCTTTTGTAAACCGCGTAGAACTTTTTGGTAACGCGGTCTATAAGTATAATGCTATGTTATGTCCACTGTGCTCTGTCTGTTCCTCTGCCGGGCTCTTAAATTGAAAATCGATTATATTAGAGGCTTATGTAAATCTCTAGTGATCTTGCCTATTTAATCTGTTTCTCCAGCATTTATTGGACTCTTAAATTGGTGCTGGTAGTGGCTTATACAAAAGCTCATTGTAGGGTGCCTTGTCATTTGCCACTATAAAGGTTATCTGCTGCCTTTCCCAAATCTGACCCTCCCCCCCCCCCCCTTAGTACTGGGTACCTCTGGATACTTCAGAGTGGTGAACTTAAATTCAGTACGTGCGGCTCGTGTCAAAGACATCATTTAACCTTCGATGCTTGGCATGAGGAGGAAGTATAAATAAGAGACATTATCCACACCCCATTTCTTGCAGCAGCGCTTCATTATCACAGCAGAAAGCTTTTGCCGATTCTGTTTGCTCTCTCTTTCTTGTCTCGTTTCCCCTTCATTGCTTGCTTACCTGGGGTTTTTGCTGTGTTCATTGTTGGACATGTGTTGGATGATCGCAGGGTCTGTCGAGCCCATTATAACAATTATCCAGGAATATTTTTAAGATATGTTTTCAAGACCACCTAAATCCATCCATGTGCTGCTATCAGTTGATAAGAGTCATTCAAAATGGTGTGCATTGTCTTGACTTTATCATGGGTTTTTTTTTTTTTTTGGGGGGGGGTTAATGACAATGATGATCTGGCATAATTTATACATGTGTCGGTTACCAAGAGTGTGAACTCTTCCCCCCATGCAATCCGCTAAGAAGATCGACTGTCGGCTCCGGGCGGCTTTTCCGCAGAGGAGAGAATCCTGCATTCACCGTGGGCCTCATCTGGGGCAGCCTCCTTGGAGCGGCTGGGGCACGGGCAGTGTGTCTGGGAGGGAATGCATGGATGGGAGAACATCGCAGGGGAGGAGACATAGGCATCCTGGGACTGTCTGCCAAGTCTCTTCCCTGAAGAAGCCCTTTCTGGAAACGTCAATCGCTCCTCCTAAACTTACTTGCTCCACTTCATCACTGACGCTGAAACCGTGGATTGAAGACAAAGTTTTATTTTATTTTTCTTTCCAGCTTATGATTTATCTTTAATCTTATCTATTGTTTTGCCTTTTGTCTTTGTTTTGTTCTATTTCTATCATTTAAATTTCTCCAGAATTCTACTGTTCAACGGCTCCCCCTTCTGCTTCTATTCCTTTCTCTCCTCTCTTCTACCTTCCAAAGTATTTAGATCAATGCTGTCTTGTTAAAATGTTTATTTTATTTTTATTTTTCCTCTAACTCTACTTTTCACTTCTCTATTACCCTCCAGGTACTTTAGTTAGATTGTGAGCCTTCGGGACAGTAAGGGAATTTTTCAAGTACCTTTCTTATTTCTAATCTTAATGTATATTTTCTGTAAACCGCTTAGAACCTAACGGATGTAGCGGTATATAAGAAATAAATTACATTACATTTTGTTTTGATTATTGTGGCAGTTTCTATATTGATTTTCTTCAGCACCAGAGACAGAGACTTCATCAAGTACAGCAGGGCTGCCCAAGTCCGGTCCTCGAGATCTACTGGCAGGCCAGGTTTTCTGGATATCCACAATGAACATGCATGAGAGAGATTTACATACCAAGAAGGCAGTGCAGACAAATCTCTCTCATGCATATTCATTGTGGATATCCTGAAAACCTGGCCTGACAGTAGATCTCGAGGACCGGACTTGGGCAGCCCTGAAGTACAGAATACTGCTGCCTGTGTTACACTAGTATTCTGAGGGGAGACTGTGGCACAGTGTGGTGCAGTGGTTAAAGCTACAGCCTCTGATCACCAGAGCTGGTATTGTGACATCACAATGCCTCATTCCACCAATGCCTAAGAGCCAACCTCATCAGTGATGTCACAGTGGCTTGATTGTCCTGTACTTGGCTCACTTTTACTATATGTTGATTTCTAGAGTGGTGCAGTGGTTAACGCTACAGCCTCAGCACCCTGAGGTTGTGGGTTTAAACCCATGCTCCTCCTTGTGACCCTGGGCAAATCACTTAATCCCCCCATTGCCCCAAGGATATTAGATAGATTGTGAGCCCACCAGGACAGTCAGGGGAAAAAGGCTTGAGTATCTGAATAAATTCATGTAAACCGTTCTGAGCTCCCCTGGGAGAACAGTATAGAAAATTGAATAAATAAAGGTAGGTATGTTAATATATATTAGCTCAGGTTAAGGCACATGGTTTATCTATTGTAGTATATCGCACCTCCCAAATAGCCTAGTCATTGACAAGCTCAGTGCCTCAGCGCATGTGCAGACATCGTGATGACATCACACACATGCATGATGTCATCACGTCAACATCTACACATGTGCGGAGACCCTCCAGCCTCGGCTCTGTGTTTAGTGTGCCGCAGTTTGGAACAGTTTGCAAGACAGTGATCTATAGATATAATTCTAATTTTTATTTATAAAGAGGTTAATATTCAGCCAGAAGTGGTAAGGGTTCCACCGACCACCGCTGGCATTATTCCCAGATATTAAAAACTGGGCCATGTCCAGGCTTCAGCATTGAATATCCATTTTATGTGGAGCCAGCTAACACATAGTGGGTTAAGTCAATATTCAGCAATTAACTGGCTATAGGTTACCGCATAAATTTAAGAGTGTGTTCTATGAAAGGTTACTAGATGTCTTTTCAAGGACATGTCCAGAGGTCTGGACAGCTTTTCAAAACCTGGCACTTTCATCAGGGTTTTGAAAAGCTTCCTGTCAAAATTGCATTGGGAAGGGACATCTGCACATGCATGGATGCAATGCAGTGACATCATGTGCATGCATGTGACATCATTGTGTCATGTCTGCGCATGTGTTGATGCCATCTGGGGGGGGGGGCAGAAAGGGGCGTGACACAGGTGGAACGGAGTGGAACTGGGCGGACCTGGGGGCATGGCCATGGGTCCGGATTTTCCTTCGGGAAAATCTGGTAACCTTAATTCTATGTAATGTAATTTATTTCTTATATACCGCTAAACTCCATTAGGATTCTAAGCGGTTTACAGAAAATAGACAATAGTGTGCATTAAAATTATAAGTAATATAGGTTTACAGAGAAATATACATTAAAGGATACAATAAAAATAAGATAAATAAATAAAGAATAGGTACTTAGAAATTCCCTTACTGTCCCGAAGGCTCACAATCTAACTGAAGCACCTGGAAAAATAACAATTAGTTGAGTAATAAAAGTAAGAAATAGAAATGGAAGAAAAAATAAGA
Organism: Geotrypetes seraphini; assembly: GCF_902459505.1. Classification (NCBI taxonomy): domain Eukaryota; kingdom Metazoa; phylum Chordata; class Amphibia; order Gymnophiona; family Dermophiidae; genus Geotrypetes; species Geotrypetes seraphini. The sequence goes on from NC_047095.1 coordinate 53,929,004, forward strand.
AAATAAACATTCTAACAAGACTACATTGATCTAAGGACTTTGAAAGGTAGAAAAGAAGAGAGATAGGAATAGCTGCAGAAAGGAGGAACCGTTGAGCAATAGAATTTTGGAGAAATTTAAATGTTAAAAATAAAACAAAACAAGGGGCAAATCAATGAATGAAATTCACAATAAAATATAAACTGGAAAAAAAGTGAAAATAAAAATCAGAACAGTCGGATTAAAGTCCAGATTGAGATGACTTCACTGCTAGGCCACCAAATTTCACCAAGTATCATCCGATCCTTGCCAACACACCGGAAGCCCCAGATCCAGTGTCTCTGCTTTTCGAACTCGACCGAGAAGTTCACATCCTCCTCCTGCATGCCAAACCTGATGAACTTGTCTCTTTTTGGACACTTTTTTTGCCATTTTGACCGTGCGCGGCTCCTCGGCGACCATGCCATCTGGGCTAACCATGGCCTCTCCTTCGCGGTGGCGGCAGTGGCTGTGGGGGACGCTCCTTTTTACACAGTTAGCCTACGGCCTGGCCACCCTGAGTAGGTCTGCTCGTACTATCAGAAGCTAAGCAGGGTTAGGCCTAAAATTACATTCAGAAAAATACAAAGGTTTTTCTGGCAATGCCATTTAACAAAATCAAGGAAACTTCTGTAAACCTGAATGGGAGAAATTATCTTATTAACCCCGCCATAAAAATCCTTGGTGTTACCCTAGATCAGTCCTTAAATTTTGATGCACATACTGATGCTTTGGTCAAAACATGTTTCTACACATTATGGAAGTTACGTTCTTTAAAACCATATTTTGATTTTACATCTTTCAGATTATTAGTGCAGTCTCTAATTTTGAGCACTCTGGATTATTGCAATATCGTCTACTTGGGATCTTACAGGAAACATCAAGAGACTGAGAATGATTCAAAATACAGTGGAACCTTGGTTTACGAGCATAATTCGTTCCGGAAGCATGCTCGTAAACCAAATTGCTCGTATATCAAAGCAAGTTTCCCCATAGGAAGTAAGGGAAACTCGCTTTGATTGGTTCCACCTCCTATATCCCCCCCCCCATCTGAGCACGGCAATGACATCTCTTACCCCGACTGGGCACCAGTGCCAGTGCCCGAAGATCCTCCCTCTTCTGGCGCAGCCTGGGCTGGGCGGTGCGTCAGAGATCCTCCCTCTTCTGGGCTGGGCTGGGCTGGGTTGGACTGGCTTTGAGCATTTGCGTAAGCTCAAAGCCTTCTGGTCTCGCTCTCTCCGAGATTCTGAATCTGAGAATGCTCAAAACCAGTCCAGCCCAGCCCAGAAGAGGGAGGATCTCCGACGCACCACCCAGCCCAGGCTGCGCCAGAAGAGGGAGGATCTTCGGGCACCGGCACTGGTGCCCAGTCGGGGTAAGGGATGTCATTGCCGTACTCAGGGGGGATGTAGGATCGCAGGGGGAAGGGGGGCAGACGCGAGCGGGGGGAGGATGCCGGTTCGCAGGGGGGATGGCGGATCGTGGGGAGGGGTATGGAGCAGCGTCAGTGGTCTCAAGGGGGGGGAATGGAGCGGCGCCGGTAGCCTCGGGGGGGGGGGGGTAGGAGGTGGAACCAATCAAAGCAAGTTTCCCTTACTTCCTGTGGGAATGCCGGATCGCGGGTGGGGGGGCGCTCGTATAGCAAAGCAAGCTCGTCTTGCAAAACACTCGCAAACCGGCGCACTCGTAAACCGAGGTACCACTGTACAGCTATACGTCTAATCCTTGGCTTGATAAAAATCTGAACATATTACGCTGTATTATAAAAAAACTGCATTAGTTACTGGTAGAAGTTAGAATAATATTCAAATTTGGATGTTAGTGTTGCAAAACTTTGCTTGGTATTGCTCCCACTTATTTATTGAATCATTTTGTTTTACCAGCAAAAGTTTGTCATATACGTGGAACTAATTTTTTTTCATTTCCGACTTTGAAGGGATGTCAGTTTAAAAGATAAAACTTTATCTTTCCAGGCCGGGTTTTGGAACAAAACTTTAAGTGTTTTGTTTCTGAACTCATTTTCTTATCAAATGTTTAGGAGATCATTGAAGACTTATTTATTTGACAAATATGTTTAACTTTTCTAACTATGTTCTCAAGCTAATGTAGATGTCATTTTCGCTGCGTTTCTCTTGATGTTAACTGCTCTGAACTGCGGGATACAAAAATAAAGTTGTTATTATTGCATAGAAACATGACGGCAGATAAAGGCCAAATGGCCCATCCAGTCTGCCCATCCGCAGTAACCATTATCTCTTTCTCTCTCCGAGAGATCCCACGTGCCTGTCCCAGGCCCTCTTGAATTCTGACACAGTCTCTGTCTCCACCACCTCTTCCGGGAGACTGTTCCACGCATCTACCACCCTTTCTGTAAAAAAGTATTTCCTCAGATTACTCCGGAGCCTATCACCTCTTAACTTCATCCTATGCCCTCTCATTGCAGAGTTTCCTTTCAAATGAAAGAGACTCGACTCATGCACATTTACATTATGTAGGTTAGGGGTGTCCAACCTTTTGGCTTCCCTGGGCCATATTGGCTGGAAAAAATGTTTCTGGGGCCGCGCAAACGCTGCAGCAAGACAGAGGATGGAGCCAGCAAGACAGTAAACTCCCGGGGGCTGCAGAGGAAAAACACTGCATCACTTTTGACCGGGGCTGCACAAAATACTTCACGGGGCCGAATGCAGCCTTCGGGCCGCAGGTTGGACACCCCTGACGTAGGTATTTCAATAACTCTATCATATCCCCCCTCTCCCGCCTTTCCTCCAAAGTATACAGATTGATAGCTTTAAGTCTGTCCCCATACGCCTTATCACGAAGACCACACACCATTTTAGTAGCCTTCCTCTGGACCGACTCCATCCTTTTTAGATCTTTTTGAAGGTGCGGCCTCCAGAATTTTACACAATATTCTAAATGAGGTCTTACCAAAGTCTAGTACCTGGATGGGAGACCACCTGGGAATACCAGTCGCTGCAGGCTGAGAGGCCCTAGGTTGGGCAGCAGCGACACAGTGGAGCCACGCACTGCGCAGGAGAAGGCAATAGCAAACCACTCCTGTACTCTGCTGTGAAAGATCACAGGGTGGATTCCTCACTGTGTGTGTTGCCACAAATCAGTGGCCAACTCAGTGGCATGATCCATCCTTGTATGCAGTTACCCTGGCCAGTTAATTGCTGAATTTCGGCACTTAGTGGCCTGCAAAAGTCTGGAAGCACGTGTGAACTTTCTTTTTTTTTCAATATTCTTTATTCATTTTGAAAACTTACAGCAAGCGTATAGGAATATATCATTAGTAACAACAATAACACTTGTAATTCTCATATAATTCTACAAACATAAAAATTATATCCCGTCCCACCCACCTTCTTTCAAATATTATAATCAATTATATCATAAATATAATATAAACAAATAATTTAGTGAAATTTCCAGAAAAACCCTCCCCCCAAACCCCCTATGTGTACATATATTCATCCAATGAAAATGATGTTTACTCCTTACAATATCGTTCCAATGGCCCCCAGATCTTTATAAAATTATTATAGTTCCCTTTCTGTATTGCAATTGCTCTTTCCATCTTAAAAATATGGCATACCGAATTCCACCAGAATGTATAATTAAGCTTAGTATAATTTTTCCAGTTATTGATGATATGCTGAATAGCAACCCCAGTCAAGATTAATAATAGTTTGTTATTATGTGCTGATATTTGTGTGAACTTTCTATTCTTTCAGCTTTCTGCCCTTTTATTTTAATAGCTGCGTCAAGGAGCCAGAGGAGTGAATTTTCAAAAAAGACATTCCTATACATTCGTACCAATGTATAGGAATCTCTCTGACGCACCTACTGTGACACACGGTCCGTGTCGGAGCCGAACTCTAAACTATTCAAGCCTCCGTATGATAAGTTTTTTGTTTTTTTTTTTTTGTTTTTTTTTTGCACTCCCTTGATGTTTAATGCATAAAATTTCCTCATATTCCAGTTCAAGTTATGTCAAATAAGTTTGATATTTCATACTGAAGTCACTAATTCTGTCAATTTGATGTGGCACGTTTAAAATTGTGTGCTATCATTAGACTATTAAGGTGGACCAAAGGGGTTTTTTTTTTTAACATTATGGTTGTTTCTTTACACAACTGTTTCTGTCAGCGCACTACATGCACAAACATTGATTTTAAGGACAAGTTCAGAATAATGCACATGGGGAGAACTAGTTCAGAGGGTGTCAGGGGAAAAGAATAAGTTTCTCGGATTTATTAATTTGTGTGGGACTATTTGAATTAACAAATTTTGGTTTATATATGGATTGTTTGTTTTATGATTGTGTATGTTATTTTGTACTCTGCCTTGGATAAAGGTAGATTATAAATGGAAATAAATCTAAATCTAAAATCTAAACTGTAAGTATACAGTGATAAGCCCCATATTTGGAGCCATCACTTCCCAAGTAAAAGATCTTTGATTCATCGTTGACAAGTTTAAGTTTAAGTTTATTAGGATTTTATATACCGCCTATCAAGGTTTTCTAAGCGGTTTTACAATCAGGTACTCAAGCATTTTCCCTATCTGTCCCGGTGGGCTCACAATCTATCTAACGTACTGGAGCTATGGAGGATTAAGTGACTTGCCCAAGGTCACAAGGAGCAGTGCGGGGTTTGAACCCACAACCCCAGGGTGCTGAGGCTGTAGCTTCAACCACCGCGCCACACACTCCTCAATATGTTGAAATCCTCAAAGGGTGCAATGAACATAAGAATAGCCGTACTGGGTCAGACCAATGGTCCATCAAGCCCAGTAGTCCGTTTTCAAGGTGGCCAATCCAGGTCCCGAGTACCTGGCCAAAACACAAGGAGTAGCAACATCCCATTATCTCAGAGTAAGATTCCGGAACCCTAAATAGTAGCAACATTCCTTACAGAATCTCCAAAGAGAAGTAAGATTCTAGAATCCCAGAGAGTAGCAACATTCCATGCTAGCGATCCAGGGCAAGCAGCGGCTTCCCCCATGTCTGTCTCAATATAAGAACATAAGAATAGCCTTACAGGGTCAGACCAATGGTCCATCAAGCCCAGTAGCCCATTCTCATGGTGGTCAATCCAGGTCCTGGTTCTTGGCCAAAACACAAGGAGTAGCAACATTCCATTATCTCAGAGTAAGATTCCGGAATCCCCAAAGAGTAGCAAGATTCTAGAATCCCAGAGAGTAGCAACATTCCATGCTACCGATCCAGGACAAGCAGTGGCTTCCCCCTTGACTTTCTCAATAACAGACTATGGACTTTTCCTCCAGGAACTTGTCCAAACCTTTCTTAAAACCAGCTACGCTCTCCGCTCTTACCACAACCTCTGGCAACGGCGTTCCAGAGCTTAACTATTCTCTGAGTGGCAAAAAAAATTTCCTCTTATTGGTTTTAAAAGTGGCAGTCAAAAGAACAAATATAATGGTAAGAATTATTAGGAAAAGAATGGAGACTAGAACATGGAATATCAATTCAGTGGTCGGCCACTCAGATGACTGAAGTAGTTTGTTAGCAGGCCGAATGGATTTTCATTTCAGTTGCTGAGTCAATAATCCGTGAGTCTCAGGTTGTCATAATCATAAATTCATTTCATTTCCCTTCCATAACTCATTCATCTCATGTTCGTAAATCATTCTTTACCATTGCAGAATGGAGACCTCTTGCTGTGTTTTGATGAAAATCCTTTTCAGGTCACACAGGTAAGGTTGTGCCTTTGGAAATGAGCAGAAATTCTCTGTGCATTTGAAGGCAAACTAAACACGGTCGCACTTTGTGTAAATGTGGCACACCAAACGGCACATCGTCCCCCTGCGGGGTTTTACAGTTAATCTTGTTGCTAAGGATTCAGCCATAAGGAAAACCTGTTCGGAGACTCAGTGATGTGCTGCTGGGTCACCGGAGCCAAATGATTATATGAAAACTGTGTCTGACCGAGTGAAACAGAACTGATGAAAGTATATTAATTTTAAAAAAACAGTGTGGCATCATATTTTTGCTTATCTTATTAATTCGATAGATTGTGTTAACTATTTACTGTGTTCACTTGAATATAATACAGTGCAAAATATAAAATGGCCCTAGAAATCAGATCAGAGGGCACAAAAATGATCATATAGTTTGTCGGCGGGGTGGGTTTATTCAAATCAAGGAACGCATTTGTTGTGTTCCATGTATAATTGCATTTCCATAAATTTTTGGCCTGAGAATCTGATAGTGTTTAAGTGGGTAAGCACGCGTGGTGGGGGGAGGGGAATGATGGTATGTTAGGGGCCCATGGAAAGTTGGAGGACCACCAGAGTGCAACTCATTGATGGGCGTTCAAGTGGAATAAAATGCACACCAGTGAAGAGTTTATTCACGATAAGTAACAGATTGTTTTTGTTTTTGGACCAGTTGAATTACCATAAAGACTGAATACCCCCCCCCCCCACATATACCTTTACTAAACCGCAATAGTGGTTATTAGCGCAGGGAGCCGCACTGAATGCTCACATGGTTTAGTAAGTGGGGGGGGGGGGGGATAAATTAAGAAGGTGGCAGCAGAAGGAGGTTTTTTGAACAGATGAGGTTTGTTCCCTCTCTAGTCTGCATGCAAGATCAGCTCTGGCGGCAGACGGGAAGCTGAGACTTTTTTCCTCCTTTCGAAGCAGCTGTCCCTCCAGTTTCAATCGCTTTCCCCAACAGGGTTTAAATGTGTGGGGGGGAGGGTAAAGATTTTTGAATGCTATATTGAGAGGTTGTGTGGTACAGTGGCCCCTGGAAAGTGCCCCTTCCAGGTTACTGGTAGAGGACCTGTTCCGCTGGCAGAGCTCGGGGCATCCCTGCCAGTTCCGATATTTGGAGGTCGCAGGGGTGCGGCTTGGGAGCAAGATGGGGTGGAGAGCAGGAGTAGTATAACATTTTATCCCCTCCCACTTTAGGCTCAGCCCCCCTACTCTCCCTCCAAAACAACTGAAGATCTGGATAAGCAACTTTATTTTAAAAAGGTTGATATACCATTGGTTGCAAGATAATAATGTTGCTATGTGGTTTCTAAACAAAGGTTTAGTTAACAAGAGGGAGATCAAAAAGAGGGAAAACAGAAATAGAACAGATTATAGCTCACATGGATAACGTCCCCCCTCAAAGGCAAAGGCCGCTTGCTTGCCATGTCAAATGATAGATTATACCTTCAGTGGCTAAATTTCATTCCTGAATGTTGAACTTTTTCGATCTAAATAAGCCTAGGTCACATCGCTCTCCTCTTTGGAGATTATAAATTTAAGCACCCAAAGCTGTACACGAGTATCTGATGCAACCCCGGGCGTCATATTGATAGGAGTGTGGTACCCGTCCTCCCTACCCTCCTACCACTGCACGCGCCGCTTCCCTTCCCCATACCTCTGTAACATTCCTAGTGGCGATCAGCAACCCCTAACCTGCTATTGCACCTTCTTCCAATGTCACTTCCTGGACCCGTGCCTAGGAAGGGAGAGCCCATGCAGGTGTGACCGCAGGTTGGGGAGGGGGGTCACTGCTCGTTCCAGGAACATTGCAGAGGTATGGGGGGGGTTTGAAGGAAAGCAGCGCGCAACAGTGGAGGGAGGGGGGAAAGGAGCATGTAGGGGTGGGGGCAGAGAAGAGGGCAAGGGAGGGGCGCCACTGCCCGGCTCCCTTTTTTTCAGACTAGCTAATTTTGGTTAACTTGTGAATTTAGGGGGAAGAAGTTCTCAATGTTGGTGCAGCTGGCTTTGATCCTGGTTCACTGGGTTCAAGTCCCGTTGCAGCTCTTTGTGACTCTGGACCAAGTCCCTTAACCCTCCGTGCCTAAGAGCAGAGAGGGAGCTGTAGCCGCGTAGTACCGTATATCGGGGTTGTTGTTTTTTTTTTTCTTTCTCTCTTTCTCTCTTTTTAACTTTCTTCTGTTGTTCTTCCCAGGCTGTTACTCAACTAGAGCTTTTTGGAGACATGTCAACTCCTCCAGATGTCACCTCTCCTCCCGTAAGTGCAGCATTTATTCTGTCCATTGGTCCACTAGAAAGTTTTTCCGTTCTGTCTGTTTTATCGTTGCTGCTTTGAATTCAACGTGGACGTCAGTCTTTGATGTGTAATGTTTGCGTGTAGATCTTTTAAGCAGCAGCGGCAGAAGGAAATCTTAATGAAAAATCCTTAAACCAGTAGATAATTAAAAGTGCTATTTTACTTTGTTTCTTATTTTTCTCTGTCATCCTTGGATAAAATGGTAAAACTGTGTTAAATAAATACATGTCAGGGTTATTAATGAGGTGCCAATTTCATTCACACTTTTCTTGTTTGCACATGTCGTTACAATATGAATGCATATGGATCAAATACACTACATTTCCTGGTTATGTATGCAGGAATAAACAACTGTATTCTACAACCAAAAAGAAAGCACAACCCCACGCATAGCAATGCAAGACAAAAAGAGTGGGGAAGGGACACCACACATCAGCCGCAGAGACAATCAATTTATTGCAAACCTATAAATGATAACAGCATATGCATATAAATAGCTAAAACATAAGGCAAGCTTCACAGAGAGTTTTTAAATCCTTTCTGTACTGGACCCCCAACACGGTCCGTGTTTCGGCTCGAAAAAGCCTTCCTCAGGGCTGTGTAGATAAAATCTCTCAATCCGTGATTAAAAGCTTGCATGTTTCCCTGGGCGAGCTCTCAAGTCACATCGCTGCCCCTCCAAGAAAAAAGAGCTTTTAATCACGGATTGAGAGATTTTTAACTATACAACCCCGAGGAAGGCTTTTTCAAGCCGAAACATGAGGGTCATCAAGGAACTGAAAGGGACCATAGCTGAACTGCTTCAACTAATAGCCAATCTGTCGATCAAATCGGGAAAGATTCCGGAAGACTGGAAGGTGGCGAATGTTATACCGATCTTCAAGAAAGGTTCGAGGGGAGATCCGGGGAACTACAGACCGGTGAGTCTGACCTCGGTACCGGGAAAGATGGTAGAGTCACTGATAAAGGACAGCATCCTTGATCACCTTGACAGACACGGGTTGATGAGGACCAGTCAGCACGGTTTTAGCAAAGGCAGATCGTATTTGACGAACTTCTTTGAGGGAGTAAACAGACAGATAGACAAGGGCGATCCAGTCGACATTGTATATCTGGATTTTCAGAAGGCGTTCGGCAAGGTTCCGCATGAACAACTACTTCGGAAAATTGCAAGCCATGGAATTGAGGGTGAAATACTCACGTGGATTAAAAACTGGCTGGAGCATAGGAAACAGAGAGTGGGGGTAAATGGACAATACTCGAACTAGAAGAGAGTCACCAGTGGGGTGCTGCAGGGCTTGGTGCTTGGACCCGTGCTCTTTAACATCTTTATAAATGATCTGGACATAGGTACGACGAGCGAGGTGATTAAATTTGCGGATGATACAAAGTTATTCAGAATAGTAAAGACGCAGGGGGATTGCGAAGATCTGCAATGTGACATAATCAAGCTCGAGTAATGGGCATTGACATGGCAGATGAAGTTCAACGTGGATAAGTGTAAAGTGATGCATGTCGGTAACAAAAATCTCATGCACGAATACAGGATGTCCGGAAAGGGACTTGGGAGTTCTGATCGACAAGTCGATGAAGCAAAAAGGCAGCAAACAGGGCAAACAGGATGCTAGGAATGATAAAGAAGGGGATCATGAACAGATCAGAGAAGGTTATCATGCCGCTGTACCGGGCCATGGTACGCCCTCACCTGGAGTACTGCATCCAGCACTGGGCACCGTACATGAAGAAGGACATGGTACTACTCGAAAAGGTCCAGAGAAGAGTGACTAAGATGGTTAAGGGGCTGGAGGAGCTGCCTTACAGCGAAAGATTAGAGAAACTGGGCCTCCTCTCCCTTGAACAGAGGAGATTGAGAGGGGACATGATCGAAACATTCAAGGTACTGAAGGGGATAGACTTAGTAGATAAGGACAGGTTGTTCACCCTCTCCAAGAAAGGGAGAACGAGAGGGCACTCTCTAAAGTTGAAAGGGGATAGATTCCGTACAAACGTTCTTCACCCAGAGAGTGGTAGAAAGCTGGAACGCTCTTCCAGAGGTTGTTATAGGGGAAAACACCCTCCAAGGATTCAAGACAAAGTTAGACAAGTTTCTGCTGAACAAGAACGTGCGCTGGTAGGGCTAGTCTCAGTTAGGGCGCTGGTCTTAGACCAGAGGGCCGCCGCGTGAGCGGACTGCTGGGCATGATGGACCACTGGTCTGACTCAGCAGTGGCAAATCTTATGTTCTTATGTAAAGGGTTTCTATGAAGCTTGCCTTATGTTTTAGCTATTTATATGTATATGCTTTTATCATTTATAGGTTTGCAATATATGTTTATTCCTGCAAGACTCTTTTTGTCTTGCAAGAATAAAAGCCATCTATATCCATGCGTAACTCTAAGCTTTTCAGTTATACCAGTGGCTCCCAAACCTGGACCTGAAGGTACCCCCAGCCAGACAGGTTTTCCGGATAGCCACAATGAATACTCATGCAAGCAAATCTCTCTCTTGAATATTCATTGTGGCTAACCGGAAAACCTGACTGGATGGGGCGCCTACAGGACCAGGTTTGGAAACTACCGAGTTATGTCACTGAGTGGCGCTGTTGCTGCATAATCAGAATTTGGTATTATCAAGTAAAAATGCAATTGCCTTATGTTAATGAGAGATTATTTATGCAAACTAGAATGCAAAAGAGGAGCCATCGCTGGCACAGGTGTTTTTTTACTCTCAAATGTATATTGTATATCTCAGGATTTTGTATTTAAAATGGAAGGTCAATTTTTTTCTGTTCAGTTGACCATAGAAAGCAGTGATGGACACCAGAGCCATCACAGGAAGTAATAATAATAATAATAAACTTTATTCTTATATACCGCCCTGCCATAAGTTCTGAGCGGTTCACATAAAAAGAACCCTGAACGTTCAATGATGCATACAGACAATTGAAAAACCAATCAAATTTACATAAGAATGAACTCTATACATTCAGTGAAGGATACAAACAGTTAAAAAGTTCATCAAGTTTCACATTTTTTCAAATAATTTAGTTTTTAGTACCTTCCTAAAAGAGTAATAAGATTTGGCTAAAGGAATAAGAGAGCTCAACCAAGCGTTCATTTTCCCTGTCTGGAAAGCAAACATTCCTACTTGAAATCTCTTACATCGAACAGATTTTAAAGATGGGTACATAAACATGTTGTTATTTTGAGTATTCCTGTTAGAATTTTATACTTTAAACTGAGAGGAAAGATATTCAAGAGCTAAGCCAAATAATGCCTAGAAACAGATACATCCAAATTTAAATAGAATTCTCACCTCAAAAACCAACCAATGTAGCTTTTGATAAAATGGGTTCACATGATTGAACTTTCTTAGACCGAAAATCAAACGGACTGCCATATTTTGTATTAAATGCAATCTGTGATAAATATTTTTATGGGTCCCTAGATATATTGTGTTACAATAATCAAGGATTGATGGAATGGAAGGGTGAACTACTAATCTAAACGATGTTATATCAAAGTGTTTTTTGATTGTTTGTAGTTTCCAGAGAATAGCAAAATATATTTTTTAATCCACAACTCTGTATGATCCTCTAAAGTTAGATGACGATCTAAAGTTACTCCTAAAAGTTTGATAGAGATAGTAAGTGGAAAATTTTTGCCATTAATTTGAAGGACTTTATCTGTAATTCTATCATTTGGACTAACCAGAAAAAAAACTTAGTTTTATCTGAATTAAATTTAAGTTTAAACTGTCATCCAGAGTTCTATTTTAAGTAGACAAAAAAAGCAATCAAGAAAAAGTAGACAAGTAAAAAGTAACAAGAAAAAGTAGACAAGAAAAAGTAGACAAGGAAAAAGTAACAAGAAAAAGCAGATGAGAAAAAGCAGACGAAGAAAAGCAGACAAGAAAAAATAGACAAGAAAAGCAACCATTCAAGGAATGAGTCTAAAAGTGGGTGGAGGTAGAGGAGGACATCACACTATCCTTTCACTATCTGTAAGTCATGGGCTGTTGTAAGCTGATTAATTGCCTTCAGAGAACCTTCAGTCTTAACATTCAGACCCCCTATCAGAACCCCAGATTTTGATTATTAAATTGAACAATCGTGATCACTCCAATGTCACCGCTCCTTTAATAGTCCTGTAAAAATATAATTGGACATCAAGCTTTTAAATATTACATTTTTCTTTATATTATCTACGGTATGTCTAGACTTGTATCTATCTAGAATCTCTTCATAAAGGCAATTAATAAATCCCAATAAATAAATAAATCTATATAAACAAATATTTAAATGTATGATGTCCAGTTATGGGGGTATTTTGCTAAGCTTCATTAAGGTGCTAGCATCGGTTTTGTTGCATGGCAAACATTAGCATGACCAAACAAACCACAAAAAGAAAAGAGACTCCTATGGAGAACCAGAAGGAAACGTACAAAGAAGGGCTGTACAAAAGTCCTTCCAATGTAGAGCCGTACAGGTCCCAAGGAGTAGGACAACATTCAAAAATATATTCCAAAGCACCTGGAACAAACCGTACCTCGAACCCACACTACAAATACAATCTCCTGCACATGTAAACAGCCAGTGTGGCATAAATCCCGCTCTAGCTGCTTACTGCCAGGAGGGGCAGGAAACATTGTGGCTTGGGTGAGTCAGAGGCTTGGATTTCTATGAAAATTAGGGTGTGGGCCTGTACTGCGTGCTAGCTGTCATGACTGCACTTAGCACCACCTCAGGAAGTGTTAAATGCAGGCACACCACTGGCAGTCCTCTAGTGCATCCACAGCCAGATCGACACACATCCTCACTCTCCCCACCCATGTCATTGCCACAGCCAAATTGTTGCATGCCCTAATCCTCACCTGATTCCTTCCAACATCTGATCCTCCACAAACACCTACAATCTCTTTCCCAAATATATAGCATTCCAATCACTGTCACTGAACCTACCTGATCAAAATCACAACACGCCAGATCAGACAACAACCCCCTCTCCCCCAGCAAGTCAATCACTTTCCACAAGCTCCCTAGTCAAGCAAATCACTTCTCTTGAACCCCATGATCAAGTTGATGAAATCTCAGCACCCTCTGATCGGAACCTTGACATCCTTGAATCAGAGTCCAAACTCCCTTGTCAAACTATTCACTTCCCCTGAACTCCCAGATCAAGGCAATCAGACCCCAACACCCCAATAAGATCCCAACACTTTCCAATCAGAACCTTGAGCTCCCTTCTCCCCCACCCAACAAATCAGACTGAAAACCACCAAAACAATAACCCCACTCTCTGATAGGAAAATCCTGCCCCCAGAGAGCCCTCCCCTCCCCCATCTCTGACGCTCCCAGAACCTATCTGGGGGTCAATATTGGTGGTCTAGTGGGTCCATAACAGCAGTAATCCTCATCCACTGCCACTCGGGTTGGCATCATTATCCAAAATAGCAACAATGCCCCCTAGCAAGTCTTATGGTATTACCACTAGGGGTCAATCCAGAAGGATGCCCCTAGATATACTATTGTAATAAAACCTCTAAGGGTCATTAGCAATATTTTGGATAATGACACTTACATGGGCTGCAATGAAGGAGGGCCCCTGCTGCTGGGAAAGTCCTAGACCAAGGGGTAGGCAATTCCGGTCCTCGAGAGCCACAAGCAGGTCAGGTTTTCAGGATATCCACAATGAATATGTATGAGATGGATTTGCCTGCACTGCCTCCTTGAGATGGGGGGAGGGGGGGAGAGGGGAGATATAATAGAGACATTTAAATACCTACGTGGCATAAATGCCCCTGTGGCGGGTCTCTTTTATTTTAAAGGAAGCTCTGGAATGAGTGGGCATAGGATGAAGTTAAGAGGTGATAGGCTCCGGAGTAATCTAAGGGAATACTTTTTTACAGAAAGGGTGGTAGATGCCCGGAACAGTCTCCCGGTAGAGATGGTGGAGACAGAGACTGTATGAATTCAAGAAAGCATAGGACAGGCACGTGGGATCTCATGGAGAGGAGGACATAAGAACAGAAGAATAGCCCCACTGGGTCAGACCAATGGTCCATTAAGCCTAGTAGCCCGTTCTCACGGTGGCCAATCCAGGTCACTAGTACCTGACCAAAACCCAAGGAGTAGCAATATTCCATACTCCCAATCCAGGGCAAGCAGTGGCTTCCCCCCTGTCTTTGTCAATAACAGACTATGAACTTTTCCTCCAGGAACTTGTCCAACCCTTTCTTAAAACCAGCTACACTAGCCGCTCTTAACACAACCTGTAGAAATGCATTCCAGAGCTTAACTATTCTCTGAGGAGAGATAGTGGATGCTGCGGATGGGCATGTTTCTATGTTTCTAATATTTGCTGTTGATGTGCACTCAAGTAAAAAAAGGTTCCTTTGTCTGTTTAAAGGACTATTCTAGGACAAGTGATGTCGCAGTGGTCATGATTACTGAATTTAATTATCATAATCCAACACATGGAAGATGTGTATGTCTACCTTATGCACCATCTGCACAAGAAGACATAATCATCATCATAATAATATTGATATATACAAATATGCATAATGGGAGTCATTTTATAAGGGATTTGAGCTTGTAAAACAGCATTTTATGTGTTCAGATTGGTTCTTATACAATTGTCCATGCAAATAGACATATGAAAGGTAATTCTTTTAAAGGGTGCCTACAGGGTGGATCCTAAAATGTACCTACCAGAAGCCTATTCTACAAAGTTAAATGTCTAATTTTTTTTGTTTAGTTTAGTTTTTAGGTTTGTTTTTTTGTTGGGGTTTTGTTTTTGTTTTTTTGGGGGGGGGTTAAAAATATGTGAAAACCATGCCTAGATTTAAGGCCTGATTACATATTTCAGCCATATTGTCCCTAAATTGTAACAGAATGCACATAGGTTAAGTATTCTATAACAGTGGTATTCAATCCAGTCCTCAGGGACCACCTGGCCAGACGGGTTTTTCAAAGTCTCTGTCATCCATATTCATTGTGGGTATTCTGTAAATCCGACTGGCCAGGTGGTCCCTGAGGACTGGGTTGAATACCACTGCTCTATAAGCCACGTGCCATTAATTTGGGCCCCGACCATACTCTGCTCAGTCTTTGACGGCATGAATGCCAACCTGTAAACCTCATGCGTTATAGAATAGTTTGTAACCGAAATATTGACATTTTCAGAAGTATATAAATATTTGTGCACTTTCTTGGCACCTTCCTTATAGATTTATCGTCACACAGGGTAATTTTATAACTGAGAGGGTAAAAAGTCTGTTTAAACCCTGTTTTTTAAGAGAAACATAGGTACTTGTATGTTGGGTACCACTGACTCATGTTGAACATCATCAGACTTAAACCAATACATAAGAAGGCTTCTGCTCTGCCGCTCCAGTACTAGTCTCTGGCTCTGACGTTATGTACCTGTTCTGCTTCTGATGACAAGTGGGAGTGTGTTGGTTATTACAATATTTTTCTGCTTTCTTTTGTATTTGTTTCTACAAATCACATGCATAGCCATTCAAAAAACATTTCAAAATATGGCATTAATAAAAGCTCACAGAAAACAGTACTTGTGCATTTGATTTTCAATATAAATTTCGACGATTTTTTTGTGGAGTTCCTGCAGTGGATTGAGTTGATCGGTGTATTACTATTTAAAAA
The DNA here is from genome assembly GCF_902459505.1 of Geotrypetes seraphini. Taxonomy (NCBI): domain Eukaryota; kingdom Metazoa; phylum Chordata; class Amphibia; order Gymnophiona; family Dermophiidae; genus Geotrypetes; species Geotrypetes seraphini. The sequence goes on from NC_047095.1 coordinate 53,944,729, forward strand.
GGCTTACCAAAGACCTTCAGTCACTTTCCGCACTGGACAGAATGCCAGGAAATCAAAATAGTATACAAATTAAGTTTTATTACATATATACAATATTTCTAGCCATAATCATTGATTAAGTACAGAGTTTGAATCAATACGTTACCAGTTATTACATCATCACGGTTATTACATCATTACTCTTGTCCACGAACAGGAGGCTTACTCACAAAATGTCATCACACAGCGTATCAGTGGTGGAAATGTCCCCTTCCTTACAGGTAACTTTCCTTTCTGGGAAGGCAATATTTATACATATCCCCTCCTTGTAACTGAATGCCGGGAGGATGTTTACCAATCAATATACTCCTAGCCTGCCTCGTGAGCTAATTTCCCATCCCAATGTCGGGAGGATGTTTACCAATCAGTATGTGTTAATTTCCCATCCCCTTCCTTGTGGAGGATATTTACCAATCTGATTACACATCCCCCCTTTATGGATTGAGCTAACTGAATGCTTGTGGATTGAGCTAGAAACTCCTAGCCTGCCTACCAATCAGTATGTGTTAGAAACTCCTAGCCTGCCTGAGCTGACAATGACCTGCTCTCATAATTATCAGTAGGTGCTGAAAAATTTCTGGCCTTGCTCGTTCTCATAATACTTGTGTTTCCCTGTAACAGCTATCATGGATCCTAGGCAGTGTCATTCAATATTAATAATCCTTTCATACCATACGTTTCACATTCGTGTCACAATCGGTTAGAGCTTTTGAAACTTCCCTGCTGAAAAAGATAAGTGCTGTTTTTTTGTGAGCTCTTATTAATGCCCTATTTTGAAATGTTTTTTTTTTTTAAAGGCTGTGCATGTGGTTTGTGCCATTTTATGGTTCTGTCTAAGGTTTATTTTAGGACAACTATTTTTCTCTGAAGTTTGTTTGAAGTTTTTTTGACTGACCAAAACCAATGAGAAAAAAATGGGTCTCTGGTACTAGAATGGTTTTGCAAATATGGCACCATCCTACGGAGCTTTGAGGTTTATTAATTCAATGTTGTGGACATTCCGGCATCCTTTCATTCTCCTTCAATATCGACAAACTACTAATTATACAGTTTTATAAAGTTACCCTCATATACTCTGATTCTACAAACTTGCGTGCACAATTTCACACTTACCCCTAGTTTCTATGTACCATGACTAAAGCTGGGGATTTTGGAATTTGGGGAATAAAGGCCACACCTTTTTCAGTAGGTCAGGGCAAGTTATATATATATTTTTTTCCATTTATGGTTCTCTTCTGTACCCTAAAAATATTGAATTGTAGTTCTGCCCCTTTTTTTTTTTTTTTTTTTACCTAGTGTCTCGTTTGGTCTGTATGTCTGTTGGTCTTAACTTTTGTTTTAAAAATTTTTAAGCATTATATTAAAATAAATGTGGTGTTTTTTTTCTCTATGTTGTAATTCGCTTAGTAAAAATTAAATTAAGCGACTCATCAAATTAAAATAAAACTTGAAACTTGTGCAATAGGTCTTTCCCCCGTAAAGCAGCATTTTGCACAACCCTGGCTTCCCAACCTAAGACCTGGGAAAGGCCTCGGATATAGGGTTACCAGATGTCTGGACAGCTTTTCAAAACCCGGCACTTTGTCCAGGTTTTGAAAAGCTGGTGAGCTCGGGGCTGGGGCTGGAGTGCATCCGCTCATGCACAGATGCGCTCCGGCCCGAAGAGACAAGGTTTGTGTGGAGCTGGGTTTGGAGGGCGGAACATGGCAAACCCAGGGGTGGAACGGGACAGTCCCGGGGTGGAACAGAGCGAGGTAATGCATCCTCTTTTACCATCAAAGAGTAACAAACAAACAAACAAAAAATCTCAATCCAATAAAATGTTTTCTTTGAAGATCTATAAAAGGAACCATTCTCAGAATGGAAACTGCTGTTCTAGCTTGCCTTTGTTCCTGTTTTTAATCTTCTACCTCTCTCTGTCTGTAGACTCCTGCAACCCCAGGTGAGGCCTTTATCCCATGTTCATCCCAGCAACATTCTTCCAATGCAGATTTGTTTGGTTCTTTGTCTTTCAACCCTGCTGCTGTACCCTCAGGTAAGACAACGTCACTATCCGTGTCTACAAATGGGAGTGACCAGGACTGAAAAAAATAGGCTTTGGCCTTCCTCAACCACTTCAAATGAAGGAAATGAAACACCAAGGGTGATTTATTTTTTTTTCCCAACATTTTGCTTGTGAAAGATTTTGAAATGTTATTTTCATTTGAGAGGTCTGAAAAAGTCAGACTTTCTTTAGGAATCTCTAGAGACGTTCATGGGCAAATATTTATTTTATATATATATCATTTTTATTCTGCCAGTGCTAAACAATTTTACCATTAGTGGATCACAATGAAAACAAGAAATAATTACTAAGATATATACAAACAATTCCATATCATAAATTAAGGGGGTTCTTTTCTTTTTTTTAGTTCAAAAAGTTTTATTGTGTTTTTCAAAAACAAAAAATCATAAACATAAGATGCATAATAAGATTACAATTTACAATAATAACATAATATGAACACAGGGATTCTTTAACTAAACCACTTTAAGCGCTAAGGTACTTTTAATGCAGGAAAAAGGCTGTTAGTGTGTTTTACAGAAGTTTACCTGTCAGCTCACAATAACCCACACATTAGCTATTTTTAAAAAATATTTCCTGGAGGGAGCATGTGCCCTTCTCTCGAACTGCCAACTCCAGACTCCGTCCCTTCTGCCTTGCTGCGCCATATGTTTGGGTCAAGCTGCCCGAATCCTTACGGCGGGCTCCGTCTCTGGCAGTGTTCAAGGCCCAGTTAAAAGCCCACCTCTTCGAGAGCGCTTTCGACTCCTAACTCTTCTCACTTTGGGTTCTGCATCCCCAACCCTAAATGTCATGTCTGTCTGTCCAAGTTAAATTGTAAGCTCTTCCAAGCAGGGACCGTCTATGTCAAAATGTACAGTGCTTTGTACGCCTTTCAGCACTATATAGATGATAAGTAGTAGTAATAATACACACCCTATATGCAATTAGTTAACTGGTTGAAAGAAGTATTATTTCCATCATATTCCATCAACAATGATGTGGGTCGCTGGATTACAAGGGAACATTCCAATCCCAGTGTATGGAGGTCACACAGATTGCTTACCATAAGCTGAGGACTGCAAAATAATTGAAACCCTTTAATAGTCTTTATATTTGGGTTGCTCACCAAGAATCAGAAGAGGCTGCAGGTTACTCAAAGGTTTTAAGAAAGGTTTGGACAGTTTTCTAGAGGAAAAGTCCATAGTCTGTTATTGAGAAAGACATGAAACATAGAAACATAGAAAAAGACGGCAGATAAGGGCTGCGGCCCATCTAGTCTGCCCACCCCAATGACCCTCCCCTATTTATCTCTGTGCAGAGATCCTACGTGAATAGAAACATAGAAAAAGACGGCAGATAAGGGTAGCATGGAATATTGGTACTCCTTGGCTTTTGGCCAGGTATCAGGATCTGGATTGGCCACCGTGAGAATGGGCTACTGAGCTTGATGGACCATTGGTCTGACCCAGTAAGGTTATTCTTATGTTAAAATGTGACAGCTAGAACTGTGATAGGTATTCCCAGATGGGAAAGTTCCCAAGAAGATGTATTTTCAATTTCTCATGATAGCAATGGCAATTAAGGTGCTAATTTTCAGTGGTTTTCTACATGTAGTTTTTAGATGAATTGTAATTTTTTTGTTGTTGTTGTTTACTGTAAATTTAATTAAGGGTTGTAAAGCACGTTGGATGTTTTAACAGGAAGTCAATGTATAAGTGCTTTATAAATAAATAGTATATTTCAGAGACAGCAGGCTAGTTGCTTAGTCTCAATTTCTTTTATTACAACACATGGCAGCAACAGGAAGTGACATATTCTACCCAATACACCCTTCAGTTCCTTGAGGAATCATAGAGACTAATTCAACAGCTAGCATGACTTCCGTCATATAACCAAGACCATTGGTTTTTTTGGTTTGTTTGTTTTTTTTACCAAGGATCAGTCAGCTGTTAAGGGGCCCTGGGCAGTGGCAGGAGCTTCAATTGCCAGCAATCTGGGTTTGAAGCTGGGATTAATGGCAGCGATGTGCTCCTGCCAATGTAAGCTATCCAGGTTGGGAGATAATTAAGTCCCTGGCAACTGCAAAAGTGCTAGGTCACTGGAAAAAAAAAGAGCCAGTTCAATCACTTAAAAGAGCCTGTGGGAGCTGTACTAAACTGGCTAGACAAAAAAAATAGTGAGAACGACAGAGAAGACAACAATGGTATGTACTGCAAGAAAAATGCTGTAGGTATCTAGATTTATCACTCTCTCTCTTTCCAAAAACATGCATGAAACGTGAGGGTGCTTTTCTAAAAATCCGAGCATCTTGAACAGCATTTTGGGAGTAAGTCTACGGTTACCATATTTGCAAAGACAAAAAAGAGGGCACACGACCGCGCAATGCCCCCAGCCCCATCCACCCAAACCACACCTCCACCAAGCTCTGCCCCTGCTTCCCACCAGTTCCAGTCCCACCCCTGCCTCATACCCCCACTCTTCACCTATTTCCTTAGTCCTTTTGGCCCTCATCTATCCTCCACTGCATCATCATCCTTTCAGTCCCAGCGCCATCTCTTTCTATTCTTCCTTCCCTTGCCTCCAAGGCCATTCTAATATCCCTGTCCCCATAATACACCCCCTCCAGCTTGTCTTTCTTCTTTACTTTACCTTCTCTCCTGTACCTCATCCCAGGACCAATATCTTTCTCTTCTCTAGTGGCAAGACTGCCACTAGAGATTGAAGTGCAGCTGCCAGGGACAGGAGTGAATGTAGTTTGTTCCTGCTCTGAAGACTGACCAGACCACCAGGGATATCCAGGGAGGACTGGGGAGGGGGCAGTCCAGAGGGGACCCCTTTGTGGGCAGGGGATGGGATGAGGGTCTACATCGTATACTTGGCAAGGGGCAGGAAGTTGTGTCATGTTGAGAAGGGATTTGGGCATGTGGGTAGAGGGGTTGGGGGAGGATCAGTCCTTGTTGGGAGTGGGGAGGCACCATTCCCTCTAAGATGAGCAAAAGACTTCTACTTACATTCCTGCCAGTGGGGGGCACTGTTTCACTACCATATTTTCACTAGTGAGGGACAAGCATGCTTTGCAGAGCTCCAGGGAACCTGTCTGTCCCTAGTGACTGAAAACACAATATTGAAGCACCCCCCCCCCCCCCCCCTATTGACAGCAATGCAGTTGGAGGGCTCACTTTCAGCATAGAGGAAATAGTGGTAGAAGGGATAGGATTGCCAGATTTTCAAATCAGAAAATCCGGACCCTCTAGGCCCGCCGTAATCCCGCCCAGTTCTACCCTAATCCCGCCCCTCAGTCTCGCCCCCGCTGCCTGCTCATGTGCGAACTTCCTCCCTGCCCGACGCAATTTGAGGAGGCTTTTCAAAATTCAGACAAAGTGCCGGGTTTTGAAACGCCATCCGGACCCCTGGACATGTCCTCAAAAGGAAGACGTGTCTGGAGAAATCCGGACGTCTGGTAACCCTCGGAAGGGAAGGAAGTGTTGCTCCAACCTTCAGGATGGTACCCAGAAGTTACGCAGCTGCCGACACCTATTCAACGCCAGCATCTGCCTAGCTAAGCAGGCTTAGGTAGGAGTGCTTTTTGTGCGATCCTGTGTGCCTGCTTAGTTAAAAGATGCCATCACTTTCTCTCATACTTTTGGAGTCGGATGACGACAGCACACTCGGGGGACCCTTGATAAAGCATTATATGCGAAACATGTCGGGTCAGACTCCTGAGTTTTTGGCTGTGAATCAAGCTCAACAATATAAAGCTAAGTAATATCCTAACAAAAGCACAAGCACTTTATTGCAGCACTTATATTTATTGAAACATGCAAATATTTATTTAAAGCTATTATATGGTACAACTAAGCAATACAAAACAAGGACGGCCAATGATGAGGTGCCACACAAAGCTTCTCGCAGCAAGGTAGTACTTTTGCGGTGGAGTGGTGGGGCTGAGGCTTACTTTAGAAAATATATAAGCATATATGGTCCAGGTTGGAGCACTGATATATAGAAGATATTTGTGCATGTATAACACTATTGAGAAATATTCATCTGGACATTTAAATAAGTCAGGCCATTGAAGATCATACTGTATAATCACTGAGTATCATCGGCACCCCATAACTGCTGGCTTCGCCCCGTCTTTCCTGTAACGCCTGGTTCAGTTCCGCCGAATGTCAGCGAACAGCCAATTGAGCACAGTTTAAGTGAGTAGGAGCCTCTCCTGCCCACTTACGTCACTTTGAATATTGAGCCCACATTTAATGAGAGCGGTATCTCAGAGCGATTGCAGGGTCTCAATACATGGAAGCTGAAATTCAAATGCAATCATACCTTAGATGTTTCAAATTGTCCCCTGCTCAGCCTGATTAACATTGGGCTGATGAAATTCCACTGCAAGACAGTAAACCTGACAGATACGAAAATACCATTCACTCCAAATACTGCAACTTCCTGCTGTCAAATCTTATCAGTATGAAAGGGTGTCTTAAGCTTGTCCCAAGAAGGGTACGCTTTGCTGTGAAACATGATTAGTTTTAATTTTGATTACCATCTTCCAGTGGTAACTCTATTTAATCCAATTTATAATTGAAGACAGACAGGTAGCTGGCCAGAAAAGTACACAGAAGGAATAGACTGGTAAGATGTCTTCCGCTACTCAAAATAAGCATGATAAGTTAATGCTGAATAAAATATGAAGTATGCATGAAATATATGTGAAATGCAGTATGTAACACAATCTGAATGCATAATGAAGCAAAGTATGCAAAGCTGCTCATATACCTCATAATGTAATGCTAGACTCTGTAATACTGTATGAATTTTACATTGTTTGAAACATGGCGGAGAAAGACTGCCACCTTGTGGTAAAACTTGGCCTAGGCTTTGATTGTTTTAAAAAATCAACTGCAGTTGCATTTCATCTGATATTTTCCCGAATAACAAACCACAAGAAATTTTTAAGATGGCCAGAGAGCTCCATACCAAGATGGACAGACCGATCCAGTTCTGGCTTTACCCTACTGCATGTGTGGTGATGTATGAGGGTTGAATGACAAGTATTGAATATAAAAAGCTTGTTCTTTTTCTTTCTATGTATATATTTTTCGACATTGTCGCCACCCTTTGCCACACATTTCTGTCGATGATGAACACGTTTTTAAAAGCCGCTGTGAAAGAATGGCACATGGTGGCCCTCTTTTACTAAGGTGCGCTAATCGATTTAGCACGCACTAAATGCTAATGCATGCATGTTAGTCTATGGACGCGTTAGTGTTTAGCGTGCGCTAATCGGTTAGCGCACCTTAGTAAAAGAGGGGGGTTTTTCTCTTCAACCAGTTGTGGAACCGTGCTTTTCACTCTGCATTCTAGTCAAACAGATGCTATAAACAACCTGCCTTTGGTGGCGAATTTCAACTGGAGGGACGCCTTCAACAGTCAGAAATTCTATCGTGGTACGTTGCTTAAATCACATCGATGAGCACTCACTGCATGCTTCTATTTCCGAGAAGCAACTGGAAAGAAGCAGACATAGGAGTACCACAGGGATCAGCGATGTCACTCGTGCTGTTCAATATCTTCCTCCAATCATTGGGGAAATTCATCAGGAAACTAGGATGGAACACTACATCTACACAGACAACGTCCAACTGATCGTCCCACTGAAGAAACGAGACATAAAGGCCAAACAGAAGATCAAGAAAGGCCTAGAGAAAATCTTCAGATGGTTCCAAACAAATGGACTAGTAGCCAACAAGTAAAAAACAGAACTACTTCTCATTAACAAATGGGAAGGAAACAGCCCAAGATACCAACTAACCCTGAACGGCTATAGCATAAATCCATCCACGGAGGGTGTGAAAAACCTAGGCGTATGGCTGAGCCCAAATCTTGACATGACAATACAAATCCAATGGATTATGAAAAATGCTTATGGTAAACTCTACTGGGACAGAGGACTAAAACCCTACCTAACCCATCAAACAATGATCAATGTCATAATATCCTTGGTACTCTCAATCTTTTAATCTTTGACTACTGCAATGCAATCCTGCTGGGCATTTCAAAGAACATGATCAAGGAAATCCAAGTAGCACAAAAAGCAGCAGCAAGATTTTTGCTGGGAAAATCGAAGCAGACATGTGCCACCCCACTACTGAAAGTGTTACATGGCTCCCGATTGAAAACAGGGTAAAATTCAAGATCATGTTGCTGACACACAAAATCATTCATCTTTCAGAACTGCAATACCTAGCAACCAGACTACACAACCATACACCAAGACATGCCCTGCACTCAAGCCAAGAATTCTTACTGGAAATACCCTCATTCAGAGACATCAATTACAAAAGCTTCAGGACTAGAATGTTCTCAGTGATGGCTCCAATGTGGTGGAACTCCATTCCTAAGGAATTAAAACTAGAAAAGAACACCAGAAAGTTCAAGCCCCTAAATGTCTTCTTTCAGGAAGAAAATACAGGATTAGAAATTACACCGGGCTTAATGTATTGGTACAACTTTCTTTAGTGTAACTTTAGAAGTCATTGTGGTCTTGGAGAAAGCTGAAGGCTTTATTGATTAAGATACCTTTTGAAGGGCCAATTTAAAAAATGTACTTTATTAAATTTCAAGACCACAAGGATTCGTCTTTCAAAAACTCATGACCCACGTAGATCATATCTTTTGCTGGTTCTTTTAAAAATATTCACAAGATACAAAAATTCATATAGGCTAGTATGCAAAAGGTCTTACCTGGTTAACTTTGAAAGTTACCCGAAAAAATCCTCCCACCATTCAACAGATAGGTTTTGGTCAGATACATCAATGTCCAACCAAATCCTTTCCCAAAAAATTAAAGACACATTGGGGCAGTTCTGGAATACAATTTTAATGAAGTTAAATAGCAACATTAAGAACATAAGAATTGCCGCTGCTGGGTCAGACCAGCGGTCCATCATGTGGTGGCCCCTAGGTCAGACTGAGACTAGCCCTACCTGCATATGTTCCAGTTTAGCAGGAACTTGTCCAACTTTGTCTTGAATCCCTGGAGGATGTTTTCCCCTACAACAGACTACGGAAGAGCATTCCAGCTTTCCACCACTCTCTGGGTGAAGAAGAACTTCCTTACATTTGTACGGAATCCATCACCTTTTAACTTTAGAGAGGGTGAACAACCTGTGAACAACCTGTCTTTATCTACTAAGTCTATTACCTTCATTATCTTGAATGTTTCAATCATGTCCCCTCTCAGTCTCCTCTTTTCAAGGGAGAATAGGCCAGCTTCTCTAATCTCTCACTGTAGGGTAACTCCTCCAGCCCCTGAGCCAGGGACATCGACGCCTTTGTGAAAGCTTCCGGTTTGAAAATAATAATACATGCAAAATGACACCAGCGCAAGGTTTTAAAAATTATAACCAAGATTTATTGAATTATTGTTTCTATTTTTCCATTATTAGATCAAAAAGCATCAGCATAATTAATGCTTACGGTTGCGCTAATGGGAGATCGTTAGAGGTGCCAAATACTGGCCTTCTCACAACGGTCTCGTCTTCATATCTCATTACATTCTATTATATAACTTTTAGCTCAGTGACATCATCAGTATACCAGCCAATAACAATTCTATGGGTGGTCTTAAAGTTGGACAAAGAAACATTCCTCCACATTTAAAAGTTAGACAAAGTTTCAGAAAATTACTTTTGATTTCTGAATTAACATTATAACATATTCAAAAGAATCGACAATTATTAACATGGTGCTGAGAAATTCTCAGCCCTAAAGGAAAAAACTCTTCCTAAGCTGACAGGTTCAAACTGCCTTACACATAAACCTTACTCTGGAGGAGGAGGGGGGTCAAGTCCCCCTCTCCTCTCCCTGAAGCGTGGGCTTCCAATGCCCCTCCTTCCTATTCTTGAGACTGACTCTAATTACTTCCAGATGTTGCCTTAGGATTTTCCTTAGTGTTTCTTCAGGTTTAAAATATATAAAATATGTTTTTTTCAAAGCAACACAGTCATATACTCCAATCATATTTGTTTCATTCACTCTGCTTGGCCAAGCTTTTCCATTCAATAAATCATAATGTTCATTCAAAACTATATCCAATTCAGTTTGAGACACGTTATCCTTCTTTACCAGTCTAAAGCAAGCACATGTGGTATTAATTAACACCACGTTGCTGGGAGCGGGAAAACTCAGAGAGGACAAAGAAGACAGAAAACTAATCACTGGCACAAGATGGTGTCCAAACAGAGAACCCAAAATGGATTCCATGTAATCATGTAATCATGATTTCCACCATGATTTGGCTCAACAGCAAAGTACATAAACAGATATTATTATGCTTTCCCTTATATTAATCCTTAGTGTATTTTTCTCTGGCCTTAGCTACATTATATTTAAATTTTTATTCACCTGTTTTTCCATACGCTTCTATTTGGGCGTGGTCCTTAACTGACACAGAATTGTCTCTAACTAGAATTACCCAGAATCATACGAAAAACTGGCACTTTTGTAGAAAAAACTCCACAAAAAAATACTGCACTTATCATGTCCTGACATCCATTCCCGTCCCATAAACAGCACCCCCTGCTGGCCACAAGCCACTACTCCTAACCCCTTAACCATTTTAGTCACTCTTCTCTGGACCCTTTCGAGTAGTACCATGTCCGTCTTCATGTACAGCGACCAGTGCTGGATGCAGTATTCCAGGTAAGGGTGTACAATGGCCCAGTACAACGGCATGATAACCTTCTCCGATCTGTTTGTGATTCCCTTCTTAATCATTCCTAGCATTCTGTTTGCCCTTTTCGCTGCCGCACATTGCGCGGATGGCTTCATTGACTTGTCGACCAGTACTCCCAATTCTCTTGCCACTATCTGGTTATTTTTGTCTAGATATCTCAGCCACAGATAAAGTATAGCAGACTTGAAGATTTCTAAGCAAAGATATCCTTATATATCTGAGCCTCAATATTGAGTGATCCCAAGATTTAAGGATACGGTTTCACTTTGAATATCCACTTAACATATCCAAAGAACATCTGTTTTATACCCTTTGGTTTGGATATCTTCTCTTTAAACCTTTACTTTATACGCATTCACTAATGATGCACTTGCTTAAAATTTGGAAGCAGAAGAGGAAGCAAAATGGCCGCCATATGGAGAGAAAGCAGCAAAAAGCAAGAGAAGTTGTTACAGAGTTCCCATTCAATAATGTATAAATTTCCCACTAGGGATAAAGGTGAGCATATCATAACATGCTGGATAATCAGATTATAGGACCTCCTATGATCTATATATAATTTCAGGTATGCATCCTGAATTGAATTGAATGTTGTATATTTCCCCCTCCGCATTCGCGGTGAGTGATAGGGGAACAGCATGGCAGTGAATACAGAAAAACCGTGAATAACTTTTTGTATGCTATTCACAATTTTTCTGTAAAAAAACCCTAAAAAATACACAAAACCGTGAAAAACCTGACCTGCAAGTATAGCGATTTCCTGTGACATAAATTTGGAGGCGGAGCCTGGGAATGAAAAACTGCGAATAACTGATACCGCAAATACGGAGGGGGAAGTGTAATCATTTATGTTCCAATCCTCCTCCCTACCACTTGAATCCATTATCCACAAGTGCTGAATATTTTTTACAAAACCTTTTTTTTTTTTAAAAAAATTATTCATATAGGCCCCCTTTTACTAAGCTCCGATGCTATGATCGTGTGATCGGGCCGAGTGGTAATTACCCATCACACATCTGTCCTCAGGCACTTCCGGTCTCCCTTTTGAGCTCTGCTAGAACACAACACCACTGCTAAAATAACACATCCTGTTAAAATACATGACTAGATACTTGTGTGTTTATCTCAGACTTGTACACACGGCTGATAAGCTTGTTAGTTGGGTTATGTTATTATTTTTTTGTATACTGTTTTTTGTTGTTATGTCATGGACCGCCTGTGTTTACATCCTGTAAAGACATATTATGATCATGAGGTCTGTGTTTGTATATCTTATAACAAAATGCTAATAAAACTGATTGAACTTAAAAAAAAAAAAATGACTAGATCCCCCCAGGAACACTCTTCCTGGTCATCCCCGGGTTCTACCTGGACTCCATGATTCTTCATGTCCTCCACAACCCGTCATTGGACCTAGAGGTCTTCAGGCAGCTTCTGGTGCCATTTACTGTCCCTCCACTGGTCACTCGCTAGACCTTTGACCAATGCTTACAGAGCCAACAGGCTGCTTCCTAGGGAATCCTCTGACAGCTCCTGGTACAGTTTACCAGTTTCTGTGCTAGTCCCTCTGCTGGTCACTCATCAGTCCCCATCAGCCTAGGACCTACACACTTCTGAATCTTCTTGTGGGGCCACCACTGGTCCCTACTTCCCAGTTTCTTGGTCCCCACAGGTCCTGGATACTTCACTGGTCCCACTGCCAGTTGTCAAGCCTGAGCTCCTCCTGGACTCCATGCTCTACCGAGCCCTCTGACTACTCCTTCTTCCAGGCCCTGTCACAGTCACTCAGTTGTCTTTTCCTGGATGCACTCACTAAGAAATCTCCTTGTCCATCAGTCATCTTTTCCCAGATACATGCACTGAGGACTCCTTCATAGCTAGTCTCTCTCTGAGGGCTCTTTCTGAGGACTCTTTCCAGTCCCTCAGCCGCTCTGTGAGGACCCTCCTAGTCGGTCACTCCCCTGGTCACTACATATCCACCAGGCCCTCTGCTGGTTGTAAAATTTGAGACCACCTTGGACTCAAAACTCAACTGGGCAGGCCAGTCTATCAGGCTTACCAAGGGTTTGGCTGAAGCCAGCATTCCTCCCCTTGAGGGTCGCTTGGCTCCTGAAGGAGCTTCTGTTCTTCCCAGCTCTCTCTCAGCACACTTTTCCACTCAGGGTGAATGGACACCTCCCAGGTACCTTTGCAGCTGTTGTATGCAAATTAGCTCCTTTTCCACTATTCAGCCTCCCTCTGCTGGCCTATGACAGGAACTTCACCCTGTCACAGACGCTCATAGAATTCCTATGAGCATCAAAGCATTCAGCACCCTGAGGTGCGGTAGAAACCTCTACCGTAGCTTAGTCAAAGAGGGCCAAACTATTTTAAAAAAAAGAGAAAAATGGCAGCAGAAGTAGGAGATAATTGAATTATTGAAGTTTGGGTCCTACTTTGTCCTCCGTCAAGACGTGTTACGAGATCCTAAAGTCTGAGGAGAGAAGAGATTGAATGTAATGTAATGTAATTTATTTCTTATATACCGCTACATCCGTTAGGTTCTAAGCGGCTTGAAGAAAGTATACATTAAGATTATAAATGAGAAGTAAGAAGGTACTTAAAAAATTCCCTTACTGTCCCGAAGGCTCACAATCTAACTAAAGTACCTGGAAATTAATAAAGAAGAGAAAATAAAGATGGTTGAAAAAAGAAAAATTCTATGTGAACTTATAGGATGGAAATTAAACTGTACCTTCTCCCTAGCAGCAAACAGCACAAAAGGGATGAACAGATCCCAATCTCTCAAATTGTCTTCCAATCCCTTCTTTAACATATGCTTTAGGGATTGATTAAACCTCTCGACTAACCCATTGGCCTGAGGGTGATAAGCAGATGTTCGGATATGTCTCACCCCAAGTCCTTTCCAGAATTCCTCCATTTCCCTGGACAAAAAGTTGCTTCCCCGATCAGAAAGAACTTCCCTCGGAAAACCTATGGTAGAGAATAACCCCATGAGTTCCTTCATCAATACCCCCGAGGTAGTCTTTCGCAAAGGAAAAGCCCAAGGAAATCTGGTGGCCACGTCCATTACCACAAAAATAAATTGGTACCCCCTTGGGGTCTTTTCCAATGGTCCTACAATGTCCATGGCTAACCGCGAGAGAGGTTCTTCCACTACAGGTATAGGGACAAGAGGTGCCCGTGCAGGTTTGCTCAAAGCCAGCCTTTGGCAGGTGGGACAAGATTTACAAAAATCCTCAATTTCTTGCCTCCACCCAGGCCAGTAGAACCTCCGCTGTACCTGTACCTGTGTGGCCTGAATCCCTTTATGTCCTGCGAGGGGTGAGTCATGGGCAGTTTGTAAGATGGCCTTCCTAAATCCCTTGGGAACCACTAACTGTTCCCCTCCTCCGTCCTGGTCTGAAGTGCCAGCTCTTTCTTTATACAGGAGGCCACGTATAACTCTCAAGCCTGATCCAGCAGATTGGGGTCCAGTAGCTTGAAGCCACAGTTCCCTCAATGAAGGATCAGCCTTCTGTTCTTGGGCAAACGTGGGGAAGGTATTGCTAATTTCCTGCGGAAGACTGGGAAATTCTTTCCTTCGCTCAGTTTGTCTAAGATTCTGTGCCCTCTGCTGTTGCTGTCTTTTTTTCTGTGCTCTGGAGGCCCTAGCCTGTGTCTGCGCCGCCGGTCTAATCACTCCTTTTTTAAAGGGAAAAACTTTTCCCAACGGGGTCTCAGGCTCCAGGCTAGGCCTTCCTTGAGAACGGGTGTTAACCAACCCCTGCTTAGTTTGCAAACAGTCCTCTAACCCGGCCCAATCCTGACCCAACACTATTTCATAGGGGACCCCGGGAATCAAGGCCATCGGAACCTTGTATACACGGTCCTTATGCAGGAGAGTAGTTGGCCTAAGAGTATAGTGAGCACTGTCTCCGTGGATGCATTTGATCACCACTTTGCCTGCCCCAAATGACTCTTTTTCCCCAGGGAAGATCCTTTTCCAGAATGGAACAGCCATCATGGACTGATCTGCCCCTGTATCCACCAACGCCTTCACCACCTGGCCCCCTACTGATACATTGACGAGGTATTTAACCTCACCCCTGTTTCCTGGAGCCTTTGAACCTAACATGCTCTGATGGGCCGTTGGTTCTTTCTCCTTGTAAACCTGGGCCTGCTTATTTGGAACCCTGGTTTTAACTTCGGGGTAAGAGACCCTACAAAACTGTTGTGTGTGTCCCTGCTTTCCACACCTGTAACACCTTCTGTCCCCACCCTGAGTGTTAGGTTTAGGACTTGGACCACAGGGATCCTTAACCTGCGGCTTCTTACCCCAACCTTCGCCTAACTCCCGTGGGTTTGATCTAGGTGTGTGGTGAGCTAAGGGACTCATATTCTCTCCTGAAGGTTCTTGGGCATCTATAAATGCTTCAGCCACTTCCAGAACTTGTCCTAAAGTCTTGCAGTTCTGTCTCTTAATCCAGGACCTGATGTTCTTTGGGACAGCTTCTAATAGTTGTTCCCTCACTATTTCTGTGAATAAGGCCCTGGCATCATTCAGAACTGGCTGCAGCCATTTTTCAGCCAGTTTGGTGACACGCTGAAGCAAAGCTTTAGGCCGTTCTGTATGAAGCATTGTGGTTGCCCTGAACTTTTGTCTGTAGTGTTCTGTGCTGAAGCCTAAGAAATCCAATATATGGGCTTTTACTACAGGGTAGCTATTGGCAAGCTCGGGCCCTAGGGTCTGGAATGCCGCTAGAGTCTCCCCGGCCAGGCAGGGCAACAACCGGTACACCCATTGCTCAGGAGGCCATCCAGCAGCCACAGCAATTCTTTCAAAAGAATTAAGAAAATCGTCCGGTGCATCCCCAGGTGCTATCTTGCATACATTTAAATGCAATAAAGGATTAGGTCCTACCGGTGCTGGAACAGATACAGCTGGTAATGTCTGTCCTGCAGGATGTATAGCAGTCTTTTGAAGAATTTGTGAAAATGCTTTGGCCTGGTCCTGCATTGTGGAAATCAGTTCCCCATGTTGCCGCATCATTGCTTCCTGATTCACCTGCCAGCGTTCCTCGCTTGACTTCAGGATCGATTTCAAATCATCACACTGGCGTTGCCGCTCACCGGCAAGTGTGGCTAGGATCTGGGCCTGCTCCATTATCCGGACCTGAAAGGCAAACAAAAAGAAAAGGAACCCAAGTGTGGCCGCTTGGTAAGCGTGTTCCTCCCCTTTACCAGACCCCCCAGCCTAGGTACTCTTACCGATAGCACTGGTGAGTCTGCGCCTTTGGTGTTTAGGCCTCCTTGGCCTCCAGTCGTTCTCCGCACGGCTTGCCCCTCTGAAATTCGGGTCCCGAACTGGAACTCGGGTCTGGAACTCTGGTCCGGTTCTTTCCACCTCCGAACTCCAACTGAGCTCCTCGCTGCACTCCTCCACAGGATATGCTGTAGTCTTTTTTTCCTGCTTCCGCCTTCCAGTGGGAAACTCCTCCTCCGAATAGGTAACAGGAAACTCCTCCAATAAAGTACTCCAACAAAAATTAGGATTTTTCAAACCAACAATTGGTCAATAGTTCAATAGTCCAATTACAAAAATAAAGGCTAGTCAAATATGCCTTTCCAGCACAAGTTCAAAATGGCACCAAAAGAAAACTTTATATATTTTATTTTTTTTTTTTTCAAAAATTGCAGAACCTTGGTGTCGCCTGCAGGAGGTGCAATATCCCACTCCTGATACCAAATATGTGTAACCGGGTCTGGGGCCTGAGTAAGACTCCACAGTACATACAATGATTACACCACAAAAAACACCTGCGTGTGACCCAGACTGGAGTCACCCTGCAGTCAAAGAATGACACCAAGAACCAAAAGCAAAAATAAACCACAATTCTTCAGCATGAACAGTAAAAGAAAATTCAGGTTTTATTTTCCTCAACGTAATAAGGGCAGGCTTATTAGAAGTCCTACTCCAAAACAGGTAAGTGCTATCGTCAGTCCAAGTTCACTAAGCAGAGTAATGAACAGTCCAAACATAAAATAAAAGCAAAAAAAAAAAAAATACTTTTTCCTTTTTTTTCTTCACCCAACTGGGTTTTATGTTTTCTTTAGCTCTCAATTAATCCTGCTACTAAACAGGGCAATTTAGTTCCTTCCAAACACTGAATAATACAATAGGGTTTAAGGCACTGGCTACCCTATTGCTAGTGTTTCAAAAAGAAGCCTCTGACAGCCAAGTCTTGCACTGCCAGGATAAGGAGAGTGCCTCAGGTTTGCTTTACTTTTTAGCATATAACAGCTTCAAATTTCCCTCCCAGATTATAGCAAACCTCTCCCTCAGTTCAGGCACTATCAGCTTCAACCAAAATGCAAAACAGTAAAAAAGCAAGTCCTCCAAGGTTCAGCTTCATTCAAACAGTCTCTCCAACAAAGAAAGCTGAACAAGATGCACTCACTGTTTCCTCAATGGTTAGCAGGTACAGCTGGTGGACAAACCAACTTCCATGGCTTCCTCAGCCAAGCTCATTTCTTCTGGCAGGTTGTTAGTCTCCATTGGAAGTTCCAGCTCAGCTACAGATTCTTCCAGGATATCTCCAGCCTCTTGCACCTCCATGGATGTAACTGGTTCGCTCTTGCCTGGCCCAAGGAGACTCTCAGGGAGGAAAGGTCCCAACCTTCTCCCTAACCTGCTTCCTGCTTTGAACTGAGCTACAGGTTTTATACTGTTTGGGCCACACCCTAACCTGGCTGATTCAGCAGTCCTCAAAGCAGCTCTAGAGCTCCTCCTTTGGTGACCTGAATATTGCTGGTCTAGGGAACTATTGGGAAACTCAGGCTCCCTCTGGTGGTCAGCCTGGGAATCAGCCAGATCCTCACTAGGACAGCTTTTACCTACTCTCTTCCGGGTTTTGCTGGGAGTCTTAGTAGAAACACTAACTGGAACCAGGTCAGGCACGAAGTCTGTCTGGTTACAATATCTCTCAATGAGTCTTATTGTGTATACTTATAGATAATCAAAGTACACTTATCTTGATGACTACTTCATTAGGCTTGGCCTCATTCTCCTTAGTTTCCAGCTGCGGTGAGATTAAAGTGCTTAATTCTTAAAGTGCTTGTGCTAATAGTGCTTGCTATTATCATCCGTGCTTGTTAAAATTGAACTTAAGCCCGGCCCCCCGACTCGAGTTTTGGGTCCTTCGTCAGGAGGGGTCCCTGATATATATATGAAGGAGGCTGGCAAAGGGACAAGAGAAGTGTTATGATGGTCCCAAAGTACCCCAGTTCGGTGAGACCACAGAATTCACGGGTATTGGTCTGAACACTTCACTATTAATAATATAATTATATTTATTAGTATTTATTTATAAGAGCTGTGATAATAATAAGTAGTGATACAATAATCATCACAGAATAATATTGTATATCTCCCTAGAAGTAGGTGAACAATAAAGATCATCATTTCACCAGACGGATTGAAGGACACTTTTTTAGGGCACATCATTCTCTTTTGGACAATTCCACTCTGGTTGTTGTAAATCACTAAGGCCGCCTTTTATCAAGATGAGGTTGAGCGTTTTAGCACGGGCTGGCAAGGTAAATGATCCGACGCTCATTCAATTCCTGTAAGCGTTGGAGCATTTACCTCACAGACCTACACTAAAACGCTCTACCACAGCTTGATAAAAGGGAGCCTACGTCAATATTCAGCCAGCTTGGCTATTCGGCACTAGTATCTAGATAGTGGGTAGTGCTGAATATAAGGTAGTCACTGCTGGCCCACTGTTCTAACTGCTAATTAGATAACATTAGGACTAATGTGTTAACAAATTATATGAGGACGCACAACACATAATATGTTCATATAATGATTCAAAATGTTGTGTGATTGTGGCACCGAGGTACCCCCCTCTTCAAACCCAGGGCAAAGTCACCCGAAGGCATGTTCAAGGACTTGGGGCTCCTTTTACAAAGGCGCGTTAGGACCTTAACGCATGGAATAGCGCGTGCTAAAATACCCTGCGCGCTAGCCACTACCGCCTCCTCATGAGCAGGCGGTAGTTTTTTGGCTAGTGCACACTATAGCGCGTGCTAATTTGGTGCATGCGCTAAAAACACTAGCGCACCTGTGTAAAAGGAGCCCTTAGCTGACAAAAGACGACTTGAGCTCCAACGCTGTCATGTCTTCTCCAATCTTCCCAACTAGCAACCTTGTTTCACCAATGTTTGGCTTATTAGGGGAGCAAACAATGCAGCCACGCTTGTTGGGAAGATTGGAGAAGACATGACAGCGTTGGAGCTCAAGTCATCTTTTGTCAGCTAAGTCCTTGAACGTGCCTCCAGGTGACTTTTCCCTTTTCTAAACCTGAGCTGTTCTGTGAGGGAGTTTTTTTTGCCAGTGAAAGTATTTAAAGCAGTTTTTATTTGTACCTTTTGGTTCTATACAGTGGTGCCTCACACAACGAACTTAATTCGTTCCAGGAGCAAGTTTGTTATGCGAAAAGTTCGTTATGTGAAACGCGTTAAGCGCAGTGACTAACGACTGCCTGCAGTGCCTGCGCGGAAGGATGCAATACATCGGCAGCGATCGTGGAAGCTCGGGCGACTTCGTTGTGTGAAACGAAGTTCGTTGTATGAATCATGACATGAAGTTCGTTGTGTGCAGCGTTCGCTGTGCGAGGCGTTCTTTATGCGAGGCACCACTGTACTGCTACATTAATCTGAGGCTTTTTCTACCTCTTTTTGAGTGCATGTTGGGTTTGAAGAGGGGGGTACCTCGATGCCACGATCACACAACATTGTGACTCATTATATAGCATTAGGACTGCCTTTTTGCAGAACTAACTTTATCCAATATCTTTTCTCACATCAAGCAGCACTATGGGGTAAAGACCTAGAACAATTACTCGTACCTATTACCTATAGGGAATTCAGGAAACGCCTAAAAACACATCTGTTCCTGTAATACTTAGGAAACCAACCTATACAATCTTAGTCCTCAACAAACGATCTCTAGAACTATCAATCACTAAGTCTGTACTTTGTTTATTCCATTCAATCTGTAACATTGTAAACCGCATAGAACATCACGGTCCTGCGGTATATAAATTGTTATTATTATTATTATCCCAATAGTTATTCAGTTAGTGATCCAAATGATTACAAGGACTGCCCTTGCTTTGCCCATTGACCACCCTAGGGCTGTTCCAATAGCACTGGGGTGATCTATAGTAATTTTCAGCTGCACTCTCTGGACATTGCTCTGAAAATTGCTGGATGGCCCCAGCTAGCGGCACTTCTCAGGCAGCTGGTGCTGCTTCCCCGATAAGTGGTTTGAATATCAACCCAGCCTTCCAGATCTGAATATTTTAAATAAGGTGATGTTAATACCTTTCCTATAAAGACTGAATGTGAGTTGGTACTTTGATAGTAGCATGGTCTAATTTGTCTTTTTTGATTTATGTCTGATGAATGTGTTGAATTTGTTTTTTATTCCTAAGTATGTGAGAACTGTAACCTGCTTAGTATATAAGTGGGATATAAATTATTAAAATAAATAAATAAACCCAAACATTGTTTTATTGTTCCTCAGTGTGAAATCTCTCTCTTCTTCTTGGCCAGATTTAAGTACTGACATTTGTCCTTTCGTATTTTATAAGGTTATGTTGCAATGGGAGCCATCCAGCCCTCCTTTTGGGGACAACAACCGCTAGTCCAGCAACAAATGGTCTTAGGTGGACAACCTCCAATGGCTCAGGTGATGCAGGGAGGCCAACAGATAGCATGGGGCCAGCCTGGTCTTTTTCCTACTTCCCAGCAATCATGGCCGCCTGTGGCCGGCCAGTTTCCACCTGCTGCCTTCATGCCAACACAAACTGTTATACCTTTTCAAGCAGCCATGTTTCAAGGTACTACAACTCCCATAGCTACTGTTCAACCAACGAGTGATTCCATCCGATTAAGTCCACAGGGTCCAGGACAGAAAATGGGAAAAGAAATGTTTAAAGATTTTCAGATGGCTAATCCTCCACCAGTGCCATCCAGAAAACCAGACCAGCCTTCCCTTTCATGTACCTCAGATGCCTTCTCAAGTTATTTTGACAAAGTTGGGCTGGCACAGGATGCCGATGATAGCGATGACTTCGATATCTCCCAGCTGAATTTGACTCCTATGACCTCTACATCTCCCTCTACAAATTCACGTGAGTAAGAAAATCAACAGCGACACCCCCTCCCCGGGATCAGTCATTGTTTCTCTTTTCTGTTCCTGGGCAAGTCAAGGTCCACTTCTGCCCAGAATTAGGGTCAAGAATTTCAGAGGTATTCAGGATATAAGAAACATGACTTTGAACCAGGGTGGATTTAATGAAATCAAATTGATTTAAATCATGCCCCTGACATTATGGACTCCTTTTACTAAGCTGCGATAGCGTTTTTATCATGCGCAGAATTTTAGCGCACGCTAAACCCACACTACGCGGCTAGAACTAACGCCAGCTCAATGCTGGCGTTAGCGTATAGCGCGCATGGCAATTTAGCACGTGCTAAAACCGCTATCGCAGCTTAGTAAAAGGAGCCCTATGAATGGATTAATGGAATTCATTTACAAAAAAATGTAAACATTGCATGAATATACAGCCTCATGCTACATAATTAAAAACTAATCCTTCATTATAAAATAACTTTTGGACTATAATGAATCTTAAATAGAAAACTATCTTCAGATAGATTTTTCCTCAAAAAAAAAAGCATTTTATTTAAAAAAACAAACAAACTCCAATTTAAAAAAAATTCTGAATTAAGTAAAAAATATCTGATTTAAATAAAAAATTATGGTAAAAAAAAAAATCATTGCCCCCCCCCCCCTTTTATCAAGCATTATAGCATAGATCGGCGCAATAAATGCTCTGACGCTTATAGGAACTCAATGGGTTTTGGAGTATTTCCCGCGGCAGCAGCTCTACCACAGCCTCCTTTTAAGCAGACGGTAGTTTTTCGGCTAGCGCTAATCTTGTGCGTGGGCTAAAAATGCTAGCGCACCTTCGTAAAAGGAGCCCCAAATGTCCATTGTAATGCAGAATAACTTAATAGCATTTGCGGATTACAGGAGAGAGATGGAATAGACACAAGACTATCTTCTATGCAACAACATGTCAAAATAACTTTAATTGGTTTGGAATTCAGTCAGCCAAGGAGAATAAGACTGTAAGCATATCAATGCACTTATCTTGGCAAATTGTACTAATTATTTTAAAGAGAAATGATTACTTGCCATCTTTTTCAGCTCTGTTTCTTGAAAATTTATAATCAGTGTGACATTTAGTAACTATAGCACCTTTGCCAGGCAGTTACTGTGATGACTTTGCAAATGTCTTTAAACTATAACTTACAGAATGTAGATTTGTCTTTCAAAAAATCCTGAGTTTCTGGTTCCAATGATACAGGAATAGACACAGACTTAACAGGTTGCTTTATTTAGGGGGGGGGGGAAGCAGTTCTCAGTAAGTCTGTTAGAATATGATGGATCTTTTCAATGACCTTGCTTATTGAATTTAGTTAAAAACACACCGTGACCGGCTGCTGATAGAATCTGAAATTACTTATTTGCTGTATATTCACCTAGCAGTCACCCAGTTAAATGACAAATGTACCTGTTGTGAACTGTTTTTCCGAACAGGTTGAAAGCAAGCTTAAGATGAAAATTATTAGTTTCGAACCACTGAGTCCAAACAGCAAAGGTTGATGGAGTCTCTTTATCTTATGCCAGGGAAATGGGTAATGAGAAATGACATAAGGAGTTCAGACGAATGTGGGTTCTTGGGACTATCTTACAAGACTATCTTACGTGACTGAGTATTCTGGAATATAACGTGTTAGGTAGCAAACATCGATAGCGAGATCTTGACAGAGACATCTTCGGACTTGAGGTGTATTTCTTTCCACCTGAATTGTCGTTGAATCTTCTGTGTAGATCGTTGTCCTTAAGCTCGCAATTATCTCCTCTTTCCAGCTCCAACCCCTGCCCCAAGACAAAGTTCTCCGTCCAAATCATCAGCATCTCATACGAGTGACCCCACGGCAGATGACATCTTTGAAGAAGGTTATGAAGAAAGTCCAAGCAAACACGAAGAGCCGGATGTAGTAAGTGTGAATTTGAAATAACTGAGCAGTTAGTTCCCTTGAAACCGTAGAGGAACCGAGGTGCTAAGAACCGTTTCTCATAGATGCAAAGAAAATTTCAGAAATAGATGGTCGATGGGGAATGATATATGAATAGGCATTTTTAAAGGGAGGTTATAGATTGGTCTTAATCAAATATTGTCCCAGTATAAGATAACAAGAGTTATATAAATGAGTTGAACTAATTATGCTTCTGTTATTCTTGGATATAGTGGTGTTATGAAATACTTTTTGACTGTTCACGTTAGTGTAAAAAAAAAAATGCTTCTTTTCCATTGCTGAGAAAAAGGGTATTATGTTCTTATGTTTTAGCCTGATGGATCTCAGGCCACATCCACCAGTGATTCATTTGGTAACCCCATTGCTGATACTATAAGCCCACAGGTCGATAGCTAGATAGCACAAGCTGGGGTAGGTATCTGTCCTTTTTTACAGTCACTTGTGAGGTGATCACTTCTACATGTCCCATTGCCTACCATTTCCTTTCATAGATGTACGACATATGCTCACCTATTTCTGTTTCACATCTTTCCTGTGTTTCCCCCCACCCTAGCTTGTTGCTCCATCTTAAATAGTTGCATGGTATTTGTCACCTGCTGTTTTAAAAGATATGTAATGTATATTTAACTGACAACAACCTGCATGTATTAAAAAAACGGCATTGTTAACACAGTCTACTTAACTTGATGGACAACTCTTCTAGATGTTTGCAGTTATTGGTACGTTAAGGACTCGACATTCAAAGCTGCTTATCTGGGTAGCATTTTGCCTGATACCCAGATAAGTGGCTCTAACCAGGGCCATGCCTGGATTTTCAGCAGCATTACTTGGATAATACCACTGTTAATGGCTGCGGACCATCTTAACGCTATCTAGATAGCGCCAGGAAGGTCCAAGGCAGAGTCATAATTCATCCAGGACCATTAGTATATATATCTGGAAAACTTAAAACAGCAAAAAGTTCTGGTGGTCAGGGGCATACCTGGATTTTCAACACCAAGATCTAGGGAGTGGCTGGTTGCTGAATATTCAGGTATATCTTTAAATACCTCAATTGTTTGTGTTTTTTTAAAGGAACACGGACTGCAGAATTAACATATAAGTCTTCAAAATGATTCTACTTCCATTACTTGTCAAATATGTTGCTAATGTATTTCCTTATTTAACCCCCACATCTCCCCTCCCCCACACACACATACAGTATTCTCCCCGCATATATGTATATATATATATATTTTTTTTTAATTATCACTTGCCCTGTCATCCTTCCTACTGTTCCTCCCTTTTATGTACTCTTTCTTAACAAATTGTAGTTCCCTTTTTTTCCTATTGTTCTTATGTCGCAACCCCAACTAAGTACGTCAGTCTTGGAAATTCTATGTTTATTATTTGTTGTTTGTTCCCTATTCATATTTAAATATTTAATGTACAACGCTTTGTATTCCAGGAGAAGCATTTTATCAAATTTTAATAAACTATGAAACTATTGGCGGACTAAAAGAAACGAATGTAACGTATTCCAGTCACTGTACTGGCCAAAAATTAGGCTCATTTTGTAAATAGTGCCTACATGGGGCGGAGGCTGTAAAAATGGCGCCATTCACATGTCAATCACCTGTAGGTGCCGTTAGATTCGCAGCTACTGAAAAACTCAGGCAACGATAATGTAGGCCAGAGTTTTAAAGGCCTATATTATTGGCTAAGTTTGACGGATAATCGTGACTAACAGGGCCTATAGTCATTTCCACCCCTATCCACGCCTACTTTGACCTACGGCACCATGCTTAGACATGATTCCGGTGCCTACCTTTAACAAGGTATTAATCATTTTTTTAATGGCACAGTTAATTACTATGCCGATTAAAACCAATTAAAACAATTAAGTTAGGCAGCAGTAGGGTACCTTCCACTACCTAATTTATTCCTAGAATCTGGGCTATGGTTCCTATTTAACTTTTCTAACCTGGAATTTTCTGAAAATGATGAGGAATGTTGGTTGATAGAAGGTGTCTTTCTTTTAGAGGGAAAACCAACCCAAGCCATATAAAAGAATGATATTAATGCGCTACTCAATGTGGGGAATAAATACAGAAGGGGATAGACTGTTAAAATGTAGTAGCCCGTTCACGGTTTGATGGCATGACACTATATCTGGAGGTGCCGTATTTGAGGTGCTCATCGTGCACACCAATATCGGCAAAGCTGCAGCCCCGGATACTCTGCTGGCAGAACGGCATTAGTGGGATGGGAGGTCCGCAGAGCGATCTCGCCACGTCTGAGATCTCGCCACCATCGGAGAGGTTGTTTTGCGGGGCTGCATCGGCGAGAGCGAGGGCTGGCAGAGAGGTATAGGGTCTGGACCAGGGAGCGGAGGAGTGGAGTCGGCAGGAGCTGTGAGGAGCTGATTAGCACAACGGCCGGTGATCTGATGATTGAAGGATGTGTCGCTTTGCATCAGGGGAGGTGACCTGTGGCTGGTGCGCAGAGGATGGTGGTGGCAGTTGCCCAGCTGAGGCGGCTGATGCGCCAAGGATGATGGCGATGGTGGCCTGACTGATGAGGAGTTGAGACCCTCCTGCCTCTTCTACCATTACTGAGACTTTATTTAATTGGACCTTTATTTATTTATTTATTTTTATTTCTATCCCGTTCTCCCAGAAGCTCAGAATGGGTTACAAATAGTTTACTTTATTTTCTTTGTTTTAAAACTTCTAATTTGCTTACATTTACTTTATTTTTATTTTTAAAGTAATTTTTGTTTTTGTGGTGAATACTTGTTAGGAATTTCGGGGGAGTACTGTAGTTTGATGAACCACAGAAATCACCTTATGCTGAACCCAGAATGCAACTAGCATCCATTGTAATTTCTTCAAAATAGGCATAAAATGTGCCACCCTTTTTAAGGGGTAATTTCATAAAGCTTGTGAGGGATGTGGCGTGGTGGTTGAAGCTACAGCCTCAGCACCCTGGGGTTGTGGGTTCAAACCCCGCACTGCTCCTTGTGACCCTGGGCAAGTCACTTAATCCTCCATAGCCCCAGGTATGTTAGATAGATTGTGAACCCACCGGGACAGATAGGGAAAATGCTTGAGTACCTGATTGTAAAACCGCTTAGATAACCTTGATAGGCGGTATATAAAAAAATCCTAATAAATAAACTTGAAAAAACACATAAAATAGGTATACGTATATGTGTACATATTGAGGGTGCATGCCATTTTACAGGGGAGACAATATGAGCTTGCTCAGGTCATAATGTAGAAAAATATACATCTACAAAAGAGGTATGTTCCAGGCAGGGAATGCCTACATTTCTGCATATTTTATAATGTCATGACAAATGGGCATACTCTTTCACATCTGTTATAAATAACACCTACCAATGAAGCAATGAGAGGGAGGGGGGTAAAGGTCTCTGAAGTTTTGAGGCTTCCTACAGATCCTGGTGGGTGGAAGGAAATATACCAACTGGTCCTGGAATAAAGTGAGGATTTACAAGAAAGAAGATTAACAATAATAAGAACCTAATCTTTCGCTCAGATTCAAGACTGGCCTCAAATGGTATTTGTTTAGTGATGCTTTTGATGAACCTCCCTGTTTGGCTCTAGATCTTCTTGTCCCTCTTTTTAAGACTCATTGTTGTGGGTACCTAGGGAGAGTGCTGTTGGCTCTGGGGTTTGTGAGCGTAGCCTGTATCTACGAGAATAGTTAATTGTTTTAACTTATTTAACTTCTTTTTATTGCCTTTGGTTTTATGATGTATTGTAAGTCACTCAGATGGCCTCTGTTTTATTTTTTTTGGGGGGGAGGATATTACAAGTCAGTACCAAATAAACTTAGGCCCTCTTTTACAAAGCACTGTGGCGTGGATTTAGCGCACGCTGAATCTATGCATGCGCTAACCGCTAACGCGTCCATAGGATAACATGCACGCATTAGCGTTTAGCGTGCAATAATAGCGCGCACTAAAAAGCATAGCACACCTTTGTAAAAGAGGGAGTTAGGACCTTGGATTAGCATCGGCAAGAATGCAGACTGGATGGCTCATTGGAATAATCACAGTACTGTAGATCTTTTCCTGTCTAGGCTATCAGTTCACACCCTAGGTGAAATAGCCACATACAGTGAGACGGTGGCCTCCTTGCAAGCCCAGGAGCCACCCTGTCTGATTCCTTGTCATAGTCTTGTGCAAAGACATGGGGTACGTTTTACCAAGCTGCAGTAAGCACTAAATGGAGTCTCGCAGTATTTATTACATGTGCGTCCACTACTGGCGCTCTAAAAAATAACATTTATTTTTTTCACCAAGGGGACATGTTGAGAAGCAGAGAGTAGGCATGTCTGTGCCAATCGGTTAGGGCATCTCATGTTGCTAAATGATTAACAAAGAATTACTGCACGAGCCTTTACCGCCTACAAAATAAGTGGCGGTAAGGGCTCGCACGCTAATTTTTGTTAATGGCTGCGCGCTAATGGCAACATCAGCACATGGCTATTAAATCAGAAAATTGGCTGCGGCAAAAAGTGGCCTTGGCATGCGGGAAAGACCCTGCGTAAGGGTGCATTAAGGCCACTTTTTGCTGCCATTGTTTAAAAGGGCCCCATAATGGAACAAGAAATACATGCAATGCAGGAAGACTACGCAGCATGCCCTAAATAAGGGTGTCTATTCTTAGGCATGTATTTTCCAGCTAACTGGAGTTCTTTGAAGATATAAAATGTCGGTGTTTGTGCATCATAGGTGCTATTGCTGGTTAAGGGGCTGGAGGAGTTGCCGTACAGTGAGAGGTTAGAGAAACTGGGACTCTTCTCCCTTGAAAAGAGGAGACTGAGAGGGGACATGATCGAAACATTCAAGATACTGAAGGGAATAGACTTAGTAGATAAAGACAGGTTGTTCGCCCTCTCCAAGGTGGAGAGAACGAGAGGGCACTCTCTAAAGTTAAAAGGGGACAGATTCCGTACAAACGTAAGGAAGTTTTTCTTCACCCAGAGAGTGGTAGAAAACTGGAAGGCTCTTCCGGAGGCTGTTATAGGGGAAAACACCCTCCAGGGATTCAAGACAAAGTTAGACAAGTTCCTGCTGAACCAGAACGTACGCAGGTAGGGCTAGTGTCAGTTAGGGCAATGGTCTTTGACCTAAGGGCCGCCACGTTAGCGGACTGCTGGGCATGATGGACCACTGGTCTGACCCAGCAGCGGCAATTCTATGTTCTTATCTTTTCCACACCAATCGAATATACACATATATGATACTTAGGATTAGCCAGGCCATAGAAACATAGAACCATGACAGCAGATAAAGGTCAAATGGCTCATCCAGTCTGCCCATCCGCAGCATCCACTATCTCCTCTTCTTCCTAAGAGATCCCACTCGCCTGTCCCACACTTTCTTGAATTCTGACACAGTCTTTGTCTACACCATCTCTACCAGGAGACTATTCTATGCATCTACTACCCTTTCTGAAAGAAGCATTTCATTAGATTGCTTCTGAGCCTATCACCTCTTAACTTCAACCTGGAGTTTTCCTTCATTTGAAAAAGACTCACCTTCTGTAAATTAATACCACAGAGATATTTAAACATCTCTATAATATCTCCTTTCTCCCGTCTTTCTTCCAAAGTATATATATTAAGGTCTCTAAGTCTGCCCCATGTAATTTATGACAAAGACCACTAACCAATTTTGTAGCAGCCCTCTGGACCGACTCCATCCTATTTATATCTTTTTCAAGGTGGGATCTTCAAAATTGCACACAATATTCCAAATGGGGCCTCACCAGAGACTTATGCAATGGCATTATCACATCCCTTTTCTACTGGCCATTCCTCTCCTTATGCACCCAAGCATCATCTTGACTGACTGTCACCTTTTCTATCTATGTTGCCACTCTGAGATCATCAGACACAATCACCCTCAAGTCTCGCTCTTCTTCCATACACAAAAGTACTTCGTCCCCTATACTATACACTTCTCTTGGATTTTTTCAGCCATCAGAAAAATATGGAACTGAAAAGTGGAAAATCATTGGACTAAGTGTATAGCCTTCGAAGGAGACTGCCCCAACTTTGTTAGTTGGGCTGAAAACTATTCAGAGGTCCCTTGTATCATAGGCAGTGGAACGCTGCTTTGTTTGGGGGGTGCCCAAGATCTCTTCCCTGTCACATGACCCCTAAACAGCTCCCGAGTCCCCCACCCACCTCCTCCCAGCACTTTAGTTAAATCTTCAGCAGCCGCCATGCAACTTCCAGAAGTAGAATGAGGGGTTCCGGGGCAGGTCTGACGCTGCACGGTGGCTGCCCGAAGATTTAAGCAACACCATCGGGAGAAGGGTGGGCAGGATGGCCAAAAAAAAAAAAAGCGACCGAGAATTTTTGGGGAGGCCATGGCCCCTTTGGCCTCCTCCGTTCCAACGCCTATTCCTTGTATATAGAATTAGGCCAAATACGTAAACCACTTTGATTATAACTCACAGAGTATATCAAATCCCATCCCCTTGCCCTTTCCTTTCTCTAGTATAAAATAAAATTAGTTGAATAATCACTAAAGCTCTCAGAGTAACTGGCACTAATTGATGTCTTAGCTGACAGTCTAAGCAGAGTGGTAAAATGCTGAATATGCATTAGGGATTTACTGTAATTTTAAAACAACAGGGACATAGCAATGACATTCGTCTTGCTTTGTATTTCCCATCCAAAATGACACAAAACATAATGGGAAGGCTGGTTTATTTTCTCTCTCTGACTTTAGCACATGTAACATGTAGTAAAACTGACAAAAATGAAAGTGAATGAAAAAACAAAACAAAACAAAGGGCCCGATAATGAGCCAATGTGGTCACCATATTGATTTAATTGCTGACACTGCTGCTGAAATAAATATATATAGTCCATGCCATTCTCCAATTAATCAACACTAAAATACGTATTTGTCCGACCAGAACAGCCACTACTCAGCACACCTAAATGAAACAGATAATTTACCTGCTTAATGGCTGAATATAATCATAATCCCAGTATTTAGAACGTGCTCTATCCCAGGAAGTGATGTCAGAAGGGAGCCGAGGCTGGCCTGATCAGGAGGTAGAAGATGCTGCTCAAGCCGGCAAACATTTCAAGAGGTATGCGGGGGGAGGGGGGAAGAAAAGAGGCACTGGCACCCCTGCCAAGATGGCACTCCCTTACTATGCCACTAGCTATGTCAGCAGTCTCTCCAGCACTACCTCTGTAATGCGACTTATTAAACAGAACAATATTTGCAGGACAGTACTCCCCCAATATTCGCAGGGGTTCCGTTCCAGGAACCCCTGTGAATATCAAAAAACCGCGAATACGGTTTTTCACCTGGGGAGGCAGTAGAGGGCAGCTGGAGTGCTGGCGAGTGAAGGAAATCATACACGATATGCTACGACCACCTCTTCCTGCACTAAAGTTAGGCTTCACCAATCAGGAGCTGCTTTGACACGCAGCTCCTGATTGGTGAAGCCCGACTTTAGCACAGGAAGTCCCGGTCAGAAAATACCGCGAATGACCGGGGGAACACTGTATTCTGGAAATAGATATGAGTATTTAGCACAGATTTATAAGCGACAACGACACAGCTCCCGGGGACGGGGACAGATTTGTCACTGTGTCATTCTCTATGCAAAATAACCCTGACACTCATGAGCACATTGAAATATTATGATTTGAATTCCTGAGAAACTTTACTAACATATGCTGATGGTATTTTTATATTACTTGAGATTGACCCACAGCTCGATGATCTGATACCCAATATTAACCATTATATTGCCAAACTTCGGTCCAGGGTGACGATGATCCAGATGAAATTAAATGCTGCCAAGACTAAGCTTTTATGGCTGGGCCCAAAGTTAGACTCTCTTCCTCCTGCTGTGATCTTAGATTTAGAAGAATCTCAGAAAATTGAGTTTTCTTCGCCAATATTGGGTATTGTCATTGATTCATCACTTACATTCAAGGAACAATTAAGTTCGCTTGTAAAAAAGTGTTTTTTCAGTCTCCGTATTCTGAGAAGAGTGAGAGCATTCTTTCATCGGCAACATTTCTCAGTACTGGTTCAATCAATCATTTTGTCAAGGTTGGGTTATTGTAACTCAATGTACCTTGGTCTTTCAAAGGTCAGTATGCTGAGGCTTCAGTTGATACAGAATACCACTGCTAAGCTCATTTTCAGTAACAGTAAATTCGATCACGTGACCCTTCTGCTCAAGGAATTACATTGGCTTCCAGTGTATCTCAGAATTCAATTCAAGTGAATTGGTACTTGACATTTTAACCACTTTGATTCCTTTAGACTGGAACGTGCATAGGTCTCATCTTGCCAGAAGTTCTTCAAAAATGAAAACTTACATTTCCCTCTCTTAGTGGTAAAAACAGAACCTTCAAGAGATTTAGCCATTCTTTTGCTTTTAAATTAACCAAATTCTGGAATGCTTTACTACTTACATTAAGAAGTTTAGGGTTTTTTGCTTTATTCCGGAAAGCTCTGAAAACCTTTTTGTTTGCCAAACATTTTGAAAACTAACTACTCTAGTCTACTTTTCCTTGTCAAGTTTATATAAGACAAGTCAGGAAATTCTTCAAAAAAAACACAATTCCAGCTTATAGTACAATCCCTAAACCTAAATCTACTAGATTACTGCAACATCCTCTACCTCCCCTGCCCTGCTACAATGACTAAACAACTACAAACAATCCAAAATACAGCTCTGAGACTCATCTACTCATTGAGAAAACACGACCATATTACAGAAGCATACATCAACTCACATTGGCTACCAATCCAAGAAAGAATACTATTTAAATTCTACTGTATGTTATTTAAAGCCTTAAACGGAGACAACCCAACCTACCTGAACAACCGCCTCATCCAAACCACCTCAATCAGACATAGAAAAACACACACCCCATTCACACACCCCTCGCTCAAAGAAGTAAAATGGAAAAAAACTATACGATGGCCTCCTGGCCACTCAAGCAGCTAAACTAGATAACCAAATCTCCAATCTACTGATAACGACACCAGAAAAGAAATAAAAACTATACTCTTCAAGAAATTCCTGAAACAGCCCTAACTTCAAACTTACCGTCCTTCCCCTCCCCCTCTTCCCGCCACACAGAAACTACATAACCTACTCATTACCTCTCTAAAAAGGACAAATGTTCTTCCATTGTAACCCTCCATTTTTTATCTCTTTTGTAACCCACCTTGAACCGCAAGGTAATGGCGGAATAGAAATCTCTAATGTAATGTAATGTAATGTAATGTAATGTATAACATTACTGTTAACCGAGTCGAGCTCCTCTTGGTTGATGACCCGGTCTATAAAACTTAGGCCCTCTTTTCTAAAGTGCGCTAAGCGTTTTAGCGCACATTTAGCACACGCTAAATCAACGTGTGCACTAATCGCTAAGGTATCCATAGGATAACATGCACGCGTTAATGTGTGATTAGTGCGCTAATATTTATTACACGCCAAAAAGCATAACGCGCCTTAGTAAAAGAGGGGGTAAGTTTTAGTTAGTCTCCTGACACATACGTGAACCCCCCTTTAAAATCCCAACACTCCAGTAAACTCCTTCTTCTGGAAAATGTCCCTCTGGCCAAATAATCTGCACCTCCAAATCCAATCACCCTACCCTTGATCCCCTCTGGGGTTTACCTGGGAAACAGCATTGGTAGGGCAGTAGGTACTGAGTAACAGCACTTCCTTTCTTATGAGCATCCATGTTTTCCTTTCATATACAAAGAGTAACTCTTCTTGCAGTAGTACTGTGTGACTACCACTAGAGATCACTAGAGGTTTGAAGTTCAGATGACAATCCTGTTGGCAGTAAAGAGGGTTCTCTGCCACCTGGGACCCACTGTCCCACCAATACTGTCCCCTGAACAAGTCCTGGGGCATGGGGGGTGTAATTTAGTTGGAAGGGTGGGATTTCTTGAAGAACATGGGGTTTGAGTACAGGCAGTCCCTGTTATAAATGGGGGTATCAAGCCTATATTAAGTTGGAGGTTTATGGGGCTTGATCAAATGAATGAGGTGTGATGGGGGTTGGGAGTTTTGGGAGGGTCTAGGGCTTGGGTCTGTTAGAGTTGTGAGCTTAATCAGGGAAGCGGGTTTTGATCAGGGGAATTTGGTGTGTTGGGAAGTAGGGGCTTGTTTGGGGGCACCGGGAGCTTGATCTAGGATAGGATTTGTCTCGAGTGGTTGAGGAGTTGATTGGGGGGTCCCTGAGCAGGGGTCGGGTCGGGGGAAAGGTATTGAGACTTATATACTGCCTTTTGTAGTTTTAGAACCATACTCAAATCGGTTTACCTACTGGTACTTAAAGCATTTTCCCTGCCTGTCCCTGGCACCAACTCTGTCTGTCCTGGTGGACTCACAATCTATCTAATGTACCTGGGGCAGTGGAAGATTAAGTAACTTGCCCAGGGTTTAGGGTTTGAACACACAATCTCAGGGTGCTGAGGATGTAGCTCTAACTACTCACACTCTCCTCCAATAATATCAGAAGTGAGCCAAGTATAGAACAATGAAGCCATTGTGACATCACTGATGAGGTTGGCTCTTAGGCATTGGTGGAATGAGGTATTATGACATCATGGAAAGGGGTTGGGACTTGTACACTGCCTTTTTGTGGTTATATAACCACACTAAAAGTGGTTTACTTCAAGCATTTCCCTCACTGTCCCGGTGAGCTCACAATCTATCTAATGTACCTGGGGCAGTGAAGGATTAAATGACTTGCCAGGGTCACAGGGGAATCTGCCATCAAGGAAAGGGTAGGGGATGGAGCGACACTGTGCCAGTGATTTCTGTGAGTGGATCTGCACCACCTTTCCTGTGCTGTCATTCCAGGTATTGGAGGCTTTGCACTTGCCACACGTTAATTTTTGCATTATATGTGTGGCGCGTGCCAAGACTAAAGCACTTTAGTGAACGAGCCCTTTTGTGCCTCGATGTGCAGTGCATGAAATGCGTTGTGGATTGCTGGATAAAGCCTTGTTTTTAGTAAGTGATTAACGCTTTGATATAATACTAAAACCAGTGTCAAGAATTGTTTAAGAAGCTAATATCTTTAAGTGCAAGTTCAATAGTAATGATGCATGGAAAGCCTATCCCCCCCCCCCCCCCCACTTCAGTCTTTTCCTTGTGGTCCACAGCCACCTGCATGAAGAAGTTCAGGAGCGACGCTTCTCAGAATTGTCTTGGGACACCCCCTAGCCAGTCTGGTTTTCAGGATAGCCACAATAAATATGCACGATAGATGTGTATGTAATTAATGCACCATATGCAAATATACAGGAAGCCTCTTCCGTATTCTATACCTCATGTATAAATTATCCCCAACAGCACCTAAATATCAATTAACTAAAGCATTTTTTTTGAAGGGACCACCAGAGGATATTCAGTTCTCAATTGTCCTTCAATATATGGAACTTAAATATCATACTTTGTCATCAGTTCATATAAAAGAATGAACTCTGCGATCCCAATATTTTATCATTTTCTGTCATTATTTTTGCTTCCAAGCTTTCTTCTATTTTTTTTTTTTTAAGTCTGCCTTGCAACCGCATTCAAATAACCAGTTTTATCATGCATGAATCATGTTTCATGCCATCTGCGTCAGGGTAGAAGGACCACCTTAGGCCTATGTTTTTCTTATTCCATTTCAAATGTTGATCCCTCTTGTTCCGGCCTTTGTCTATCATCCCTTCATTGACTATGCTGTAATTGTTTTCCTTCCCTTAGTCTCCCATTGTTTTATCATTTTGTTTACTTTTTTTCTGCTACGAATTGTCCACCCGATTCCCTTTTTATTTTATCATGATTCTGCAAGCCACTTAGGGCTCAATATTCAAAGGAATTTTAACTGGCCAGGAATGGCTCCTGGCCAGTTAAATTGCTCGAGGGGCTTCCCGCTGATTTACAATGGCACTTAACTGGTTAGTGCCATTGAATATTATCACAGACCGCTAAACTAAAACTGGCTCTTTTGTGGACAGCCAGGGGGCAGAATTGGCCATTGTGCAGTTGAGACAATATTCAACACCTAACCATCTAAGTTTAGCAGCCAAACCAGACCACATCAAAGTCAGTCCCACCTTTATGCAGCGTCGCTTAGGCAGATAAGTGCTGAATGTCCCATTTAATCGCATAAGATATAGCTGGCTTCGTAAACATGGATATTCAGTGTCGGTGCTTAGGCATGAGCTCGGCGTTGAATATTCAAGGATAAAGCTGGAGGCAGCTAAACTGAACCATGAACCTTGGATATTAGCTGTGTGCATTTATTACTGTGCATATGGTTTGTTAGTGCAGCTTAAAAAATTTAGTGTGCTCTAAATTGATCTGCCATTTGTTTTAGCAGGGGATATTTTTGGTGTGTACTATTTTGATTCAAGGAAACACAAAAAGGAGTGGAATTTGACACTACTACATCAGAATGTATAAAAAATGTTATTGTAGGAGCAAATCTTCATCGTAGTAAGTACAAGAAATTCTCAAATGTAGATGGTGGTTAATAGTGTGAAAGAGGACTCAATATGATCCATGTTTCGTCAGTAATAATAATAATAATAATCACAATAACTTAATTTTTCTACTAGTTATTTAGCCCGTTACATTAACGGGTGCTAGACTTAGGCATTTCTTTCTTTCTCTCTCTCTGCCCCCTTTCTGTCTTCCCTTCGCCCTTCCTTTTACCTTCCCCCTGTCCAGCAGCACCCCTTCCCTGCTCCCCCTATGCAGCAGTAGCCCTTCCCTGTTCCTTTTACCTCACCCCTGTCCAGTAGTACCCCCTCTCCCTTATCTGCTCACTATCCAGCATCCGCTAGGCTGGGCAGCCTCGGGGCTTTTGCTAGGCCGGCCTGCTTCACATTATTGAAGTGGGCCAGCCTAGCAAATGCCCTGCGGCTGCTGCCGCTGCTGGTCCAGGGGTGAGAAGGAGAGGCATCGTCAGAAGTCAGACGGCGTCGGAGATCGGGGCAGGAACATTGCTGGGGAAACCGCCGAACATGTTGCAAACCGCCGAAGGCTCCCCTCTTTTGGAGTTTCATATCTCTGAGCGTACCATATAAAATTGGATCATTCTCTGGAGACAGTATCTTTATTAAAGATGGATGTAGGGCAGAAAGTGAAGAAGGAGAGAGAAACAGCAAATGGATAAGAAGGCCCTGGAAACACAGTTAAGAGCACAGATAAAAGATTTCCTTGCCACGATCAGTTTAGCGGCTGTGTCTATTTGAAATGAGAGATGCCTAGAGCCACTTAAGCACGCCTAAGGCCATTTCTGGGCAAAACCATGTACATACCCAGCCTTGGGTGGGCTTAAACGTCATTAGGTGCCTCCCTGACCCACGACAGACGCCTACAGAGTAGATGGCCTGCCTCGGGTTGTGCATAATGATTGCCTGGTTAGACAGTAGTAGGACGCCTACCATCGCCTACAATCGGCATGCCGTTTATAGAATATGCCCCTATATGCCTGCTGTTCTTAGAGAACACCTGTTACAGGTGAATAACTATACTATATTGTGGTGTCACATCCCACTCCTTTTTGTATTTCATTTACTTTTATTGTGGGTATTTTGGCCCCTCGTTACTTGGCTATTGATTCACGGTGCACTAATTGAAAATAATAACCCCAAAACTGGGAACAATTTCGGGGGGAAAAAAAAAAAGAACTAACCAAATTGTTCTTGCATTTGAACTATCATAATAGATATCCTGAAAACAAGATTGGCCAGGAGGGTATGCCAGGACAGACTTTAGAAACATTGTGTTAAAATAAGATATACCTTGAGGCATGTATACTCATTTTTATGTCTTTCTTTCCCAGAAAAAAGAGCCTCTCTATGCCCAGATCGACAGACCTAAGAAATAGCATATGTAATGGGTATCTGGTGCTTCAAGGAGACAGGAATTCTGGAACGTGACCGGCCTTTGACTCTCACCACTTTCTTTCGCTTAATCTGGTCTAGAGATGATTGCCCAGAGGATCGGTTGTACAAGTGTAACTGAGGGACCTTATGAGCCAATGGAAATTCCTAAGGCAGCACAAAAAAAAGAACAACTTTTAAAAATATCAGGCAGTGCTAGCAGTGTACTGCAAGCTATTGATAATCCCAAATGGAAAACATTATGTTGACTTTTTTCTAAATTATTAGTATTATTATTTTTTGGACCATTGTCTTTCTGTATAGGGGATAAAAAAAAAAAAATAATATGATGCAATGATAGTTCTTTTCTCAGACCTGGCATAGAATCTATATGTAGCAGTGGCATCACCATGCTGGGACCTCATAGGCCTCTGGATGTCATTGAGATTTTTTTTTTTTTTTTTCATTATTTTAATAAACCATCTATTATTTTATATGGTTTTTTATTGTTTGGTTTGGTTTTAGTTTTTTTTTTTTCTAATTTTATAACTTTTTTTGGCTGGGGGAGGAGGGGATGTTTTCATGGTGGTTAAGAGGAAGGGAATTATGCCACATACTAAGTATGAATTCCTACCTTGAAGTGATAGGATATAGCTATGCGATTCACCCCTGAATTATGAATTAGAAAATGCTGCCAAATAGGCCTTCAGAAACAGAGGAAGAGAAGCAGAGAGAAAGAGTGAGAACGTTTAAACCAGAAAAATTCTGCTTTCTGTATGAGAACTCCTGCTGTGGACGGACATGAACACAAAGTTCCATTGATGAAGTGCAGTGCAGATCACTTAACCAAGAGACTTAAAAGCCAAGAAAAGGAAGATTGTTTTCTTTCTCCGCTATCTTGCTGCTGTGATGCTATGCAGACAAGTGTTTTCTTCTCTGTGTGCCATTTGTTTTTTTAAGAAAAATTATTTGCCAAATAATTCTGGTTCACGGATTTGGATAAAACAGACTCCTATCGTGGGACATTGGTGGCATGAACTTTGCTATAACAAACTGATTGTGTGATCAAATTGTTCATCTCTTATCTCTTTTGTACATTAGAAAATTGAAATGGGATTTTTATTTTATAACTTGGGGGAAAAAAGGAAAATTGTACCATTAACCTCTTTAAATGTTTAAGGGAAATGGCTTTAAGAAAGTTCATATTAAAAAAAGGCAGATTTTGTAAATATAAATGCTATGATAATTATTTTATTAATTCCATTCTACTGTTAGAGAAAGTAACAAATTTTGGTCTTATTCGAAAAGAACGTTACCCCATTCTGTGCCTATGGAAAGAAAGCTTTATTGAATAACACCTACATGGTTCTCACCTGCTTCTAATAATGGGTTGGGGGTCAAGGGCATCTGCCAACAGTGATCAGAATAGGGTTTCCAATGGGCTTCATGTCATCTGGATAGGCCGAGCCTGTTCAGATTGTACCTCCACTGAATTTCGTCCAAAATATCCTGAGTGAAATGGAACAGGTAAATACAAGTTGTTTATTCTTTCAAAAAGTATAAAGACTAGGGGGAACATGCCATCAAGTTAATAAGTAGTATATTTAAAACAAATCGGAGGCAATATTTTTTTTCACTAAACACGTGAGGTTTTTAGCGCAGGCTGGTGAGAGAAATGCTCCAGCGCTCATAGAATTCCTTTGAGCGTCGAAGCGATTACCTCGCCAGTCCACACTAAAAGCCTCTAGCGCCATTTAGTAAAAGGAGCCCACAGTTAAGCTCTGGGTTCGAAAAAGCTATGGCCAAATTTCTGGAAGAAAAGTTGTTGGTTTCTGGGGTTAGCAGCATGGAACCTTGCTACTTTGGGGGATCTTAATGCCAGGTACTTGTGACGTGGATTTGCTACTGTCGGAAACAGGATTCTAGGCTAAATGGACCGTTGTTTTGACACAGTATGGCAATTGTTATGTTTTTACGTTCCAAACTGTATA
Source organism: Geotrypetes seraphini (assembly GCF_902459505.1). Lineage (NCBI taxonomy): Eukaryota > Metazoa > Chordata > Amphibia > Gymnophiona > Dermophiidae > Geotrypetes > Geotrypetes seraphini. Next base: position 53,983,614 of record NC_047095.1, read on the forward strand.
AAATTATAATCCACCAAGTCCAAAAGTGTAAAACTAAGACCAGTTGGATTCGGGCAGAAAGATGGTATCTGTTGGTAGCTCTTAATTCTGAAATGAAAGAAACCCATATAAAGAGCACGTGGCTAGGATTGGAACTAGGGTGGGTCTAATTCACCCCCAGCTCTATAGTTTAGAGGGCACTTTCCAATCCAGATTTGCTAGGGGAAGACTGGAGCGGTCATATTAAAGAAAGTACATTTCATGCTGCTTGCTCTAGGTGGCAAAATACCTCATTCTGACACTGCACATGGCTTGGGGTCCTTTAAGCTGCAGTAAAAACTGGCACTAGCACACCCTTGCATGGATTTTTCCTGTGCGCTAAGGGCATCTTTTCTAAAGCCATAAAATAGCCAATATTTTTTTCTTTTTTTAAAAAAATTAATGGCTATGTATTAATGTACTTTTAACGCACAACGTGCTCAGGCTGTAACAGTACCAATTGACACATCAGCCACAAAAGTTATGCCTGGCAGCACCTTTTATGTTATATGTTCTCATTTTACATTATATAAGAATATAAGAATTTCCGTACTGGGACAGACCGAAGGTCTATCAATCCCAGTATCCTGCTTCTAACAGTGTCCCTGGCAGAAAACCAAAGAGTAGTAACATTCTAGAGCTGAGATTGTGATGTCATAATGCCTCATTCCACCAATGCCTAAGAGCCAAACTCATCAGTGAGGTCACAATGGCTTGATTGTCCTATACTTGGCTCACATAAGAACGTAAGAATTGTCATATTGGGACAGACCGAAGGTCCATCTAACTCAGTATTCTGTCTCAAACAGTGGCCAACCCAGCTCCCAAGTACCTGACAGAAAGCCAAATAGTAGCAACATTCCAGAGTTCAGATTGTGACATCATAATGCTTCATTCCACCAAAGCCTTAGAGCCAACTTCATCAGTGATGTCACAATGGCTTGATTGTCCTGTACTTGGCTCACATAAAAACATAACAGCATGTCATACTGGGACAGACAGAAGGTCCATCAAGCCCAGTATCCTGTTTCCAACAGAGGCCAACCCAGGTCCCAAGTACCTAGCTAGATCCCAAGTAGTAAAACAGATATTATGCTGCTTATCCTAGGAATAAGCTGTGGATTTCACCAAGCCATATCAATAATGGCCTATGGACTACATAATGACTCTTGACTCGGGCTTTAAAGTGCCAAAACATAGTCCCTTGGTGAGTCAGATCTTATGGTGAACATTGAGAGCTCTTTAAATTTGTCACTCAATAAAATTGGTGTTTGGACCTCCTTGGACCTCTTTTTTATTGGAAGACCATTGATCTGGCCCTACTCTTTTTGATTGTATGTACTAATGTTATCATTAGCTCACGACCATTAAATAAAATTACTGCATGAGTTCTTAAGCTCTGATTCTATAAATGAGGCCTAAAGTTAGGCTTCCAAATCGGTGCACCTAGCCAATCTAAGCAGCTAACTTACCCCCTCTTTTTATCAAGCCGTGCTGCTAAACAGCGCAAGCTAAATGCCGAGCCGCCCGTTCTGTTCCCACGGGCGGCTCAGCATTTAGTATACGCTACTCAGCAGGGCAGCTTAATAAAAGGGGGGGGGGGTTAATTATTCAAAAGGCTTAATTGGCACTGATAAAAATTAGTGCCCCATAATTGACGTAAATTGCGCTTAATTGGATGGTAGTCACCTACCACTTTGAGGAAGGCACCTAGTCCAAGTCACCTACCAGAAAGTAGTCATGGTTAGGGCCAGACTGTGGGCATGTTTTGGACTTAGAAGCATTCTTTTAGGCCAAGAAAACCCTGGCATCAATATGGTGCGCCTAAGGTTAGCCCACTTTAGATGCCACTAGGTGCGATTCAATAAAGTGTGTCTAACTTTTATAAAATCACGCCTAAGTGCCACACTGCTTCGTACCTAACATTTAGGCGCCATTTATAGAATTTCCCTGTTACTGCCATCCATTTGGTAGTTACCACAGGACTAGGGTTACCAGATTTTCCATTGGGAAAATCTGGACCCCCCCTAGACCCGCCCCCAGCGGCATGCGTGGATGCCCTCCCACCCGACGGCGATTTGATAGAAGCTTTTCACAACCCGGGCAAAGTGCTGGGTTTTGAAAAGCCGTCTGGACCCCCGTCCGGACATCTGGAAAACCCTACACTGAGCATGTCCCACGGTACAACATTTTAAGCTGCATTAGGTGTGCACTGTCACCTAATACAGCTTCGTAAAAGGGCCCCTTAGTGATCTTTTGTTTTCCAGCAAATTTACAGTATATGTGTTCCATGGCGAATTATAGATATATCAATGGCAAAATATAGATATATCAATTATATAAAGCAACTAGTGTGTATTTTATTCTTTTCTTTCCTGCTGAGGGTATGACTAATGTGACCATACATCCCGTTTTGAATGGGACCATCCCATTTTTAAGTAGCCTATTCCATTGTCCCCAAGCACAGCTTAGGGATGCCAAAATGTCCTATTTTCAGAAAGAGAGCAACCCACTGTAATAATTTCAAAAAAAGGCGCTGTGCTTGGGGACAATGGGATGCTACTTTACAAGTGGCAGGCCCAAAAGCCTTCCCCACCTCCCCCGATGTCAATTCTGACATCGGAGAGGAAGTTCCGGGTGGGAACTTCCTCTCCTACGTCAGAATTGACGTGGGAGGGGAGGGGAAGGCTTGTGGGCCCGCCGCTTGTAAAGTCGCTGCACGCACCTGGCCTGTTGCTGCGTCAGCGTCGAGGAAGAAATCGGTGGCGGTGGCTTGGAGACATCAGCGGCAGTGGGGGAGATGGGGCAGGGAGAGAGAGAGAGAGAAAGACAGGGAAGGGGAGTGGGGCAGGGAGAGAGAAAGAAAGACAGAAAGGGAGGACAGGGAGAGAGAAAGACAGATATCTATAATGTTATTGCCTAAAAATTAGTAGATGTCCTGTTATGAGGAAAAAAATAAATGGTCAAGTTAGGTATTTTTTTTATTTATTCAATTTTCTATGCCATTCTCTCAGGGGAGCTCAGAACGGTTTACATGGATTTATTCAGGTACTCAAGCATTTTTCCCTGTCTGTCCCGGTGGGCTCACAATCTTTCTAATGTACCTGGGGCAATGGGGGGATTAAGTGACTTGCCCAGGGTCACAAGGAGCAGCGTGGGATTGAACCCACAACCTCAGGGTGCTGAGGCTGTAGCTTTAACCACTGCGCCACACTCTCCCCCACATTCTTACAACAATATAAGGAAACAGTCTTAAAGACTCAACAAGCATAGAGAGTAGAAAAACTGCCCAAATAAACTATGCTTTTCTGGAGCACACAAAACTATCATTGGCTGGTATTGCCAGAAAAAAAGAGCATGGCTAAAAATCCGCTTCTTGTAGGAAAAAAAACTGTGTGCTTCAGGGATTAGAGAACCAATGAAGGGCAGGTAAATACAGCTGAGTAATCAAGATTAAGAGTTTAAGAAAGAGCCCTAACACGCCGTCGCCATCTTACTTTAAAAGTTGTGTATGAGTCGGATGACAGCGGCAGTGGTAAGTGATTTAGCATTGGAACTTTAACATTTCATGTCTTGTAGTGACTGGCGGTTTTTAATATCATTATGAGACATATTTATATTATAGAGTGGATCCCTGACGAAGCTATTGTGAAACATGTCGGGTCCAGCCGCATGAACTGCTTAAATCGATTTATAAGATCTACAATCATTCAGATAAGTCTAAGATAAATACCTTTTTAAAAAATATTTTAAAAAATATTTTAATAAAATTTTAATTATGTGCGTGCACTAAAAACCCTAGCACACCTTCGTAAAAGGAGCCCTAAATTTAGTGCAAGTACACTGAAAAATCCAATTACGCTAATTCATTAATCTGTTTGCAGGGTTATTATGCAGATCTGTTTTGAACGTTAAACATTCGTGGTTTGCTCCCTTAAGGATTTTAAATATTTGGTTTTATGAATAATTTTATGTTCTATAACAGATTTAGAAAAAAACCCACCCCTGTTGTTTTGTAGCGTTCAAACAGAATAAAAGAAAAGGGAAAAGATAAACTTATTGAAAGAAAGCCATGAGCTAAATTTCTCATTTCAATGTGGCGTAGCAAGGACGGGTGGGGACCTAGGGGGCAGACCGCTCTGGACGCCAGCAGCTCTCCTCCTCTCCGCCCACCTACCTCTTCAAAAATTTCAGCTGCAGTGAGCAGCGTGTCTTTGCTGCTGCTTATGCCAGCCTTATCTCGCCTTCTGACATCACTTCCTAGTTGTGGGACTAGATGCGTGCAAGTCTTTATAGCGCAAAACGGTTCATAGTCAGCGTGCAAGACTAATGCACTCAGACAAACGCGCGCGGTCAGATGCGTGCAAGTCTTTGTAGGGCAAGACAGCGTGCAAGTCATTATAGCACAAGACAATAGTGTGCAGGGCTTTATAGCGCAAGACAATAGCGTGCAAGTCATTATAACGCAAGACTATAGCACACAGGGTTTTATAGCGCAAGACAATAGCGCGCAAGTCATTATAGACTTGCCACCAGAAAAGTGATATGTTCAATTGCTCACAGTTACTTCTATTAAAGCTGTTAAATGCATATTGCCTTTACTTTTTGGTTTACCCTTGTATGGTATTGTCTTTTAGTAAATCTAGCATCCAATACTGAGTTGAACAAATTTTATTTTAGCATTTATCTGGCTTGAAGATCTTTAAAAAAAGAAATGGTAGCAGCTTTGTGTCGTTGAATGGTTTTATAAACTTCTCCCTGCTGGAGCTCAAATTCTAAGTGGAAAACGCATAAAAGTAATGAAGCAATTTAACTCATAGGTAAAAAAAGGAATTAATTAAGAGCTCTCAGAAGAGCTTTACCTGAGAATATGCTCATATCAGTATTGCCAATTAGGGAGCTGTGAATCTCTTTAAAAAGAATACAAAACCCTGTGGGCTTCTCAAGTCAGCCCCATGGACCCCTTCTAAGGAAAAGACTGTGGGCTAAATTTGTTAACATGCATTAACCTTTGCATTAATGTGAGAAATGCATGTAAAGGCTCATTTTATGCAGAATATAGAAATCAGACTTTAGAGGATAGAGCATATTAATTGTGAAAATCTTGAAATCCCAACTGGATTGTAGTCTTCAAAAGCCATGGTTGCCCACCTCTGTGCTAGCAGAATACTGCACCTTGATCACAAGCACAAAATCCAGACATACCCTCAACAAATATGAAACAAAGGACCACACATCAGTAATAGAGATATGAAGGCAAAAAAAAACCCCAAATTGGAAACTTAAGAAACCAGACTCTGCATATACAGCAAACAAAAGAAATAGAAGCTGAATTGCAAGCAATGGCGAAGCTACGAGTGGGCACAGGCCTACACATTCTTGGCCTAGGCCCACCCTGTCTGCCCCTCAAAATAGTTCAGTATCAACCACTTCACTCTCATCCCATCTCTCTCTCTCCCTTGCTCCTAGACTCAGTATTTGTTCCCCATCCATGACCCTGCAAATTCCCCTTTCACCTACTTCAGCGCCTTCGCCATTAGCCGTGATGCACATCTGCACACCCCGTCCTTGCTGACATCACTTCCTGTTTCCACCTTGATGGGAAGTGGCAGAGGGAAGTCCAAAACAAAGTCGACTTCCCTTGTGGTAGTGATCTGTGAACTTAAAGCAGTCCCAATACACCGCCATGGAGCAATGAAAAATGAGTAAATTGTGAGTGCACAAAAGTGCTAGAAAAGGTGAAAAAAGGAAGAAGCATTAAATTCAATAACTTGATAGGAAAAGAAACTTAATAAACTATAGATCAAGTGCTACAAAAGAATTTGAATAATCGAGGTAAAGAAGTGATGTTTTGGTCTAGTCATAAAAGATATTGCCGTAATGAGAGCTAGGTGCAAGGCAGGGCAATTGAATATATTCCCACCCCCATCCCCCCGGTTTATATTTGAGTGAACCTTTTCCCCATTTTTTTTGGGGGGGGAAGGTTTATAATCAGATCAGTTTATATTCAAATATATATGATACCATATATCAGCTCTATACAACTGTAGTAAAATCCCAACAAATGAAACTGCCAGGGAAGATATTAGCATGTCAGTAACAGATCTGTGCTGCAAATACAATTATATCAGCTTCCAAATATAGTTCTAACAAATGCAACTACTAAAAAAGATGTTAAAATATATAGGAGAGAATGATAAGCAACGCCACTAAACCTGAGGCCTGAGGCCAGCTTGGGCATGGTTTATGCTAGAAGTGGCCTTAGTCATCCTTAGGCAATCCTAGGTGCTTCCATAGGCGCAAGACAGGCACCTGTAAAATGCTGGCCTATATTTATGGGAAGATATATTATGCAGTACTAATTAAGAGGCAGAACTTTATAGCATTTGCAATCAGGGCCTATATCTAAGGCACCTGTTTTAAAAGCAGCTGCAATTCTATACACGGCGCCAATGTGTGATTGTCACGTGATCAGCAGCCGCCAACACCAGCACCGTTTATAGAATCTGAGCCTAAGTGAATACGCAATAAAAACCATCCCTCCATGTTCGGCATCCTCTCTGCACCCCTATTTGTCCTGTCCAGCATTTCCCTTCTAGTCCCTGTCTCTATCCTACCCCCAAGTTTAGCATCTGCCTTATGTCCCCCGAACCCCCTTTTCCAGCATCTGCCCTACTGGTGTCCCAATTTCCCTTTTCCAGCATTGCCCCCCTCTCATCTCACCTCTTTTCTAGAATTCCTTCCATTGTCCACATCTCCCTCTCTCCCTCTTTACAGCATTGCCCCTTTATATTGCATTTGCTATCTTACCCCTTTTCCCAGCACTGTCCCTTGTAACCCCACCTTCCCCTCCCTTTTACAGTAGTGTTCCTATCCTCCTTTTCCGGCACTGCCTCTTTGGGTTCCACAATTGTTACCCTCTCCCTCCTTGCCCAGCATTTCTCGACTAGGTCCTTATCTGTTCCCATGTTCAGCTTCTTCCCTGCTTCTTTCTGTGCTCTCCATTCCACCTTGGGGCCTGCTTCCATAGTCCAGCATCTTTTCTCTTATGTCTCCACCCTCCACCGAGTCATACATCTCCCTTCTGCATGCTCTCTCTCATCCCCAGGATGTTCTGCTCTTATCCAGCACCAGCGATTAAGATAATCAACCTTCGTCCAGTGCATCCCACTGGGAAAACAGGAAGTTACATCAGAGTAGGTGAGTCTGGAGCAACTGCCCTCTTTGAACATTAGTAAAAGTGGCCTTAATCTGCAGCTCACAGAAAGCTGGACATTTCTTTTAAAAAGTTGTCCCAACATCCCTAGCAGTTTACTAGCTGCCTCCTTCCCAGGATAGGAACAAGAAAACATAAGAACATAAGAATTACCGCTGCTGAATCAGACCAGTGGTTCATCGTGCCCAGCAGTCCGCTCACTGGGCGGCCCTCTGGTGAAAGACCAACGCCCTAACTGAGACTAGCCCTACCTGCGTACGTTCCGGTTCAGCAGGAACTTGTCTAACTTTGTCTTGAATCCCTGGACGGTGTTTTCCCCTATGACAGACTCCGGAAGAGCATTCCAGTTTTCTACCACTCTCTGAGTGAAGAAGAACTTCCTTACGTTCGTACGGAATCTATCCACTTACAATTTTAGAGAGTTCCCTCTCGTTCTCCCTACCTTGGAGAGGGTGAACAACCTGTCCTAATCTACTAAGTCTATTCCCTTCAGTACCTTGAATGTTTCTATCATGTCCCCTTTCAATCTCCTCTGTTCGAGGGAGAAGGGGCCAAGTTTCTCTAATCTTTCACTGTATGGCAACTCCTCCAGTCCCTTAACTATCTTAATCGCTCTTCTCTGGACCCTTTTGAGTAGTACCGTGTCCTTCTTCATGTAAGGTGACCAATGCTGGATGCAGTACTCCAGGTGAGGGCGCACCATGGCCCGGTACAGTGGCATGATAACCTTCTCTGATCTGTTCGTGATCCCCTTCTTTATCATTCCTAACATTCTGTTTGCCCTTTTCACCGCTGCCGCGCATTGCGCGGACAGCTTCATCGACTTGTTGATCAGAACTCCTAAGTCTCTTTCCTGGGAGGTCTCTCAAAGTACCGCCCCGGACATCTTATATTCATGCATGAGATTTTTGTTACCGACATGCATCACTTTACACTTATCCACATTGATAAGAACATAAGAGGGTAGGATGAGGAAAAAACAAGAAAGAGAAAAGTGAAGATAAGCTTAAGATAGTGACTACCTGATCACAAGTTACGAGAAAATTAACTACTTAGTCAGAGTTATTGAGAAAATATTGCAGAGATAAAGACTCCCCAGCCACAAGTCATGGCAAAAGAAACAAAGTGACAAACTATTAGGAACTAGGTTCAAATGCCATTTTGAAATCATAAACCTTCAAGTGAGACTTAAATAACTTCAGGGATGTTTCTGTTCGCAGATAAAACGGGAGGGAGTTCCAGAGAGTTAGAGCCATTACAGAGAAATGAGAGTCTCTGTAAATATCCCAAAACAGCTGCCTAAAGGATGGAATAGACAGTAAGGATTGATCTGAGGAACGCAGATCTCCTGGGTGACTAGGGAATCAAATGAGAAAATAAGAATACTATAGAGGAAAACCAGAGTCCAGAATCTGAAAAGTGAGAAGGTTAGATTTGAAAGGTACCCTGAAAGAGATCGGAAGCATGAGAAGCGGAGTGAAATGGTCTATGTTGACATATATGAGATCTCAAGGCTACACGGATCCTATCTTCAGATTTCGGTTGTGAAAATTTGATTTGCTTGTATTAAAAAAAAAAAAAAAAAAGCCCTCACCTACATAATCAATGGACGTTAAACTTCTTCAACGTGTAGACACAAAGGAGTGGAGGAGACAAAAAAAAGACTGGTGAGCTCCAGATATTAAGAAATAAAGGAAGGTTGTTTGCGAAATATCTGGAACTCATCAGTCTTTTTTTGGTCTTCTCCACTCCTTTGTGTCTACACGTTGTGATTGTGGATTTGTTTCGCCTGTGTTACTCCGTTAAACTTCTTCAACATATAGACCCTCTTTTACTAAGCTGCGGTCGAGATTTCCACTGTAACCCGGGTCGCTAAATGTTCCGACGCTTGCCATGGCTTAGTAAAAAAGGGGGATAATGAAATATGTAAATTACTAAAATGCCTTGCAACCAAAGAGGAAATGTGGCCAAAAGGGGGAGCCATATGGCTTCAAAAGAGTTATGTTAAGGTACGTTTCTGGTTCTAGCGCCATACCTGCTATTCTTAGTGTCGGTAATTTGATTGTACTTTCTGTTTGTATTTCGATGAACATTAACAAATCAGATGAAGAGATAAGAGGTAAGAAGCATTTCCTGTAAATTGGTCTTATCAACCAATAAATGATTAACAACTAAAGTCAATCATATCAAAGGTCAGGCTCCCTAAATTCTTCAGAAATCAACTCCAGTAATTCTGCTTTAATAGAGGAGTACATGAACACTTTTTATGGTGCTTAAAGGGGGTGTTTATTTTCTCTTTCATTCCGTTTCTGCTTTATTTCATTAGGTTTTATTTAGAAGAAATGAAAACGTGAGAAAAGTAATAAGAAAATCAAAACAAAAGGAAAACAATTTGGGTGAGGGCCTCTCCACTACAGTATATTCACCCAACCTATGCTTCTATATTACCATAACCCTCATCCCCTGCCATGCTCTATACCAGTGGTTCCCAAACCTGTCCTGGGGGACCCCCCAGCCAGTCAGGTTTTCAAGATATCCCTAATGAATATGCATGAGAGAGATTTGCATATAATGGAAGTGACAGGTATGCAAATCTCTCTCATGCATATTCATTAGGGATATCTTGAAAACCTGACTGGCTGGGGGGTCCTATATTCATACTAAGAATAATTTTGGGATATAGAAATTAACGAAGTGATTCACATTATTACCTTTCCTTGGTGAAATTTTTCCTTGATATTCTCTAATATAATGTTTTGTCCACTCCCTCTTATTTGGGATCTAAGGAAGAGTTAAAGATTTTTCTTTGTTTTATTAGTTGTTATATTTTCCTTAAATGTATTGTCTCTGTGTTTCATGCAACAAGATTTTCTCTTGTGAATTGTAATTTGAAAACTTAATTTTAAAAAACCAATAATTAGCTAATGAGCAATTGTTGACCTTAATTGGCTCTAAAATGGATTTGCATGCAGATTTGGCTATATGCGATTCTATAAGGATCCGCAAGCAAATCCTCTGGCTTGCAACCCAAAAGGAGGCGTGGTCATGGGAGGGTCAGAGGCATTCCAAAGAATCGCATGCAGTGCGTTAGAATTTGGGGGCCGTGCACCCAAGGAGCATGATAGGATTTACCCCGGGTTTGAGTTTGTGTAAGTCCTCGGTGCATGAATGCAGGCTGAGCCCGGGGCGCCCTTTATAGTACAGCGTAGAGAGCAAATTTTCCCCAGTGTTTCATTTTTGCCACCATTTACTGAATCCAGCCCAAAATACTGAGATAGGAGCTGAGATGTCCAGGTTGAGAAGTGCTCGCTTGTATCTTATTTATTTATTTATTTTACAACATTTCCGTTTCTGCCCCATAAGAAAGTTCCACAATTTTACCCCTACACAACAAAAAGCCATTGCGCTGGTTTTTCTATATCTTTTGAGTAGACATTCGCCTTTAACAGTGCTGAATTTTCAGAGCGCAATAATCTGTTTGGTTGGTAATTAGCCATCTTACTTTTGAAGAGTTCAGGGATCGTACTGTACAGGAATTGATGACAAATCATCATTACTTTGTATTGGACTCTAAGGCCCTGATTCTGCAAACTGCGTCTAAAGTTAGGCGCAGTTTGGGTATCTAAGATAGGCATCCTTTGTAGAATCACGCTCAGCACTGTTTAGTCCTGTTCCCATCTTCCAAAGGTCATAGGTTCAAATTCCAGCACATATTTTAATTGAGGCATTCTACCTTGCAGGTGCACCTTAATGATCTCACAATAAGGTCAGCATTGTGCAGCTGCACACCTCCATTTGCAATGAAGTAGAAGCCATGCTAAGGTCTGTATCTGTTTTTTCAGGTTGTTTTTTTTTTATTCTTTATTTATAAGTTTACAATCTTTACAAGTCAAAAAAGAAAAAATACAATGAAAATAGAACTCCAAATTATTTAAGAGGTATCACCTTATTACAGAGAATAGTTAGTCCGCAATATATCTCAGGGAGGTAGTTGAAGATAAACTGAAATAAACCTAGGAAATATATCAAGAACTAAAATAGGGACCTGAGTGCACATGAACTAATCTTTACTGAGCTATTGAAAACAGCAAAACTCATATAACTAATTGCTCTCTATCTGAAATAAACTTAGACAACTGCTGCAGTTCAAAGAAAACATATCTATTATCTTTATATGTCAAAACGCACTTGCAGGGATACCTGAGTACAAAAGTTTCCCCTAATTGAACTGCCTGGGATCTCAAAATGAGAAATTGTTTCCTTCTCTTCTGGGTAAAACGAGAGACATCTGGATACATTCTTATAATATTAGTCAGAAAGGGAACATCTTTATATTTGAAAAACATCTTAAGCATCCATTCCCTATCAGAATCAAAAGCAAACTGAACAATTAATGTTGCTGAGACTCGAACCTGAGTATACGACCTCTCCAAGAAATTAGTTAAGTCCAGTCTATCAGCAGAAACAGTCTGCTGGTTGGAATTTTGCAATTTAATTTTCATTGGAAGGTAATATATTTTAGATAGAGGTGGGTATGAGGTTTCTGGGACTTTCAGAATTTCAGTCAAATATCTTTTAAACATTGACAGGGCAGATATAGGTTGAACTTTAGGAAAATTAAGTATTCAAAGATTACATCTCCTAATAGAGTTTTCCATCATTTCTTGTTTAAAGTGCAAGCTAGCACTGTCCTTGGCCCAAGTAAGAGCTTGTACTTCCAAAGATTTTATCCTAATATCAGTCACTTGATTTACTCTCCAAATTCATTACCTTGGTTTTGAGTTCCAAGTTCTGAAAGCACAGTGGTACACTGGGTAGAAAGTTGCTGAATTTGATTACCAAGAGAAGCTTGCATATTCGAAATAGCATCCCAAATCAATTCCATTGTGAAGACCCTGGGCCTCTGTAAGGGAACATTCCCTGCACCAGAGTTCCCTGCAGCTCCCAATGCATCTGAGCCTGCTTCAGCTGTAAGGAAATCTAGATGAGTTTGCTGTAGTCTTCTTGCTGCCGGCTGCTCAGATGTTAGTTGCTGGTCCTCCCGCTCCGAGAGGCTAGTAAGAGGGTACCCCCGGGCCAGGGCATCTAAAAATAACTCCTACGATGCACCGGGACAGCTAGGTGGACTTCGCTCTTCGGAGGACAGAGTAACACCCTCGAAGGAAGGATCACACACCTCAGTTTGCGCGTTCTCTCCAGCCGGGGAAACCTCCGATTGTGGCATTCAAGTGTTACGATCCACGAAGGCATCCATCGGGCCAGTTGGCAGAACAGATTCATCCGAGAAGACCCGAACTTTGGACTTTCTTTTTACCATCCGGCAAGGAAAAATGTTCATCAACAGCATGATGGTGTCTTTGCTGAAGCCTCAGGCCACCATCTTGGGTAAGCTCCTCCCCCACCGTTTTATCAGTTTTTAAGCTTTTGCAAATGAAGTTATGAATGCAATCTATATTTTTTTTCATGTGCTTTCTTTGCTTTCAAGAATGAGCTGATTGGAGCACTATTTAGTCAGAAAAAAAGGTAGCTTTTTAGCAAGAAACAGAAAGCTGTGTTTTTCATGTGCTGTGCTTCAGTTAATGAATGTTTTCCTCTAATTAGCAAATAACATTGCTGTTTGTCCACAAAAATAGAAAATTTTGCATGCAATATATCTGTTTTGATGTGCCCTGTTTATATGGTGCCTTATGAAATGTATTTTGAGATTAATAAAACAAAAATAAAAACCCAGAGAGCTATTTAGCAGATCACATTAAGGAAGTCCAAACTGTGCCTAAGTTCCATCCATAGAACTCAGGCCTATCTGAAGCCCAAACTATGTTGAAAAGTAGACCTGGTTTTCATTCGCCTACAATGTAGGCATGAGATGGATGCCCTAGGTCGCTCAGCGTTATGCAAATGAATTGAAGGATGCCCTTATTGAAGCCTCAGCCAGACCACGCCTATTCCACACCCAGGCCTATTCTGTTAGGCGTGACTTTTCCCAATGGGCATCCATGAAAGTGTGGAGGCGCCTACAATGTGATGCACACATCCTTTGGACATCCATGTGCCAATTATCGCTTGTTAAGATCCTTAAATGGCTCATTAACCACTTTGTTTGGAGGCCTAAGTCCTCACGGCAGTCATTTTGATGACGGCTCTGCACGGGGCAGGAGCGTAGGACTATCGATCCTGCCCCGCGTCACCGCTAGACCACCAGGTAAGGTCTGGGGAAGGTCCAGGATGCAGCGGTTTTTTGTTTTTTTTTTAAATCACGAATAACCGAATCCGCGGTAATATCAAAACACATATGAAATAGGACCTACAAGTTCTTCAATAACGTTTTTGATAAGGTGTTAACAAAATACCCAGGCAGCATTAGGAAAGACAAATCAAAAGTATGCGTCTACAAACATCTTGTTTTTTTAACATCTTCTTAAAGGGTTCATAGACAAAATCGCGCGAGACAACGGTGCGCCGACAACTGAGCGCAAGGCTGACGGCGCGCCGAAGAAAAGCACTATTTTAAAGGGTTCCGACGGGGGGTGTTGGTGGGGAACCCCCCTATTTTACTTAACAGACATCGCACTAGTGTTGGGGGGGGTTTGGGAGGTTGTAATCCCCCTCATTATACTTGAAACCGAACTTTTTGCCTGTTTTTTATGGAAAAAGTTCAGTTTTAAGTATAATGTGTGGGGGGTTACAACCCCCCAAACCCCCCACAACACCAGCGCAATGTCTGTTAAGTAAAGTGGGGAGGTTCCCCCCACCCCCCACCCCCCGTCGGAGCCCTTTAAAATAGTGCTTTTCTTCGGCGCGCCATCAACCTTGCGCTCAGTTGTCGGCGCGCCGTTGTCTCGTGCGATTTAGTCCCGTCACTTCTTAAAGCTGTAGTGATCTGTGCGCATAATCTTAGTTGCCCAGTGAGCTTGTTCCAGTATGACATTCCAGCAATAGAAAACATTTGAAGCTGAGTTGCCACATTGTCAGCTGTCAGTGCTACCCGTTTCATTTCCCCCTCAGAACACAATGCTTGGGGAGGTTTATAAACCTCCCAGAGAAACTGAAACCAAGATGGTACAGTTTGATATACTAATTTGATGTACCAATGACAACACTTTGAATTGAATTCTTTGCTCAGGTAGCCAGTGCAAACTTTTCAATGTGGGGGTTATAGGTGCTGCCCTCGTCACCCCACTAATCATCCTAGCTACAGAATTCACGAGCACCTGCACAACCTTCAATTTCGTTTTAGGCAGGCCCAAAGTTTCAAGTTTATTTACTATTTCATTACCATCCAATCAGCCTTCTAGGCGGTGTACAATGTCATAAAAACATGTATTGACTAAAAAACATATTTAAAATCACAGCACATTATTAAAAACAATAATAGTTATTAAAAACAAACAGGGACAAAAGGAAAAGGGGCAAGAACAAGGGCAAAACCAAACAGGGACAAAAGGGCAAAAACAAACAGGGACAAAAGGAAAAAGGGCAAGAACTACAATGATCAAGTAGAAAGAAAAACATATAGGGGAAAAAACAAAAGGAAGGGTGGCAAAAAATAAAAAAAAAACAACTATGTAGCCCTGAAAAGGACATTTAGGTCTCAAAAGCGTCAAGGAAAAGAAATGTTTTTAGCTTCGTCTTAAAATGGTGAAGAATTGATTCTTCCCATAAGTGGGCCGGAATATTATTCCAAAGAGATGGAGCGCTGGCAGAGAAAATGGTAGACCTCATTGTGTTGATATACTTCGGAGACGGAATAGACAGATTTTTAGCAGACGATCTTAGAGTCTTAGAAGGACTATAGGGGATAAGAAGATTATTAATAAATTTGGGTTGGCTATTTTGTCTAGTTTTAAAAGTTAGCAAAATAATTTTGTAAGTGATTCTGTGTTCTACAGGCAACCAATGAGCTTCATGAAGGAGCGGAGTGACATGGTCTAACTTCTTTGCATGAAATATAATCTTTACTGCAGTGTTCTATATAATCTGAAGCCTTCTGATTTCTTTCTTAGTTATGCCCTTGTAAAGAGCAAAAACAAGGACTCATTATTCAAAACCAGTTGAGTGCTTCTACTGTTTCGTTAGCAATGTATGAAGTTCCCAGGAAGGATAAAGCCCTGCGAGGAATACAGGACCCAGGGCACAGAAGAAGAAAAAAAACCTTCTAGTAATGTAATGGTAATATATATTCCTGGGCATATTTCAACTGCTGATACGCTGAGATCTCTCAAAACCTGCCTGCCATTTCACTAGTTTAATGAACTGAACTTCTCATTATGTTAGAACAGTTTCAGTGGTTCCAAAGTGCAGCTTCCACAAGGGGGCTAACGCACCGAGGCCTTAGGTTAGTCCAATTTGTTTACCGTGGGAGGGAAATCTCTGGTTTGATATTTGAGTAAACTGTGCTTGTAAAGCAAATAGGAAGCAGTTGCAAACCTCATTGTGGCTTCTGTTTATGCACCGGGGATAGATTTATTTTTTTTTTTATAATTATGTGAACACCGTTAGAATGAAAAAATTGAGTACATATCTCTCAGTAAAAATGTTGCTGTTCTATCTTATGTTAGTGTTTTTAAATGTTCATCCTACCAGGTAAGTGTAACTGCTAAAACTAGGGGAGAAAAGAATTATTTTTTTGTCAGTCTTATGGTGTAAAATGCTAGATGATTGAACACTGGATGCATTTTTTTATTACACCGAGATAGACAAAATGGACGTTTCTGGTGGATTCTGTGCTTGTGGCTGTGTCGTTTTGAAGACTAGGACATATTTGTGATCATATGTTCAAGAATCCTGTCTGAATGAGGATGGGGAGGAGTTGTCTTGGTTTTTGAATACAAAATACGAGAGTGTGATGAAAAGTTCTCAGACTAACCATTTTCCAATTTTAAATGAAAGAAAAATATGGGGCTTATAGCTTTTTGTGGAGTAAAGAGTAGGTATATTTTGCACTATACTAAATTTAGAGCAGATTTTGTTGGCCTTTATGGAGTCACAGTGTAATTTAACATGTCTGCATTAATATGTTTTGAGCTAGCAAATGCCCTGCAAAATATTTATGGTGGGCCCAGCATTTGCACCTCCCCCACTCGCATCTTAACATGTGCTCCTCTCTCTCCTTCCTTTTCTTCTTCTCTTCCCTTGTCCACTCTCTCACTTCCTGGAATGCGCTCCCGAGAGAGGTGGTGGAGAGGAAAATGGTGACTGAGTTCAAAGAAGCGTGGGATGAACACAGAGGATCTAGAATCAGAAAATAATATTAAAAATTGAACTAAGGCCAGTACTGGGCAGACTTGCACGGTCTGTGTCTGTATATGGCCGTTTGGTGGAGGATGGGCTGGGGAGGGCTTCAATGGCTGGGAGAGTGTAGATGGGTTGGAGTAGGTTTTAACAGAGATTTCGGCAGTTGGAACCCAAGCACAGTACCGGGTAGAGCTTTGGATTCTTGCCCAGAAATAGCTAAGAAGAAAAAAATAAAAAAAAAATTTAAATTGAATCAGGTTGGGCAGACTGGTCGGGTCTTTATCTGCCGTCATCTACTATGTTACTATCATATTTTCTTTTACATTTCCCCTTCTCCTCTCTCTCTCTTTGTTTCCTTCCTTCCCTAACGCTCTCTCTCCTTTCCCTTCTCCGACCTAGACTCTCTCTCACACACTCTCCCAGTACCTTCACCCAACAGGCTTTCATTCACCCTCTCTCTTCCAACCCCTCCTGCAAGGCACTTTCTCTCTCTTTATCCCCAAGGTTCTCACCCTCTCTCTCTCTTCCTTCCCTGTCCCTCTCTAGTGCTATCTCTCTGTCTCCTCCTCCAAGATCCCGGCTTCAAAACCTCACCCCCGCGCCGTCCCTCCCCACCTTCCTCCAATCCGCTAACCTCCTTACCGCGGGAAAAATCCCCTTTCCAATCTCCTTACCTATCACTCACCTACACTCCATCCATCCCCCTCCCCACTGCCTGCTTGGCTCCACGGGCTACATTTTATGAACTTTCTGCCTGCGTCTTGGCAGCTCTCCCTCTGATGTCACTTCCTAAGCATGGGACCCGGAAGTGACATTGACGCGGGCAGCAAGTTTGTGATACTGCTTGCACCGGGAAAATTAAAGAGGTGCGAGGGAAGGGGTGGCGTGGGGGTTGGGAATGAGCCTGGGTTGGAGAGGAGGATGGGTGTTGGCACCCCCACCATGACGGCGCCCGGGGCAGACTGCCCTTCCCCCTACTACATCACTGACCTACACATAAAGAAGTGTGAGGCACACCCCCAACACAGCCATGCCCCTCCCAAGTCCACGTCCCCTTGCAATTGCACACTGTGGATTTTCTAACTGCTAATTAATACCAATCACCACCAATTAGCAGCTAATTATTAACTCCCCCCCTTTTTATAATGCTGCATTAGGCATTTTTATCGTCAGCCGCAGCAGCATTAGCTCTGACGCTCATAGGAATTCTTTGAACATCAGAGCTAGTACTGCCGCGGCCAACGATAAAAAAGCCTAGCACGGCTTCGTAAAAGGGGGAGGGGCTAAATTAAGTTACACTGGTAACTGACACTGTGCCATAACTTGTGTGTGCAACTTTGCACACTAAGCATAGAAATGTGCATACAGGTTGATAAAATTAGAGTTCTGTATGACGTTTAAATGATTAAAACATTATTACAAAGAAAACAAAGCTAAAATCACAGAATAAGTGCAGGTTGGCACCAGTATCCTCTTGTTAACATATTATAGCATTTTTTCATGGAACGATTGTAATATTTCCTTGCCTTCTAGAGCACTTCACTGCGGTTACTGTTTGAATGCATCCCTCGTAGACCTAAAAACTTATGTGCATGTGTTATTTGATGGTTGGTCTATTGTTAATTACAGCTAAATGGCGGAATTCCCTTCACATCTGTTTTGCAATTAAAAGTCTCTGTAGAGAGCAGAACTACAGTCACGGTTCCCCAAAATTCAAATCCATGTTATTCTTTAAGAAAAGGTAATTATGATTTGTGTAGGCTTTTTCGAAGCAGCTTGTAAATACTTAATAATATCCATTTTCAGGATTGCTGCCAAATGAGACTCCATTGTTTTATGACCTTGTCAAACACAATGGCTATTTAGATAGTCAAATCCATGATCAGGTTTTATTGAGATAATTGTATTTAGATTCTGAGGATTTGTACAGTACCCAAATAATAATAGGTTAAATTTACATTGCTTATCTAACCAAAAGATTCAAATACATAGCTCTGTTATAACACCCTAGAAATTTGGTCGCTTGGTTGATTCCATTTTTTTTCCTAGACAATTGAAGGTAAAAATGCATGGACATAATTAAATCATTCCTAAACAGTTTGGGCTACTTAAGTCCTTTTTCAATTAGGAATTTTACTCCATTCTGTGCTTATAGTTACATTTTTATGAGTTAAAAAAAAAAAAGCCTTAAATATAGGACTCGCATTGTGTTCATGGCATTTTTTGAGCTTAGAAGTATTAAATTTTTCTAGTTGTTTGAAATTTAGTAGTGAAACTGGACTCATCCATCAGCTGGATTCAACTATTGATCATGCGTCTAAGAAGAGAGGGGCACGGTCTGTGTGGAGCCCACCTCAGCCCCTGGACTGTGTTCTCTCCAGCTGGTCACCGTGGAGTAGCTGTGACCCTTGCCAGAAAAAAAGAGTGAGTTCCAGCAAATTATAGACACGATGCAGTAATATCTCCTGTACATACTTCAATGCACATTTGGCTGGCTATATGGGAATCTTCTTTGTTGGTTGGAAAACATTTGGTCAGACCCCTACTTTTTGTTTTGTTTGTTTTTTGATTCTGCATAGGGGTTTCCCTTTTGCCATTTTGGGTTTCTTCTCATTGTTCTTTTTAATAGTGGACCATAATTTCTTTCATCGGTTTTGAAGCAAAATCTTACGTGCTAGCAGTGGTGTACCAAAGGCAGGGAGGGGAGGGGGACAGACCACCCCAGTTGCACGCCCTAGGGGGTTGCACAGCCGGCCGGGTCCGGAACCTCCCACCCTACTCTTTAGCAGGACCTGCACCTCAGCGCAGCTGCTGTACTTATTCTGGAGCAGAGTCGGCAGCTGCGCTGAAGTGCAGAAAGGTCCCGCGATGACTACGGCTGCCAGCTGTGCTCTGGAAGAAGTACACAGCTGCAGTCATCGTGGGACCTTGCCGCAACTCCCTGCATCTGCCGGTCCACCTCCCCCTCCCCCCACACACACACACTTACTTCTTCTGGAGTAGAGCAGGAAGATGCAGTCATCATGGGACCTTGCTGGTTTGAAGGGAGAGAGAAAGGAGCATAGAAGGGTGATGGAGGGAGAGAAAAGGGATCAGGGTGGTATGGAAGGGTGGTGGAGGGAGAGAAAGGGGGAAGATGCTTATGGAATTGGTGTCCAGGGAAAGGGGGGAGAGAGACATAAGGGGGATGGAATTGAGTTGTAGGGAAAGAAAGGGGGCAGATGCTGTTGGAAGGGAAAGGAGAGACTGAAATGCAGACCATGGGGTGTGGGAGAGGGAAGGGAAGAACAGGAGACAGATGCCAGACCATTGAAGGAGGGAAGGGAATAAGATGGACGCTAGACCAATGGGGTGAAGGGAGAGATAGAAGGGGGAGGCATACAGTTTTTGGAAGAGGCATAGAAAGAAATAAGATGCCATATATAAGAGGCAGAGAGAGGGTAGATAGTGGATGAAAGGAAGAGAGTGACAAGAAGATGAGGAAAGCAGAAACCAGAGAAGACAAGGTAGAAAAAAATTTTATTTATTTATTTTTTTGCTTTAGGGGAAATACATCGCTGTTTCTGTGGTGTTGCATTGTATGCAGAGTCCAGCTTCTTGGTGGTTCAATTTAACCTTTGTCTACATATTTCTATTTTATCCCTCCTTTCACAAAATTGTAGAGCATTTTTTAGCTCCGACCGTGGTGGTAACAGCTCTAATGCTCAGAATTCTATGAGAGTCTGAGCTGTTATCACCATGGATAAAACCTACACTACAGTTTTGTAAAAGGAGGAGGGGTTATTTTATGATTTAATATTCCTTACAAGGCGAAGGTGTTTTCTGTGTTCTGTGTGTTCGAAAGACATGGTTTAATGACATGGTTCGAAAGACATGACTGTGTAGGATTAATCTATACTAGTCTGGCTTGTTTAGTTTTGCAATGGGTGTATTGATGTACTGCAGTATGTAAGATGCTGCCTTTTCCTAGGTACACTCTTGTGCGATGTGTGGATTGTTATTAAAAATCATGTTTTTCATACAGATGGGGGAGGGGGGTCTCAAAAAAACGATGGGCCCCGGGTGTCACATATGCTAGGTACGCCACTGCGTGCTAGACAGCTCTTTTGCTGACATTTAAAACCGGAATCAATTAACTTTTGTCTGCGTGTAGCAGAAGAAGGGAGAAATGAAAGAGGGGAGTTGAAATAAATTAATGAAATGCCTATAAATAGACAAGGACCAGGTACCCTCCAGTTGCCTAACTGTGGGCACACTGGACATGATTCTATATAGTCTGCCTAAAAATTCAGCACCGAGTAATAAGCGCAATTCTATTAAAGTATGGAATCGCAGTTAGTGCCACCTAATCAAGCTTCGGCCTCCTAACTTTAGGGGCGCTCAATTTATGCCAAGGTTATCTTCACCTAAATACCTGAGCCTAAGGTGCCTAATGCATAGGCGTTGGAAGGGGGGAGGCCACAGCAGCCATGGCCTCCTGCCAAATTTTCGGTCACCGATTGTTACCCTCCCTCCCATCTCCTGGTGTTATGATGTTAAATCTTCAGGCAGCCGCCGTGCAGCGTCAAACACTGGGCCTTCCCCAGAACCCTTCATTCTACTTCCCGGGTCAGGCCTCCTTGTTGGCCCTGTGTGGCAGCTGCCCAAAGATTTAAAACTCTAGCGCCGGGAGGAAATCAGTGGAGAACTCAGGAGCTGCCGAGAGATCACAGAAACATAGAGAAAGATGGCAGAAAAGGGCCTTCGGCCCAACAAGTCTGCCCACTCGAAGAACCCTCCCCCCTAAGCACTTCCTCGAAATGAACCCACATGTTTATCCCATTTTTTCTTAAAATCGAGCACGTTGCTGGCCTCAGCTACCTGAAGTGGAAGATCATTCCAACAATCAACCACCCTTTCGGTGAAGAAATACTTCCCGATGTCACCATGAAATCTCCCACCCTTGATTTTTAACGGATGCGTTAGGGCGGAGCTCCTGGGCCCCCCCCCCCCAAACAAAGCAGCATTCCGCTGCCTATGTAATGGCGCCTAATTCACAAAGAGGCACCAAACTCAAAAACAATCCCCATGATCCATCCCTAACCACGCCCACTTTTAGGTAGGTACTTTGGACTAGTAGGCATTTACTTCATATAGAATTGCGTCTTTTGAGTTAGGTGCCGAACTTTCAATTAAGTCAAATTAAAGGTAATTATGAGTTAATTTTCAATTATAGGTGCCAATGAAGCCTATTAATTACAATAAGTTAGGTTCCCCGATGTAGGTGCCCGACTTTAGGGATACTATATAAAATTTGCCAGATTGTTATACAACTGTTCCCAGAGAGTATTATTTTATGGTCACCTCCACGATTCTTTACTACTACTTCAGTTTAAAAACAGTTTATTGATTTATTTTTTTTTAATTTCTTTATTCATTTTTAAACTTTCAACAAGTAATTCATTATACAATCATATACACTGTAATAATACTTATTAATCATACATTCAATGAAATCAAACTATAACTTCAGCCTCCCTTCTGCCAATATAATCATATAATTTTATAAATATAAAATCATCCCACCCTCCCCCCTTATACTTCAATAAACAAAAGGAGAGAAATAAATAATTAATGAATCAATTATAATCATTCCTTACAATAATTTCTTAATGGCTCCCAGACCTCCATAAACTTTTTATAACTTCCTCGTTGGATAGCTAATATTTCCTCCATTTTAAAAATATGGCACGATGAATTCCACCCAAAACTATAACTTAATCTATCGTAATGTTTCCTCTCTATTCCGATGATTCCTTTTGAGGCTGAATGTAAGGTTCGGTTTTCACGATCTGTTGTTGTCTTTCTGTCCCTTTAGTACAGGTATGTTAAAATAGAGCAACCGTCCCAGTTTACCGGTGAGCCGTGTAAATTCTTAGACAAGGAAGCAGAATCATGCGCTACAAACAGTCCATGCAGACCTGCAAAGAGGTGCGAAGGATTTCTGTGCAGAATAACAGGTACCCGAGTGATTTCATTTTCTCATGCAGTTCTTGCTGTTCCAAAGTCATTTATTTCTTGTTTAATCCATGACCATTCTTAGTGCTATCCTTGCTTGTTCAGTTTCATGCCGTCGGCACAGTGAACGCCATCTCTGGTTTTATACCAGACTAGTCTTTAAGCCCGTTATATTAACGGGTGCTAGAGTAGATGTCTGTATGGCCGGGTTTGGTTTTTTTTTTTAATTTGTCTCTCTCTCTCTCCCTGGACGCTGTCTGTCTGTCATTCTTTGTGTCTGTGTCTCTCCCAGGTCCCCTGTCTGTGCGTCTTTCTTTCTGTCTGTCTCCCTGGCCCTCCTGCTTGCCAAAGCAGCCCCCTTTTCCTCTCCCCCTGTTGTACAATGCCTGCCTGCTTTGTGGCCCCCCTTCTGTTCCTCCCCCCCCAAATTGCTGTCTGCCCTCAGCACACCCCTCCCCCCAAAGCAGCCCCCTTTCCCTCTCCTCCTGGCCCCCGGTTGTGCCATGCCTGCTTGCTCCATGGCCCCCTTCTGTCCCCCCCCCCATGATTGCTGTCTGCCCCCAGCACAACTCTCCCCCCAAAGTAGCCCCCTTTCCCCCTGTTGTGCAATGCCTGCCTGCTCCATAGCCCCCATCTATTACTCCCCCCCCATGATTGCTGTGTGCCCCCAGCACAACCATCCCCCAAAGCAGCCCCCTTTTTCTCTCCCCCTGTTGTGCAATGCCTGCCTTCTTCGTGGCCCCCCGTCTGTTCCTCCCCCCGATTGCTGTCTGGCCCCAGCACACCCCTCCCCTCAAAGCAGCCCTCTTTCCTACCTGCTCCATAGCCCTTCTTTTTCGCTTCCCCTCCCGTTCTTCCCCTCCCTTCATCCATCCATCCATGGTTGCTGCCGCTCCTGCCGCTCCTGTTCAAAGCGGCCTGCTTAGGTTCACGGCCAGCTGTAGTGAACCTCGCAGGCCGCTCTCCATATGATAGCATGTTCCCTCTGATGCGGTCGCGTCAGAGGGAGCGTGCTCCTTGTGGAGAATGGCCTGCGAGGTTCACTACAGCCGGCCGCGAACCTCAGCAGGTCGCTTCAAACAGGAGCGGCAGCGATTGGTGCAGGAAGGGGGACCCGTGGATGTGTTCCCTAACGGACACTGCCGCCTCCAGCGTTGCTCCACACCCCCTTCATCTTGCCCTCTGGTGCGCCAAGCCGGCACATGTGCTTAAGCCGCCGGCCACGGACAGACACAGCACTTGTCAGGTCCCCACATCTTCTTAAGTGCGCATGCGCGCTTAAGAGGATTATTATTATAGATAACTTTATTGATCAAGCAAGTAATGTTGCAACAGTGCAAAAGATAAGACAAAGACTTTGAAAGGGAACAGGTTTGACCAAATCGGTTTAAACCAGAAACCACCTTCCCAATACCCCCCAAAAGGGTGGGGGGGCATTGAGAGGAGAGAAGGAACCCAAATCATTTAACACATTACTAAATATCTAAACATTTTAACACATTACTACGAGATCTAAAACCCGTCTCATTTTTCCTCTCAGGAAGATGCATTCTGCAGAAACTGGTTTGCAATGGAGATGATGACTGTGGGGACCAATCAGATGAAGAAAACTGCAGAAGAGTCTATCGGGCATGCACCCATCTGACAGAGGAGTACTGGGGGATAGAACACTTGGCGAGCGGGTAAGTGTTCTTTGCAAAGGAGATGTTTATAGAGATTTACACTCCAGAAGTCAGATGTCCGAAAGGGGGTTTTCCCTATGTCGTTCCTACTAAAGCACAAAATAGAACAGGGGAAACAAAACCACAAGTTCAGAAACACAAAACAGGAGTGGAATTGTCCCAATCAGAATGGTGAGCACCAAAAAAAGTGTCCTTCAACTCATCTGATACATACAAGTGCCTTTATTCATCCAAAATCTCGTGTATACATCCAATGACTCAACGACCCGACATGCACCTGATTCGGACCAACCGGCCTGCCTCAGGAGTCTTATGAGTCTTCGGCGGGTGTCTTAGAAATACAAAGATGCAAACACCCTCTACATGCGGCTCATTCAAATACGTGAAACGCGGATCATCACAACGGATGTGCTGCAACTGAAAAAAGTTTGCATCTTTGTATTTGAGTTGAAGGACATTTTTTTGGTGCTCACCATTCTGATTGGGACAATTCCACTCCTGTTTTACAATCAGGTACTCAAGCATTTTTCCCTGTCTGTCCCAGTGGGCTCACAATCTATGTAATATACCTGGGGCGATGGCGGACTGAGTGACTTGCCCAGGGTCACAAGGAGTAGTGTGGGATTTGAACTCACAACATCGAGATGCTGAGGCTGTAACTCTAACCACTAGGCCACTCCTTTTGAGGATATGTCCGGGGGGGGGGGGGTCTGGACAGCTTTCCAAAACCAGGCACTTTCTCCGGGTTATGAAAAGGTTCTGACTTTGGAACGGCATCTGCAAATGCACAGACATAACGAGATTACATCACATGCGCGGTGCGGATGCCGTCCTGACGCACGAACAGGTTAAGGGGGTGGGGCTGGGGATGAAATGGGGCGGGACATGGGCAGAACATGGGCAGGCTTGGGGCATGGCCATGGGTCTGGATTTTCCTTTAGGAAAATCTGGTAACCCTATGCCCATGCGTAACTGCAAATGTTCCATTATCATATGAAGCTATAATATGTGAAACGATACTACATGTGAAACCCACTTTAGATAAATATAAGAGCCATCTTTTTATGATCATGACGGGCATAGCCATGCAATTAATCACGAGTAATTGGAAAAACCATGACAGATTAAGTTACACTTTTTGGTGGGTGAATGTATGCACTACATACAAATATGAAAGAATTAACGCAGAATGTAGTAGTGTATTTAATAAAGTTTGGAGCCCACTGACTACACTTCTCCCTCCGTATTCGCTGTGATAGGGGATAAACAGAACCGCAAATACAGAAAAACCGCAAATAACTTTTTCATATGTTATTTGCGGTTTTCTATTAAAAACCATCGTGAATATGGTGAAACCACGAATAACATGGTGGGAGACCTGGCCTGTTCCTGAAAGAGAGGCAAAACACAGTGAAGAAAGTGCTGGGAATTGGCGATTTTCTCTGTAAACGCTTGGAATCAGCGATTTCTCTTTGCAAGCTGATGTAATTTGGGAGGAGGAGCCAGCAAGCTAAAAACCGTGAATAATCGAAACCGTGAGTGCTAAAACCCTGAATACGGACGGAGAAGTGTAAATTTATGGAGGTATGATAATATTTCTTTTATTCATCTCCTATACACATCCATGGGGGGAGGGTGGGAAGGGAGGGAAATAAATAAATATTGATGGTGACTTTTAGGTAGCTTTATGAATTATTTAAATCATATATTATGTTAATTTGTATTATTTAATATATGAAATTTGAAAATCTTGAATGATATATAAATTGCCTGTATAGTGCATTGTATATAATACCTACTGTTCTTTATTTGTTTGGCACTGTTTTAGTTTAAAAATCAATAAAGATTTATTTAAAAAAAAAAAAAAATAGCTGCCAATTAACACTAATTATTGATTGTTGATGCCTCATTCGCTAATTAATTTGCATGTGGATCTGTGATTGGTTCCCAAATTTGTGTGGCCAATGTTGGGTGACCTATATAGAATCCAGGGGTATTTAAGTTAAGCGGATATTTACAGAATAGCTTTTAGGTGCAATTTTGCCATTTACACACATAAGTACAGACATACGCACTTACATGCCCATGTACACGATAGCACCTCTGGTTATAAAATGATGCTATGCGGGCACCAGCTCTGTATATTGCCAGCACTAAATATCCTGCCCCTAGATAGGATGCAATTTTATCTCCTGTGAATCTAGATGGGCAATTCCCCTCCCCCATCCCCCCTTATGCATACGCCATTTAGATAGCATTGCATTTCAGGGATCAGTCCACAGAGCAGCCAGACATAGGGCTCTTTGAAGAATGTGTTTGCTCTTACTCTTACTTCTGGAACTTGATAAACAGCTCCTGAGACCGTGATCAGCCACACGTGGAAGAAGGGAGCATCAGAGGTCTTGAAACCCATTTCTAAAGTACAAAAAAACAAAAAAAAAAATGACATGACCTGCAGAAATGAGGTGAGCGGTCTGCGGGGAAGAATCCATAGTGCCCTGCACATTCCTTGCCTGCTGATCCGCGACACAGTAGCAAACCTCGGAGAACGCTTCGCCTTCATCCCTACAAGCTGATTTATAAGAGGTCGCAATGGGAAGAACCTGGTGTGCTCAGAGCACACTGGGGCAGTTAGACAATAGGATAAAACAGAGATGGGCATGAGAAGTCGGCTGGAAAACCTCATTCTACCTCTTCAGCCTGGGGGAGAGTAAATAGAGCAATTGACGGAGATAAGAGTCATAAATCTGATCATTACTCAACCACCAGAAAGAAAAGCTGTTTGTTTTCTTTTTTCCTTCCCCCCCCCACCAAAGATTATGACCATTATTTTAGAAGTATATCCATATGAAAAATAGCAGCATTTACATATTCATAGAAATATCTCCCAAATTCTTAAAAAGCACTAAAACTTGTATGCACTCAATTTGGGCATATCAAGTTTATTTGAAATTTGATGAATCGCTTATACATAAAATACTAAGCAATGTACATTAAAATCCAAATTTGAATATACGATAAAATACAAAATAATGATAACAAATAAAATACTAAGCGAATTACTATAAAATCCAAATTTGAACGTATATTAAGATACAAGGTAATAATAATAATAATAAATTTAAAAAAAAAGGGGGTTTGACCTACAGACCAACAGACTCAACTGGAGGGAAGGGAAGAGGGATTCAGGTTACAATATTAATCATTTTAAAAAGAGAGAAACACGAAGGGAGAAAACATAAGGAGGGGTAGGTTTTTTGTTTTTTTTAAATTTAATTTAATTTAATTAATTAACAAGCCAATTAGAACTAATAATTGGGATCTTAAGCAATTATTGGCACTACACTTCTCCCTCCATATTTGCGGGGGTTAGGGGCAAAGCCGGCCTGCGAATATATTAAAAAAAAAATCGCAAAGAACTTTTTGCTTTCATATTCGCAGGGTTTGGGGGTGTAGCCCTTGCGAATGCTGTGAATTCGTGAATAATAAACCTTCCTTTCTCTCAGTGCCCCAGCAAAACACATACTTCCCCCGACACTGTTGTTTGCCCGACCACACCAAAGCAAAGCGCTAAACTTTTCTCTCGGCGTCCCAGCGAAACACACACTTCTCTGACGCTGGCGTTTGCCCGACCACACTGATAAAAAAAAAAACAAAACACTGATTTTTCTCTCAGCACTCCAGGATGGTGTCGCTCGGGGGTGGAGTCAGTGAGATGAAAACTGCGAATAATGGAAATCGTGAGTGCTGAACCCACGAACATGGAGGGAGACCTATAACTGAATTTAATTCATATGTTTGTGTGTACATTTAGGTGCAAAATCCATCCCTAAATTTATGTGTGGGTGAGAACCTGGGGACCTGGGCTCAATCTCCACTGGTGCTCTTTGTGACCTTGTTCAAGTCACTTAACCCTCCATTGTTCCAGGTACATCCCGGGAGGGAGGGGAGAACGGGAAGGAGGGAGGGGAGAAAGGGAAGGGGGTGATAAGGGGGAACTATGATTTGTCATATAAAATGTTTGGAGGAATGATAGTATTTTATAGATTATATGGATTAGAATTTTAAAATATGTGAAATCATTTGTAAGGATTATATAAATGTATTTTTACTTTATTCCTTCAATAAAAATGTTTGAACATAAATTTTACATGTGAGTCCAGAAAGGGAATGCAGAAATGAGAGGGTCATAAGCAATGTTCCCTCTAAGGATTGATGAGGTGTGTGCAAAAAAAAATATGCATGAGCGACAAGTTACATACTCCACAAATTTATGAGCAGGCGCACATGTGCACTCCTATCTGCGTGTTCTGTGAGGTGTAGGTCCGTGGCCGCAGGAGTGCGCATGCGCGAATCCCCAGCTTTACTGGTATGTTCATGCTGTTCTTCGGTCTGCCCTGCTCCTTGCCTTGCCTTAGTGTATTTTTAAGCCGAAAGACGTGGCAGCGGCTCCTCTCACGATCCCCACCTGCGTTGGAAGTCCGATGCAGTCGGGGATCTTGAGAGGTGCCGCCACTGCATCTTTCAACTTAAAATACACTAAGGCGAGCAGGGCAGACCGAAGCTTCAAAAAACATTTCAGGGGCGGTGCGGAGCGGCGGATGGAAAAAAACAAGGCTCCAAGGAGGACGCGCAAGCACGGCGTCGCCCAAGGAGAACGACGAGCGCTGGACTTGTGCTGCTTCTGTCCCCTTTCGCGGTGCCGCTGCCGCCGCTTCCTCTCACCTCCGCCCGCGCTCGATTCCAGTCGCGCCCACTGCGTATTTTAGTGAGCGACACGAGAAAAATTATGAGCGACGCCAATGAAATTAGTGAGTGATCGCTCATGTGCTCAGCTTAGAGGGAACATTGGTCATGAGTGGATAGGGGCATTCTTCCAAGGTACGCCCATAGTTATAGAATAAGGGGGAGATCCACACTTAATTTAGGAGCAAGAATTTGCACCACATTTCCTTCGGTGTAAATGACTGCACTCAAAGTTAGGCGCAGTTCCTGCACTAAGCACTGTTTTATAGATGGCGTGTTACTTTTGAGTGCCATTTATAGAATAGCGCTGAATGGGGCGGTTTTTGGAGCCAATTTTTTTAGACACCATATATAGAATCTGGTCCTATTATGAGGGCAGGGAAAAAAAATTCCATGTCGGGTTTTGCACCAGCTCAAATGCCCACCTAGATTTAAAATGCATGTTTCAGCTGGAGTAGAGAATAACACGGGGATGGATACCCATGGATAACTCTGGGGCAGGGGCAGGAACGGGCACTACACTTCTCCCTCCATATTTGTGAGGGTTAGGGGCAAAGCCAGCCTGTGAATATAAAAAAAATCACAAAGAACTTTTTGCTTTCATATTCGCAGGGTTCAGGGGTGTAGCCTTTATGAATACCGTGAATTCGTGAATAATAAACCTTCCCTTCTCTTGGCACCCCAGCAAAACACACACTTCCCCGATGCTGTCGTTTGCCCAACCACACTGAAGCAAAGCGCTAAACTTTTCTCTCGGTGTCCCAGCAAAACACACGCTTTTTTGAAGCTGGTGTTTACCTAACTACACTGATTAAAAAAGCACTGAATTTTCTCTCAGCACTCCAAGATGATGCCAGGGGAGGGAGGGAGGGAGAACCTGGGTGCAGAACCTGACAGAGAAATATTTTGGCTATGTATATATCTGGTAACCACAAGAGAGTGTCAAACTGTGTCCCCATGAGGACGATCAATGGGGTACGCAGCCAGAGGGTGAGCAAACTAATTTAAACTCACATTTGCTTTTTCCACTCAGAGAAAGCCAGCTCTATTTGGTAGTCTCAATTGACAGGTGATTCTACCAATCATCAACCTCCAGCCTCCCCTACTATTGACAGTTAAACTGTCAATAGTAAAACCGTCTCGTGAATCTTCTTTGCCGTTGAGAGTTTGAATAAATTATATACTGACACACATTTGACTCAAATACTTGCAAATATCAAAATTAAACTAATTAAAATAGTAAACAGATTATCAATAAAAACCGATGTCCATTTCCTCCATTTCCCATGAGAGTATTTACCATTCTTAAGTCATTGGCTCTACTTGCAAGTCAATGTAATTCCGTAACTTTGCTGGATCATCGTATTGTAAACTCACATTTGCTTCAAATTGAAAAACCCCGGGAGGTAACACCTGATTCCTTATGGGATTTTGTATAAACCCCCAGCTACAGCAGCTGGAAAGGAAACTTAAGGGCCAAGAAAATGAGATACAGAATTTGAAGATTGAAGTAGAGGGCTCTAAAACCTCTTTACAGACTATTCACCAAGAGTTAAAGACCTCCAAGCAAATTAGTGAAGCACTAATCAAGGACAATACATATTTAAGAAGGAAAGTGGAGGCATTAGAGAACTTTTCCCGAAATAACAATCTTAGACTGATTAATTTCCCCACTTACACAGGTTTATTATCTTCCAAATAAGGCAGAAGACCGACAACAAGAAGAACTGGAACACGTTCCAATCAACACATCTAATCTGTTGGAACTATCTGAAAAAGAATTGGTGCCCCTTGCAATCTTACTTCTAACAGTAGCTCTGGCACCAGATAAAAACTGGTTACTGAGACTTTTCTTTAAGAATTAGCAAAAAGAATTCTTAGGTCTTAAAATACAGATGTACGCAGAGAAAGAGACGCGAATTCTTGTTAACGGGTGACTTCAAAACTTTTCAAAAAGAAATCAAAACCCTACTTTTCAAAAAATGTATCCAGATATCTTAACCCAACCCTTCCCCCTCCTCCTAGATAAATTCT
The DNA here is from genome assembly GCF_902459505.1 of Geotrypetes seraphini. NCBI lineage: Eukaryota > Metazoa > Chordata > Amphibia > Gymnophiona > Dermophiidae > Geotrypetes > Geotrypetes seraphini. Next base: position 54,014,541 of record NC_047095.1, read on the forward strand.
CCCCCAAAACCTCCACTTAAATAATCTCTTCCTCTCCAAAACACCAACCAAGTATTCAGATCCCTGAAATGTAACGTAATCTTATTTGTGCTCTAACTGTAATCTATTTGTTATATCACACAGTAACGTACAGTCAATTTAATATCCAATTTGCAAGTTCTTCCAGAATTAATCCAGGTACCTCTCCTCCCTTGTAACCCAAAAAAAACCCCCAAAACTGTTGTAACTTCACTGGAAATGTCCAGTTAACTCTTTTGTAATCCGCCTTGAACTGCAAGGTATAGGCGGAATAGAAGTCCCTAATGTAATGTAATGTTAATGAAACCTGGTGTTGCAGCTCTGGAGGTGAATTTTTACTTACGTCACAAATGCAAATGTGTAATACATTATCGACAGCAAAAATTTGTCTTCTTTGAGCCCTTCCAACTGTCAACGTTTCTGTCAACGTCACGCTTGGAAGAAGATGAGATCTGAGTGCAATGTTAAAGGAATAGGATGCCCTAGTCTCAACTAACTAGCTTGTTACTTTATGTAAATTTTCTCTATTACTCGCTTTGTTACCTACATTGGATCCTTTTTGAGGACTTGAGTTAAAATTTAAGCTCACATTTGATTTCTTCTAGTCTGTAATCTTTATTTTCTTCCTTGCTTCAATTTCCTTTCTGTACAAGTTATGCTTGATTCATAATGAAAATTAATAAATAAATAATTCTGGTTTTGAATTTCAATGATGTTAAATAACATCATTTGGGTCTTATCTGCCTTGATGTGGCAACAAGAGGCTTGTACATTGATCAAACTCGTACCCCCTGCAACGTCCTTCCATCATGGGCCCAGTTGCTCAAGCATCTTACTGTTACTGCAACAGATTCATCCATTGTTGCTGGCATCAAGGAGCATTTCCAGCATTTAATAGACTGTTATATTTTTTGTTCATCCACTACACAGTGCTGGTTCTCTTCTATGCCCATATCTGAAAGACAATCTAATTATTTTCCCAGATGATGTAAAAAAACAGGCTCCCGAATCTTTGGGAAGGTTCTACCAAAACCAGAGTGAAATGGAAGGCTGATAACAATAAATGCCTCTGGGTTTCTTTACTAGCATGCATGGGAGACAGCAGGACACCTTGGCTGGGTGTCACCGGCTGAGCATCCCCGTCACGTATTACACCTAACGGCATCTAAATTGGGCTTACTGTAGGTGTCAAAATTTTAGGACCCTTTATTTATGCCAGGGTTTTCTTGGCCTAAATACTGGTAGCTAAGTTAGACGCCCAAGTCCAATTTAGGCTACTAGATGCAAATTACACCCCGGATCCGCCCTCCCCCCAAATCACCCATTTTCTGGTAGGCGACTTGGACTAGACCAGTGGTCCCCAACCCTGTCCTGGAGGACCACCAGGCCAATCGGGTTTTCAGGCTAGCCCTAATGAATATGCATGAGAGAGATTTGCATATAATGGACATGACAGGCATGCAAATCTGCTCCATGCATATTCATTAGGGCTAGCTTGAAAACCCGATTGGCCTGGTGGTCCTCCAGGACAGGGTTGGGGACCACTGGTCTAGACACCGACCTGAAAGTCCTAGGCATCTACCACCCAATTAATTTTTACCAATTATGAGTTCATTATTGACACCAATTAAGCTTTATAAATAATTAAACCCCCCCTTTTACAAAACCACGCAAGAAGTTTTAAGCGCCAGCCGGCACGCTAAATTCTCTGCACTGCTCTGCTGGTCATAGAGTTCCTATGAGCGTCGGAGCAGCGCAGAGAATTCAGCGCACTAGCCGACGCTAAAACCCTCTTGCACGGTTTTGTAAAAGGGGAGGGGGGAGTAAGTCAGGTGCCTAAATCGTCTAGGCATGCCGATCTAGGCACTTAACTTTCAACATCTTTTATAGAATCTGAGGCCGAGTGTGTCTGTGTGGATCTGCAAAAGGTGATGGCCACTGGGGAGGGCATGAGGGGGACAGGGGCATTCCCTTAAAATGCGTGGATCCGCACCCAACTTGAGTACTGGGGTTTCCACCTGGTTTCAGTTCGTGTAACTCTTTGCATGCAACTTTGGGCGTGGCCTCTGGCGTTAAGTGCCATTCTGTAAAGGGCACCAATCTGGAACACCTGTTATAGGAGACTGATCCAACCTTTTTCTATTGGGGGGCTCCATTTAATATTTTGTAACATTCAGAGGGCCTAAACACACCCCTTCGTATTTTAGAGCATATTTTGTCAAATAGTGGCAAAATATGATGCTCCTCATCCTTCACCCTGCTTCATTCTCCCTCAAGTTACCCCTTCCTAGCCTCTCTCTCTTTCTCACACACACACACACACACATTTAGCCCTCCCCCCAATCTTCTAAGAACACCTCTACTAATTGATTCACATTGGCTACCAATTAGCCATCGAATCACATTCAAAATACTTATCCTAGTTTTCAAAGCCTTAACTTATAAAGAACCACAGTTTATTACACGGATGCTTATTCCATACAACACAGCTAGAACTCTTCGATCATCCTCCAATAATTTATTAACAGTTCCATCTTTAAAAATAATCGGAACCAGAAGTCAGGATATGTTTTCAGTCACAGCACCTCTTCTATGGAACTCCATTCCTCAATTTATTAGAAATGATAAAGACTTTGTCTCTTTTAAAAAATCCTTGAAAACCTATCTTTTTAAAGATGCTTTTAATCTATGATTTTCTTAATCAAAATTTCCTTAAACTTGCTATTTAAAGTCCTATTTCCCTTATGTTATTTTCCTTTATATGTTCCTTAACTCTTGAAAAGAAATTGTAACTTCTCCCTTTTTTCCTCCCTATTCGTGTATTGTCTTTTTTTTTTAGTTTGTCTCTTAATTTATTACTGTATTGCTTGTTATATTTTAAATTTGTATTGTGCATCGCTTAGGAAATTAAATAGGCGATTTATCAAGAATTAATAAAACTTGAAAACTTGAAACTTGAAGAATAACCTTACTGGGTCAGACCAATGGTCCATCAAGTCCAGTAGCCTGTTCTCATGGTAGCTAATCCAGGTCACTAGTAGCTGGCAAAACCCAGAGCGTAGCAACATTCCATTATCTCAGAGTAAGCAAGATTCCGGAACCCCAAATAGTAGCAACATTCCATACAGAATCCCCAAAGAATAGCAAGATTCTGGAATCCCAAAGAGTAACAAAGATTCCGGAACCCCAAACAGTAGCAACATTCCATGCTACCAATCCAGGGCAAGCAGTGGCTTCCCCCATGTCTTTCTCAATTACAGACTATGGACTTTTTCTCCAGGAAATTGTCCAAACCTTTCTTAAATCCAGCTACGATATCCGCTCTTAGCACAACCTCTGGCAATGAGTTCAAGAGCTGAAGTATTCTCTGAGTGAAAAAATATTTCCTCCTGTTGGTTTCAGCTGCAGAAGAAACCTTGCATAACCATACGTGGGGATTCCTAATTCCCCATGTATTTCGACTCTCTGTAAGCTTGAGTTGTGTGGTGCCAGAGGTTCGTGTTGCTCTCATGGTTTCAAGTCTTGCGAGAGCAACATGAACTCTCAGCACTGCTTAGCTCAAGCTTACAAAGAGCCGAGTCATGGCGGGGAAGCAAGAATATTGCTGTAAGCATTGCCAAATTTCACATGACAATCGGCACCCCTGCGCTAAAAAAATGGGACATTTCGGCATCTTGAAGGTGAGCTTCAGGACAACGGAACAGGCGGCCTAAGAATGGGATGGTCCCGTTCAAAACGGGACGTATGGTCACATTATATATTCAGTAGAACTGTCTGATTAAATGCCACTGAATACATCCAGTTAGACCTGGACAAGCGATTTAAATGGCCAGGACCTAAGTGCTAGCAGGACCTTCTCGAGACAGAAATGGGCCCTGTGCGACATGCCCCCGTGAACTCCTATCCCGCCCACTGTATCGCAGTCAAGCAGGAAAAGTAATGGACTTTCATTTCACTATGGCACGCTGGTTCTCCAAGCAGTAGTCAGCAGTGTACGCTGGTTTTACACGGAGAGGTACTTCTTATGATGAGTGAAAGAATATCGTGAATTTGTACATTTTATCTATCATGATTTAATCACAAGACTCCTGAGGCAGGCCCACTTGGGCCAAAACACAATCGTGTCGAGTCAATCACAATAAAAAGAGACTGAGCACCAATTGGTCACCTTTGTTGTTGTTTCTTGAAAGTAACGGGCAGAAAATAATTTTGGAACTCCATATCTCCTTTGCGCCCTGTGTATTCTTCTATACTGCCATAATTAAACAATTTCTAGGCGGTTTACACAGAAGAAGGCTGGACAATCAGCGAAATAAAGTTAATTGAAATACAACAAATTTCCTAAAATATTCAATATAAGAGTTTTGGTTAACAATAATATCCTCAGTTAGGAAATAAATTTGTCAAACAGTGTTGACTTAATTACTTTTCAAAATGCACCATAAGGCAACATAACTCCATCAATACAATGACCCCACCAGATCTGCTGCTTACTTGCTTGAAATGCAAGGGTTCTAACCAAAAAAGTCTTGTATCTGCAACCAATTATTTTTGGATATGTAAATAAATTGGAATTCCTAGTTATCCTCGTTGGACTATATAACACAAAATGAGATAAAAGGTAATTTGGGGCCAATCCCCAAACCAGCTTAAACAGATGCACAAAAATTGGAATAGCACTCATGCTTCTACCGGGAGCCAATGCAACAGTCGATAGTAAGGACTAATAAGGTCCTTCTTCTTCAGCCCAAATATCAGTCGAACAGACGTATTCTGTGCTATTCTCAATTTTCTCAAGATTTTCTTTGGGGCTCCCAGATAGACAATATTGAATGTTGGCACTGTCATCTCGAAGCAGGGACTTTAGATCATTTATTATTCTATTGTCCATTCATTATGAATTTTTGGAAATCAATTTGGGACCAAATTAACTGTTTATTAGATAACCCTGAGGCATTATCATATGATACTGTGCTGTTTGGTATGGCAATGAGAGCAAAAAGTCAGATATCTACAAATAATAACAAATTATTACTTATAATGACTGGGGTTGCCATTCAACAAATTACATATAATTGGAAAAATTGGAATAGATTAAATTATAATTTTTGGTGGAACTCCTTATGTCATATTTATAAAATGGAGAGACTTATTGCAATACAACAGGGTTGTTTCAGGAAATTTCAAGATATTTGGGAGCCATTAACAAAGTATTGTAATGATTAGAAAAATCTTGTTTCCCTTTAATTTACAAGTTCAATTATGGGGTGGGAGGGAGGGTATTTTTATTGTTACATGTTGTATAAGTACTGATTATATGATAGATAAGGGTGGGGAGGGGGGAGATAAGAGAATATTATATGTATCATTGTTGATTATTAAGTGATATATTTATGGTTATTTGTATGGATATGTTATCACACTTATTATAAGTTTAAAAATGAATAAAGATTTAAAAAAATAAAAAAAATAAAAAAATATTGCAGTAGTCCAATATGGATAAAACTAGTGCCTGCACTAATAATCTAAAAGATAGAGGGTCAAAGTATTTTTTGACGGTCTTTCATTTCCATAGCGCAAAAAAGCACTTTTTTTATTACTAAATTCGTAAGTTCTACCATAGCTCACTATAGCCCCAAGTGCCAGTATTCTGTACTTTTATGTGAGGTAGTGATGGTATAAATGGGGCATCTAGGGCTCCTTTTACAAAGGTGCGCTAACGGTTTTTTTAGCGCGTGCTAAAATGCCAAGCGCGCTAGCCGCTACGCCTCCTTTTAAGCAGACGGTCATTTTTGGGCTAGCGCACGCTATAGCACGCTAATCTGATGCGTGCGCTAAAAATGCTAGTGCACCTTTGTAAAAGGAGCCGCCTAGATTATTGAATTACCCTTTGAACTGTCACGTGTATGACACCTTCTTCCTGTCTTTCCGCAGGTTAAATATCTTCACTAATACTCTCGAAGGATTAGTTTTGGACCACAGATATTATGCCGGTGGGTGTTCACCCCATTACATTATCGACACCAGATTTCGAAAACCATACAATGTAGAAAGTTACAGTCCAGAAGTAAGTGCTGTAATTGACTACGAGTTATTAATCCCAACTCCCCCATGATTCAATGTGAGTCGGTGAATTTTAAATATATACTCTTCTCAATAAAACGCCGGCATTTATATATAAACTACTAATCCCGTACTTTCCATGCAGAACCTTAAGATCCAACGAACAAAATTTACTGACTATTCCTTCGCTCAAGATTTTTGGCACAAGACAGCAGTTTATTTTTTCTGTAACTGCTCCACAGATTTGGAATGCTCTACCAATTTATATACGAAATGAGCATGATTTGGAAAAATTTAAAAGTATTTTAAAAACATTTCTTTTTAAAGATGCTTTTGATGTTTAATCTATTATTCAGTGACTATTGATTGTGTTTTTTGTTTCATTACTCTTTTCCCTCATGTGTTTTCCCTTTTTTATTCTGCTTTTCTATCACGAATTGTATTTCATTCCCCTTCATTACCTATTGTTATGCATATATTTGACTATTTTAATTTAATGTTTTTATTTAAAGTTTGTAATGTTTGTTTCCCTTTGAATGTATTTTAAATTGTACATCGCTTAGAATCACGATTAAGCGATTTAATCAAATGAACTATTAAACTTGAAACTTAAACTTGATATTTAAAAAGGTTTCATTCTCTGCTTTACGGGTGTGTTTTGTTTTTTTAAGTCTAAAGGCAAGTATGAATTTAAATGGACGGCCTATGAATCCTACACAGACTTTGAAGAAGATACTTTCAAGGCTTTCATGAAACAGACCAGCTTCAGTTTTGGCTTCAAAATACCAGGAGTATTTGAGCTGGGTGTCAGTTATAGTGACAGCAAATTTCAGAAGTTTGTTAAAAGGACAAGAAAATATTCCAGAACAGTAAGTGCTTTTTGTTTCCAGCTCTTAAGATGAATTTTCTTCTTGCTAGAGGAGCGTACATGACTGCTATATCATTTTTGAGACTGCCCATCGAAGGGGCAATTTTCAAAGACTATTTTCAAAGACAGCAGGAAATGCAGTGCTGGTCCCCATAGTAATGAGCTTACAGAAAACTGCTTGTTCTATTTGCAGTTAAAATCATGCATGTGGTCCTACTACATGGAAAATTTCACCTGCTGTAGGGGGAGGCATTTGAGGGGGGAGGGGGCAGAGGGATGTACAATTCAACTTTCAAAGAGAAAGTATGCACATGCTTTTCACTTAAAAAAAATTGATGCAACGTCCACAGAGAAATATTACCCATGAATTTTGTATCCCTCGGAATGCAGATATGAGAATACTGGAAGAAATGTAAATCTTAGACCAGGGGTTGCCAAAATGGAAGTTCCCAAATCTGCTGGGATTTAAATACTATATATATGCAATGAATATGCATGAGATAAATTTGCATACATGCTCTCAGTGGCATAGCAAGAAAGGTTGATGCCCGGGGCAGTGACACCTGGCAAAAACCATGCCATGTGCACCCCCCCCCCCCAAACACACACACACACACTTCTGCACTGCTTGAGCACCCCCTCCCACTCTTCTCCATCACTTGAGCCGTCTTCCCCCCCCCGAGTACCATCTTCCACCTGCTGCTCTTGCCGGCTTCGGCTCCCTTCTGACATCATGTCCTGGTACCGAAACTAGGACGTGAGGTCAGAAGAGAATTGAGGCTGGCATATGCAGCAAGTGCCCCTGCGAAGACAATGCCTGGGGTGATCTGCTCCCCCACCCCCACCCCCTTTACTACGCCACTGCATGCTCTCACTAGTATATCGACTTGTATATGTATATGCCTCTGTTCAATTTTATCATGGCTGCTGTTTAATCAAAATTGTTAATGGTGATTAATGGCATTTTCAAATGTGGTCCTGAAATCCCCCCCTCCAGCATCCCCCTTCCTCCTCAAGTTCCCCCTGGAGCATCAGTCCTCCTCTCAAAACCTCCTAAAGCACATACCGTCCTCCCATAGCCCCCCTTAAACATTTACTCTCCTCTTGAAGCCTCCTAGAGCAATCATCCCCCTCCTGAAGCCCACTGGATGAACCCCTTTCCTCCAACCCCCCAGTAGGAGGGAAAAGAAAAACTGAGCAGGGGAAATGTTCTATATATACTTGAATATAAACGAGATTATATGGACCAAAAAAAATGGTCCTAAAATGGGGGTTTCAGTTTATATTTGAGTCCACGGCTATGTGCCCCCTGCCCTCCAGCATTTCATATGTATTTTCCTTTTCCAGAAAAGTTGGGGGGGGGGGGGTGTTATAGCCCTGGAAGCCACCTCTCTGCAGCAACTTCCTGTTCCCGTGTAGGCAGGACTTGCAGAGAGGTGGCTTCTGGGGCAGACTGGAAGTAGCAGGCCTACCTGTTGCTGTTGCTGCTGCTGCCAGCTGGCCAGGCATGGGGAACCTGACAGAGAAATATTTTGGCCATGCATAGATCTGGCAACCTCAAGAGAGTATCACTATCAGAAACCGAAAAATAAATAAATAAAAATTTCAGACTGCCAAACCACTCTGAAATAGAAATATTCCCAAGAAAAGATGTCTTAGTTTTCTGGACTTTTGTTCTTTTTAGGCTAGGAAATATATCCATGCTCGATCTGACCTACAAATAGCCCGGTATAAACTGAAAAGTAGGAATCTGATGCTCCATCATGAGTTCTTTCAGAGAATAAAGCAGTTGCCTTTGGAGTACAATTATGGTGAATATCGAGACCTCTACAGGGAATATGGAACTCATTACATCACAGAAGCTGTTCTTGGAGGAGTTTATGAATATACCTTAATTATGAACACTGAACAGCTTCAGCAATCAGGTTTGTCTTTGTATTTGTAAGCAGCATTTCACAAGTATTTTCCCTTTCCCAGAAAACCTGTTGTTTATCTATATATATAAAATCGGATGTATGTATGTGTGTATGTGCCGCGATCACGCAAAAACGGCTTGACCGATTTGAACGAAACTTGGTATGCAGATCCCTCACTACCTGGGATGATATGTTCTGGGGGTCTCGCGGCCCACCTGCACACGTGGGCGGAGCTACAAACAGAAAATCAGATTTCACCCATTCATGTCAATGGAAAAAATGTAAAAAGCTGAAATTCTCACAGTAATTCAAAACCGGCTTGATATGTTCTGGGGGTCTCGCGGCCCACCTGCACACGTGGGTGGAGCTACAAACAGAAAATCAGATTTCACCCATTCATGTCAATGGAAAAAATGTAAAAAGCTGCCATTCTCACAGTAATTCAAAAACGGCTTGACCGATTTGAACGAAACTTGGTATGCAGATCCCTCACTACCTGGGGTGATATGTTCTGGGGGTCTCGCGGCCCACCTGCACACGTGGGCGGAGCTACAAATAGAAAATCAGATTTCACCCATTCATGTCAATGGAAAAAATGTAAAAAGCTGCCATTCTCACTGTAATTCAAAAATGGCTTGACCGATTTGAACGAAACTTGGTATGCAGATCCCTCACTACCTGGGGTGATATGTTCTGGGGGTCTCGCGGCCCACCTGCACACGTGGGCGGAGCTACAAACAGAAAATCAGATTTCACCCATTCATGTCAATGGAAAAAATGTAAAAAGCTGCCATTCTCACAGTAATTCAAAAACTGCTTGATATGTTCTGGGGGTCTCGCGGCCCACCTGCACACGTGGGCGGAGCTACAAACAGAAATTCAGATTTCACCCATTCATGTCAATGGAAAAAATGTAAAAAGCTGCCATTCTCACTGTAATTCAAAAACGGCTTGACCGATTTGAACGAAACTTGGTATGCAGATCCCTCACTACCTGGGGTGATATGTTCTGGGGGTCTCGCGGCCCACCTGCACACGTGGGCGGAGCTACAAACAGAAAATCAGATTTCACCCATTCATGTCAATGGAAAAAATGTAAAAAGCTGCCATTCTCACAGTAATTCAAAAACGGCTTGACCGATTTGAACGAAACTTGGTATGCAGATCCCTCACTACCTGGGGTGATATGTTCTGGGGGTCTCGCGGCCCACCTGCACACGTGGGCGGAGCTACAAACAGAAAATCAGATTTCACCCATTCATGTCAATGGAAAAAATGTAAAAAGCTGCCATTCTCACAGTAATTCAAAAACAGCTTGATATGTTCTGGTGGTCTCGCGGCCCACCTGCACACGTGGGCGGAGCTACAAACAGAAATTCAGATTTCACCCATTCATGTCAATGGAAAAAATGTAAAAAGCTGCCATTCTCACTGTAATTCAAAAACGGCTTGACCGATTTGAACGAAACTTGGTATGCAGATCCCTCACTACCTGGGGTGATATGTTCTGGGGGTCTCGCGGCCCACAACTCTATGTTGCTTGCTCAAGGCTGGGTTCACCCAGCAATTTTAATGTTCTTGCTCCAGGAGGTGAAACTAAAAATGTTGTTTATAATCACGTTTTGCGTTAGTTGTATTGTATTCATTTTGTCAAATATTTCACATTATATTTTGAATATTGTACTTTTTATTAAGCTGTAAAAAAATAATTTCATTCACCACTATAAAGTATCTTTCTTTGAATCCATTTACAGTGTTATTGCTATAATTAAATACCCGTGCAATGCCGGGGCATCAGCTAGTAGCCCATAAAATTTTCCTTGGCAAAAATATAGATTCAGAATGCCGCGGCCAAGCTCATCTTCGCTAAAAGTAAATTTGACCATGTCTCCCCGCTCCTGGCCAAGCTCCACTGGCTTCCGATAATCGCCAGGGTCCACTATAAATGCGCCTGTTTAACTTTCAAAATCCTATATGGTATCCTCCCTCCCTTTATCCCTCTTTCTTGGAATTCCTCAAACCCTAATACCAGATCCTCCCACAAATTAAAACTATCCTTCCCCTCGCTAAAAGTCATTTCCCACACAGGAAAGCTAGGGACCTCACTCCACTTCAAAATCACTGAGCTCTGGAACAACCTTATCTCCCCTCTTCGGAACTTGAGCTCTCTCCAAGTTTTCCGCAAACATCTGAAAACCTGGCTTTTCTCAAAAAATGTAAGTCTCCCTCCAACTTAGGAATCAAAGAAATTCTTATATCTTGGCATCCCAAGTCCTCTAAATTTTCTTCACACTTCTACCTCTAACCCTCTGTTGTAGTTCCTTCCTATTTCTCCTACTGTAAACCGCGTTGAGCTCTACGAACGTGGAGATGATGCGGTATACAAACCTAAGGATTAGATTAGATTAGATTAGTTTTCCTATGAATTTGAGTTATGCTGGCTCGGCATGACCACCAAATGTCAGATTTTTGGCATTGCTTGAGATAGAAACACGGCTTACTTTTCTTCACTCACCAGGTCAATGACGCATTCCATGTCAATGACAAAAAAAAAAAACGAGCAGGAAAAAGACCCACAACATTTTGCATTTATTCCTTTGCTGATAACAGTATGATCGCCTTGCAAATAGACTAAATTGGCCAAGAAAACACAAATAGGTAAAGCGATGGGATTTGATATACAGTGCTCACCCGCAAATTCGCGGTCGACAGTTCGCGGTCCCGGTCATTCATGGTATTTTCCGACCACAAATGACCGGGCATGAGTGGGCAGCCGGAGCTGCGTGTCAAAGCAGATCCTGATCGGTGAGGCCCGACTTTAGTACAGGAAGGGGCGGTCGGAGCATACCGCGAGCAATTTCCTTCACTCGCTGGCACTCCGATTGCTCTCTCCTGCCTCTCCAGCTGCTCTCTCCTGTCTCCCCTGCCTAAAAACCGTATTCGCGGTTTTCAAAATTCGTGGGGGTTCCTAGAACGGAACATCCGTGAATTCCTGGGGAGTACTGTACCATCTTCCTGTGATTACAATCAAAACAGTTTACATATTTTATTTTGCTCCTGGAGCAATAGAGGGTTCAGTGACTTGTCTAGTGTCATAAGGAGCTGCACTGGGAACTGAATATAGAAACATGATGGCAGATAAATTACCTAAAACCGAAAGGTATTGGCGGGATAGAAGACATCACTATAATGTAATGTAATAAAGGCCAAATGGCCCATTGAGTCGGTCCATCCACTATTTGCTCTTCTCCCTAAGAGATCCCCTGTGCCTGTCCTTTGCTTTCTTAAATTCAGACACAGTCTTTGTCTCCACCAACTCTACTGGGAGACTATTCCATGCATCAATCACCCTTTCTGTAAAAAAGTATTTCCTTAGATTACTCCTGAGCCTATCACCTCTTAACTTCATCCTATACACTCTCACTCAGGAGCTTCCTTTCAAATGGAAGAGACTCGTCCCATGCGTATTTATGCCATGTAAGTATTTAAACATCGTCCAAAGTATACATACTGAGATCTTTTAGGCTGTTCCTATACACCAGTGGTCTCAAACGCAGGGCCACATTTTGGATTTGTAGATATTGGAGGGCCTCAGAAAACAATAGTTAATGTCTTATTAAAGAAATGACAATTTTGCATGAGGTAAAACTCTTTATAGTTTATAAATCTTTCCTTTTGGCTAAGTCTTAATAATAATATTGTCATTTATAGCTAAAGAGACATATGATCAAGAAACGGTTTTATTTTACTTTTGTGATTATGATAAACATACCAAGGGTCTCAAAATAGTACCTGGCGGGCCACGAGTTTGAGACCACTCCTATACACCATATGCCTTATGACGAAGACCACTGACCATTTTAGTAGCCTTCCTCTGGACCGACTCCATCCTGTTTATATCTTTTTGAAGGTGCGGCCTCCAGAACTGTACACAATATTCTCAATGAGGTGTCACCAGTGTCTTATACAGGGGCATCAATACCTCTCCCTATGCACCTTAGCATCCTTTTAGCTTTCGCCGTCGTCTTTTCAGCTTCCCTGTTTCTCAGGCTGCTGCACTAACCATTAGGCAGCTGCATCAGAAAACGTTCCACATACAACATGGGAAATGACACAAGTCGAACAAAAAAACAAAATCTAGCAGGACTGCAGTGAATCCAAGACAAAAAGAAAACTGAAGACCACTGTCCAAGATGCAGGCAGTGTCTATTTCAATAAACAATTTGTTGCGCACAAATAGACCACCTTTTATTTTATTTTTATTTAATTTCTTCCATTTGTGCGTGGCACATACCTATACAAGCTCTAGGCGACATTACAGAGGGAGGGGATAGAAGAGGGTAGGGAGGTCTATGGAGGGCAGGAAGGAGTGGAGAGGAGAGAAGTACCGTATTTTCACTTAGATAACGTGCACCCGTGTAAAACGTGCACACGGGTATACCGCGCGGGGAACACAAATTTATGTAGTAAAATGTTAATGTAATGCGCACACGCGTATACCGCGCATGCTAAATTCTCCTCCCGCCTACTCCGAACCGGCATCCTCCCCGTCGCTCGCGTCACCTCCCCTCCCCGGCGATCTTACATCCCCCCCAGCACCGCAAATACAACTCTTACCCGATTGGGCTCGGAGAGAACGAGACCAGAAGGCTTTGAGCATGCGCAAATGCTCAAAGCCTAGTCCAGCCTGGCAGAGGAAGAAGGAGGATCTCTCTCGCACCGCCCGGCCCAGCCCAGCTCAGCCCAAACCAACGAGGGAGGATCTTCGGGCACTGGCACTGGCACATGCTGTGCATTGGTGCTGGTGCCGGTGCCCAATCGGGTAAGAGTTGTATTTGTGGTGCTGGGGGGGATGTAGGATCGCGGGAGAGGGGGGTGACGTGAGCGGGGGGGAGGATGCCGGTTCGCAGGGGGAATGCCGGATCAGAATGTTAAAAAAAAATTGTAAAACGCGCTCACACGTATAACGCGCATGGTTATGCACGGTTTGTAAAATCGTGTATAACGCGCGCGTTATATGCGTGAAAATACGGTATGTAGAATATTTTATAGAAATTCCTAACTTTACAGATTGGAGCACCATCTATGTAAATGATATCGAAATGAATTAAAGGAATATGTAAAAAGGAATAGAAGGGAGGAACCGTTAAACAATAGAATTCAGTTAATAAAATAAAAAGAACAGGGGTAAAAACAATGAAATAAAATTTAAAATAATTCATAAACTGGGAGAAAAAATTGAAAACCAAAATAAGTCTGGCAGAAGTCCAATTTCCAGAAGCAGCTCTGTTGCCTCAGCATATTTTAAATAATCCCAACGGCAAAAGTCCAGACGGGACAGATATCAGCTCGGGTTTTCCAGCTGCTGCAGCCCCGACTCATCGCTTCCAGGCAGAAGATGCACACAGATAGAACAATCCAGCGCCGGGCCGAACTGCTCTTGGTGGGTGGCAGATGCTCATGGGCAGCTCCTGAAGAATACAGCACTCTGCCTCCATTGGCGGACAACCGGGAGGAGTCCACGGGGTTCATAGACAAAATTGTGCGAGACAACGGCGCGTCGACAATTGAGCGCAGACAACTGAGCGCAAGGTTGACGGCGCGCCGAAGAGAAGCACTATTTTAAAGGGTTCCAACTGGGGGTGTTGGTGGGGAACCCCCCTATTTTACTTAACAGACATCGCGCTGGCGTTGGGGGGAGTTTGGGGGGTTGTAACCCCCTCATTATACTTGAAACCAAACTTTTTGCCTGTTTTTTAGGGAAAAAGTTCAGTTTTAAGTATAATGTGGGGGGTTACAACCCCCCAAACCCCCCACAACGCCAGCACAATGTCTGTTAAGTAAAGTGGGGGGTTCCCCCCCCACACCCCCATCGGAGCCTTTTAAAATAGTGCTTTTCTTCGGCGCGCCGTCAACCTTGCGCTCAGTTGTCTGCGCTCAGTTGTCGGCGCGCCGTTGTCTCGTGCGATTTAGTCCCGTCACCGTCCACGGCATGGCCACACTCCATGGATCCGGAGACACCACCAGTTCTTCCCCAATGAGAGAGCAGACGCCGCCCCCATCCTAGGCAACAGCCAGCAGCGATCCACCATGCCTTCACTGGTCCCGCCTCCAGCAACCATCTCCCCGCAGCGATCTCCAGTCACCACACGCAGGTAGGTAAAGGGACCCGACACGGTCCGTGTTTCAATTAACACGTCTTTGGCAGGAATTATAATAAGTCTTCATACGGAGTTATAATAAGTGCACATCATGTATACATGAGAGTCACTAGGTCCCTTGGAATGCATATTCTATTTTAGTCTCTCATGTATACATGGTGTGCACTTATTTTAATTCCGTATGTGTTTTTTTTTAATAACCCACATATCACAGATCATTCGCCACCACATGATAATAATTGAAACTTTTCCACTGGTTCTCACACACATTTCGTGCCCACACCATAATTCACAGTGGTACTGATATCACAAATTTTAATGACACATTGACTTTTCCATTATTTTGTTTGTGTTTTTAGATGTATTTTATGTATGTTTACTTTGTGAGCCGCTTTGGCAAAAGTGGGTTAAACGTAAATAAAATAAAACAAAACTACGGTCAAAACTCGGTTTGCGAGTGTTTTGCAAGATGAGCAAAACACTTGAGCATATCGTACCTCGCAAACCGAGAGTTGACTCGATTTGTGAGCCTTCCCACCAAGAACTAGCATCGCTCCCCCGCCCATGAACGTCCTCCCCCCCGCATGAACCATCATCCCCCGCCCGTCCAAACCCCAATCTGGCTCTGGCACGCAGCACCAACCCACAGGATGTGCCGGTGCCCGAAGATCCTGCCTCTTGCCTGGAGAGAGCGGGAGCCAGAAGGCCTTGAGCATGTGTAGATGCTCGAGGCCCAGCCCAGGCAAGAGGCAGGATCTTTCAGCACCAGCACGTCCTGTGGGTTGGTGCTGCGTGCCGGAGCCACATCGGGGTAAGGGCTTGTGTTTGGGCAGGCAGGGGATACCGGTTCGCGGGGGGGGGGGGGGGCGTGTTCATGAGAGGGGGGCGATGCCATTCACGGGGGAGGCGTTCACAGGCAGGGGGGCAATGTCAGTTCTCGGGGGGGGGGGATGGAAGCGCACCAGTGGCCTCGGGGGTGGGGGGTGAGGTGGAGCAGCACCGGTGGCCTCAGAGGGGGGGGGGGGAAAACTCGCTTTGATATACGAGCACTTTGGTTTACGAGCCTGCTTCTGGAA
Source organism: Geotrypetes seraphini (assembly GCF_902459505.1). Taxonomy (NCBI): domain Eukaryota; kingdom Metazoa; phylum Chordata; class Amphibia; order Gymnophiona; family Dermophiidae; genus Geotrypetes; species Geotrypetes seraphini. The sequence continues at coordinate 54,030,643 of NC_047095.1, forward strand.
CGAATTATGCTCGTAAACCAAAGTTCCACTGTAATTAGTTTTCATGCGATCTGAAATCTGAGAATTTAGCATGGGTATTTAGGCAGCTTCTTGAGCAGATATGCGCAGCTGTCCACAGATTCAGCCTCGGCATGATTGCTCCTAGTTTACCGCTAGCATTTTATAAATACATATAGGGCCTGATTCTGATTCTGCCAGTAGGTGCCTACTTCACCGGATCCTATGTCATATATTTTAATTTTAATCTTTATGAATATTTCATTAACTTTATAAATATTTAATTAAATTTTTGACTTATCTTTCAGTTCGTGGTCTCTCTGTAGTAGGGACTCCTTTGCCAACATGTTTCGCTAAAACATGAAGAATGTGGTCTGGATGGAAGGCGAATGATTGTTAAGGGACCTGGCCTTGAAAAAGCTCTTTTAGCGAAACATGTTGGCAAAGGAGTCCCTGCTACAGAGAGACCACGAACTGAAAGATAAGTCAAGAATTTAATTAAATATTTATAAAGCTAATGAAATATTCATAAAGTTTAAAAATAAAAATATATGACATAGGATCCGGTGAAGACAGTGCACATTAAGCTTAGCGTTATGAAATTCAATTGAACGTGGAGTGGTGCATCTGAGGATCGAGTTGACAATCTTTATAACCTGTTTCAAAAGCAAGTTTGAATATTGGGATATAAATGAATGATTGTTGAACTAAGATTATATAACTGAGGTGCTGTTAGTTTGATTATACGGAAGCACCCAGGCACGTCTACGGATCCCTAAGGCCACTTCTGACATAAGCCACGCCTTTACCAGCCTTAGGCGTCCGCAGGCGTGTCTTAGGCGTCCGCAGGCGTGCATGAGCAATTGTAGGGGTTGTTCTCTGTGATTTTTTTTTTTTAAATGTGCGCCCTGATTGGTCCATTGGATGGCAGTAGGCACCTACCGCTGCCTACAATTGAGACGCCATTTTTAGAATTAGGTCCATAGAGCTCCTTTTACAAAGCTCCGCTACCAATTAGTCGCCTGCTGAATACAAAGAAGCTCTTGGATAAAGAATGAGCTTTTTTTGTATCCCGTGCACTGCTAATCGGTAGCGCAGGTGCCTTCTTGATGTAGGCCACCAATTGTAAATTGACCCTCTTTACTTTAATTATTTATTTAAAAAATTTGTCAACCGGTCATGCCTAGGCGGCCTTACAGAAGTAACATACACAAAATGGAACAAGCAAGACTTGTACAAACATCTTAAATTACAGATCATTCCATGTAAACAATGGGTTCACATATGGCTCTTGGATGGCAGACACTTAGATCATTGTTACATAAAACCAGTACCGTATTTTCACGCATATAACGCGCGCGTTATACACGATTTTACAAACCGTGCATAACCATGCGCGTTATACTTGTGAGCGCGTTTTACAATTTTTTTTTTACATTCTGATCCGGCATACCCCTGCGAACCAGCATCCTCCCCCCCCCACTTGCATCACCCCCCCCCTCCCCGCGATCCTACATCCCCCCCCAGCACCGCAAATACAACTCTTACCCGATTGGGCACCGGCACCAGCACCAATGCACAGCATGTGCCAGTGCCAGTGCCCGAAGATCCTCCCTCGTTGGTTTGGGCTGGGCTGGGCCGGACGGTGCGAGAGAGATTCTCCTTCTTCCTCTGCCGGGCTGGACTAGGCTTTGAGCATTTGCGCATGCTCAAAGCCTTCTGGTCTCGCTCTCTCCGAGATAATCTCGGAGAGAGCGAGACCAAAAGGCTTTGAGCATGCGCATGCACATGCGCGGTATACGCGTGTGCGTGCTATATTAACATTTTATTACATAAATTTGTGTTCCCCGCGCGGTATACCCGTGTGCACGTTTTACACGAGTGCGTGGTATATGAGTGAAAATACGGTACATTTGTCAAATGATGTTCACTTTTCTCCATGCTTCTCCTTATTGCTACTATTCTTAGCATTTCTTGATCTCTTCAAGGCCTATCTTTTCTGGCCAGTTTGCATTGTAGAGGTCAAGGACACAATAGGAGGGTTCTGAGCAGACTCTGATTCCTGCCAGAAGCATGTCTCAGTGGTCCCTGGTGAAAAAGAAAAACGAGAGCGCAGAACATTCATCAATGTATTTGTTCTTATTCATCCATTAAAATGGCATGTTTCTTTGCTATCTTTAATCAAATTGCTAATATCATAACAGAACATAGTCTTTAGAGATCATTAGAGATATAAACAGAAGTGGAGAATAAAATGGCAGAGACTGCATGGCCCATTTAGCTCGATTGATTTAATGCAACAGATGGTCCCTGCTCAGAACCGCTTAAAAACAATCCCAAAAATAATTAGACAGTAAACACCTACCTCAGTGGGTGCCTACCACTTCGAGGTAGGTGTGTACACTGAGGCACCTTCCAGGAAGTAGGCGTGGTTAGGGGGCAGATTCTGGGTGGATTTGAGACGTGGGTGGATTTAAGTGCACTCATTTAGGCCAAGAAAACCCTGGCATAAATGGGAGCGCACCTAAGATTTCAATGACTACTTGCACTTAGGCGCGATTCTATAAGCGGCACTAAAATATGACTGTTTGCTATCAGGCCGCTTCAGAGACTTTTCTATCTCTTAAATTTGTTTTATTTTATTTTTAATTTTCTATTTCTTTGATTTTTGATCTTGGAAATGTATTACATATTTTTAGTTTATCAGGTACTTTAGCTAGATTGTGAGCCTTCGGGACAAATAGGGTCGTTTTCCTCAAGTACCTAATTTCATTTTAGTTTGCTACTTTGTAAACCGCTTAGGTCAGTAAAATGCAGAAGCGGTATTTCAAATCTTAGATAAACATAAACACCCAGTGGATGACTGATGAATGTGCTCAACGGCGCCTACAAGTTTGGCATCGTTTATAGAATCAGGGCCTGAATGCTCACAGGTAATTGGCTGAGTGGCGTAGCGAGGGTGAGTGGCGCCTGGGGTGGTGGTGCCCCTACCCCGCCCTCTTCGCCTCCACCCCGCTCCTTCCCGACCCCCCTGCCACGCACATGCGCCCACCCCTCCTACCCCATACCTCTTTAACTTTCCAGGTGCAAGCAGCATCATGAACTTGCTGCTCACGTTGTGTTGGCTCTCCCTCTGACATCACATCCTAGGCGCGGGACCTGGAAGTGATGTCAGAGAGAGCTGGCACCGGCGCGGGCAGCAAGTTTGTGATACGCCGGTAAAATTAAAGAGGTACAAGGGAAGGGAAAGAGCGCACGCGGGCAGCAGGTGGGGTCGGGAAGGGAAGGAGCGGACGGGGAGAAGGATGGGTGTCGGCACCCCCATCAAGAAGGCGCCCAGGGCGTACCGCCTTCCCCCCCTTACTATACCACTGAATTGTCTGTCAACTAAAATGGTGGAGGAACATTCTAATATGTGCTTTTGCAAAATGGCTCCTCCTGCTGCATATACCAGCATATATAAATGCAATCATGCATACATTTTAGAAAAGACCCTGTATTGAAGTATATTCTTCGCAAATAAGCTTGCCTCAACCTGGGCATCTCAGATCCAAATTCTGTATTCTATGTAAAATGGGGCTTCACCTCTCCATTCAATTTCTTAAGAACATTAGAATAGCCTTACTAGGTCAGACCAACGGAACATCTGGCTCAGTATCCTGTTTCTAATAGTGGCCAATTCAGATCACAAATACTGGAGCAGCAACATTCCAGGGCAAGCAGAAGTTTCCCCCATATCTGTCTCAATAGCAGAGTATGAACTTTTCCTCCAGGAAGTTGTCCAAACATTTTTTTTAAACCCAGCTATGCTAACCGCTGTTACATCCTCTGGCAACAATTTCCAGCAAGGCCATAGCGAGCTACGTGCAGGCAGTGCAAGGGAGGCAGGAGTCCTGTTTACTGCTTTCCCTATTTAGCTGTGATTCAGTGGGCGGGGTAGGAGCTCAAGGGGCGTGTTTCCGGCTCGGAACAGTCCTGACTTCTAGAACTTAGCTATTCTTTGAGCATAAAAATAGTTCTTCCTATTTGTTTTAAAAACGTATTTCCATGTAATTTCATTGAGTGTCGTCTGGTCTTTTGTACTTTTTGAAAGGGTGAAAAATCGATTCACTTTTACCCGCTCTACACCACTCAGGATTTTGTAGACCTCAATCATATCCCCCCTCAGCCATCTCTTTTCCAAGCTGAAGAACCCTAACCTCTTTAGTCTTTCCTCATATGAGAGAACTCCACCCCTTTTATCATCAGGCGCTCTTCTTTGAACCTTTTTTTTTTTTTTAATTCCACTGCATCTTTGTTGAGAAACGGTGATCAGAACTTAATGCTGTTTTGCTATGTTATAGATAGAGAGAGAGAAATGTTGTAATAAGATCCTTGAGAATTCTCTTTTGTACATCAATGTATGAAATTCTGCTATGTTTTGAAGGGTACAGCTTAAGTGATGTCCAGTCCTGCATGCAATTTGGATTCAACATCGGTGCAAATATTGAAGGTATCTACGTGAGTGCCGGGATATCAGTCGGGCAGTGTAAGGCACTTTTAAATGAAATAGGAGGTAAGCAGAGACATAATCTTTCACAAAGAGGCAGGATTGCTGGCTGCCATGGAAACAGACCTGATTGACAGTTTTCATATCCAGAGACTCATAGTAGAGTCGATATGAGTCAGGACTAAGCAATATTTGGCAGAGTTACTTGGAGAAATCTGTGCAGTGCCTGGCTGGTCTATAATTATTCTTACATTTTTTCATTAAAAAGTCTTTATAAAATGTAGTAGCTTAGAAGGGAAATTAGTAATGTTCATTAAGGAAATAGAGCATATTACCAGATAATGCACATTACATGGCAAAATCATGCTTTGCCCTTAATAGACAATTTTTTAGAATAAAACATTTTAAGTAACAATGAGATTCATGCAAAGCAGCTCATTAATATGCAAAACTAATAATACAGCTTGCATTTAACCTTTCAAGCTTCATTTTCTTTCCTTCATGGGAGCATCAGACTGCTAATGTGAGCCTGATGCTCCTGGGAAGCCTCTTAAAGGAGCTGGTGCCTAAAGGCATAATATCACTCAATCCAGTCCCCCAATCGCATAAATCGGAGCCCCCCAAACTTCATTCTGAAACAGAACCCCACCCCGATGCTCTTGATTGTCCCTAGTATCTACATGGCAGGTGTGGGGGGGCAGCAGTGATCTCTGCTTAATCGTGCCCTATTGGTGTCTGGCTTCCAAATGGCAACCAAAGCCCCCTAGTGTTAGTCTTGTTGTACTGGCACTAGGAATTCAAACTGCCAAATAAAGGAACTGCAAAGGAGGAACAAGGGATTATTCTTACCCTTCCAGTAACTACCACAAGACCTAGGTAAGGGTTGGGGAGGATATTGGGAGGGGGGGGGAAACCTGGGGGTAAAGGATGGGGTTCTGCTTCAGTAGGGGGGTTTGAAGATTATGATGGATTGGGGTAGAAGGATTATGCCATCAGTCATGGCCCCTTTGGGAAATATTGAGATGAACTTGGAGCCTACTCTCTGATTTGCCGCAATCAGCAATGCTCAGTGTTCTGGTTATAGCAATGCAATATGTAGTTTACTGTGTATGTCACCATAGTTTAGTAATGACCTTTCTCAATTAATTAACTGTGATTTATAAAAGAATATACTATACAATAATTATTACATCTATATGATAAGGTGTCAGGTCAAAAGCGCGCCGCAACAAAGTCGCGCCCAGACAATTGAGCGCAGCGCGGAGGCACACGCCGCTCTAAATTACTGTTTTTAGTGCTCCGACGGGGGTGTGTGGGGGGGAACCCCCCCCACTTTACTTAATAGAGATTGTGCCACGTTGTGGGGGCGTTGTGGGGGGTGTGGGGGGTTGTAACCCCCCACATTTTACTGAAAACTTCACTTTTCCCCTGTTTTTAGGGAAAAAGTTCAGTTTACAGTAAAATGTGGAGGGTTACAACCCCCCAAACCCCCCATAACGCCGGCGCTATGTCTATTAAGTAAACTGTGGGGGGTTCCCCAACAAAAACCCCCGTCGGAGCCCCTAAAAACTGTTATTTTGTGCGGCGCGCGCCTCCACGCTGCGCTCAATTGTCGGCGCGCGCTTTTGTCTTTCGTGCCGTTGTCTATGAACCATATGATAAATATGCTTTCATTTACTAGCGTAGCATTTTCCCAAGTCAAAAATCACCCTGTGTGTTAGAAACAATCTTGGGTCGGTCCCGCCGGCACTGCGGCCTGACGATGGCCATTTTGTGAGGCCAACCAGTTTATACATATTGCTCGATTCTTTAGGGATGGGAAAAACTTATTGCATGGCAGTAAAGGCAAGTAGTCCTGCGTAAAAGAGAGCACGGAGGAGCTCAGCCTCGCAGCAGGAATCTCTTCCAGCTTTCAAGTAGAGATTTGTTTAGGCTGGATGAGGACCTGGTGAGGTAGTGAGATATGGAGCCCCATATATTAGTAGGGATGGGGTACTCCGCTTTCTCTCCCCTCCTAGGGTTACCACATTTCCCCAAAGGAAAATCTGGAGCTATGCCCCCAGGATTGCCCTAGTTCCACTCTGTTCCGCCCTAGCCCCGCCCTTAGAAGGCATGACATCACGTGCACATCTGAGTGTTATCACTGCGTTGCGTCCTCACATGCACCGATGCCCCTTCCCAACGAAATTTTCACTGGAAGCTTTTAAGCCCGGACAAGGTGCTGGATTATGAAAAGCCGTCCGGACCGCCGGACATGGCTGGGAAAATCTGGCTGTCTGGTAAACCCTATCTCCTCCTCTTCTCACCTCTAATTCCCCCATCACAATCACTTCTACTTCCCAGTTCCCACAAGTAGTGGCAATGCGAGGGTCGGAGGCTCCCCGGGTGATGGCAACCCCCACGTCCTCTTCTCCCACCCCCTGCTCTTTTCCACCCCCTCTTTGCATCACTCCCCCCTCCTCCTTTTTCTGGAGCAAGATGGTAACCCTAAGCTAATCAGTCATGAAAGACAGTGAAAATTCTCTTTTCTCCCAATCCCTCAGCCTAGGGTTACCAGATTTTCGTAATCGAACATCTGGACCCATGGCCATGCCCCTAGGTCCACCCTATTTTGCCCGGCCACAGCACGTTCCGCCCAAGTCAAGACCCGTTCCACCCCCAGACTCACCCCCCCTCAACCTGTTTACTCGTTGTGACAGCATCTAGCAACGAGCAACCCAGTGACACATGGCTCTTATCATAGGTCAAAAACCTCGCTGTGACACCAGAATGTGGAAAAACATTTTTATAATTTTTATGAAATGAGCATCCTATGTCCCATATTAAATGTGAATTTTTTTCCAAAATCTTAATAAACAAACAAATTAAGAATCTCTCTGAACATAGCAAAAAAAAAAAAAAAAAAAAAGCAATGTTGCTAATAAAGGTGGGACAAACTGCCTCAAAGTTACATCTGCACAAATCTAAAGATGAGCTGACCTGTGCAAGGTGGGCTAGTGGGAAGAGAAGGAATGAAAGAGCTGTTTATGTGTGAGGCAGTGGAGGGAGAACAGAGAAAAGCCAGCTCTGTATAAGTGTCTGGATGCAGAAGGAGACAGACAATTTTTTTTTCACCAACTACTATCTTCCAATGGTGCTGGCAGCTGGCAGGACCACAATAGCTGAGGTAGGGTTACCAAACGTACGGAATTCCCTGGACATGTCCTCCTTTTTGAGGACATGTCCAAGGTTCCGGACGGCTTTTCAAAACCCGGCCCTCTATCTGGGTTTTGAAAAGCTCCTGGCAACGATGACTTTGAGGCAGTTTGTCCAACTATCACACCGCCTCTCACCTTTTATTAGCAACACTGCTTTTTTCGCTGTGTTTTCAGATGTTTTCAGTCCGCAAGTTCACTGTGGTACTTAATTTGGTACTTAATTTATTTGTGTATTAAGATTTTGAAAAAAATTCACATTTAATATGGGACACAGGCGACTGATTTCATAAAAATTATAAAAATATTTTTCCACATTCTGGTGTCACAGCGAGGTTTTTGACCTATGATAAGAGCCTTACCCCCATCAGTGTGTCATTACAAAAACTTCAGATTTTTTGACAAAGGGGCTTTTTGAGGTCTTTTCCCCTTGCTGAGTCCACCAGTATGATTTTTTCACTGTGATTTCTTTTGGGGGGTTAACCATTTGTAAGTGATTACACAGTGGTCCTCTTTTTTGCTTTGACTCCTTCTGCATCCAGACACTTTATACAGAGCTGGCTCTTCACTCTGTTCTTCCTCCATTGCCTCACACATAAACAGCTCTGCCATTTCTTCTCTTCCCACTGACGAGCCCACCTTGCAGGTCTAACTGCCACAGAATCCGCGGTGCCAGTGTTTGCACCAGTCTAATGCTGGCTCTGCCTTATGACTACCAAAGTGCTAAGAACAACAGATATCAAGACAAATGAATGCATAATTACAATCAACCAAAAAGCAACTGCTCATTTCAGTATGGAATATAGCACATTTTTGTTATTCTATACATGTAAATTGTCTTATTTTATGCAATTGAATCGACGGAGGCTCCAGCTTAACACCTGACTCCATATTACAGATACTTCCAGCACTAGAACGCACATCGAAGATTTCATAGCCCTTGTCCGAGGAGGAGCGAGTGAACAAATCACAACTCTAGCGTATAAAGACTTGCCAACGCCAGACCTGATGCAAGAGTGGGGCGATGCGGTTCAATACAATCCAGCCATCATCAAAGTGAAAGTAGGCCAATTTAAATGAACGGGGCTTTGTTGCATTTGCCGGGCGGGATCCGCTACCGCGGCTTTGTACAAGGGGCCCTGAAGTTAGCTACATGGTTGTAATTTCTCACGGTTACATGAAACCAAGGTCCTGTTTCACTGCTGGAAATAGTGGCCAAATTCAGAGCACAGAGTTGTTAATGCATATATAATTTTGGGAGGGGGGAGGGGGGGTTGTTCTGTTTCTTTGTCCTTTCGGAGGATTTCCAGCTGTATTTTTATGGGGCACGTTGGTTTGCTGGAGCTGGGAGTGAGGCAGCTTTAAACTTGCCCAGCCCCTCTAGGAGAGAAGGGGTTAACTTAGGGCTCCTTTTACAAAGGTGCGCTAGCGTTTTTAGCGCATGCACAAGATTAGTGCACGCTAGCCGAATAATTACTGCCTACTTAAAAGGAGGCCGTGGCAGCTAGCACACGTGGCATTTTAGCGCGCGCTAGGCGTGCGCTAAAACCGCAAGCACACCTTTGTAAAAGGAGCCCTTTACTATTGCTTTACTATTGCTTTACTATTCTAGTGATAATAATAATAATAACAGTTTATATACCGCAGAACCGTGAAGTTCTATGTGGTTTACAATGATTAAAAGATGGTACACCTTGAGTGGAATAAACAGAGTTAAGAGCTAGTGATTAACAGGTATTGATTAACAATTATTTTGGAGTAAGAATTGTACAGGTCAGCTGCCTGAATGCTTCAGGAACAGATATGTTTTTAGGCGTTTCCTAAATTCCTCATATGTAGTAGGCGTAAGCAATTGATCTAGATCTTTACCCCATAATGCTGCCTGATGTGAGAGAAGGTGTTGATGATGTCTTTTAAGTTTACATCCTCTTACTGGAGGGGAAATAAAGTTGAAGTGTGAGCTTCTCTGCTTTACAATAGTTTTACTATTGCTTTACAATTGCTTTACTATTCTAGTGATGATAGACCTGTTGCAGAACAAAGTGGTTTACAATATTATTATTATTAATAATAAAATAGAATCAAATTAATACAGTATGGAGCTCATAATCAAAAGAGAAAAACGTCCAAAAATCGGCCTGTCGGCATTTGGACGAGCATTACTCAAAAACGTCCAAGTGCCAATAATAAAAACAGGTTTTGGACGTATTTCTAAATGACCTAGGCCTTCATAGTGCCGCTGAAAGACCAAAGCTAAACGGGGCGTTTCGGGAGGCGTGTCGAGGGCGGGAGTTGGGCGGGACGTGGGCTGGCTTAGACGCAGTCGTACAGCATGTATAACTGAAAGTTTTACAACAGAGCCTAGACGGAACCTGGACGTTGTGACTTAGACTATGTAAAACATGGTCTAAGTCACAAAACCCCATCTAAAGTCACCAGATAAGCACTGCAGACACATAAAACAGACCCACACACACTACCCCAGTGATCACCAACCCCACCCCCACCCTAATAAAAATTTTAATCATAACTTTAAAATTCAGCCTCCAGACCATCATCACCTGGTCACCTAGCATAGGAAAGCCTAGTTATCCAGCCCAGAGGCAGCTTAAGTCGTCTTGGGGGTGGGTTAGGGACTCATGGAGAGGAGGACCCATGCTCATAAGCCCCGGTAATCACTGCATTGATACTTAAACATGTGCTTTCCCCTATACACCCCCAAAACCCTTTTGTACTAGCATATAAGTAGCTCCTGCAGCCATAAGGGCTATTGGGGTGGTAGATAAGTGGGTCTAGGGGATTCTGGAGGTGGTTTGGGGGGCTTACCATGACCTATAAGGGAGCTATAGTGAGGAGAAGACATGGCACCCTTTTTGTGAAGTTCACAGCAGTGCCCTGTAAGGTACCCCACTGTTTAGGTGGCATGTCTGGGTGTGCAGTCCATCACTTTGCAGACCCCTCCCACGTCCAACAGGGCTTGTTCTAGGCGTTTTGGACTTGGACGGAAAGTTGGACGAAAATGTGGTATAAAGATGGACGATTTAGCGGCTTGGACGATCAGATCTTCAGGACATATAATTAGACAATTTTCAAAATGAAAAAAAAGGTTGGACGTTTCTTTCGAAAATGTGTCTTAAGCTGTTTTTTTACTTTGGACGACTTGCGAGATGGACGTAAACGGACTTAGACGTCCATTTCGATTATGCCCCTCCACATATTTTGGTAAAAGTAAAACATGGAATAAAACATAAAACAAATGCAATTAATAGTTACCGTAAATGTTTCAATACTTGCTATTAAAGGTGGATCAATGGTGTATCAAAAAGCACAAAGACGGGGAACACTTTGAAGTTATAGTGGCACAAACTGGAATACACACACGACTTATTTAGATGCACTGCACTGCCTCCATTGAATGCACTTAGGGAAAGGGAATGGGGACTTGTACACTACCTTTTTGTCACTTCAAAGTGGTGGGCATTGGAGGATTGACTCGCCCAGGGTCACATGGAGCAGCACTGGGATTTGCTCTCACAACCTCTCGGTGCAGAGACAGCAGCTCAACCAGTGAACCACAGCCCTTCCTAGATCTCATGCGTATTCATTGCATTCAAATTTTAAAGAAGCTATTACCGCTAAACTCACTTTATTCTCACAATATACACCCACAAGAGCCCCCAACACACACAAAATTTACATAACAAATGACACTACGGTCCAAGAAGGTCCAATAGCCTCCTCTTCCAAACTCCGGATGTGGTAACTATCAAGTCTTTCTTCGTCTTAAACAGATGAGCAGGTTATATCCTCGGAGTTGTGTTCCACAGGATTTGTTGTTACATCGTATACATTCAGTTCATTAAACTCCACTGGTCTTTAATCATATCTTACACAGACTTGATAATTACCACATCCGGAGTTTGGAAGAGGTTATTGGACCTTCTTGGACTGTAGTGTAATTTGTTATGTAAATTTTGTGTGTGTTAGGGGTTCTTCTGGGTGTATATTGTGATATGTATTGTGGGATGAAAGGTTTGACATTTGATTTTTTAATTTATATAACACAAATTTAATAATGAAAGAGAGACAATAAAGTGAGTTTAGAGTAATGTGGCGAGCGGCAGTTTACTTACTCTGTGCCAGTTGCATGATAAAAAAAGGTAGATAGGAGAAGGGGCATATTCCCCCAACATCCCCCTGACATCTCCACACACACAGCACAGGGAAGTGGGGGGAGGGGAGGAAAATGATGCTGCACAGGGAAATGGAAGAGGAGGTAATGCTGCTGCAGCTGCTGAATAGGGAAGTGGGGGGAAAGGAAATAACACTGCTGCTGATGCACAGGGAAGTGAAGGGGGAGGGAATGCTGCTGTGGCTGTTGCACAGGGAAGTGGGGGTAGGGAAATGCTGCTGCTGCTGCTGCTGCTCAGGGGGCAGGAAGAGAGACAGAAAGAAAGACAGAAAGCGGGAGGGAGAGAAAAAAAAAGAAAGTTAGACAGCGGGAGGGAGACAGACAGAAAGGAAGAAAGAGACAGGGGCAGGGAGAGAGAAAGAAAGACAGAAGACATATATTCTAGCACCCATTAATGCAACATTCTTAAAGACTAGTATATATATTTTGGATGCACAGTCAGAAGGAAGTGCAACCAGAGACTCATGAAATCACCAAACAACAAAGGTAGGAAAAATTATTTTATTTTTAATTTAGTGATCAAAATGTGTCAGTTTTGAGAATTTATATCTGCTGTCTACATTTTGCACTATGTTTATCTATTTTTCAATAGTTGCTGAGGCGACATTGTATATTTTAAAGTCATCTGCCTTGACATCTTTGAAAAAATCTCCGAATATAATGATAATTAAATATAATGATAATTAATATTTTCTCTACGTACAGTGTGCTTTGTGGGTTTTTTTTATTTTTTGGTTACCATTATGAATTAAGATATTATGTGTACATGAAAAATGACTGAAAGAAATGAGGGGGGGAGGCTGGGCCGGGGCTAGGGGAGATTAAGGGTGGAGCTAGGGCAGGATTGGGGCGGGACTGAAAATTAATAGATGTCCCGTTTTGATGAAAAAAAATAAATGGTCACGTTAGTTTAGAGGTAATAGCTTCTTTAAAATTTGAATACAGAGATTGGCTGAAGCTATTAGGTGAATTATATTTGATTCCAATTACATGCCTAACTGAGTAGTTAGGCATGTATATTCATTGGAGAAATCCTGTAAAGCCGAATGGGTCGTGGCCCTCAAGGAATAAAGGAGGATTGACTTGCCCAGGGTCACAAAGAGCAGCACTGGGCTAGATGGACCCTTGGTTTGACCCAGTAGGGCAACTTTTATGTTAACTTGTGTTTGCCATTTTATGCATATATAATGATTTTTGAAAATCATTTTATTTATGTCTCCTTAAATATGTATTGCAAGCTGACACCTTCCTAATAAAAGTAAGGATGTCACAGGTCTGCATATCACGTGGATGTACGATGCTTTGCGTAAAGAAGCCAAAACAAGTTTCCAATAATAATACATTTGTAGATCATTGCTGATGTCCCATTATGCTATCAAACTCCCTTTCATGGACAGAGATGCTTTTCCTGTTGTTTTTAGTTTTGAGCAACCAGTGTTTATGAGCAAGGGCTGTGACTGGGCAGACCAAGGGAAGGGAATGGGACATGTCTACTGCTTTTTTGCGGTTGCACATTCAAAGTGGTTTGCATTCATACAGGTACTTATTTTGTACCTGGGGCAATGGAGGAGTAAGTGAGTTGCCCAGGGTCACAGGGAGCAGTGCTGGGGCAGCAGTTCTACCGCTAGGCCACTCCTCACCTCCAGACGCCAAATAGCTGCCATTCTAAAAAAAAAAAAAATCATTTTTGACTTTATAAATGGATTCTGTTTCCTGCCCTTGTAGACTGAACCTCTCTATGAACTGGTGACTGCTACTGAGTTTGCAAGTGCAAGCACATTGAAAGCCAATCTAAGGCGTGCCCTGGAGGAGTACCAGGTGGAAAGCAGCTCTTGTCGCTGTGCTCCGTGCAAGAACAATGGCATTGCATATATGAAAGGTAGAATTGTCCATAAACATTTTGCTTAAGATTTCATATGTTTGTTGAAAAATTTAAAAAGCATGGTACAAGTTGCATACAGCAAAGAAAGGGGTTTGTTTTATTTATTTATCCCCGCTCTTATGCAGGGCGAGTTACACCTTACATACATAATATAAAATTACATATAACAAACAAGTCGCATCAACGACAGACATCTCTACAAACACTAAAAACAGTCCAGACAATAGAATACATAAGGTGACCATACGTCCTGTTTTGAACGGAACTGTCTTGTTTTTAGCTTGCCTGTCCCATTTTTAACTCATCTATCCCGTTGTCCCCACGCACAGCTTCAGGACGCCAAAATGTCCTGTTTTCAGAAGGAGCAGGACAGGCGAGCTAAAAACGGGCCGCTGAAGTTTATTTCTCCAAGCCACCGCCGCACTAACATCATCTTCGTGCAGCAACTGCACAAGCCTTCCCCCCCCTCCCCCCCTCCCTGACATCAATTCTGATGTTGGAGAGGAAGTTCCTCTGACATCAGAATTGACGTCAGGAGGAGGGGGAGGCTTGTACAGTCGCTGCACGAAGATGATGTTAGTGCGACGGTGGCTTGGAGAAATATGTGGCGGCTTGGGGGGGCAGGCCAGGAGACAGAATGAAAGACAGAAGGGGGGCGGGAGAGAGAAAGAAAGATAGAAAGGGAGGGCAGGAGCGCGAAAGACAGAAAGAAAGGAAGCAGAAAGAAAGAAAGAGGAAGAAAGGATGCACAGTCAGAAGGAAGTGCAACCAAAGACTCATGAAATCACCAGACAACAAAGGTAGGCAAAATGATTTTATTTTCAATGTTTGAGTACCTGATTGTAGAACCGCTTAGATAACCTTGATAGGCGGTATATAAAAACTAATAAAAACTTGAAAAAACTTGAAAACTTGAATGTAGTGATCAAAATATGTCAGTTTTGAGAATTCATATCTGCTGTCTATATTTTGCACTATATTTAACGGGTTCGGGGGAGGTTCCAGGATCCGGGAGAATCCGGGGGAGGGTCCGGAGGGGGGAGGGGGAGCATCCGGGCAAGTGGGGGTCCGGTCCTATTTTGAGGGGAAAAAATAAATGGTCACGTTATGAATACATCAGTGACCAGCACCCTGCAATCAACAGTCTCCACTCTTCTTCATGTAAATAATCTCATATCCTGTATTTCATCTGACAAAACTAGTACATAAGAACATAATAAATGCCTGCACCGGATCAGACCTGGGGTCCATCCAGTCCAGTGGTCCGCGCACACGGAGGCTCAGCCAGGCTTACCTGGGCGAATACCTTAATCATTTGTATCCCTCAATGTGTCCCGCAAGAAGATGTGCATCCAATTTTACCTTAAATCCTAAAATGGTGGTTTCCTCCACCACATCCTCTGGGAGAGAGTTCCAGGCGTTCACCACCCGCTGTGTGAAGCAGAACTTTCTGACATTTGTCATGGCCTTGACCCCTCTTAGCTTCAGTCCATGACCTCTTGTCCAAGTCACATTTGGTAATTTCTTGAAATTCTGAATATTCTGCTGTTGACGAATATACTCAGGGAGGTTGTTCCATTCCCTGGGCCCAATACAATGGAAGATACTATCCCTGGATGATGTTAACCTTAGATCTCGTACAGATGGAATTTGCAGATCAAAATGGTCCGTGGACCGAAGCAGGCGAGGCGGGTCTCGTGGCAAGATACTCTGGAGCAGGTGTTTGGGAGTCAAATTGTGTACACACATGAAGACGGTTACCAATAACGTATTGCGTATCCTGTCCCTTAACTTCAACCAATACAAACTAATGTAATATTCAGACATATGCTCCCGTCTTCCCAATCTAAACAGAGATGTTAACACTGAATTTTGGTCAACCTGTAGCGTACACAAAGCTAACCCCAGCCCTCCCAGGAACACCAAACTACAATAATCGAGGGCTGATTGCACCATCATCTTTTACTAAGCTGAGTTAAACACTAATGTGCACTTAACACAGCAAAAACAGCCTAATTTGGGGCGTGATAAAGTATTCCACATTAGTTATAGTGTGTGCACGAGTTAACCATGTGGTAATTATTTTTTCTATTTATTGTTTTGAGGGGGCATGTCAGGGATCAGTGTATGTTAGAGCAATGCCAAATTTATATAAACCTTTGCACAAAATGGACTTTGGGCCAAAGTTTATTACCGCAAAGTGTACTTTTGTGTGAAATGACTTCACAAAAGTGCACTTACACAAAACACATGCACTTTGGCGTTTTGTTTTGGGAATTTTTTTTTTTTTGCATGTTTCTGGGTGCTTTGCATTATTTTATGTATGAAGCGTACTTTTATAAAGTTACTTCAAGCGTTAATACATAGAGCCCTAAAGACCTCATTCATGGGAGAAAAGAGTGGAGTCGAGTCCTGTTCTAGAGCTAATGGAGGTGCTCTTTTCTGTAGAAACTCGTTGTGACTGTATTTGTCCAGTAGGATTCCAGGGGACAGCCTGCGAGAGAACACGAAGGAAAGGTATGTGGCAGGAGAGATAACACGCAATATTAGAATGATAAAAAGCATTTCCTCATGTCTGTCATGTCAGTTAGGGATGGGCTGTAGTTTGAAACAAATGTCGTTCACCAATAAGATTGCACACTATCTATATATATAGGGATGAATTCTGCATATGGTGCTGTTAGGTAGAACAAAACATCTCCAAGAATAAGACGCCAGAAATAGAAGAAACAGAGTGGACAGCAGACCAATGGAAACAATCACCAGTCAGGTTTTATTGGACAATGCTGTGGTAAAAGCATAAATGACCCACGAGTTGTGTTTCTGCCAATAGGCCTGCATCAAGAGTCAGTTTCTATATATACATATTATCGATGTATGTACTAGTAGATTTTATGTGTTTATTCTGTTATTTTTATTTAGCTTGACTCTTGATGCAGGCCTGTTGGCCAAAACACAACTCTTGTAGGGTCATTTATGTTTTTACCACAGTGTTGCCTAATAAAGCCTGACTGGTAACATAGTAAATGATTGTTTCCAAGTTTCACATTGGTCTACTGTCCACTCCATTTCTTCTGCTGCTGACAGATGCCAGTAAGATCTGCACAAAACTTGTAGTCTATAAAGGGCGTCCAACTTTTATGGAATACTAGCATAGCGTACACATGTGGGTCGTACCTAATTTGGGTTGCCAGACTTATACCTGGTTCTAATAAGAACATAAGAATAGCCTTATTGGGTCAGACCAATGGTCCATCAAGCTCAGTAGCCCATTCGCATGGTAGCCAATCCAGGTCACTAGCACCTGGCCAAAACCCAAGGAGTAGCAACATTACATGCTACCAGTACAGGGCAAGTAGTGGCTTCCCCCATGTCTTTCTCAATAACAGACTATGGACTTTTCATCTAGGAACTTATCCAAACCTTTCTTAAAACCAGCTACTCTATCTGCTCTTACCACATCCTCTGGCAATGTGTTCCAGAGCTTAAACTATTCTCTGAATGAAAAAAATTTCCTCTTATTGGTTTTAAAAGTATTTCCCTGTAACTTCATTGAGTGTCTCCTAGTCTTTATAATTTTTGATGGAGTGAAAAATCAATCCATTTGTGCCCGTTCTATTCCACTCAAGATTTTATAAATTTCAATCATATCTCCCCTCAATCATATCTCTTTTCCAAGCTGAAGAGCCCTAACTGTTTTAGTCTTTCCTCAAACGAGAGGAATTCCATCCCCTTTACTATCTTGGTCACTCATCTTTGAACCTTTTCTAGCACCACTATATCTTTCTTGAGATAAGGAGACCAGAATTGAACACAATACTCCAGATAAGGTTGTACCATGGAGCGATACAGGGGCATTATAACATTCTTAGTCTTGTTAACCATCCCTTTTTTAATAATTCCTAGACCACTAGGGAATCCCCAGTAAGAGCCCGGGAAACTGTCATATGGGGGTCTGGGAAGGTAGAGTGACCAGATGCTAGGGTCCACCTTGGGGGTTAGCACCTAAGAAAGGGATCTGGGTATCATTGTAGACATTATGATGAAACCTTTCGCCCAATGTGTGGCGGTTGCCAAAAAAGCAAACACGATGCTAGGAATTATTAAAAAAGGGATGGTTAACAAGACTAAGAATGTTACAATACCTCTGTATCTCTCCATGGTACGACCTCATTTGGTGTATTGCTTTCAGTTCTGGTCTCCTTATCTCAAGAAAGTTATAGCAGCACTAGAAAAGGTTCAAAGAAGAGCAACCAAGATGATAAAGGGGATAGAACTACATTCACATGAGGAAAGACTAAAAAGGTTAGGGCTCTTCACCTTAGAAAAGAGAAGGCTGAGGGGAGATATGATTGAAGACTATAAAATCTTGAGTGGAGTAGAATGGATACAAGTGGATCACTTTTTACTCCGTCAAAAAGTTGCAAAGACTAGGGGACACTCAATGAAGTTACAGGGAAATACTTGTAAAACCAATAGAAACATAGAATATGACGGCAGAAAAGGGCTATAGCCATCAAGTCTGCCCACTCTAATAACCCACCCCCTGTCTTTACTCCCTTAGAGATCCCACGTGAATATCCCATTTTCTCTTAAAATCTGACACGCTGCTGACCTCAATCACCTGCAGAGGTAGACTGTTCCAATGATCGACCACCCTTTCTGTGAAGAAGTATTTTCTGGAATCACCATGAAATTTCCCTCCCCTGATTTTCAGCGGATGCCCTCTGGTGGTCGAAGGACCTATAGGACAGAAGATATCATCTTCCACCTCGATACAGCCCGTAACATATTTGAACATCTCAATCATGTCCCCCCTCTCTCTTCGTTCCTCTAGTGAGTACAGCTGCAATTTATTTAGCCTTTCTTCATACGTGAGATCCCTGAGCCCCGAGACCATCCTGGTGGCCATTCGCTGAACCGACTCAATTCGCAGCACATCTTTCCGATAGTGTGGTCTCCAGAATTGAACACAATACTCCAAATGAGGTCTCACCATGGATCTGTACAGTGGCATTATCACTTCAGGTCTCCTGCTGACAAAACCCCTACGGCTACAACCCATCATTTGCCTTGCTTTGGAGGAAGTATTTTTTCACTCAGAGAATAGTTAAGTTCTGGAACGCGTTGCCAGAGGTTTGTGGTAAGAGTGGAGAGCATAGCTGGTTTTAAGAAAGGTTTGGACAATTTCCTGGAGGAAAAGTCCTTAGTCTGTTATTAAGACATGGGGGAAGCCACTACTTGCCCTGAATTGGTAGCATGGAATGTTGCTACTCTTTGGGTTTTGGCCAGCTACTAGTGACCTGGATGGGCCACCATGAGAACGGGCTCCTGGGCTTGATGGACCATTGGTCTGACCCAGTAAGGCTATTTGTATGTTCTTAAAGTTCAAGTTATTAATTTTCCATCAGTCTTAGCTTGATTCATTCCTAAACTAATTAAAAGTCCATGTGAAGTGATTGAACCCAGGGATACTTATTCTTTGACCTAATGAAGTAAATCTAGCCCCGACCTGTGCCCAGCTCGAACACCTGAACAATGTTTTGTATGCCCTGATGAAGGGTTCCTGACCCAAAGAGCTAGCTAGTTCCCAAAGTCTGTAGGAGAGAAATCAGGGTTATGCACAGATTTATTCAGATTATGTTGCCCCCCTCCCAGGGGTTTGGAGCCTAGGCAATGAGATGTATTGCCAGTGAGTTTATGGAAAGCATCTCCTCAATGTTTCTTTTCCTTAAAGTTTGAAAAATTGGGTTTTGAAAAATAAAAGTTTTATAAATGATTTGTAGAATTTGTAATTTTTTATGCAACATAATTGATGGTGAATTTATGTATTTTAAGAAATATGTTTTATATTATTTATGAGGTGCCATAAACCCTATTTAGGAGATGAAAAGAAATACTAGAATTTGTACATGTAAATTAAATTAATGTGCATTATAACATAGAAATTTATCAAGTAGCATTTTGAGATTTGTCTTTCTTTTCCAGATATTAGTATTAATGGGAACTGGGGCTGTTGGTCCAGTTGGTCTTCATGCTCCAGTGGAGAACAAAGGAGAAGCAGACAATGCAACAACCCTGCTCCCGAAAATGGTGGTGAAGGCTGCAAAGGCCTGGGTACTGAAATTAATAGCTGTTAGTGTAATTAAAAATATTGAAATAAATAATAATTATAACCATGATGCACATGAATGTTGTTAATAGCCTGACAATTCATCAGAGGCCAATTATTATAGTTGGATTGTCTAGGATCATAGAAACAAGAGAAAGAGTTGGGCCTAGTTCAACTTTACTTTAGGGACCCTTTTAGTATACTGCAGTAAAATCTCCAGATAGCACTATTTGTATTGCTGGTTGTGAGTTAACGCTCAGATTAACACATAATACCTGCTCCCAGTTATTGCCGAAGCACTCCTGGATTCTGTAAAAGTCACCCTAATTGGGCATGAATCCAAGATCAATGCACAAAGTAATTAATGAGCCATTAACAATTATTGATGTTAATTGCCACTAATTAGGACTCACTGGCAGGTCTGCCTAAGCAGTATTCTATAACGCTGCATGCCAAAGGGTCTCGTGCGCAACCTAAAAGGGGACGTGGCCAAGGAAGGGGCATGGGCAGGTCAGAGGTGTTCCGAAAATTTTGGTGCAGCTTTATAGAATACGTGGGTAACATACCCAACTTATGCACCAGGATTTACATTAGGGTCATAGGGCAAATGCCTCGAACCCAGAGTTTAGCACATGAATTCATGCTATGTGCCATTCGATGAAGGGCGCTCAACCTGGAGCACACTTTATAGAATAACACTAAGCATCAATGAGCACTAAGCTCTGGAGAGCCTAGAGCATGCATGGATGTATGCGACATCCTCCACACATGTTCAGATGCCCTCCAGATATGGCCGGAGCTCGTCGGGGTTTTCCAAAACCCAGCCACATGGTTGGGTTTTGGAAAGTCCATCAGGAACCCGGACAGTCCTCTAAAAAGAGGGCATGTCCGGGTTTTCTTGGATGTCTGGTAACCCTAAGCTGAGCAAGAGTCCTCTAGTGGGGGGGGGGGGGGGGTGTTGCTTCAATATCACTTATTCAATAGTGAGAGTCAGGCAAGATCTGCAGGATTTAGCAATTGAAAACACAGCATTGAAGCAGCACCCTCTACTGGCAGCAACAGAGTTGGAGGTCTCCCACTCAGTTTAGAGCAGTGGTCTCAAACTCAAACCCTTTGCAGGGCCACATTTTGGATCTGTAGGTACATGGAGGGCCTCAGAAAAAATAGTTAATGTCTTATTAAAGAAATGACAATTTTGCATGAGGTAAAACTCTTTATAAATCTTTCGTTTTGGTTAAGTCTTAATAATAATAATGTAATTTATAGCTAAAGAGACATAAGATCAAGAAACTGTTTTATTTTACTTTTGTGATTATGATAAACATACCAAGGGCTTCAAAATAGTATCCAGGCCATGAGTTTGAGACCACTGGTTTGGAGGGAATTGTGGCATTATGTGTTTAATAAGGTACAGTAAAAAGGCCCCTTAGCCTTATGGTAAGTAATTTTATCACAGAATCCATAAGCTTTCAAGGCAAACATAGTCACTGCCCCTACTTTATAAAGGCAACAGAGGAACGTATAGACCTTTAAAAATAACCATTACAAGAACTCCCACACAAAGTTATACTTGTTCCAAGGCAAGGGTAACCCCATAAATGTATGTGGCAGTGGAAATTGATCAGATGCATTTCAGTGTGAATTATAAAATATACAAAAAAGTGAGGCGTGGAGGGAATCAATCCGCTAACAAGATCTACTTACTCTCCACTTAATCAATTATGTGAACGCCAGGCACCTTTACAAATGAATGAAAAAGCCTCAGGTCTTAGGTGAGCAAACCACTTACAGCTCTACCCCACTGCTGACATCATTGGCATAAAAAAAACTTTCATCAAATGGGTATGTTTAATTTCAAAAGGAGAAAAAAGTTTTAACATCAAGAAACCAAAGAACACAAAAATAGCATTGGTCCTTCTTTAGACAGTCAACGTTTCATGAGGGAAACCACTTCTTCAGGACTGCTGGACTTTAGTGATTATCGATCGTTGTGAGCTCTTAACTTTTCTTCCTGTTCATTCTAGTTATCTGTACTTTATTTCTTAAATAGTGTTCACCCTGTCATGTTCCTAGTAGAAGGTAGCTTGCTAATCCTCTATGTTGCTACTTCCCCTGTGTGTTGAATTCTTAGGTAGTCTGCAGAAAGGATGGTCTTTATCCTTTTCTTGAACTTTCTGGTGCCCCTTTCCAGTTTTAGGCCTAGATTCACTAAACTTACCTTAGGGATCCGATCCGCAGCCGAGTCTTCGCAGGCGACCGATTCAACAAACCTCCTCATACAAATTAATGCAATCAGAGGCACGCCCCACAGCGACTGCACGGATCGCTGCTGAGTGATCCAGACACATGTGCAGGCCATCTTCTTTGCCTGTAGATCAGCGGTCTCAAACACGTGGCCCGCGGGCTGCATGCGGCCCACGATCTGTCCTCACCTAAAGCAGGGGTCCCCAATCTGCTTCCCTTCCCACTGCCCTCCTCCAAGCCACCGCAATCGGGGAACAGGCCAGCGCCGATGTCTTAACTCTTCCTGCTTATCTTCCCCAGCTCGGAGCCGACCAATTCTCGCCACCCGACGTCAATTCTAATGTCAGGGAGGAAGTACCGGGCCAGCTAATCACTGCCTGGCTGGCCCGGAAGTTCCTCCCCGACGTTAGAATTGACGTCGGGTGGCGAGAATTGGTCGGCCCCGTGCTGGGAAAGATAAGCAGGAAGAGTTAAGACCTTGGCGCTGGCCTGTTCCCCGATGGTGGCGGCCTGTTCCCCAATGGTGGTGGCTTGGGGGAGGGCAGGGAGAAGTAAAGAAAGAAAGGGGGGACAGGGAGACAGAAAGAAAGAAGGGAAACGGGACACAGACAGAAAGGGGCATGGAGAGAGAAAGACAGAAAGAAAGAAAGGGCATGGAGAAAGAAAAAAAGAAAGAAAGGGGGCATGGAGAGAGAGAGAGAAAGAAAGAAAGAAAGGGCATGGAGAAAGAAAAAAAGAAAGAAAGGGGGCATGGAGAGAGAGAGAAAGACAGACATATAGAAAGAATGGGGGCATGGATAGAGAGAGAAAGAAAGAAGGGGCAGGGTGAAAGAAATAAAAAGTTGGGGGAGGGAAAGGGACAGATGTCAGACCAGGGGAAAGGAAGGAAGGAGGGAGGGAGAGAAAGGAAAGAAAGAGATGTCAGACCATGGAAATAGGGACAGAAGAAGAGAGAGATAGAAGGGAAGGGAAGACATGGAAACGTAGATTTTGAAAAGAAAGCAGAAAAATTGAATATGCCAAAGATGGAAGGCAGAAAGTGAAGACTGAGAGAAAACCAGTCAAAGGACAAGAAGACCCTGGAAACATAGTTAAAAGCACAGAAAAATAAAGTCACCAGCCAACAAAGGTAGGGAAAATGATTTTATTTTCAAAATAGTGATTGAAATGTGTCAGTTTTGAGAAAGAAAAGATATTAAACTTTAAATGTGAGGGCTGCAGAAAAAATAGGGTACTTGGAGGGTCGCAGAAAAAAATAGTTAATGACAATTTTGCATAAGGTAAAACTCTTTATAGTTTATAAATCTTTCCTTTAACTGTCATTTCTTTAATAAGACATTAACTATTTTTTTTGCGGCCCTCCAAGTACCTACAAATCCAAAATGTGGCCCCACTAAGGGTTTGAGTTTGAGACCACTGCTGTAAATGGTCTACGCATGCACTTGCTGTCTGTCTTTGCTCCCATGCTTGCTTCTACTGTTGCAGGCTTCTTTGGGGGCTGCTGCATGTGTGGGTTGGAGTTGGGAGACTCTGGATTGGGAGCTGGCAAAGGAGAGGTGCCCGGAGGCTTTACAGACCTTTGGACCTGGTGATATAGCGCCGAGCGTCATGGGAGAGCCTCAAATCCCCAGAATATCCAGTGGCAAATGGTTTTCTGTGTCTAGAGGAGCGATGTAGCAGATATGTGAAGCCTTGCCCAAATATTCGGTTTTAACCTGTGGGTTAAAACCACGGGCTCGCACTGCACTGCAGGAGAGTCGGGTCAGCAGAGATCCAGATTCGGGGCGGCAGAGAACAGGGCGGTTTGGGGGGAAGTTTTATTGGATTGCAGGGCTGGGATTTCAGGGCTGCATGGAGCAGGAGAGTTGGCAGGGACACGAGCAGCTGGTCCTCAGCAATCTGTTTGGATCGGCCAGCCCAATCGGTGTTCCTTCACTGGTTTAGTGAATCGTTGCCTTCTTATTTATGCATGCATTTCCCCTCATTTGCATGTGCGGATCGGATCAGATGTGGACAGGATCGGCCAGAAGGTTAGTGAATTGGGTCGGGGTCGCAAACTGGTCGGGACACAATCGGTGGGCTTAGTGAATCTAGCCCTTAGTTCCTTTCGGAAGAGAGCTCCACGATATCCCTGAGAACGTTTTTGTCCAGACGCTTTTGTATTTGATGTCTCGGAAGGAGGGTATTTCCAGTGGGCATTCTTGGCTTGCGCGCAGGGCACGTGCTGGTGTATGGTTGTGTAGTCTGGCTGCTAGACATTCTGGTTCTGAGATGAATGATTTTGTGTGTCAGCAGCAAGATCTTGAATTTCACTCTGCTTTCAACTGGGGGCCAGTGCAATTCTTTCAGTAGCGGGGGGCGCTCAACAGCCTCGATTTTCCCAGCAAAAATCTTGCGGCAGCGTTTTGACTGTTTGGGTCTGCCTAATCATGTACTTTGGAGTGCCCAGCAGGATTGCATTGCAGTAGTCACAGATTGAGAGCACCGGGGATAGTATTACGTTTGACAGAGCCTGATGGGAGAGGTGGGGTTTTAGTCCTCTTGCCAAGTTGAGTTTGCCATAGGCATTTTTTTACAATGCGTTGGGTTTGTATTGTCATGTCTAGGTTTGAGTCTAGCTAGGGTTAGCAGATGTCTGGATTTCCTCGGACATGTCCTCTTTTTGAGGACATGTCCAGGGGTCCAGAGGGCTTTTCCAAAATCCAGCACTTTGTCCAGGTTTTGAAAAGCTTCCTGACCAATTCGCATCAGGAAGGGGCATCCGCGCATGTGATATCATTGTGTTGCATCCGTGCATGTGCAGATGCCATCTGGGGGCGGGGCTGGGGGCAGAATGGGGCAGAACTGGGTGGTCCTGAGGGCGTGGCCAAGGGTACGGATTTTCCTTCTAGCCATAGTTCTTTCTCATACATAAATGCTCATACCTACAGCTAGGTGCAAAAATGACTTAAGCTAGTATCTTTTATGGAATTTGCACCTAACTGTGGATACCATTTACTGAATCAGCCCCTGTATGTTTTTAATTTCTCAAAATGGTAAGACTAGATTCATATACAGACTGACCCATTGCTCAATTTTGTGTGTTACGCAACTAGAAACATAGAAAGATGACAGCAGATAAGGGCTACAGCCCATCAAGTCTGTCCATACCATTGACCCCCTTTTAAGTCTACTGGCCCCCTTAACTCTACTGACCTGCTCTATTAAGTCTATATCCTAGCGACCCTATTCATTGGTATGACTCTCGCAGTGATCCCACATAGGTATCCCATTTATTCTTGAAGTCTGGGATACTGCGGGCCTCGATCACCTGTACTGGAAGCTTGTTCCAATGCTCTATCACTCGTTCCGTGAAGAAGTACTTCCTGATGTTTCCACGAAACTTCCCTCCCCTGAGTTTGAGCGGATGTCCTCTTGTGTTCGAGGGTCCTTTGAGAAGACTAGACTCATAGTTCCTTACCAAAGAAACTGCTTAACTGATGGAAACTCAGTAATATTGGAGGGGAAAAAATGCTGCTATCGAACACACATTTTTCATTCATAAACCTTTTAGTACTTAAACAACATTTTTGAAGGGCAAATGACGAAAAGAAACATGATTTCAATCTTACAAACAACTATTTTAAAAAAGGGTCCATTACTGTAGAACAGATTCTTTCATTTCACCTGGTTCTGCTTTTATCAAAAGTATCTCTGTGGCTAGCAGAGTCTGCAAATCACTTAGGACGCCAAGGAAATAGAAGTCTAGCCTCTCCCATATCCATTCATAAGGTTAAAAGGGGAAAAACAAGTTTCAACCAGGTCAGTGTTTCCGAATGGCTTTGCTTTGTGTCTACTGTGAAAAGAATGAGTCTTAGGCCAGGGTATCTCTGTCTCTCAAATTTATCACTTGTGCTTTGCCTAATTTATAATAGTGCCGAGAAGGACTTCCTTCTAGACCTTGTCAGTTGCAGTACTGACACGGTTTTGATTTCCTGCCAAGGATCAAACTCAGTGAAGCCCTCTGCAACAGTGAGGCGGAAAATTTCATTGTCCTGTTTAGAGAGACAGTCTAAGGCAGTGGTCTCAAACTCGCGGCCCACCAGGTACTATTTTGAGGCCCTCGGTATGTTTATCATAATCACAAAAATAAAATAAAACAATTTCTTGATCATATGTCTCCTTAGCTATAAATGACAATATTATTATTAAGACTTAGCCAAAAGGAAAGATTTATAAACTATAAAGAGTTTTACCTCATGCAAAGTTGTCATTTCTTTAATAAGACATTAACTATTTTTTCTGAGGCCCTCCAAGTACCTACAAATCCAAAATGTGGCCCTGCAAAGGGTTGGAGTTGGAGACCACTGGCTAAACTGTAACCATGACATCCTTTTTGTCTTTGGGAAGCAGAGCTGAGATTGTGATGTCATAATGCCTCATTCCACCAATAAGAGCCAGCCTCATCAGTGATGTCACAATGGCTTGATTGTTCTGTTCTCCCCTCTGCCCTCCAACCCAGCCAGCAGATTAACTGTTCCCCTTAACTCAGTAGTCTCAAACTCACAGCCCGCCAGGTCCTATTTTGAGGCCCTCGGTATGTTTATCATAATCCCAAAAGTAAAATAAAACCGTTTCTTGATCATATGTCTCCTTAGCTATAAATGACAATATTATTATTAAGACTTAGCCAAAAGGAAAGATTTATAAACTATAACGAGTTTTACCTCATGCAAAGTTGTCATTTCTTTAATAAGACATTAACTATTTTTTCTGCGGCCCTCCAAATACCTCCAAATCCAACATGTGGCCCTGCAAAGGGTTGGAGTTTGAGACCACTGTTCTAAGGGCTCCTTTTACGAAGGCGTGTTAGGGCCTTAACGCGCGGAATAGCGCATGCTAAAATGCTGCGCGCGCTAGCCGCTACCGCCTCCTCT
Source organism: Geotrypetes seraphini (assembly GCF_902459505.1). Taxonomy (NCBI): domain Eukaryota; kingdom Metazoa; phylum Chordata; class Amphibia; order Gymnophiona; family Dermophiidae; genus Geotrypetes; species Geotrypetes seraphini. The sequence goes on from NC_047095.1 coordinate 54,057,669, forward strand.
TGAGCAGGCGGTAGTTTTTTGGCTAGTGCGCGCTATAACTTGCGCTAATCTGGTGCATTACGCTAAAAACGCTAGCGCACCTTCGTAAAAGGAGCCCTAAATCTTCTTTATAAGAGAGGCAATGATTTTTTTTTTTTTTTTTCAAAACGTCCCTTTAAAACACAACCATTTGGTTCTTATACAACAAATTTGAAGACTCCTGAGGAAGGTACCCCGAGTAGCGAAATGCATGCAGCGTTGAGTCGCTGAATGTTTTTACGTTATTGACAATAAAGACCCCCTACTGGGACATCTCGACCTTCCCACTTGGTTTTACTGATTTGATTTCTTCTGTGGAGATGTCCTGCCACTTCTTAGAGGTGCTGGAAAAAAAACAAAAAACGAGAGACTTTTGCGATGGTCAACCAACTCTCCAAGAGGATGGACTGCAGCGATGCTAACACTTTTCTGTTATTTACCAGCTTTCCCAGGAAATTTGAACTGTATTTAGAAAACTAATTGGTCATTGTGCAATGCTATCGTATGTAATGTAATTTATTTCTTATATACCGCTACATCCGTTAGGTTCTAAGCGGTTTACAGAAAATATACATTAAGATTATAAATAAGAAAGGTACATGCAAGGTCCACCAGTCGAAATTGGGTAATTAACCCTTTCAGGACCATAAGGATCGTAGGCCAATTTTTGTGGTTTTGACGACATTTTTATGGTAAAAAGGGCTTGCAGATGCCAAAAAATTGATTTTTTTTTGTGAAATATCATTATTTTTTTTTAAAAAAAATCAAACTTCTGGCTTATGGACAGTGTGGCAAGTGAATCTTCTCGTCATTCTGGCAACGACGCTAATGAATGAATGTCGGAACCAGTTTGTTTACATAAAGGCAGTATCATATGGAATCCGTACATATCAAATTTAGAACTGTAGACTATCCCAATCAAAATTTATAGGATTTTAAAGTTATGGGACAAATATGTCCCTTGGTCCTGAAAGGGTTAACAGAACTCAGTTTTTGCATTCTTCCCAATGCACCATGTGCCACCTTTAGGGGCAGGATTATTGCATTCCCTGGTACGCCTTCTTGTCCCAGACTGGCATTGTGACCAGACCGTCCAGCAGCTCCAGCTACCGTCTGCCGTGGTACCTGCGGAATCATTTGAAAGCATCATTAGAAGACAGGCTGTGTTCCTTCAAACAGGCGAACAGAGCTTCACCACAATCCAATAGTGTATTAATTAATGCTTCTTCCTGACACGCAATAATCTTTTTTAACATTTTCAATACTGATGCTATAAAAGCAGATACAAGTCATAAGAGACCTACACCAACTACTCCAGGAAGATGAATTGCTGAGAGATGTTCCCAGCAGTGGCATAGTAAGGGTGAGTGGCACGCTCCTCCCCTGCTCTCTTCCCCGCCCCCTGCCCTTCCCTTTCCCTGTACCTTTTTAACTTATCCAGCACGCCCACGTCGGTGTCGACTTGCCCTTTGACATCACTTCCTAGGCACGGGCCTCGGAAGTCCAATCCAATCCATAGTTTTGTAATACCCCAGGTCTTTCCCCAAAGGGGACTCGATCCGGTTTACAAATTAGCCCAAAGGGATAGCAGAAAACAATAATTAAACAGTTAAGAATTTCTAAAACCAATATGTCTTTAAAGTTTTTCTAAAACATATCAAAGACGAAAGGGATCTAATTTCTGAAGGAAGGTCATTCCAGATTTTTACCAAGGCAAATGCCAGAGAGTGGGAGAGCCTCCCTAAAGTTCATATACCCCTAATAGAGGGAAATACTGATGCTGACATGGGCAACCTCACACCGGGGAATTTAAAAAAAGGTACAGGGGAAGGCAAGGGGTGCGCGACAAGGAGAGGGGCAGAGAGGAGGAGGAGGGGTGCCACGCCCCCTCACACCCCCTTTGCTATGCCACTAGTTCCCTCCCAGATCTTCCAGTATTAAAGATGATTTTTTTTTTCAATCCTTTCATTCTTCAATTTTTCTCAAAAAAAACCCCAACAACAAGTAGCAGGGTTCCCTCGCCTTTTGTTTATTCATCTTTCTTTGCTATATAACTTGTAATTCTAACCCAGATTCCCTCTTGTCTCATGTTTGTTAATTTGTCAACCCTCAGTATGCCGCCGTTTGATGTTTTATTTAATTCTTTTCATCTTTTTGTCCTTGGCGTTTTTATTTTTAATTATGTTCATGTTTAAAAAAAAAAAAAAATTAATTTGTAACTCGCTTAGAATTTAGATAAGCGACTCAATCCAATTTTAATAAAAACTTGAAACTTGAAACTACCTACCAGTGAAAAGCAAACTCCCAACAATAAATGCATGAGAGAGAATATGAACGGCACATAACCCTTCAATATCCCAGTCTGAAAACTGGCCACCACATTCACTCTTCGCCTGTGTTTGATATAACATAAAATGATTCTAGAACACTTTACAATACAAACCATGATTGAAAGGATGCAGAATCGCAGGAACCCCCACAGTTGGGAAAAACATTCAAGATAAAGGGATCCTACTTGTTTATTTAATTTGTTTACCACCCCCCCCCTCCTTTACAAAAGCCTTGCTAGCGTTTTTAGCGCCGGCCGCAGTGGTAAGAACCCGAATGCTCACAGAATTCCTATAAGCGTCGGACTTCTTATCGCTGCGGCCGACGCTAAAAACACTAGCGTATATCCCGTCCTCCCCAAGGAGCTCAGAACGGGTTACCTTCCCCCTCTTTTACTAAGGCGCGCTATGCTTTTTAGCGCGCAGTAAATATTAGCATGCGCTAAACACACGCTAAACGCTAACGTCTGCATGTTATCCTATGGACGCGTTAGCGGTTAGCGCATGCATTGATTTAGCGCGCGCTAAACGCATGCTAAAACGCTTAGCGCACCTTAGTAAAAGAGGGCCTTAGTAACATACATAACAGTTAGAACCTCTTCATCAAATGTCATAAATTTTATGTCTTTCTTTAAAAAAATTTATATACTGTCTATGGGCTCCTTTTACTAAACTGCGTTAGCGGTTTTAGCGCACGCTAAACCTGCGCAACGCAGCTAGAACTAACGCCAGCTCAATAGCACGGGCGGCAATTTAGCGTGCGCTATTCCGCGCATTAAAGCCCTAACGCGGCTTAGAAAAAGGAGCCCTATATCTAGACTAATGTTTTTACTTATATGTTTTGAACAATTTGATGATTATTTAGATGTTTTTTTTAATCATGTAAGATTGTGTATGTTGAGAAAGTTTGAGTGTGGTGTGTTTAGTATTTTAACGTTAGGCTGTGCTTATTTACTTATTTTGTGTGTGGTTTTTTTCTGTAACCCGCTTAGAGTTTTGAATATGCGGGATATAAATATTTTAAATTTATAAATAATGTAGAAAATGTACAGAAATGCGCTATACTGGCACGACAGGCCAAATGCTAAAAGCACGAATCAACTCGCATGGGCAACGCCTCAGACGCCCAGGGCAGGATTAACCAATAGGCCAGGTAGGCACGTGCCTAGGGCCCGAAATGGTCAGGGAGGCCCGATGAAGGAGGGCATCAACATTGTTTTTTTCCAAACGGCGATGGACCCCTCCAGCATCGATCGGCAATGCAGGCCCCTTTTGATTGGCAACGCGAGCCCCACCCCAATTAGCAATGCAGTCCCCCCTCCATTGACAGAAAGTAAGACAAGCAAGCAACGCGGGTAAGAAAGGCAAGCAGTGTTGCTTGCCCAAAGCTTCCCTCTGACGCAGCTTCCTGTTTCCGCCTGGGCGCATGGTGGGGTGGGGCGGGGCAGGGGGGGGCCCAGTGTACTTGTGTGCCTAGGGGCCCTCGATGAATTAATCCTGCCCTGCAGACGCCACAAATCAAACCAAGGTGATACCCCTATGAGTGAGCATTTTCCAGGACCTTATGGTCAGAACACTAAGAGGAAATTTTAATACGGCCCACAAACGTAAATTCATTGAAGTTAAGATGATAAAGTATTTTGACACCGACAAGAGAGAAAACCCAGATCCCTGTTAAGTCCCTATCACATTATAAAAATTAAAATTACATTAAACACGCAAGAGACTGTATCTCATTATGACAGACCTAGATGACAATGGTGAATTTGTACATGATATTTAGGTGGCAATTACAAGGGAGAGGGAGAGATGGAGGGAGTAGGGTAGTAAGAGGGAATGACAACAGATATGGGTGCTTTATAAGCTGGCAGGGTAGGAGGTTGTTCCGGGCATACAGCACAGCAAGGTAGAAGGGATGGAGTCGGAAGTTGGCAGTAGAGGAGAAGGGTCCTGACAAGAGAGACTCGCTTGATGAATGGAGAATATGCTGGGTAAATTCTGCATGCGGTGGCCAGCTTTTATAAAAAAATAAAATGCAGACCACTGTGGGTTGAATATCGACTGGAATGAATATAAGAATGGATTGACCACAGCATCCATAGGAGCCGAAAGGTCCCGGCTCAGAGGAGCAATTACTGAAGTGTTCTGCTTGCTCTACTAATTTGGAGCTTCCCAGGCCATTCCACACTTCCCTTGTTCAGGGTTGCTCTTCTTATAGTTCAAGAAGGGAAGTGTGGAATGGCCTGAGAAGCTCCAAATTAGTAGAGCAAGCAGAACACTTCAATAATTGCTCCTCTGAGCAGGGACCTCTTGGATAGCTGCGCAGGAAGGAGGTACTTGTCTCTAGCACTTTATTGAGCTGTTAGATTGAGAAGACTTCTGTACAACTTGAGTGGTCTGGTGAACCACCACTGGAGAAAGGAGGCCCCTGAGCTCTGTAAGCCTGATATTTTAATGGGTCATCATAGCAAGACCATAAAGAGAAGGCAATATTCAGAGTCAGGACCTGGCCACCAAAAGCTGAGGCAAAGCAGACAAAGATCTTCTCTGTGGAGCTATCCAGCACAGAGGGCATGATTGAAGGGCTGACATTTTAACCAAAAGGTTATGCTATTCAGAGGAGACAAATCATTGCCCAAAAAAACTTTAACGGTACATATCATTAAAATAAATCATAAACAAGAATGAAAATAATTACATTCATTAGAAGAGCTCAGCCCCACATCTGTTTGAAAGAGCAGAACAAAACTGAAGAGCTGGAGAGACCTGCCCTGTGAATGGCTTGGCTCCATTTCGGTGATCTTACATGTGTACATATTGATCATACAGGGGTCCTTTTATTAAAGGCGCGCTAACCAATTTAGCGCGCGCTACATGCTAAGCCATCCATTCAAGTTTAATAATTTTTTTGATTAATCACTTAATCATACTTCTAAGCAATGTACAGTGTGAACCTGCCGGTGCCGGGTTTTCCAGATCCCCACCGACCAGGGTTCAGCAAAGACCAATTTAGACGTGCCTTCAACGGAAATTGAAGATCCTGCTGGTTCTTATCAAAATAAAACAAAACAAACGTCAGGACTAATAAAGGTTTTCAAAAGTATTTGAGTCCAACTTTATTCCTGCGATAGCAAACAGCTATAGTGCAGTCTTTGCATTCAAACACAAACATAAAAACTGGGCTTACAAAAATTACCGCCCACACCTTGCTTGCAGGTAAGTTCAAAATAATGTCTCTATTGTAGCCTTGCCCTGATAGTTCCACGGTTCATAAAGGGCAACCTAAGGCTACCAAAATTACCCAGTCTTTACACTGGTTCTTCACAATGGGTTTGTTTCAACACAGTTAGCAATTGCTGCCTAGGCCTGGGTTTTAGCCGGCCTTCCCCAGCCAACTTAACAACTAGCTGGTGGGGGAGGGGAGTAGCTGAATCCACTAATTTAAAGATTGCCAAAATTTGGCCCCACAATCCCACCCTGAGGATCTTGTGTGGATTCTTCCCCACTACTACCCCTTTCTCCCGGGCAGCCACAAAGTCACACTCAAACAGGGAGAAAAACAAAAGTCCAAATGTTCAAACAAGAAAAAACACTTTCTTCACTGTCCTCAGCAATAAGGCACACCCGCAGCTGTGAACCTAGCACTGCTCACACTGCCAGCCCTTGCCTTATGCTTTCAGACAGCCTTAAAAGAAAACCAGATTCAGCAGCCACCAAAAACCACAAAGAAATCACACTTAGCTTTGGTCCATGAAGCTTTCTTCTGGTTCCAGGGAAGTGTCCATGAATTCTAGGGTATCCTGGCTGGCTGGCTGGTTGGTCTCAGGGACAGAGGTAACATCTGCCATCTCAACATCCTGAAACTGAGAGGATTCAGGAGCCCAATTCCTTGAGTCTCCTTCCTGGGCTGCCCCAGGGTAGACTGATTTGTTTCTCCTTAGTTCAGCCTCTAAATTCCTGAGCTGGGTACGCCCTAACCTGAAAGGGGGAGGGACAATCTGCTGCTTCTGCTGGGCTTTCTGATTAGCTCTAATTGGGTCCAGCAGTTGTGTCTTAGCTGTGCTGTGTGCCTGCCTCTTAGGCTGTTCTTTCTTTAAAGGCACCTCCTGCATCAGGCTATTCCCACTCTCATCTTCCCCTCCCCAGGGTCCTGTCATCTTGTGGTTCAATGGGAACTCAGGTCTTATCTGCTTGTCTGCATTCAGCCTGTCACTCTGGTTAGCCTTTATTAAGGTAAGTTTAGGGTTAGGCGCAGCCTTCCCTAGCACAAGCCGGGCTTCAGGGCTAGGGTTGTGACATAAGTTTAAAATTACATTTGATGGGTAACAATACAATAAACAATAATATTTTTAAAAAACAATACAGAATTACAATCAATTTTAACACACTCATAACATTGGGTAAGGGGGAATAAAATACAAATCTATAAAGTAAAGAGGAAACATTAAGGGAAAAATACAGAAGGTAAACAAAATAACAAAAATATAATAAGATAAAATTTAGTAGGGTTATTGGATATTAAAATTATATCCCTATGGGCATCTTAGCATTTAGCGTGTGCTAAATCAATTAATGCGCGCTAAATAATAACAACAATAATAAAAAGTTTATATACCGCAGGACCGTAAAGTTCTGTGCAGTTTACAATAATTAAAAATGCTAGCGCGCCTTAATAAAAAGGACCCCTTAAAGAGATATTCACAAATTAATTTGACAAGCCCGTGCCAATTGCAAATATTTGGTGAAAACACTTCAGAGAGCTTTATGATGTAGCTGTAGACTGAGGTTCCATCTGTGTAGGGTCAAAGGGGAAAGGTTGCAGATGGCCTGATTTTGTCCCCGTTGCATAAAAGGAGGTAGAGTTGACTTCTTTAGGACTATGAGTATAGGTTGTACAATGTATATATAAATAGTAAAACCTTTTGAAACTGATCTGACAATATTTAGGCATCTCAGACACTGTGGAAATGAACAGTGGATCCATAACACAAGTTACCCCAAAACTCCTGTTTTGGAAAGAACTAAACAGCTTTGTATACTCTTACAATTCACTGAACCAAAGGGAAGATGTATTGTAAATGACTGCGGGGCACTTTTACTGTTAGGGCAGAGATTTGCATACCTGTCACTTCCACTATATGCAAATCTCTCTCGTGCATATTCATGAGGGATAGCTTGAAAACTTGACTGGCTGGGCGTCCCCCAGGACAGGGTTGAGAACCACTGAGTTAGGGCCTGATTCTCAGAAAAGTGCGTCCCGATGGCAAATGTCCTATTGCCAATGGGCAGCCAATCAGGATGCATGTTTAAAAAAATCCCTCCCTGAGGCAAGATGCCCACATTGTAGGCCTCCAGAGTGCGTCTACATCCTGTTCCTTCCCCTCTCCCTCTATCCTGTTCTGTTTCTTCTTTACTATTAATTATTGTAGTGCCTTTCTTGGCTCCTATGGACGATGTGGTCAATCCACTAAACCTTAGGGCATAAAAAATGACCTCCTTTAGTTATTACAGCCTGTCCAGCCTTTAAAATTTTTTTACAAAGACTCAACAAAATGAATACTAGAAAATATGGCGAACGTCAATGCCATCGGTTCTGTTAGCACGGCAAAAAATGCATAAGATACTAGAGATAAGGACTCATTTTCAAATGAAATGGAAAACACAACAAAACAGGATGGTTTTGTTTCGTTTGAAAATTTTAAAAACAAATTTTATTTGAAAATAATGCCCATCAAAACTGAAATATGGTTCATAGACAACGGCGCGAAAGACAAAAGCGCGCGCCGACAATTAAGCGCAGTGCGCGCCGCCGCGCCGCTCTAAATTACAGTTTTTAGGTGCTCCGAAGGGGGGTTTTGTTGGGGAACCCCCCCCAGTTTACTTAATAAACATCGCGCCGGCGTTATGGGGGGTTTGGGGGTTGTAACCCTCCACATTTTACTGTAAACTGAACTTTTTCTCTAAAAACAGGGAAAAAGTGAAGTTTTCAGTAAAATGTGGGGGGTTACAACCCCCCACACCCCCCACAATGCCCCCACAACGCGGCGCGATGTCTATTAAGTAAAGTGGGGGGGTTCCCCCCACTTACCCCCGTCAGAGCACTAAAAACAGTCATTTAGAGTGGCGCGGCGGCGCGCGCTGCGCTCAATTGTCTGGGCGCGCCTTTGTCCCGGCGCGCTTTTGACCTGACACCCTGAAATATAACCAATTAAAAAAACAATTGAACAAAATTTACAAAAAACAAACCTAGAAATGCAATGAAAGCAATTGCTAACCACACCCCTATAAGACACTTATTTGTTGGGGGGGGGTTGGTCGTCCTACCTGTTCGAGATGTCTTCTCACAGACTGGACCTTCATACCCTGATTTACATTGACAGAGGCAGGCAGCCCCATTCAGGATGGGCTCCCCATTATTCTGGCAGGGACCACAGCGACATGCATTGAATTCATTTATATATTCATCAAAAGCCTTTCTCATGTTCTGCCTTATTGTTTCCATTCCACGAAGGTTACTTCTGTGAACCACTTCATATATTGGCTGTAGCTAGAAGTTGTTAGAAAACAGAACAGATTATACCTTTGCACATTATGTTAGGCCTATTGATAACGTTAATCATTTGGATCAGGCAAATTTAAATTATGCTTTTTTTTTTTTTTAAATGTGATTGGAGAATACTTTTTGAGGATTTACTAAAGATATTGGATAAAACAGAGGCAGATGGCAGAAATGAGATGCAAAGTACATGGGAAGACTTGAGATTTTTTTACCCTGTTTTAAAAAGAATATGGAGAAGAGAATTCACTCGTTCAGACTGGGACTGCAATGCTCACATTATCTCTGTCCTCAAGTGACTTCATTGGCTCCTTATCCATTTCCACATACAGTTCAAACTCCTCTTATTGGCTTACAAGTGAATTTGCTCTGCGTCTCCTAAGTACCATATATACTTGAATATAAACTGATCCAAATATAAACTGTGGTAACCTTTTTCCCCCCAAAAAGGAGGACAAAAGATCAACTTGAATTTAAACAACCTCCCTCCTTCCCTGCCCTGCTAGGTTCTGCACCCTGTCCCCCCTCCCTTCCTGCCCTGCCAGGTTCTGAACTCTGTCCCTCCTCCTGATGCCTTGCAGGCCTCCACCAGGCCTGCCGTAAAACCTGGTGATTCAGCGGTGGGCCGGGACAGGAGGGATCCCTCCCGCCTCCTGTCCTGGCTGACTCTAGCAATTCTCACCTCCCTCCCCCCTCCCCAGTTCGTATAAAGGTACTGTAATACCTTTAAAATCCCTGGTGGTCCATTGGTGAAGTGGCGCATGAGTAATCTTCAAATGCTCTTGTCTCATGCAGAGCTGCTATTTGAATGGCTGCCATGAGTTTGTGCGGCAACTGCCAGACCGTGGGAACTCGTGAAGTTGCCAAAAGGAATCACGGCAGCCATTCAGATAGCAGCCTGCACAGAGCAGGAGCATATGAAGATTGCTTCTGCCCCCATTTCACCATTGCCTAGGTTCACCGTTGGTCCACCAGGGATTTTAGAGGTACTATTTATACTAATCGGGGAGGCGGGAGGGAGGGAGGTGAGAATTGTTTGAGTTGGCCGGGACAGGAGGCAGGTGGGATCCCTCCTGTCCCAGCCTACCGCTACACAACCAGGTCTTACGGCAGGCCCAGTGGAGGCCTGCAACAGGTCCGGGAGGGGGCAGTGAGGCACTGCCTCAAACATAAACCGAGATCCCCATTTTTGGGCCATGTATTTGGACCAAAAGTCTCAGTTTATGTTTGAGTATATATGATATCTCTCCTCTCTTATCCCTACGTAAACTCCTCCCCCGGGAACTCCATTCAGTGGATCTCTCTTATCTGTACCCTTCTCCTCTATTGCCAACTCCAGACTCTGACCCTTCTATCTTGCTATCTGGCAGTATTTCATTCTAAGTTAAAAGCACACTTTTTTGAGTGCTTTATTTTTGTGTTCCTTCGGTGAGAAAGTTCCCTAACCCCTATTTGTCTTGTTTGCCTGTTTTGATTAGATTGTAAGCTTTATCAAGAACATAAGAATTGCCATACTTGGACAGACCGAAGGTCCATCAGGCTCAGTATCCTGTCTCCAACAGTGGCCAAACTAGGTCCCAAGTACCTGGCAAAACCCCAAAGAGCAGCAACATTTCAGAGCTGAGATTGTGACATCACAATGCCTCATTCCACCAATGCCTAAGAACCAAACTCATCAGTGATGTCACAATGGCTTGATTGTCCTATACTTGGCTCACATAAGAACATAAGAATTGCTGTAATAGGACAGGCTGAAGGTCCATCAGGCCCAGTTTCCAACAGTGGCCAACCCAGGTCCCAAGTACCTAGCTAGATCCCAAGTAGTAAAAGAGGGATTGTTTCTTACGTGTTTAAGATGCATCACTGCATACATCTGGTAGCCCTATATAAATGATTAGTAGTAGTGGTAGGAGACCAGAATTAATATGCCTTGATTCTATATAGGTTTGGAAACTCTTCTAGCTGATCGGGCCTTACCTCAAAATCAATAACAACAGGATTGTATTTTAACGATCTTCCCCAGCGACGATATGCAGCAGCATTAATATCATGTAAGAATGAACCAGTTGAGCCAGTATCCCCGCCTCGAACCAGGGAAATGGTATCTTTAATGAGTCGATTCTGTTCAGTTGAGTCTGAGAATGAAAAACGTAGTAACTTCTTTCAAACCATTTATTAACCAGGAAAACCAGATTAAGACAAATGCCTTCTTTTCAGATGGGTCCTGGATGGGGTCTAGGACAATTTATTGTGGACGTTTCATTGATGAACTGGCCGCACTGAATCTGATTCAACGTGTGGGAGGCAATGCACCCCACACCCCCCCCAAAATGGTACTGCGATGATTCCCCACAACACCTCCAGAATTAGCAGCAGGCCACGGCGAGAGGCTGGGATGTGTGTGTGCGGTGGTGGCTGGAGGGAAGCCCAGGACCTGGGCTGGAACTTCTCAACCAGAGCTGCTCTTCACAACAAACATTTGTCGGTGGCTGGCAGGGAGGCCTGGCCAGAGCTTTGAGCTGTTCTTCTCAGAAGCCCAGCTTCATCGCAGCCATGATGAAATGGCCGTGATGAATCGTCCCATTCCATCCTGGAGGTTAGGAAGGTAAAGTGACATGCCTAAGGTTGCACAATGAGTCAGTGAGACAGGTAAGTCAAGGCTTAAATTTGTGATCAAGGCCTTCTCTTTGACTTTAGATATTTGGACCACAATTATACACTTATCCAACTTTGATTACCTCACCTCATATTTATAAAGAAAAAATTAAAATTGGTTTTTAGGCATCAGAAACAGACAAAAAGTAAGATTTTCACACAAACTAATGTGCTTTTGGAGTGAACCTCTGATGTGCATTTCCCTGTAATTAAAGCCAGCGCAAGATTTCAAACTTGCTCAACATTTTAAGCAACGACACTGCTTTGTGCATGCTACGGAAACCCCATCAACTGGTCCATCTCAACTGAAAATAGGGATACATTGAGGGGGGGAAAATGATCAAGGTGTAGTAAGAGGCAATCTGTTACTGCATCTTAATAGACCATGAGATTCAGCAACCTGCAGTATCTCAATCCCACGGGTTGCGGAATCCCATGGTAAAAAAAAAAAATAACACTGCTTCTGAATCAGTATTATTCCAGCAGCCCAAGACCTTTGGGCTGGCAGAACAACTCACCTCCCTCAATATGACCGTGAGACTACCACTAGGGGGCACCATTTTGTTGACAGCACCAGATTGGGCAAGAGCAAACTAGACATCACTCCTTCTTGAAGATTCCCAGGACCAGCAATGATCTAAATCAGGGGTGTCAAAGTCCCTCCTCGAGGGCCGCAATCCAGTTGGGTTTTCAGAATTTCCATAATGAATATGCATGAGATCTATTTGCATGCCCTGCTCTCATTGTATGCTAATAGATCTCATGCATATTCATTGGGGAAATCCTGAAAACCCGACTGGATATTGGCCCTCAAGGAGGGACTTTGACACCTGTGATCTAAATGGTAGGCCCTTTGGGGGATGCGTAGAATCTGGACCTTGCGGGGGATGGGTCTGGAGCCTTGTGGGGTGGATGTTGAGCTGGGGAAGAAGAGTTTCTCCTGGATAATAAAATAACCATAGATTTTAGCTGGGATTATTGTACAATGATTTATGAACCATAAAGCAAATTGTAATGTGCATCCTGAGCACACCGCAGATAGCATCAAGGTTTTTACATACATAATATACATGCATTTGCATCTCATTACTTTGAAACCTGTGGTGACAAACATCGCTGCGGTAAAATAAGTAAAGCTGCATTAGAGTCTTTTAAATCACATTATGGGGGAAATAACACAACTTAAAGCACTAATGCAGCTTGATAACTTCCCTCCTGAGAGTGTAACTATAATGAATGCCAAGTGCATGCTCCTACAAGCTGTACTCCTGGCAGAATGCTGCGCAACTCTGCAGCGCAGAATTTGTGCAGAATTCCCCCATCCAATCAAAATTCTGCACAAACTTTCCGTTCTGCCCCTGTTCCCATCCCCTCCTCCTCCCCCACAAGAGCCTGGCCTCTATCCCCCCCCAATAAGATCCAAGACACCTACAGCCTCCCACAGAAGCAGCAGTGGCGGCAGTCAGCAGGAACCTTCCCTCTGCCGCATCACTTCCTCTAGAAGGATGATGCAGCAGAGGGAAGGTCTTGCAGGGCCGGCTGCTGTCAGCCCAGCCTTGTCAGCATTTGGCCTAACCAATGTCAGCAAAGGACTATGGGAAATTATTTTAAGCAGATATGACCCTGGGATGTCAGTGAAGATAGTTAGTGCCCATCAAGAGCCACTGTCACAGAGGGATATTGGAAAATAGTAGTAACTCCGGTCTCTCTTTTCTTTTCCAGTCTTCCAAGCCCTACACACCTTAGTTACCATTGTTTCAAACAGAAAGATGTGAGTACTTAACCACAATAGATGCTATTTTTAGAACAAGTCTCAAACTTATAAATGTAAGAGGTTAAAATGCTCTCGGTCCCTCCCTTTTTTTCTCTGGACCCTCTGGCTTTCTCCTCCCTTGCTGAATTCTCTCTGTCTGCCTATTTACACTAGAGAATGACACGGGGAAAAAATCTGTCCCCGTCACCGCCCCGTCACCGGCCCACCATCCTCTGCACCGCCCCGTCACCGCCGTTCCCTTCACCGCCCCGTCACCGTCACCGCCATCCCTTTCACCGCCCCGTCACCGCCACTGCCATCCCATTCACCGCCCCCGCTGCATCCATATAAGCCTTAGTACTGTAATATTTAGCTTATTCCTTTCTTATAAATCAAAGTTCCTGCTGCTGAACTAGAGAAAGAGATGTTCAGCTGGCAGGGCTTTGTTTATAAATTTTTATCAACACAACTAATATACTATTTTATCCTAAAGCAAAAAATAAATAAATAAATATAATTTTTTTTTTCTACCTTTGTTGTCTGGTTTCTGCTTTCCACATCTTCTCATTCAATTCCTTCCATCCACTGTGTGTCTTCTCTCTGCGTCTTCCACTTGCTGTTACTGTGCCTCTCCCTTCACCCCCCCCCTCCAATTGGTCTAGCACCCATCTTCTTCCCTCCGCTCCCCCATAGTCTGGCATCTGTCCTTCTTCCCCCCCACCCCCCCCCCCCAACCACCACTTCCCCCCCCCCATACTGGCCCACCTCTCTGTCTTCCACATTTCCCTTCGGGTCTGTTCCTCTCCTCCACCCTCCTTCAATGTCTGTCCTATTCCTTTCCACCACCACCCTTCCCTCCCTCCTTTACCATCTGTTCCTTTCTACTACCCTTCAGCTCCTCTCGCATGGCTATCTATCTACTTCCTCCCTCTTATTTTCATGGCACGTTACAATGTAATTTGTGCAAGCCACTGGAGCCTGCAAGCTCGGTCCCTGTCCCATCCCCACAAACCATCTCGCTTCTGTGCTATTTTCCCCATTTCTAATATCTCCCCTATGTATCTGCCATTGCCCCCCCCCTGTGTCCATATACCATCCCCATGGCATGTCCCCTTTATGTCTCTGTCCCTATGCCCATGCACATAATTTCCCCTCTTTCTGTTACCTTCCTGTGTCCAGATTTCCCCTATCTTCCTCTTCCATACCAGTGTGTCTCTTCTTTTCAACCCCATCTAGCTTTTTTCCCTCTTTCTTCCCCCCCCCCCGCTTCTAGCATCTGGCTCACCTGCCTGTCCTTCCCTTTCTTTCCTGCTGTGGGTTTTTCTTTCCGACTTCATCCCCTTGGCCCAGAATCCTTTTCCCTTTCACTCCCTCCTTCCAATTTGAGCCGGGAACACGAGCGATCGCACGGTCCCCGCAGCCACCACCCGCCTGCCCAATGGATCCTACTGTTTAGCCAGCTCTCTCCCTTCTCCTCACCTTAGTTTGTAGGTTTTTTTTTCGGCGACATGCACGCTTTCCCAAAGAGCCGTGCACGCGCATGCTCTCAGTGTTCAATCTTCTGCTCTGCTGCAACTTCCTGTTTCTGGTTGCGTCAGAGCAGAAGATCGAAACTGAGCAGCAGTGGGTGCGCGGCTCTCTGATAGTGTGCAGGTCGCCGAAAAAGAAAACCTACAAACTAAGGTGAGGAAAGGGAGAGAGCTGGCTAAACACTAGGATCGATTGAGCAGGCGGGTGTGTGCTGTGGGACCGCGCGATCCTTCATGCCTCACTGCGGGGACAAACCATTCACCGCCCCATGGCGGTGAATGGCCTTGTCCCCGTCGCCGCAGCAACTGCTAGTTTTCGTTCCCCGTTTCGGCGGGTGACCCGCGGCTAAAATGCGGTGGCCGTGGGTAAACCGCCACCGTGTCATTCTCTAATTTACACCTATACACCCATCATTCAGATCTAAGACACATTCATGTCCTTTCTCTCTCATTTACACACATAGGGCTCCTTTTACTAAGGTGCGCTAGCGTTTTTACCGCACGCAGCAGATTAGCATGCGCTAATCCCCGCACTACACGGGGGGGGGGGAGAGAGGAGGGAATATGGATACTAGGCCCATTAGGGGAAGGAGAGGAGGGACATAGATCCTGGACTTCAAGTGGGGGTAGAGAAGGGGACATGGATGCTAAATCTGCAGGGAGAGGAAGAGAGATGACATGGATGATGGACCAGTAAGTAGAAGGGAAAGGGGATAAAAGGAAACCCAGGCTAGAAAGGGGGGGTGAGAAGAAAGAGATGCTTGATTGAAGAGAATGAGAGAGAAATGCCAGATGATGGGCAGTGGGGAAGGAATTCAGGGTGCAAGCGAGAGAGGTGGTGAGTGAAGTGAGGGGACATGGATGCTGGACTCACAAGGGAGGGTGGGGGATGGTAGAAAGAGAAAGAGAGAGTGACCAAGGCCAGAAAGAGAGGATGGGGAAGGAAACGAGATTCTTAGCCAGTGAGAGAGCAAGATGCCAGACTATGGGGGCCAAGGAGGGGATTCAGGGTGCAAGTGATATATCAGAGGAGAAGTTGCTCTAGCCAAGTTTAAAAGTTTTTTGAAAATTAAAGTTCACTAATCAAATGCATTTCTTCAGACTTCCTGTTCCTGTTCCTGCCTTTTAGCCCCCTCCTATTATGTCATTCTTCAATGTTGCATTTTCTAAAAATTTTGTAGTTCCACCCCCTTTCCCACTGTTGTCTGTAAGTCTGTCTATCTGATTTTGTTACCCCTTTTTTTACATTTGTACTTCGCTTTGAAACTATCAGCCTCTTTTACAAAGCCATGCCCTGCGCTAACGGCCCCGAAACCCATGGAGATTTAAAGGGCTTTGGGGCTGTTGCTGCACGGCTTTGTAAAAGAGGCCGTATGTTTAAAGCGTTTGCATCAAATTTTAATAAGCATGAAACTTGAAGGGGTGCGATTTAGAGAGAGACAGGACTTCAGTTGGAGCGAGAGAGGGAACTGAGGAGGCTGGAATCTGAGAAGGGAAAAGGCAGAAAGGAATTTCAGGCCCTCAGGATAGGAGAATTCTATGCAAAACACTATAAATAAACTTTGCAGAATTTTGAAATCTGTGCGCAGAATTTTCAAAAGTTTTGCACAGAATTCCGCCAGGAGTAAAGCTTGTAAAAACAGTATCCTATTTAAAGTGCCCAACTAAGAAACTACAGAGTAAACTAGTCAGTTTTAAGGAGACATACCACTGTTCAAAAAGCCACTTTCTTTACACTTCTTTTCGGTTGTTGTCCATGTGGTCTGCAAGCTTTCATTTTCATCAACAATTGAGACGCTCAACGTTTTTCCAATGCATGAACTTATCTCTTCACTGTTCAGCTCTGGAATCAAGAGAAGCAAAATTACTATGATAACACTATAACCAGAAGAGGTAACAATAACCCAGAATACAGTTTGTTCTTTTTTCTTTTTTTTTTTTTAACTACCACAATGAAAACTGGATAATGAGCAATTGCAACCGAGTCTGTCATATGGATGCACCAAAAATGTGTCAAAAATAATCTTTCTATAGCAAAAATGGATGGAACACTAATAGTGTATAAACGTGATTTAAATCAAGGGAAAAAAGACCTCAAAATACCCCTAAGATGTGAACAATAAAGTCACAAATATTTCGGGGTTGGGTATCATCACTGGTCAAAAACCCTTGAAGTGTTTTTAAGATTTTTACTTTTAATTAATTTTTAAATCTTTTTAAATACTTTTGTGAATATAGTGTATATCATTTCTGTGTTCACGTTTTCTTTCTATGAACAAATGAGCAATTAAATGGCTGGCAACCATTCATTCAATGCCAAGATAATCAACATGCTTATGCTTAAATGTTGATAAACTTATCTTTGATAACCCGACGGGGGCCCAGTCCGTTTCGCACTGATGGGCTTCTTCAGGGGTAATGAAAAACTTGTTGAATTGCCAGTTGAATTTCAACTTTTGCTCAAAGATCGGTGGTGAAACTTTCATCAACTCCTCACCGATGAGGAGTTGATGAAAGTTTCACCACCGATCTTTGAGCAAAAGTTGAAATTCAACTGGCAATTCAACAAGTTTTTTCATTACCCCTGAAGAAGCCCATCAGTGCGAAACGGACTGGGCCCCCGTCGGGTTATCAAAGATAAGTTTATCAACATTTAAGCATAAGCATGTTGATTATCTTGGCATTGAATGAATGGTTGCCAGCCATTTAATTGCTCATTGTTCATAGAAAGAAAACGTGAACACAGAAATGATATACACTATATTCACAAAAGTATTTAAAAAGATTTAAAAATTAATTAAAAGTAAAAATCTTAAAAACACTTCAAGGGTTTTTGACCAGTGATGATACCCAACCCCGAAATATTTGTGACTTTATTGTTCACATCTTAGGGGTATTTTGAGGTCTTTTTTCCCTTGATTTAAATCACGTTATATACACTATTAGTGTTCCATCCATTTTTGCTACATTACGTGACCATTTGGACACTATTTTGTTTTCCATTCTTCATTCAGTCAAAAAAAATCTTTCTACCATCAATCAAAGTTAAAATTACACAAATAATTTTACTTGATAAATGCCACTGGTTGCTAAGGGATAAGTTTAAAAAATAACGCCAAAATTTATGTGCCAGGAGGATGCACGCTGAGCCCAAATACAAATTCTATCACAGAAGTCTCGCACAGACTGTAGGCAGTTAGATATGTAAATTATAGTATTCTATAACCTATGCACCTGTCTGGCCAGTCCCTGACCTCCTCCTTGAAGTTGGGCTATATTACTTTATATGGGTCTATTCTGAATCTATATGCATAGCGAGCAGGTCAATAGCATGTTTAGCTCTTGCCTTCATTTAAATATAGGTCAATAATATTTAGGTGACAGATTTCTGCACATAAGCCAACTTAATCTAATATAATAAAACTCTAAGCCACGCATGCGCACTCCCACCTGCGTGCTCCCGTTTTCCAAGCGCTTTAGGGTACCGCAGGTAGGAATGCGCATGCGCGCAAATCTCTCTTCCCCCGAGGCGGATGTCAGCTGCGGCAGCTGCAGGCCGCAGCAGCTGTAGACTGCGGTGGCTGTTGGCGGCTGCAGACCGTGGTGGGCGAGCACGGAGCCACCAGCAGCAGGTGGCAGTGAACCCGAGAAACCCCTGACCTACAGGCCGGGCCGAAGTTTCTTTTTTAACTTCAAAGACGCTGCAGCGGCTCCTCTCACGAGCCGCTCCTGCGTCGGAGAAGGCAGTGATTGTGAGAGGAGCTGCCGGGAAGTTACACTAGTCGGGGCTTGGGCTGTTCGGCTAGTGCAGGCTTCTCTCGTGGTAATGGAGGGAGAGGGAATGCTGCGGCTGCTGGACAGGGAAGTAGGGAAGGCGATAGGAAGTAAGGAACAGGGACAAGGGCAGGGAGAGAGACAGAAAGACAGACAGACAAAGGGGCCAGGGAGAGAGAGACAGAAAGAAAGACAGTGGGAGGAAGAGAGACAGAAAGAAAAAGACATGGGTAGGGAGAGAAACAGAAAGAAAGACAGACATATATTCTACCACCAGCGGGAGGAAGGGAGACAGAAAGAAAAGAAGAAAGGGAGAGACACAGAAAGACAGACAGACAAAGGGGGCCAGGGAGAGAGACAGACAGAAAGAAAGACAGCAGGACAGAGAGAGAGACAGAAATAAAGACAGACAGACATATATTCTAGCACCCGTTAATGTAACGGGCTAAAATACTAGTATATGCATAACTTTATACCTATTTCACTAATGCTATGGGGATCATTTTCAAAAAAAAGATAAACGTCCAAAAGACAGCAATTAAGAGGTCTTACTAGTCAAAATGTCCAAGTGGGCATTCTCAAAACACTTTCTAGATGTCTTTCTGGCCATTTTGTCTCCAGTGCGTCTAAGGGGGGCACGTTAGAGGCATGTTTTGGGCGGGCTTTGGACTTGGTCGCTCAGCGGGGATTATCAAACTTAAAAAAAAAACAAACAGGGTGGGTTTTTTTTTTTTTAGAAATCTAGGGCTCCTTTGATCAAGCCGCGCTAGCCGCAAACGCCTCCCTTAAGCAAGCGGTAGTTTTTAGGCCAGCGCGGGGGTTAACACGTGATGAAAAGTTACACGCGTTAACCCCCGCTAGCGCAGCTTGCTAAAAGGAGCCCTTAGAGCTAGACTGGTTTTAAAAACATTTAGGGTTCCTTTTACTAAGCTGTGATAGCATTTTTGGCGTGCAAAATTTTAGCGTGCGCTAAACCTGCGCTACGTGGCTAGAACTAACGCCAGCTCAATGCTGGCGTTAGCGTCTAGCACACGTGACAATTCTGCTCGCGCTAAGCGCGCGCTAAAACCGCTATCACAGCTTAGTAAAAGGAGCCCTAAATTGCTAACAAGGTGCTCAAACTGACCTGATGATCACTGGGGAGCTCCAGAGTAAATGTACTTATAACTCAATAAGAGGAGTTTGAACTAGAGGTCTGCACGGGAACGGGGATCTCGGGAATCTCGCGGGTCCTGCGGGTTTCCCGCGGGAATCCCCCCTAACCCATGGGACTCCCACGGGGACCCCCCTCTGGCGCATGGGACTCCCACGGGGCCCCCACTCTAGCCAACGGGATTCCCACGGGGACCCCCCTCTATCCAATGGAACTCCCACGGGGATGGAAGGCTTTGGAAGCAGGGTTCGTCCATATAATATAATGGACACGTCAGTCTTAGTAAAAGAGGGGGTTTATAAGTTAATTACTTGAACAGAAAACAAAAAAAGGGTTCCACCAAAGAGATTCCACAAGGAAAACAGCAGCGCAAACACAAGAGAAACTGTGGAATTGATGATCCTGTCAGAAGTAATTGCTGATTTTTATGGGGGATGGGCGGGGATGAAGGTAATTCCTTGCGGGGATGGGTGGGGACAGAGAGGATCCTGACAGGGACGGGTGGGGACGGAGAGGATCCTGACGGGGAGGGGTGGGGACGGAGAGGATCCTGACGGGGACGGGTGGGGACGGAGAGGATTCTGACGGGAGGGGTGGGGACGGAGAGGATCCTGACGGGGATGGGTGGGACGGAGAGGATCCTGATGGAGACGGATGGGGACGGAGAGGATCCTGACGACGGGGTGGGGACGGAGAGGATCCTGACGGGGACGGGTGGGGACGGAGAGGATCCTGGCGGGGACGGGTGGGGACGGAGAGGATCTGGCGGGGACAGATGTGGACAGAGAGGATCCTGGCGGGGACAGGTGGGGACGGAGAGGATCCTGGCGGGGACGGGTGGGGACGGAGAGGATCTTGGCGGGGACAGGTGTGGATGGAGAGGATCCTGGCGGGGACAGGTGGGGACGGAGAGGATCCTGGCGGGGACGGGTGGGGACGGAGAGGATCTTGGCGGGGACAGGTGTGGATGGAGAGGATCCTGGCGGGGACAGGTGGGGACAGAGAGGATCCTGGCGGGGACGGGTGGGGACGGAGAGGATCCTGCCGGGGATGGGTGGGATTTCTGTCCCCGTTCAACTCTCTAGTTTGAACTGTATGAGGAAATGGATAGGGAGCCAATGAAGTAACTTGATGAGAGGGGACAGGGTCAGGGCTGCGTGTAAGCTATAGAATAGTGCTAGTTATGCGCATTCCTGCTTCTTAAGGCACCTGCACATACTTAAGCCAGCTGTATGGCTGGTCAGACTGAAGGCGCCAACTAGAATGACACAGGGACAAATTTTTCCCCGTCCCCCCAGGAACTCAATTTCCCCATCCCGTCCCCATGAGTTTTGTCGCTGCACCTGTCCCTGCCCCGTTCCTGCAAGCTCTGCCTTAACCGCACATGCCTCAAACACTTATGATCTGAAAGTGTCCGAGGCTTGTGCAGATGAGGACAGAGCTCGCAGAGACGGGTTCGGGATAGAGAGATCCCACGGGAACGGGAAAATTTGTCCCCATGTCATTCTCGAAACGTTAGGTGTGTCGATACTAAGTTATGCTATCATACTGGAATGGAATCTGGGCGCCCGGGTTTTGTTATAGAACAGATTCTTACCGAAGTCTCAGACCTAATTGTGGCCAATTGAATATTACCTCCATGATTAATAGCATCAATGTGATCAGTAGGTCTATATGCACCAGTGATGATACATGGCAGGAAGTTTAATAATAATAATAATAATAATAATAATTTTATTCTTGTATACTGCCATACCCAAAAAGTTCTAGGTGGTTCACATTCATTAATTAAGGTCCGCGGTAACACACGGAGTTACAAAATTTTAGCAAAATTACAAAATTACAGAATTTTAACAAAAATTACAGGCAATGAAGAAGGGGGCGTGGGGAACTCTATAACTGAGATTTAGCAGAGGTAATAGTAAGACAGAAGGTAGGGTTGGTAAGCGATAACGAGAGTGAGACCAAGTGTGGAGAGGGGGGGGAGGGAGAGGGAGCAGACGAAACGGGGGAGAGTGGGAAAGGGGAGAAGCCGGGGGCAAGGGGGATTAAGAGCCCTGTTTGCGGAAGAGGTGCGTTTTGAGAAGTTTTCTGAAAAATAAGGTAAGAGGGGGCCTCAAGTATCATTTGGGCAAGCCAAGGGTTCAGCTTAGCCGACTGGTAAGCAAAGGCTTTTGTTGAGAAATCTTTTGAATAGTGACATAATTTTAGGGATGGGAGACGAACAGCTGGATTTCTGCGGGATTTCTGTTGTTGGTGAGATTCAGATGTGAAATGGTGATTGAGGTAACTTGGTAATAGGCCAAAAACGGTTTTTGTAGCAGAAGCAGGCGAATTTGAATAGGACTCTGGATTCGAAAGGGAGCCAATGCAGTTGGTGGTAGAAAGGCGTGACGTGGTCCATTGTTCAGGCCAAATATGAATCGGACGGCAGTGTTCTGGATCAATTTTAGTCTCCTCATGGTTTTCTTTGTGGAGCTCAAATAAATGACATTGCAATAGTCTAGTACACTGAGCACGGAGGACTGTACCAAAAGGCGGAAAGAGTGAGTCGTCAAAGTATTTTTTTATGGTGCGGCAGTTTCCAGAGCACCGATGAAGCATTTCTTGACAGTAAGATCGGTGTGATTTTCTAGCGATAGATGTTTGTCTAGAGTGACTCCCAGTATTTTTAATGTTTTTTCGAGGGGGAAGACCAGACCTTTCACCTGGATTGTGGAGTCTTTGATTTTTTCATTGGGGGAGGCTAGGAAGAATTTTTGTTTGTCCGGGTTTAGTTTTAATCTGTAGGATAGCATCCAGAGTTCTATCTGATTGAGTATGCTTGTGATGTAGGCTAGAAGGTTTTGGGGAGAAAGTGGAGAGTGGGATGACCTATTATTTAACTAATATAAGACACTTTCAACAGCTATTAAATTGTCTTAAATTGCATATCAAACCCATTGCTTTCATGATGTCTTCTTCAATTTACTAGGATTATATTCATATATGCCTCCCATGGTTCCAGAAATTAAAAAATGGGTGCCGTAGTCATTTTAATTTGGCATATAGCCGTAGTTGTATCTTTCTGGAAGCTCCGTCAAGGACAGCAGGAAGTCTTCGTCAAGGACAATATTATTCCTTCGCATTTTAAAACGAGCTGTTTGTACCTTGGTCAAAAATCTTATAAAACCAGTATTCTGTGGGGAAAATTTTTAAAAACAGATACTATTAGAGGCAACAGATTAGCATTGTCCTGTCTCCTGTCCTACGGAAGAAAGTCACCTCATCTCCTTACTCTCTCACATGTGTGGTTCTACCGGGTTCCATATTAGCACTCGTGTTATTCAATACGGGCACAATATTCAAAGTGATTTAGCCGTCCACTGACCACTTAAAATCGCTTGGTTGGGGCTAGCCCTTCCATTATATTTAAGAGAGGAAAAGAAACTTGAAAATTTAAGAGCAAATTAAAGAGTCTTCTTTTTAAAGATGCATTCAACGATTAATTGAATTGCTTACAGCTCTGATTTTAACCTAGACCATTTTGATTTTTGTTTATTCCCTTCCCTTTTGTTTTTAACCCTAATTGTACTACTTTATAATTAAAATTGTAATTCATTCCTAATGTTTCTACTTGTATGTGTAATTTAATTTATTCTTATGTTTTAGTTGTTTTGTTACTTGTCATTTTAAGTCTGTCTTCCTTTACTCTGTAATTTTTATTAATCTGTACATCGCTTAGAATTCGGATTAAGCGATTAATCAAATGTAATAATAAACTTGAAACTTGAATATTCAGTGGCACTTAACTGGTTAAGTGCTGAACTTAAAGCCATATATATTGGGGGTGTTCCAGGGCAGAGTCAGCACTTGGCTGCTTAAGCGCAGATATTCTGCCTTTAAGCGGCTAGGTTCATCGCACAAATGGGACCGTTTAAAAGTTTGTCCTATTTTTATGTGGTAGCCCAAGCCCAACTAAGGGCTCCTTTTACGATGGTGCACTAGGGCTTTAACGCGCGAAACAGCACGCGCTACATTGCCACGCGCGCTAGACCTTAACGCCAGCATTGAGCTGGCGTTAGTTCTAGAAGCATAGCGCACGGTGTAGTTAATTTCTTGCGTGCGCTAAAAACGCTAGCGCACCTTGGTAAAAGGAGCCCTACGTGATGAATGTCAAATTAAGTGACTATGTGTTAACGGGCCATAAATTACTGAGCAAAACACTCGCCGCTGACAGATGAATATTGACTCTATGGGCTCCTTTTACGAAGCCGCGGTAGCAGTTTAATGCGCATAATCGCGTGCACTAAACTGCCGGCCGCGCTAGCCGCCGCCGCCGCCTCCTCTTGAGCGGGTGGTAGTTTTACGGCTAGCGCAGGGGTTAGCGTGTGATTACAAGTCGCGTGCGCTAAAGCCGCTAATGCGGCTTCGTAAAAGGAGTCCTATATTTCCAGCACCCATTACTGATGCGGATGCAATCAGTTGATTTGGCTTCTTTTGTGTATGGGGATGGTATACGGATATTGAGCATTATCAGTCGGTCTCTTTGAGGGGCTGCTAAAATAATTCTCAGCCCAACCAACAAAGTTGGGGCAGTCTCTACTGAGGGCCATACACTTAGATGTTCCACTTTTTTCATTCCGTTGGAAAAATATGCCACAAAAAAAGTGGGAAATTGCTCGAGTATTTATTTGTTTATTCAATTTTCTATACCGTTCTCCCAGGGGAGTTCAGAATGGTTTACATGCATTTATTCAGGTCCTCAAGCATTTTCCCCTGTCTGTCCTGGTGGGCTCACAATCTATCTAATGTACCTTGGGCAATGGGAGGATTAAGTGACTTTCCCAGGATCACAAGGAGCAGTGTGGGTTTGGACCCACAACCTCAGGGTGCTGAGGCTGTAGCTTTAACCACTGCGACACACTCCCATAAGAGCCAGATTCTCTAAGCTCTGACACCACGATAAAAAAAAATACCATGGTAGGAGCAATGGAGACTGCCTCAACTTTGTTGGTTGGGCTGAGAACTTTTCAGTAGCCCCTCATATCATCCACTATCCTAGAATTAAACAATAAACATGATCAGATTGTATTTATGGTTACCGTCACACAAATTAAAGCTGAATGTGATTCTATCACAGATTTTACGCCTACTTCTTACTATGGACGGGATTCAAATTGACACTGTCACATCTCTGATCATTCTAAGGGTGAATTTTGAAAGCCAACTGAAATTTCAGTCACATATCTCATCCATTGTTCAAAAGCGCTTCTTCAAATGGAAGCAGATTTGCTCTTTTGGGGTTTGTTTGTTTTTTTAAATCAAGAAGCTTAGTAGAAAGTAGTCCATTCTTTAATTCTAGGACATTTGGATTACTGTAATTCACTCTTCAAGGGCTCTGAGTGAAAGATACCAAACTTATGCAAAATACTTATGCAAAATACCACTGTAAAATTACCGTACATACAGGAACCACTGGCCGGGATCATATTACTCCGTTATTACAACAAGAATATTGCTTGCTAATATCTGAAGGGGCACATATAATCCTTGCATATATTCCTTGTAGAAGTTTTCTATTTGAACTGCTGAAAACAGGTTGTATGTGCCAAGAAATCACAAGGCCATTTTCTCTTTGTGTTCTGAGCTCTGTGTCTTACATCTTGTGCTTTAGAGAGATAAGAAACATTGCTAGACCTTAGATGGAAACTTCCCACTAACCCCCCCCCCCTCCTTATGTTTGCTACCTCTTTCTAATGTATCCTGTTACCAAATATGGTCTTTCCTACAGTCATATGCTGAGAAAACTGACCCATGTATAATGCTATATAAATGGACTCATAATAAAGGGACAATTTCTTTGGGACAAAACCTGAGCCTGTGCTCCTTTCTTCCTAAAGAGACTGTCCCCAGATGCATCTGACTTACAAACGACAGAATGTGTGAGACAGTATTGGGACCAGAACCTTTTCAATATCTGTACGAATCTCCATCAAAATCCTGACACTAATTCATAAACTATGCTCCTCAGACCACTTTTGCTCCTGTTTTGACTTCTCATATCCTACATATTCCCACAATCTACTCAACAAGTGCTATTAATGGTTCTATCCTTCCCCCAAATCGATTTCGATCACATACGCGCCTTTATTTTCTCAGTCTTTTCCAATAATCTCACTCTCAGTCTTTGAACGGAATTGCTCTTTTCCCAATTAAAAGCAGCATTAAAAACTTTTTTTTTTTTCTATCTCAACGTTGCAATAACTAATAGCTCTGCTTTCTCCGCGCCTGATTCATGCTACCATGGCAGTGGTGCAACCTCACAGTACACTTCTCCCTGCGTATTCGCTGTGATAGGGGATTAACAGAACCGCAAATACCGAAAAACCGCGAATAACTTTTTTATATGTTATTTGCTGTTTTCTATTAAAAAACATCGTGAATATAGTGAAACCACAAATAACACGGTGGGAGACCAGGCCTGTTTCTGAAGGAGAGACAACACACGGTGAAGAAAGTGCTGGGAATCAGCGATTTTCTCTGTAAACACTTGGAATCAGCAATTTCTCTATGCAAGCTGATGTTATTTGGGGAGGGATGAGCCAGCAAGCTAAAAACCGTGAATAATCGAAACCGCGATTGCTGAAACCGCAAATACGGAGTGAGAAGTGTAGTCAAGACTTCTCTCCTAATAATATTGTAGTTCCACTCCCTGCTTTAGATGTTCTTAATCAATGGGTGGCATATCAAAGGCAGGTGACAAGAACAATCGCGCTGCCAGACACCAGCCGCGCCAAACAATCGAGCGCTGACAATTTGGCGCAAGACACAAGTGCGCCACGGGAAAACTTTAGTTTTAAAAACTCCGATGGGGGGTGTGGGGGAACCCTCCCACTTTTACTGCATACTGTTCGCGCTGTCGTTGGTGGGAATGTGGGGGGTGCAAACTCCCCACATTATAAGAAAACAGAACTTTTCCCGAAAAAAAAATCCAAAAAGTTCCATTTTCTCTATAATGGAGGGTTCCAAACCCCCCCCCCCACAGCAGCGCGAACACTATGCAGTAAAGTGGGATGGGTTCCCCACTCACACCCCGCTTCGGAGCTCTTTAAAACTAAGTTTTCCCACGGTACGCTAGTGTCTTGCGCTGAATTGTACTGCCCTCCATTGTCGGCACGCTGGTGTCTCGTGCGCAACTGACTATGAACCCAAAGGCATAATAAACTTAATAAGCTGCTTGTATGTCAATAGTGTTTTGTATTGCATAAACAAGCACTTGTTAAATTGCTGCTGGAGCACAATGCACACTTTTATGCACTGCGAAGACAATTCTATCTGGCAGAATAGGATGATTAATCGCAGGACATTTCGAAACAGCCACAATGAATCATCCTCTCCACGATGAATCATGCCCCAGTGCCTCTCCTCTGCTCTACCTCCCCCTGCCAGTGCCTCCCCTCTTCCCCCCCCTACTAGTGCATCTTCTCATCCCTCGCTCGCCGCCAGTGCTTCTCCTCCTCTATGCCCCCCCACACCTCTTGAAAAGTTTGCCGGTGCATCTTCGACCCCCCCTGCTCAGCTGGCCTTGGCTCCTTTCTTCTTTTTTTTTTTTATCTTTATTCATTTTTAAACTTATAATAAGTGAATTATATCCATACAAATAACCATAAATATATCACTTAATAATCAACAATAATACATATAATATTCTCTTATCTCCCCCCTCCCCACCCTTATCTATCATATAATCAATACTTATACAACATGTAACAATAAAAATACCCCCCCCCCCACCCCATAATTGAACTTGTAAATTAAGGAAACAAGATTTTTCTAATCATTACAATACTTTTTTAATGGCTCCCAAATATCTTGAAATTTCCTGAAACAACCCTGTTGTATTGCAATAAGTCTCTCCATTTTATAAATATGACATAAGGAGTTCCACCAAAAATTATAATTTAATCTATTCCAATTTTTCCAATTATATGTAATTTGTTGAATGGCAACCCCAGTCATTATAAGTAATAATTTGTTATTATTTGTAGATATCTGACTTTTTGCTCTCATTGCCATACCAAACAGCACAGTATCATATGATAATGCCTCAGGGTTATCTAATAAACAGTTAATTTGGTCCCAAATTGATTTCCAAAAATTCATAATGAATGGACAATAGAATAATAAATGATCTAAAGTCCCTGCTTCGAGTTGACAGTGCCAACATCTATTAGACTTAGAGCTATCCAATTTTTGTAAACGAACAGGGGTCCATAAAGCGCTATGTAACAGAAAAAACCAAGTTGGTCTTGGAGGATGAGATGTACAGTATCGGCATCCATGAGCCTTGGCTCCTTTCTGATGTCACTTTCTAGTCACGGGATATCAGAGGGGAGACAAGGCTGGCGCATGCAGGGGATCAAAGAATCTGCTCACACTGGTGAACTTTTTGAGAGGTTTGAAGGCTGGAGTGTGTGGTGCGTAGTTCCCCCACAAGAGGTAAGATATTTGGGGGATGCAGGGAGGGGGCACTCTTACTTGGGGGGTGCATAGCAACCCATAAGAGGTCAGCTGCTGCCGTGGATGATTCATCGTGGCCGATTCAGCAATGAATGACTGTGATGAATCATTCTAGACCCCTATCTGGAACCTAGTTTAGCAGTATAGGAGCAAAAGGTAAGGCTAATGCTAGAGTTTGCTGGTACTGTTTTGAACTCAGTGCCTGAAGGGGCAGGTGACACTAGGGATCCCTCCTGCCTTAGACCTACCTATACCACCAGCAGTTGAACGAGGTAAGCCTAGGGGGTCTGCTACAGAAGGGTGTGGATTTTCAGGGAGTCTGTATTCAGGAGGGGGGTTCCACAGAGGGGTGTTCAGGGTGGTCCTTTGTGAGGATCTATTTAGAAGGTCTGGTGGGGGGGGTGTCTTTGGGGTAGGGAGAGAAAGGCTCAACTGCAGCCCCTTTAATAATGTTCCCTAGGAGCAATGGGTTGCAGATCACTGGCCAAATGTTCCCAGGAAGGACAAGTAACACAACTCACCAGGCTTATCGCAAATTGCGCTATTCATGTATTGTTAGAGTCGCTAAACTGTGGTACTTGAGATACTGCAGGTTAGGGAGTCGGGAGATAAACTAAGGCCCTCTTTTACGAAGGTGCGCTAACCGATTAGCGTGTGCTAATCTATTTCGCATGCGCTAAACACGTGAAGTCTATGGACGCGTTAACGTTTTAGCACGCGCTAATTCGATTAGCGTGCGCTATTTCGGTTAGCGCACCTTAGTAAAAGAGGGGGGTATAGGGAGATAATAGACAAACTTAGTAAATTCCCCTGCTACAGATTTTAAAAAATCGCAATCACGTATACAAAGAATGTGTAACAAAATATAACATGATAAGAGAATGCTGTCCACCAAGTACATTAGATAGACTGTGATCCCACCAGGACACTACGGAAAATGTTTGAGTACCTGGTTATAAACCACTTAGGCTATATGTGGTATATAAATACTATAAATAAATAAATAAATAGTACCTTCTCAGTATATTTTGTTATGTTCTGAAGACTTCCTACAGACTTTTCACTGGTGACACCGTACTGCACACGATAGGAACATCACTAAATGATATTCCTAAGGTTAACCCTATAGAGGAGGATTTGTCCTTCTTAATGGCATTAAGCAAATCTCTTGCATCTTCGTAATACTCGGATGAGAATCCAGAGTCCGCATGAGCCTGAAATAAAAGAGGACGGATCATTTTTTAATATCATTTATTTGACTTTCTTTTTTTTTCCCAAAATTCATTTTATTTTGCATCGCACGACTGAACTGCTTCACGGATACTTCAATGAAATAATAAAGATACAGGAAAAATGGCATTTGCAGATTTACTCGTCTTTTCAAACCAGCCTAATCATAGTTCAGATTGTGCAAAATTTAAGGTTCCTTTTACAAAGCCTCGCCAGATTTTAAAAAAAAATAAAAATATCACTGGCCGTGGCGGTATTAGCTCAGATGCTCATAGAATTCTTGTGAGCATCAGAGCTAATACCACTGCAGTGGCTTCATAAAAGGGAGGGGGGGGGGTAGTTCCTTGAAGAAATTATGACAATTTCCCTTAAATATTTGCTCTGTAGAATTTTCCAGGATTAACCAAAATGCATTGAATGCGTATTACTACTTGAATGATTGGAATACCAACTAAGGGCCTCTTTTACAAGTCCACGCAAGCGGCTGCACAGCCCCGAAGCCCTTTAAATCTCTATGGGCTTTGGGGCTGTTACCGCAGCAGCCCGCGCTAAACGGCTTCGCAAAAGAGGCCCCAAGGTCTCCTTTTACGAAACCGCGATAGCGGTTTCTAGCGTGGGGAGCCGCGTTGAATGGCCCGCGCTGCTCCCGACGCTCACTGAGTTCCTATAGAGCTATCGGGAAGCAGCGCGGGCCATTCAGCACGGCTCCCCCGCGCTAGAAACTGCTATTGCAGTTTCGTATAAAGAGGGGTAAAGTCTAGCATTAATCCTAACATATGGGATCGCTGCTCCTCAACCAGCTTTTCCAAAGGAATAGGAAATATATAGAAAGGCGAAGTGGGGGTGAGGGGGCTTTGCCTTATTAATCTTGCACTGTATGTTCAGCTGGTATTCTGCAAGTCAGATTACCTGAAAGAACAATGACAATTTTTATCTATTTCACCGAGGGCTCCTTTTACAAAGGTGCGCCAGCATTTTTGGTGCACGCACCGGATTAGCGCCCGCTACCCGAAAAACTACCGCCTGCTCAAGAGGAGGCAGTAGCGGCTAGCGCGCGGGCATTTTATGTTTAAATCTATTTTATTAAGCAACAGTAAGTACAACTACAATAGCAACCATGGTATACATTTTCAGCAAACACCCGCGGAGGACTGGACTCTTATGTCCTCCCCGGCCCCCCCCCCCCCCCCCCCCCCCCCCCCAACAAAGAAAACCCTACCCCCCCACCCCCCCTCCCCATCCCCCCACAGAGACAGAAACACTCGGAAGCAGCGCGCTAAAACCGCTAGCGTGCCTTTGTAAAAGGAGCCCTAAATTGACAAAATGATAGGAAAGGTTTGTTTTCTGCCTTAAATGATATATTTTTTTTTCTGCCCCCTGACCGTGGAATGCTCTACCATTGCATCTCCGCTCAGAAAAATCTCTTGAGAGATTCAAATTCAAACTTAAGACTTTTCTTTTTAAAGATGCTTACAACCTCTGATTCACTTCCTTTCAAACAGAATCCACATAGCTCCTTAATGGATTTGAAGCGAGCCCTATCATTAGGTACCTTCCTCCCCTCCACTTTCCACCCCTTTATTTTTATTTTCAAATCTCTATGTATTTATTAACTTACCATGCCCCTCCTCCCATCTTGTCTCCAATATGTCAGTCTGTCATGCTCCCTCCTTTATTATTTTTATTACCATTATTTTAATTTTATGATTTGTTTTGCTTTTAATTTTAATCCTTTTTAGGCTGATTCCATTGTAAACCGTTTAGGTACCAGTTTGATAAATGGTAAATCAAAGAATAAAGACAACTTTCAAATAGCCCACATAATTTTAAACCATGTGGGCCCTTGTAACATGAGTATGTTATGCAAATTTTCTTTCTCCCTCAGTTAAAAGTACTCATGCAGTGGAACTCATATATACTTCGGCCCGCTGAGGAAATATTTCAGCCAAGTCAATTTACCAAGGTAAATTACTGTTGATCCGAGCAAACAAGCTGCTAACTTTAAAAATTGCCCTTTCTGGGTTCAATTTGGGAAGTGCTGATTTGTTTAAACTCTGAGCAACATGATTGTAGAGTCCAGTGGTGATATCAGAAAGCATAGACTATAATCATTGTGGTTGAGCAACATGAGACTGTGGTAACAATTTGCAATAGCGCAAGAGAACGTGTGATAATTTAAAAAACGGGACAATGTGGTTTTGTACGGAACTGAAACTGAAAAGGCTTTGCTCCAGTCCAGGTCTTCTGACCCAATGGGGTATTCCCGTTGAGCTATATTCACCGAGAATGTGGTTTGATAATATGTTATTTAAATCAGTATGATATAAATATATTTATTATGTGGTGATAAAACATGATAAGTACAATAGAAGGCTTCTTGAAGTTAGTAGGTATTTATTGTTGGGAAAATTAAAGAGGTACAAAGGAAGGGGTGGTGGTGATGGGGTTGAGAAGGAGTGGGGGCAGAGAGGAGGATGACCGCAACCCCCCCCCCCCCCCAATTACCGTTCTTTAAGACTTTGCATTTGTTAAGTCTGCTTTCTGGCACTTATGCAGGCTTCAGAATGTGTGCAGAAAATTTTCAGTTTTATGCAAAACAGAACACTGATAACCATATGGATTTCTGGGACACTGTATCCCAAGGGATCCGGACGCTGACTGTGCCACTTTAAGAAGGGCTGCATCTTACCAATGCTGACAGGAGTTCTCTTGTATTAGTTATCACACTTCTTTACAGCCCTTCAGCATAATTCCAGAAGCAAAAACAACCACCCAGCGATTCAGACATCTAGCTTGTCGAGTGTCTTTCGAGAACTAGCAAACTTACCTGGAACTGATACAGATGAAAATTGTAAGGCTTTCGAAAGTATTTCTCATCATCCCCATAGTATAAGCGCTCACAGGCAGGATCATATTTCAAATCTCTCCACTCTCCATTGTACACATACTCACACTGGCCGCCGTAATATGTAGGATCATACACATACTGCCTTTCGTCTTGTGTAAGTATGTCAAATCTTTAAGAAAAAGACAATATCCAGAAGTCTTGCTGTAGTAATGTTTTGCAATATAATTGTTTTCCTGTTTCTACAGCAGAGGCATACCTAGGGTATGTGACACCCGGGGCCCATTGTTTTTTTACACCCCCTGCCATCAATTTTGATACCCCACCATGTAAAAAAATATTTTTAGTAATGTTCCCCCCCAGGTGCCAGCCATGAAGAGGTGTTCCCGGCCTAGGAGTCATGGTCCGGGAACTTCCCTTCTCACGGCCCGGTGCCAAGGCTCTGGATAGTCCCCGTGGCCCAGCATGTTCCCAGCCTTCTCTCCCTTCACCTTCCATGAAGCTGAAAAAACTGCTGGCCTCGGCAGTAAATTCAGCTACGTCGTCCGCGGGCTCCCCTTCCTGCTTTCTGTGTCTGCCTCTGCAATCCACCCGGGCGGAAACAGGAAGTTGGGTCATTGGCAGGAGCAGGTTTGCATGCCTGGAGGCAGATTGCATGCCTGGCACACTCCATATATATGCAGATCTCTCACATGCATATTCATTAGAGCTATCCTGAAAATCCCATTGGCCTGGTGGTCCTCCAGGACAGGGTTGGGGACCACTGGATTAGAATACAAATCTCCAAACTGACCCTCATATCTTGAGCCTGATCTATCAACCTTTTCCTTTCGCTGTTCTCCATGAGGCTACGAGCCAGGCATTTATTACAGGCTCTGGCACGTTATTTTATTCTATCAAGAAAAGTAGGTGCCTACTTTTGTTTACTGAATGCCAGCGCAAGTGGCTGAGAATGCACATACCTGGAGACATGAGCACTTACAGCAGCCCTATAGCTGGTGCAAATGCCCTCAACTAGATGTACACATGAACACACCTAAATTATTGTATTCTATTATTTACATACATATGTGCTCCACCCACCACCTAAGTAAGCATCATCAAAGCATGGCGTATCCTTTTTCCACTAGTTGATATTCTAAAAAAGATCATTTACACACATAAGGAATTAGAATTCAGGATGCCCACAAAAACACTCCTTGATTTTAAATGGTTACAAAACCAAAATTTATCTGAATATTCTTTCACCTTTGAGGCTACAGTTTCATCAACTCATAAAGTTTTATATGGTATCTGTAACCCTCAATGTGTGCACCACCTGTTACTCAGCAAACATTGATGCAATAATCAAGCTCGGACCAGACTCTCCGAAGCATATCTGTCGTGATCACGTTTACAGCTTCAGCGATGCGTTCCTGCAGATCATCCACAGTTGCGGGTAGTGGAGTTAGGTACACTCTCTTTCACGTACCCCCAAAGGAAAAAGTCACAAACAGTAATGTCCGGTGATCTCGGGGGCCACTTCAGAAACACCTGGTCATTTTGTCGCGTTGCATTGACTGAAGATTGTAACTTCTGCACCAATGGCAGCTTATAAGGGTGGAAGTGCAAGCGATTGTGGAAGATCTTAATCACTCTCTCCTCAAAAATGGATTTCCTGTCCTATTAACCCTCTTTCTTCCTCCCCTCTTAAAGTCAATCAATTTGTACCTTTGCTTAATCTTTGTAAACCGCATAGAACTTCACGGTATTGCAGTATATAAGCTGTTATTATTATTATTATTATTATCTTGCTAACTGTGCTTTTTGGAACTTGTATTTGCCGTCATCTTATTTATAAACATATTCCAATAAGTTTGGATTTTGTAACCATTTAAAATCAAGGAGTGTTTTTGTGAGCACCCTGTACTGTATTCATTTATGGTCCTTTTTGCCACCTAAAATTAAGCAGCTCCTAATAGAATTATTCCCATGGAGTGCATTCTGTGCACTCTTTGGAAAAAGACTGTGAACTCTTCTCAAATACTGCACACCATTTATGACACTGCCTCCAAAACAAAAAGATTTTTAAAAAATAACAATGAAGATCCCTCAAAATTCCTGTAAATGACAACGAAAACCACCTCAAAAAACCCCAAAAAGGTTTGTGTAGCACATCACTAATTCCAAATGCCGATTGCAAGGACAATTCAGTTCACGCACCAGTGCGTTTGTAGTCTAGGATGCCAACATCCATCAATCACAGGTTCTCTTTTTTTGCATAAAACAAGCAGAAATAAACTCCCTCTCATTTTGTTCTGATGGGACAGAGCTTTCAAACACAATCTTAAAAATGATCTACTTCACTCACTGAAAATAAAACAGTCCTTTCAGCTGATGGCTCTTATGGTTATTCACACACAGGAAAAAGTGGGAACGGACAATGAACACTCCGCTGAAGATCACTGATGTGAAAAGATCTGTTTATTTCAATAAAGGAAACATATATGCACAGTGCTGTGTCGGGTCCACAGCTTATACCAGGGGTCTCAAAGTCCCTCCTCGAGGGCCGCAATCCAGTCGGGTTTTCAGGATTTCCCCAGTGAATATGCATGAGATCTATTTGCATGCACTGCTTTCATTGTATGCTAATAGATCTCATGCATATTCATTGGGGAAATCGTGAAAACCCGACTGGATTGTGGCCCTCGAGGAGGGACTTTGAGACCCCTGGCTTTTACAGTACATGTGTCCTTTATTGGTCCTTGGGGCTTTTTCTTTGCTGCTATAGATTACTCAATGGATGAGGGTGGTGAGATGGGCATTCGTTTTGAACTATAATTCTAGCCAAAATTTTGGGATCACAGTTCTTGCTCAAAATATGTACAATTTACTTGTTGCTTCGTTCTTTTTGTATAAGCGCTTTCTTGTCCAGTGGTGTGATTCTCAATAAAAAAAATTGCTTTAAATTAAAAATTAATAGTTTGGTGGATAAAGATCCACAGCCCTAGTCAGTAGAAGACATCCACATCCACTGAGAGTCTACTGTATTGTGATGTCATAATGCCTCATTCTACCAATGTTTAAGAGTCAACGTCATCAGTGATGTCACAATGGCTTGAATGTCCTATACTTGGATCATGTATTACATTTAGCAGTGATTCCAATTTCTGAAGACATTTTTTTTTTTAAAATTAAGGAAGGATATTATCAACATGGGCTACCAATAAGATAAAATATTTTATTCATAAACCTAGTTATTAGAAACGAGGTTGCATTCTATAACGTGGATCCAGTGCTAAAATAGCACGTTAGTGGTAAATTAAATAGCCCATCTTAACGGTAACCCACACTGATAACTATATCCCTAAAAGTTACCTGAATATCTCCAGAATATAGGTACACACTTTTACACCAGCTCTGTGGTTGGCTTAAGTGCTTGCGCTTAAGCTTATACACAAAACTATGCCTAGTTACACTCCTAGCCTATAAAAGAAAGTGGGCATCTCAGGGCTCCTTTTACTAAGCTGCAATTGCATTTTTAGCGCGTTCAGCATTATAGCGGGTGCTAAACCCACGCTATGCAGCTAGAACTAAAGCCAGTTCAATGCTGGCATTACGGTCTAGCGTGCGCAGCAATTCAGCGCGTGCTAAGTGCACGCTAAAGCCACTATCGCAGCTTAGTAAAAGGAGCCCTACGCGGCTAGAACTAACGCCAGCTCAATGCTGGCGTTAGGGTCTAGCGCGCACAGCAATTCAGCGCATACTAAGCGCGCGCTAAAACCACTTTCGCAGCTTAGTAAAAGGAGCCCTACGTGGCTAGAACTAACGCCAGCTCAATGCTGGCATTAGGGTCTAGCGCGCGCAGCAATTCAGCGCATAATACGCGCACGCTAAAACCGCTTTTGCAGCTTAGTAAAAGGAGCCCTACGCGGCTAGAACTAACGCCAGCTCAATGCTGGCGTTAGGGTCTAGCGCGCGCAGCAATTCAGCGCATACTAAGCGCACGCTAAAACCGCTTTCGCAGCTTAGTAAAAGGAGCCCTACGCGGCTAGAACTAACGCCAGCTCAATGCTGGCGTTAGGGTCTAGCGCGCACAGCAATTCAGCGCATACTAAGTGCGCGCTAAAACCGCTTTCGCAGCTTAGTAAAAGGAGCCCTACGCGGCTAGAACTAATGCCAGTTCAATGCTGGCATTAGGGTCTAGCGCGCGCAGCAATTCAGCACATAATACGCGCACGCTAAAACCGCTTTCGCAGCTTAGTAAAAGGAGCCCTACGCGGCTAGAACTAACGCCAGCTCAATGCTGGCATTAGGGTCTAGCGCGCGCAGCAATTCAGCGCATAATACGCGCATGCTAAAACCGCTTTCGCAGCTTAGTAAAAGGAGCCCTACGCGGCTAGAACTAACGCCAGCTCAATGCTGGCATTAGGGTCTAGCGCGCGCAGCAATTCAGCGCATACTAAGCACACGCTAAAACCGCTTTCGCAGCTTAGTAAAAGGAGCCCTAAGTTTTAATGATTATGCATTATTGATATGGCTGCCAAAAGAGCAATTTATGCAAAGTAATTGCTCACCCTCTGACTGCTACCTCAGACCCAGGTATGGGGAAGAGATTTTTGCAGAGCGTCTCACGATCATTTCCGGCATCACAGTCTCTCTCATCAGACGCATCTCTACAGTCTGGTTCCCCGTTGCATCGTAAGTGAGGCTTGATACATCGCCCTAGAAAACACCTCACCATTTTATACCCATTTTCAAATATTTGAACACTCTCCAATACATTTTTTCAGATGTACAGAATCCTTGATATCTTTTAAACCGCTGAAGAATGCTCCAGTGTACAGCTTGTCAGTTCCAGCCCTTGACATCCACAACCTGGTTTTCAGGTAAGCCGAAATATACTAATTAAGTTCTGGTCAGCCTTAAAGACTATTGAAAGGGCACATGCTAGTTTTGACTTTTGAGGGATGAATATGGTCAAGGGTGACTTAATTGTGTGCAGGTCACAAGCATAATATACATGATGTTTTCTTGAAAGTCTGTTATGATATTATGAAATATATTTTTGTTGATTTCAATATGTTTTATTGTGATCCTCCTTCGATAGAGATTGTTAAATAAAATAAATTTAGGCCCAGTAATTATTTTCCTGCCCAAGAGAGCTTAAAATCTAATTAGTTCCCAAGATTATGAATAATAAAGCGACTTCTGCCCAAGTCCAAATAGAGCGCCACTTCCATTTGAACCATAGCCACTAGCTCTCTGGGTATCGGTGGATGCTGAGCTCCCCCCCCCCCCTCCAATATTGAGCAAACAGTGTATGCAGATGAGTGGATATAGAGCTGGATGTCTAATGGGACAAACTGATCAGTCCTGGTTTTTCTTTCACTCCCCCCCCACCCTTCACTGGAAGCAAATGTAATCTTGGGTTGCTTACATTTCAGTGAATTCAAGTGGGGTGAAACAAGGAGAACAGTAACTGTGTCTGTGCCTTTTGACAGACATATGTCATCAACTTGTGCCAGAGACACTGTATTATAACTTAAGGAGAACAGGCAGCTCACCAGTATTTACCCTGTGGGACGCTCAAACTATTTCAAAAATAAATTCTTGTTTTTTCCTCCTAAGACTGAAGGTTTCAGTTTTATGTGGGGCTCCTTTTACAAAACCACAGTAGAGGTTTCTACCACTGGCCAGCGAGGTAAATACTCCAACGCTCATAGGAATTTTATCAACGTAGGAGCATTTACCTCACTGGGCCGCGGTTAAAAAAAAACAAACCCTCTACTGCAGCTTTGTAAAAGGCAGCATTTATTTTATCAAAACATTTCTATTCTACTCAGGGCCGGATTCTCAAAACTTACCGTGCCTTTAACGATGGTCGCTAAACCGGCTTCAGCCGGTTTATTGTGGCAGTATTTTACCGCGCGATTATCAGAACGGCTCACTGTGGTCTTTTCCGAGCCTCCTTGCAGCCTCCGACTCTGCCATGCAAATGTATTACAACGGGGTCATAAATATTAAAATGGCAATAAATTGGACTCATTAATAAATGAACGAGCACTCCGGGCAATTCTCCTTCACCGTGTGATTATTCAGGCGTGGCGCCAGCTTTTGATGACCAAAAATTACCGGCTGGTCCAGAGGTGCTGGAACTGTGAAAAAGCGCATCTCAGGCATGTGTTTCCGGCTGTGGCTTATAATAAAATTTTAAAAATATACCATTCACATAAATAATAGTAGTATTATTGTGTAATAATTTCAGGGAAAAAACCCCTCAAAAGCATGCATCTCAGGTATGTGTACTAAAGGCGTGTCTTATGCGCGCTTGTTGAAATCAGACGCATGAATCTCCCCTCCCTTCCATCCAATAGCCCTGGCACGCCTATGATTGGCACAACAGATGCATATGGCGGGCGCCTATGATGTGTGCATATATTGCGTTCCATTAAGGCACGCCCACGGTATGCATGCCTATGGCATAGCCTTTTTCCTAGCACATGTGCATATTTATGCCGCTTTCTGTGGACCATTCTATGCATGGGCCGATCATTATCGCCAGTAACTCATCTCATGTAACTCTGGCGACCCTCCGTGAACTCCGCGAACCTCATTTGCATGCGCAGTTCTTTGAGAATGACTCATCTTTTTGAAAATGTTACATTTGCAGCCACAATAGCGACTGATATTAGAGAATCCGACGTTATTAGAGAATCCGGCCCTCAGTCTACAATTCTAAATGGAGTACAATAATCCATTCTACTTGTAACACACACAATCATAACAGAGAGCAAACAGGAACATATACCATGAGCAACTCGCAGTTTCTTTAAACATCCTGACTCTGGCCACCAGAAATATGGCTCACCTGTTTCTTCACACTGGAAGTCTTCACCGCATTGGGCTTGTGGCACACATCTCTCTGTTGTCTTGCAAGATGCTTCATCCCAGAGATAACCAGCACATATTCTCCCCTCATACTTGGCTGGCTGCTGTAATCTGCGGTGTCTATACTAAATTGCAAACGCAAAAAGAGGAACCATCAAAGACTATGCATTTTTTCCTTCAAGGTACAATATTTAGGCGTGATTCTTGACTCACGGCTGTCTTTTCAGGCACATATACATGAAAGAAATTTGACCATGTCACTCCCCTTCTCCATAAAGCCCACTGGCTACCCATTACCCATCGCCTATCCTACAAAATACTTCCACTAACATTCAAAACCAAACACGCTAACTCACCAGCTTTCATAGACCAACTCCTGATCCCATATACTCCCTCCAGGACACTTCATTCCAATAATCAAAACCTACTCACCATCCGTTCAGTACGTGAACTATTTTACAATACCACTCGCAAATCCATCTTCTCGGTTACCACTCCCTCTCTGTGGAATGACCTCCCATTGGGTCTTCGCCTAAAAAATTCTTTAGAAAAATTCAAGTCCAAACTTAAGACTTTTCTTTCTAAAGATGCCTACACTCTCTGATCTCATTTCTTTCAAATAAAATTCATGTAGTTCTTTGATGGACATTGAGAAAAAATGCTTCTTTTGAAACAAGCACTACCATAATGTATCTTCCCCTCCCTCCTCCCTTTTATTTTGATTTTTAATCTTGATGTATTTATTAACTTATCTAATTTCTCCTCCCATCTCGTTTCCAGTGTGTCAGTCTGCCTATGCCCCCTTTTATTTCTAATTATAGATATATTTTATTTTTAATTTATTTTTTAAACACTTTCTATTGTAAACCGTTTAAGTACCTGTTTGATAAACAGCATATTAAAGAATAAAGAAACTTGGGAACTTGGAATTGGTGAAAAAGGTGTATTTTAAACTGAGATTATTGAGTAATCTCAGATCATATTTGTCTGGAGCTAATTTTAAATGTGTTCTTCAAACAGTTTCATCCAGTCTGGACTATTGCAATCTTGTTCTTTGGGGAGTATCTACAACTGCAGTTCATGCATTGCAAGTAACCCAAGATTCTATAATTCGCGTCCTGTTTGGGATTGCAAAATACTACCGTGTGTCAGAATTTTACATCAAAATGTACTGGCTACAAATTGAATATAAAATACAGTACATGTAGTTGTTAACATATTTGTATGTACATTGGATAGCACCAAAATATTTGGTCGATAGGGCATTTCCATATATGCCATCTCGCAATTTACGTTCAGCTAAATGTGAAGATTTGTCTATGCCAACCGTAAAGCAAATGAGATTGCAAACGACTAGAGAAGGTGCATTGGTCCTGATAACTGGAATAATATTCCATTATATATTAGGCAACAGAGAGACCTGGATACTTTTAAAAGAATGTTAAAATTATATTTACCTGTCCCAGGATCGCGTTCGTTGAAACTTTTCTAGCGGTTTTTACTTACCGCGATGCCGAAGAGACGGGGCCGGAGTGCCGCTTCTGCCTCGCGGCGTCCTGGAGCCCCGGGTCTCGGGAATATTCGTGAACTCTTGCGGCGCATGCAGGAGGTCACAGCGACGTCGGATGGCGGCCCACAGAGGACACAGGGAGGCGAACCCGTTGTGGATGCTCCTGGGCCCGATACTACACTGAGCCCCGACGTTAGGGCACCGCCCCCGCAGCCCCAGATGACCAGCTCTCCCAGGGGCGGGGAAACCCCGGATTCACTGGTTTTCTCCTCTCCAGAGGCAAGTTTGGAGGTTGGGGCCCACTTTCCCAGGGCCCCCATGGAGGTATCTGTGGGAACACCATCTCAACATGAGGGGGAAGGGCAGAAGACTCCCCTCAAAGGACTTCAGGACGGTGAGCACTTTACATTTACACAAACTCCAACTGTACTGATTAAACCTGCAGAAGTGACTTTAGACTCTATTTGGGACTTAATGGCTGGTTTTGTTAAAAATATTACTCCTACACTTCAACAAATTGAAGGGAAAATTAAGGAACACGATAAGGAACTGAAGAATTTAAGAGAAGAAACGAATACTTCTAACTCATCTATTCAAAAAATAGAAAAATAAATTGTATCATCGAAACAAATTCAAGAGACCTTAGTTAAAGACAATATTAACCTAAGGAAGAAGATTGAAATGCTTGAGAACAACTCACGTAGCAATAATTTAAGGTTAATTAATTTTCCAAGACTCGAATTAGTAACACCTAGAGATATGCTTAAGAGATATCTAGTGGAGAATTTAGAGATACCCGAAGATTCATTACCACCATTTTCAAGGGTTTATTATTTGCCTGATAAAGAACAAAATCAACAACCAAAAGTAAAATCTTCAGATCAAGAACCCTTAAACATTTCACAGATCTTAGAAACATCTGAGAAGGATTTAGCATCACCAGCCACTATGATTATTACTTTAGCTTTGCCAATTGATAAAACATGGTTGTTAAAACTTCACTTTAAAAATAGACAAAAAAGCTTTTTTGGCTATAAAATACAAATGTTCCCAGATTTGGCACGGGAGACGCAAAGGCGCCGCCGTGAATTTCTTCTTTTGAAACCTGGGGTTTTATCTTTGGGGGCAACTTTTTATTTGAGACACCCGTGTAAAT
Source organism: Geotrypetes seraphini (assembly GCF_902459505.1). Lineage (NCBI taxonomy): Eukaryota > Metazoa > Chordata > Amphibia > Gymnophiona > Dermophiidae > Geotrypetes > Geotrypetes seraphini. Next base: position 54,099,547 of record NC_047095.1, read on the forward strand.
GTATTGTATATTACCGTACTCTTAAATATGTGTTTTTTGAACCATCACAACTGACCAACTTCGTGGCTATGTCTCGTCTGAATGTTAACAATCTTTGAGCCCTATAATTTGGATATTGTGACCCCATCTCAATGCTATAGCTCTCAGTTTCTTGTTATATTACTGTTTTTCTTTATAATTTCGCCAATTTTCTTTAATTCTTGGATCTGAATTTGTGGACTTGAGCATAAATAGTATATTTGTTAACTTAGGAATTATATTACTATTGTATTTGATATCTATTCTATTCTTGCTTTCTGTACAAGTGTAATACTTGAAATTTAAGTTGAAAATAATAAAAATAATTTTTTTTTTTTTTAATATATTTACCTTCTCCCTCTCTTTTACAAAGCCGAGCTGGCATTTTTAGTGTTGGCCGTGGTGGTAACAGCTTGGATGCTCATAGGAACTCTATGAGTGTTGGAGCTGTTACCACGGCAGTTAGCGCTAAACTAAACTAAACTAAACTAAGCCTTAGGTTTATATACCGCATCTTCTCCACTGAAGTAGAGCTCGACACGGTTTACAGAGTTTAAAAAATATGGGAAGAGAGAAGAGAAAGAGTTGGGGCTATTTTGTAAAATGAAACATGAGTGTTGAACACTTATTTTGGGGTTGGATTGGTGCTGGATGGCGTGATTAAGGGGAGGGTTTTGTAATTGTCTCTTATCTATGGATGTCTGTAATTTAATGGCCTCTTCTATTAAACTGCGCTAGCAGTTTTTAGCGCGGTGAGCCGCGCCAAAAGGCCCGCGCAGCTCCTGAACTCTAGGAACTCTATGAGCTCATAGGAACTCTATGAGTGTCGGGAGCAACGTGGGCCATTCAGCACAGCTCACCACGCTAAAAACTGCTAGCGCAGTTTAATAAAAGGGGGTAAATTATGTGTATACTTTTGGGCCCACTTTGATAAAGATGGGCTATAAATGCATCAACTATAAGCTATAAATATTGGAACAGCGTGTGCATTCTTTAAGAAGACTGTGCACTTATTATCCGGGAGCAACATTTCATCACAAAAAATTTGGCCTCCTTACCCCAGATTTATTTATTTAAAAGATTTCTTAACCTCCTATAACTAGGCGGTTTAGACAACCATATAAAATAAGAAACATACAGCACATATTACATTACATTGCATTAGAAATTTCTATTCCTCCATTGCCTTGCGGTTTGGGATGGATAACCTGGACAAACCGGACTAACTTGTGTATGCTGGACATAAATGCATATTTTCCCACTGCCTAAAAAACAGTCTTCCTTTACAAGCTAACCAGATGTACCTTGCTATCTGTGAACACATGTATCCTTTGAAATGCTAACCCAGCTGGCCTTTGCTACAAAGTTCTTGTCTCCATTCCCTGCTGGAAGGATACTTCTCCAAGGTTCTGTGGCCATTGTTCATTTGTGCTGAGCTGTTATCAGTGCTGTATGACTTAACATATGCAAGGCACCCTGAAAAGCCATAAAACATTTATAACAAGCAACAACCCCTGCAGGATGAAGGGGGAGGAGAGACGTGGGGGCCTGGTACCAAGACAGAACTTCTAAACCACTGGCTGGACATTTGCTGTCTGTCTCTGAAGCAAGGTCTGGGAACCAGGCACAGCTGAGGTGCTGGAAGGTCACCCTTGCCAACTTTCTGCATAAGACTACCTACAAGGTCACCATCCTGAAGATGTACAGCATTGTAAAACCACAAATCAGCATCTGCAAGGTGATAAGGATTCCAGACATGGAGGAAGAAAGTTCACGAAGTGCCCTCTGTTTCTGCTCGGGCCCCCCTACTTGAGGGAGAAGTGAGAGAGGCGTGGACTGGGGGAGGGAATAGTTAGGTATACATTTTTTGTACCAATAGGGACGTACATGACCAGAGTTCGGGGATGTGCTTTTTTTTTTTATGAACAGAGAGAGAATTTCTCTATATAACTATCTATGCATCACAGGTAAAACCAGAGAGATTCACTTGCTTATGCCAGCGGGGATGTGCTAGCCCTCTTCTTAGGCATATCAGTGTAAGTTCTACTCTCCATTGCATATTCTGAACTGACAATATAATATTTCTTTCTGCTATGTCTTTGATGCTGTAATTTTGTAAGTCTTTATACTAACAATAAAAATATTGTCTGTTTTGGAAAATACAATGCCGTCTAGTAGTCATTCCAATGAGGTAAAATAAGCGGCATTACTTCAGGTTCAAGGCAGATTACAAAAGAATTACAAAAAACGTATTACAAGAAGAAGATATCTGGTAATTTCTAGAGGAGATAAAAAGTAGATAATGTTGCTCTGGAGAATCAGGAAGGTATTGGGAAGTGGTATTGGGAGTGGGAAGGAGCTAGTGGTATTAAGACGTTTGCAGGAATTTCTTGAAAAGTAGCGTCTTTACATTCTATAAATAATAACAGGTCCTTCATATCAGCCATATTTTACAGCATTCAACAGCATATCAATACAGAAACATTCATTATCCTGGAAAAAAAAGCATTTATTGAAATGCTTCCACAAATAATGTCGTTTTCAGAAGTTTCTTAAACTTCCGAAAATCTACAAGAACTCTTAGGGCTCCTTTTACAAAGCTGCGCTAGCGGTTTTAGCGCACGTTTAGCAAGCGCTAAATTGCCCCGCGTGCTAGACACTAATGCCAGCTAAAATTCTACGCGCTAAAATTCTGCATGCGCTAAACGCTATCGCAGCTTAGTATAAGGAGCCCTTAGTGGTCAAGTCAACTTATTCTACAGTGTTACTCCCATGAAAGAGATAGCGGAGGACCTAGCACGCTCCTAGTACTCTCATAGATGACTTCCCATCCATCTTTTCCCCATTTTACTCTGTCGATGCATGCACGCAGAATTTTTAGCAAGAGCGTTCATCTAATGCACATAAAAATTATTGAATCAAAACAAGGCCCCCAACTATCACCATTCCCACCGCCACCAGCATCTAAGGGTAATGAGTGTCTGAAAGATTTAGAACATCCATGAGAGGAGTCTTAGTGGGGGAGGGGACCGTTTTAGTCAATGAATTTTGAGAATAGGGCGGTTTTGATCGATTTGCGGAATGCATTACAATGTCTGAAAAGCGTTGTAAGGATTCCACTATATTCATATATACTGTCATTAACATTTTTTAAAATCTGAAATGTTTCCGTAAGATTTGGTTGCAGTTTGATTTTTATATTGCGTCATGTACGTACAAAGGATTATGAGGCAAAATACCATGTCTAGTGAATAGAGTTTGGAGAACACAGAGGTGAAGTTGAAGACCACGTTACCTTTTATGAGACCTGGGTGGGTGGAAATGGAGGTTAGACTTGTTTCAATGCCCTACCTTCGCTCCTCCTAAACTTACTTGCTCCACTTCATCACTGACGCTGAAACCGTGGATTGAAGACAAAGTTTCATTTTATTTTTCTTTCCAGCTTATGATTTATCTTTAATCTTATCTATTGTTTTGCCTTTTGTCTTTGTTTTGTTCTATTTCTCCAGAATTCTACTGTTCAACGGCTCCCCCTTCTGCTTCTATTCCTTTCTCTCCTCTCTTCTACCTTCCAAAGTATTTAGATCAATGTTTATTTTATTTTTATTTTTCCTCTAACTCTACTTTTCACTTCTCTATTACCCTCCAGGTACTTTAGTTAGATTGTGAGCCTTCGGGACAGTAAGGGAATTTTTCAAGTACCTTTCTTATTTCTAATCTTAATGTATATTTTCTGTAAACCGCTTAGAACCTAACGGATGTAGCGGTATATAAGAAATAAATTACATTACATTACATTACATCATTGACTCTGCTCAATCAAATGCTTAAAAGGAGCTCTTACTTTTTTCTCTTGGCAAGCAAAACAAGGAGTCCATTCTGTCCACTGACCAAGCTGGCAGTCAACTGGGGCCGGTGTCCCATCTGCCGATCTACGGTCTCTCCTAAACAGAATTAGCAACTCCAGATTTATATTGATCATAGATGTAAGCATCTATTTAAGTTACAACTGCATACCTGGCAAAAATACAACCATGTTAAAAAATGCCTAATGCCATATAGGGATGCAGCTCTTACCATATTGCCTACCTTGATTTTAGAAGACCGAGGCATGACCAATGTAGTGGAGGGGATTCAAAGCCAGACCCAAATCTGGTGAGTTTTAGCCAGCCTCCAGCTTAATGGAAATTTTCCATTTTTCTCAGTTTCACTGGGAAAAGTGTTGAAATTTTTCGAGAGAATCTATATATTACATCTGACAACTGTGGATTCTAGGATTCAAATAAATCTGCTGAAATGTATACATTCTCATATCACATGTTTAACCAATTCCCAGAATGCATTGGAGCTTCAGTGATACTTCTCAAGGGTTTTTAAAAAATTTTTATTTTGCATTTATGAATATTATACAAGTAGAAACAGTTAAGGAAAATCACATCATAGAAAAAAAATCCTTGAAAGATATATCATCCATATACCACAATATTATGTGCTCTAGTGCACAAACACCCCCACCCCCTTTTACAAAACCGTAGCTTGGTATTTAGCACCGGCCATGACAGTAACAGCTCCGACACTCGTAGAAATTTTATAAGTGTTGGAGCTGTTACCGCAGCGGCCAGCGCAAAAAAACATGCTACGGTTTTGTAAAAGGGGGGCTTGGGTTACCAGATTTTCCATCTGGTAAAAGTAGATGCATGACCCCGCTCCATAACACCCCCAGGTTCACTCCGTTACACTCCCAGCCTTGCCCTGCCCCCCACCCCCCCGCTCAAAACTCAGCTCTGCACAATCCTTGTCTCTTCGGGCCGGGGCTGGAGTGCATCTGCGCAGCCCTGCGGCCCTGATCTCACCAGCTTTTCAAAACCTGGACAAAATGCTGGGTTATGAAAAGCCTCCTGGATACCTGGACATGTCCTCTAAAAGAGGACGTGTCTGGGGAAATTCCGGAAACCCTATCCTGGAAGAGGGGGGAGGGGATTGGACAGAATCGAAAGAATATACACCTTAATGCAACAGGGTTATTCATAAGAAAAAAATATTTTTAAAATAACACTATATTACACTAATATATACACTATATAACACTAATTATAGGAAATTTTCAAAGGTTTGGGAGCCATTGATAACTTATTGTAGAAATTGATCTTATTATTGTTCATTTTATTATACACATCCAGGGTGGGAGGCTGGGGTGGGGATTTACAAGGTTATTTTTTAAATATGATAAAATTATTGATAGTTTTTAAAGAATTAAGTTTATAGATTATTAATTAAAGGGGTGAGAGGGCTAAAATGTTTGTTTAGGTATATTTGTTAGTGTAAAGTGCTTTTATTGTATTATTATATATGTGTTTATTTGTTAATGCACTATGATTGTTTTTAAAATTAATAAAGTTTATTAAAAAATAAATAAATAAATAAATAAATAACACTAATGGTTGATAAAGTCCTGTAAAAAAGCAACATTCTTATCACTCCATAGTAGACTCCACTAAATGCTCCAATGCTCATAGAATAGCAGTGTCAGAGCACTTTGCACCCTGGTTTAGAAACCTCTACCGCAGCTTAGTAAAAGAGGGCCTAAGATGACTCCAAATATTAAGCTTCTACCTAAAGCGGCAGTTCATTAGAAAATATATCTAATGGAAGATTACAACAACCACACATTTACACGGTCCGTAAAGTTGAAACGTTCCACTTAAAGACTGGACCTGTTTTCTATATGTCACCCTTCTCTCTTGAGTAAATTTGGTAAGATCTGGGGGGGGGGGGAAAAACATTTTTTATATTTGTAAAATAACCACAGAACTTGAAAAATACAGGGCTCCTTTTACAAAGCTACGATAGCGTTTTTAGCGCAAGCAGAATTTTAGTGCGTGCTAAACCCGTGCTACGTGGCTAGAACTAACGCCGGCTCAATGCTGACGCTAGCGTCTAGCGTGCGCTAAGCACACGCTAAAACCGCTAGTGCAGCTTTGTAAAAGGAGGCCAAAAATGTACCAGACGCCCGGGAAAATTCGGACATGTCCTCTTTTTAGAGGACTGTCTGGTGCCTGGATGGACTTTCCAAAACCTGGTAGTTTGTCCAGGTTTTGGAAAGCCCCGACCTCCCGGCCGCATCTGGAGGGTCTCTGAGTATGCATGGGTGATATCACACACATGCTTGGAAGGCCCTCCTAGAGTTGAGGCTACCAATGTCGAGGGATAGTCTATTCCGTTGTATAGGGCCTAGGGAGTGGAACAATCTCCCTGAGTACATTTGCCAGATGAAATACAAGGTATGAGACTGTGTGGTTAATGAAGAAGAGATGATGACAGTAAGGTGCTGGTCGCCTTTGTATTTTACTGTTTGTATTTTTGCTTTGTTTTGTGGGTGTATTTATTGTCGATCTTGTATGTATTTTGGCACATCATTTTGTACTTTTGTATGTCATGGGTTGCCTTACAAAATTGCATTCATAACTTTTAAAACATTACAAACCAAATCTCCCCCAATTCATTGAAAAATATCTGATTCCATAGGAGCCGTCCCGTCTCCTCAGATCTTCCGACCACAGATTACCTATTGTCCCCTCTCTGCGAATCACTGGCACAAAACGTCAAGACATCTTTTCTGTGTTGGCCCCTCAGCTTTGGAACACTCTCCCCCCTCTTGTGAGAGAAGAGAACACTCTAGATCGCTATAAAGGCCTTCTTAAGAGCCAGTTATTTAAAGAAGCTTTTAATATCCAAACCTTTCTCAAGCCTCCTCCCATCAATCTGACCAAAGAAACAATTTGCAGCGTTCTTCCTTTTGTCCTTTCCTTAAATGTTTATCTATCCTATATTCAATTGTATTTCCTCCCCATCTACCTATCGTTTTGTGTTAGTCTAGTCCAAGCTTCCCATCTACACCCCCACTCGCACCCTCCGCTCAAAATCGGAAATACACCTATGCATTCCCCCTGGAAGGTCCCTCCTCTCAGAAACTGCCCACAAACGATCCTACAGCCACTTCATTCCACATCTCTGGAACCAACTCCCCCCTCAACTCAGGCAACAGAACTCATTATTGACATTCCGTAAAATGGTAAAGACCCTCCTCTTCAACTAAAGGTCTCCCTCAGTCTACTCCCCCCCTTAAACCCCATCTCTCTCTTCTCTCCCCTGTCTAACTTCTCCCTAAATCTCAGTATAGTCCTCTCTATAGTCTGTACTCTGATAAATTGTATCTAAACTCAAATAACCTGCACTAAACTAATCTACTTATACTAAACTAAATGACTTATCTAAACTAAACTGCTTATACGTAAACTCTACTCTTAATTTGCTGTATACCCCCTGTATTTAACTACTGCATAGTCTTGTATGTCCAAACATTTAAACCTATTGTACATCTTATTGCCTAATTACTTCCATTGTGTATGTTTACTTGTAGACCGTTCTGAGCTACTGGGAGGAAGGGATAAAAATCTAAATAAATAAATAGTCTAGTATGTCTAATATTAGCAACACCATTTGGTTAAAGTTGTTCTATCTTCTTTTCTTTTTTAAAAAATATTTGTATTATGGCGGTTTTTTTATCAGGTCAAAAAGAAATTTTGCTGTGGACAACGGGGATAACATTCCGCCAAAAGGCTTATCAGAAATGTAGCACGTTAGTCCAATGAAAAATAATTATTTACAATGTGTCTGTTGACCTTTATTTTTCTCTTTCCAACTCGTCTCTAGCAGAGCAACCCCACTATTTATCCATGGTATGAAAAGGTTTCATTTATTTTTATTGATTTACTTCATAGGCTTATACCATTTTCCTCGGAAAATCAACTATGAAGAAGGTTACAAAATGCACCATTGTAAAAATGATGTGAAAAATAATAAAATGTAAACAGGCTCAGAACATTGTGCATAAATTTTTTAAAATAAAAAAGATTTCATGGGTGCTGCTGTATTTACTATGGACTCGATATCCAGCCCATGTTGTTGATCAGCCAATAAGTTACTTCTAGCTAAAGGCTGCACTAACTCCAAATATTCAAAGCCAGGTCAAGTGCAACGCCCAGCTTTGAATATATGGTTATGTTTGGCAACCCAGAAGTTAACTGGACAGCAGACAATATTCAGACCGGTGCACAGTTAACGCCGCATAAGGTTAGGACAGCTATTATGATGTCCTAATTTTATGTTCTTAGTTATTGGACCTTACCAAGGTAGGTTTAGGACTCAACTTTCTCCTACTTGGAAGAACCATGCGGTGTTCCCCAGGGTTCTCCTCTCTCACCTACATTATGTAATGTTTACCTTTCATCATTAGGTTTGTGTTTGAAAAATCTGGACATAGGGATGTTTAGCTATGCCGATGACATTACAATTGTCATGCCCTTTAAGTCAGCATTGTCTTAGATCACTGCTAAAGTTGAAACCGTAATAAGGTACTGAAGGGGATAGACTTAGTAGATAAGGACAGGTTGTTCACCTTCTCCAAGGTGGGGAGAACGATGAGGGCACTCTCTAAAGTTGGAAGGGGATAGATTCTGTACAAACGTAAGGAAGTTCTTGTTCACCCAGAGAGTGGTGGAAAACTGGAACGCTCTTCTGGAGGCTGTTATAGGGGAAATCACCCTCCAGGGATTCAAGACAAAGTAGATAAAGACAGGTTGTTCACCCTCTCCAAGGTAGGGAGAACGAGAGGGCACTCTCTAAAGTTGGAAGGGGATAGATTCTGTACAAATGTAAGGAAGTTCTTCTTCACCCAGAGAGTGGTGGAAAACTGGAACGCTCTTCTGGAGGCTGTTATAGGGGAAATCACCCTCCAGGGATTCAAGACAAAGTTAGACAAGTTCCTGCTGAACAAGGACGTACGCTGATAGGGATAGTCTTAGTCAGGGTGCTGGTCTTCGACCAGAAGGCCGCCGCGTGAGCGGACTGCTGGGTATGATGGACCGCTGGTCTGACCCAGTAGCGGCAATTCTTATGTTCTTATGATGCAACAATTTACACTTAAACTCCATTCAGACAAAACAAAGTTTTTTGTGGCATCTTCTAGTTTCAAGTTTCAAGTTTATTTAGTATTTTGATTACCTCGCATAGTCCAAATCCAATGCGAATTACACAAGTTCCAAAATTATAAAAAAATTAAAAAAACATTATAAAACTAACAAACATAATATTCATTACCAATACAATATTATATGTAAGGGGGGAAGGGGTAAAAACACTAAACGTAAATACAATTTTTTTTAAAAATTAAGAGTAAAAATAAAACCAGGGAAGGGTTAAGACACAAAAGGTAAGGGAACAAATACCCGCTTTATTCTATTAAATCGTCTACCTGAATCAATTGTAGAGTATGACCAATCTATTGGAAAGCGTCTTTGAATAGCCAGCTCTTTAGAAGACTTTTAAACTTACTAAGAGATTTTTCTTCTCTTATATTAAGTGGAAGTGAATTCCAAATTTGTGGAGCTGTAACAGAAAAAAATCATATCTCTTTTAGAGTATAAAACTTTTAAGGAAGGTACTACCAACAGGGCTTTATCTAAAGATCTTAAGGATTTTATGGGGGAGTATGGAATTAGATATATTTCTAAAAGTATGGGAGCTTTATTTATGTGTGAGTAGAGCTATTTTATAAGTGATTCTATAATTTACTGGAAGCCAATGTTCTTCCTTTAGAAGCAGTGTAACATGATCAAATTTTTTATTTTTCTTCATTAATTTTATAGCAGTGTTTTGAATAGTTCCTTTTGAATTCTCCATTAGTATAAATTCAATTTCTTATACAATCCATCCGATTAAAATATTAGGACTTATTTTAGACCAGCATCTTACCATGAAAACCCAGATAGATGCAGTAGTACGTAAAAGTTATTTTACTTGACGGAAGCTATGAACTATTAGAGCTTACTTTGAACTTGCTGCCTTTAGATTATTGGTTCAATCGCTGTTATTAAGGGCTCCTTTTATGAAGCCGTGTTAGCAGGTTAACGCGCGTAATAGCGCGCGCTAAATTGCCAGCCGCGCTAGCCGCTACCGCCTCCTCTTGAGCAGGCGGTAGTTTTCCAGCTAGGGCGGGGGTTAGCGGGCGCTAAAAAAGTTGCGTGCAATAAAGCCGCTAACGCGGCTTCGTAAAAGGAGCCCCAAGTCTTCTTGACTATTGTAATATTATTTATTTGACAATTACCAAGAAAGAACTGGCAACTGGTTAGATTGATTTACGGCTTGAAGAAATATGATCATGTCACGCCTTTTTACTGGGAGCTACATTGGCTGCCTATGGAGGCTCGGGTGTTGTTTAAGCAGGGTTGCTTCCGTTACACGGCTCTCAATGTACAGCTCCTCTTTACTTGGTTTATAGATTTTCTCTAGCTTCTTACAGACACAGTAGAAAAACTCATCCCTTGTTTAACTGTCCTTCTGTTCAGGGCTGCAAAAGTAAGAAGTTTTTAAATCACACGTTAGCGTCCCAAGCAGCTCTTCATGATGAAGAGTTTCGAACGTTCCCGCTTACAGCCTATTCTTACAAACATTTTAGAATACAATTGAAGACCTATCTTTTTTCTAAATATCTGACTATTTAACTCATTTTATTCCGTGCATTGTGACTATTGTTAGTAATCTTTTGTAAACCGCGTTGAAGATAGTAACATAGTAGATGACGGCAGTTAAAGACCCGAATGGTCCATCCAGTCTGCCCAACCTGATTCAATTTAAATTTTTTTTTTTTTTTTCTTTCTTCTTTGCTATTTCTGGGCAAGAATCTAAAGCTGTACCCGGTACTGTGCCTGGGTTCCTACTGCCAAAATCTCCGTTAAAACCTACTCCAGCCCATCTACACCCTCCCAGCCATTGAAGCCCTCCCCAGCTCATCCTCCACCAAATGGCCATATACAGACACAGACCGTGCAAGTCTGCCCAGTACTGGCCTTAGTTCAATATTTAATATTATTTTCTGATTCTAGATCCTCTGTGTTCATCCCAAGCTTCTTTGAACTCAGTCACCGTTTTACTCTCCACCACCTCTCTTGGGAGCACATTCCAGGCATCCACCACCCTCTCCGTAAAGTAGAATTTGCTAGCTTTGCCTTTGAATCTACCACCCCTCAACCTCAAATTATGTCCTCTGGTTTTTACCATTTGCCTTTCTCTGGAAAAGATTATGTTCTACGTTAATACCCTTACCTTGAACTTACGGTTACACGGTCAAGAAGTACTATGTAATGTAATGTACTAAAAATCACTGCTAACTCTGCCCTAACCGCCTTTGGGATGCCTTTATCCTATCGGGATAGGGGATGCTGCACCATGCAACTTCAAAGCAACAAGACCACCCAGAAAGCATTTGGAGTCATGCGCAACCAGAGACAAATAAGAAAATTCTTAGACAGGGAGCAATACCGTCTCATAGTTCAATCCTCAGTCCTTGGACTTTTGGACTACTGCAACATCCTCTACATGCCAAGCCCCACAAGTATGACAAAACTGCAGACAGTGCAAAACACAGCCCTTAGACTGATCTACTCACTAAGCAAATATGACCACATCACCACCGCACACCTAGACTCACGCTGGCTCCCCACAAAAGAACGAATATTCTTCAAATTTTACTGTATATTATTCAAAGTAATGAACGGCACCGCCCCCTCCTACCTAACCGATTTCCTAAACCGAAATAAATCAACCAGACCTAGGAGAACTCAGACCCCATTTATTCACCCTCCAATCAAAGGAACATAACGCAAGAAGATGTACGACAGTCTACTAGCAACGCAAGCAGCGAAAATAGACCACCTCTCAAACATACTGAAAACTACCTCCGACTACAAAATATTCTGAAGGGAAATTAAAACCCTGCTATTCAGAAAATTTATCAAGAAAATCTAAAACATTTCCTTATTGTTCCCGATCATGAAATTTTCCAAGTAATCTCTCAATCATGTAATTAGCACCGTTTCCTGTAACCTTCCTGGAAATGTTCAGTTATCTTCTGTTATCCGCCTAGATCTGCAGGTACAAGCGGAATAGAAGCCACTAATGTAATTTAATGGCAGGGTTTAATAGGTTATGGAGGAGTAGCCTAATGGTTAGTGCAGTGTCTCGCAAACTTTCCAGCTGGCGGCACACTAAATCTAGTGCCCCGGCCAGGAGGCACCCGGAAATGCGCAGACGTCGCTGCGATGACATTACACGCATACACGACGCCATTGTGTCAATGTCCGCACATGCGCGCATGCGCACATCCTCGGTGGAGGAATCCGTGAGGTGCGGGGAGAGGAGGAGAGACGCCGGCCAGGAGGAGCGTAATCTGTGCCGGCTGGCTTCCTAAAGGACGTGCCTCTCAGCGCGAGAAGCACGTCCTGTAGGCAGTCAGCCGCGCGTAGGCAACCCTCCTCCTCGCCAGTGTGTTGCGGCACACCTAAAATCTCAGGAGGCACACTGGTGTGCCACAGCACACGGTTTGCAATGCACTGAGTTAGTGCAATGGCCTGAGAACCAGGGGATCTGGGTTTGATTCCCACTGGAGCTACCTGAGACTCTTGGGGAGTCACCTGGATTGAATTGGATTTATTGCATTCGATATACTGCTTGAACATAGGTATTAAGCGGTTTACAATACTAAGGCCCTCTTTTACTAAGGTGTGCTAACCGATTAGCGTGCTAAACGCTAGCACGTGCATGTTAGTCTATGGACGCGTTAGCATTTAGTGCGCGCTAATTCAATTAGCGCACCTTAGTAAAAGAGGGAGTAAATATAGACAATGAGCTACTTTCTCTGTCCCGAACGGGCTCACAATCTAATTAAGAATACCAGAGAAGACAATACTAACATTACGAAGATACATAATTTCAAATCGAGTAATTTAATCCACTAAATTAAAACCCTTAGTGCGCAAGCACACTTCATTTTCCGTGCGGCCGTGATCAGTGATCCGTGGCTCCATGCCTCCGCATGTGCAGTAGGAGCCTGCGGAGGTTTGTGACGCATGCGGCAGTTTCCCCAGCAAAGTTCCTGCCCCGAGAGGAAAGATGGCAGTGTCGGGTTTGGCGTTACTGCAACGTTCCTGCCCCGAGAAGTAAGATGGCAATGTCGGATTCGGTGTTACTGCTTCTCGGCCTCCTCCGTCGCTGATGCCTGGCCCCACTCTATCACTCCCATAGAGCTGTGTGGCCGTGGGGCATTTGCTAGGCCCAGTGCTGCTGGACCAGTGCTGCTGGACAGGGAGGGATCAGGGAAGGGGTGCTGCTGGACAGGGGGGAGGTAAAGGAAGGGAGAAGGGTTACTGCTGGACAGGGGGAGCAGGGAAGGGGTGCTGCTGGACATGAGGGAGATAAAAGGAAAGGAGAAGGGCTACTGCTGGACAGGGGGAGCAGAGAAGGGGTACTGCTGAATAGGGGGGAGATAAAAGGAAGGGAGCAGGGCTACTGCTGGACAGGGGGAGCAGGGAAGGGGTGCTGCTGGAGAGGGGGAGAGAGGGAAAGAAAGAAAGACAGACAGGTAGGGGGCAAGGAGAGAGATAGAAAGAAAGAAAGACAGACACACAGGGGCCAGGGAGAAATACAGAAAGAAAGAAAGAAATGCCTAAGTTTACACATCTATTCTAGCACCCGTTAATGTAACGAGCTAAAAAACTAGTTTAATATAATTTAAAATAAGTACCTTTACATAATATGTAAACCACTTTCATAGTAACCATAGAAAGGCAGTATATCGAATCCCATCCCCTTTCCCTTAATTGGGCAGGAATGTCTCCAGCCTGATTAAACCCTTTTGAATGTTGACTCCTGTATGTTTTTGCAAGAGAAATAATAGATTTGGGCATTTTCCTGCCATGATTCAGCATTTAAGAATAAGTCCAGTGCAAAAGTTAGACGTCTGGAGCTAGACCTGTTTTAATAACAAATACGTGCCAAAAGAAAAGAACCCAAATTGACCAGATGACCCCCCCCTCCCACCCCCCAAAGATATGAATGAAGCAATACATACCTGAGTGTATGACAGCTTCAGCCGTTATGTACTGTTTTTTTTCATCATACATATACTATATATTACGTAATGGACATGAGCTAGCTGAGGGTTAGTAATTTGGTGACATTTCTCCCCAGCTGTTTGCACGCTTTACGCTTCTGTTCTCAGCTTAAAGTTCCTGTGGCCGCTCTGGCTCCTCCCCTCTCTGTAGCCCGACGATCTAGCATCAGTTTTCTCAGCATGCATCAGCTGTGGCTGGCTGAAGTTTGGTGGGCCCTGATGAAGGGGCGTTAAGCCTGACCATGGGTGTGTGGATTGACCAGCATTCCCGACACCGCTGCTTCTGGCAAGTTGCGGGCACCCTGCTGACATCATCTTTGGGGCCTTTTTCTGTGAGCCCTGACCACAATACATGGCCCACGGTCATGTATATGAAGGGGAGAGGCCAAAGACACATGCCTCCTTCGAGCACCTTCAGAGACCAGAGGATTTTTACCATGGGAAGAAAGAATCAATATCTGGACCATCGTTAACTATAACTGTGACAAAATGTCCCATGGATTTTCATTTAAGATGTGCTGTTCCAGTAGCAGAAGTTGATACTCTCCCCAACAGTTGCTTTCCTGTCGTCCTTTGAATGAGCTCCACCTCCTCCACCTGGAAACATAGCTTTGGAGGAGATAGTTGTTTCTCCATGAGGTAATCAATCTTCTCCTCCTTTTCTTTTACCTCAGATGGGAAAATTAACCGGCAACGAGAGTATGGGACTTTCTGTTTTGAAGGTCCCTCTCCCTAAGCCAGTACAGATGGTTCCTGCAATTATTTCGGAAGAAACTGAGCCTCCTCGGGGAAAACAGGCCACTTTACAAGATGTGTGGTAAGTTGTAAAACAAATTGAATCTTCTATGCAAGAAACAGTTGCTTCATTATGTCAATTATCACAGAATGGAGCTATTAAGCCGTCTGGGGTTGAGAAAAGTTTGGGCGAGATTGATGTGAATGTAGGGAAGATGGGGAAATCTCTAGAGACCCTACAGGCTGCTGCTGCTTCCTTTGTTACATAATCTATTGGAAGCTAATGAAAATCAATTTCGCAGTAGGAATTTGAGATGATTGAATTTCCCAATGACTCATTATTTAGCTCTTTTGGAATTATTGAAAATGTACTGGAAAGATATTTTACAATAATCTAAAACTGACTCTGTCAGTAAAGAATATATAGCTTACTATTACAGTGTTTCCCTGCAAATTCGTGGTTCGTGGACTCAATCATTCGTGGTCTGCTCTGACCGCCTCTTCCTGTAGTAAAGTCAGGCTACACCAATCAGGAGCTGCGTGTACACGAGTAGATTGTGAGCTCTCCAGGAACAGAAAAATACCTATTGAACTAAGGCCAGTACTGGGCAGACTTGCACGGTCTGTGTCTATATATGGTTGTTTGGGGGAGGATGGGCTGGAGAGGGCTTCAGTGGGTGTGAGGGTTTAGATGGGATGGAGGAAGTTTTAACAGAGATTTCGGCAGTTGGAACCCAAGCACAGTACCGGGCAGAGCTTTGGATTCTTGCCCAGAAATAGCTAAGAAGAAAAAATTTAAATTGAATCAGGTTGGGCAGACTGGATGGACCATTCGGGTCTTTATCTGCCGTCATCTACTATGTTACTATGTTACACTACCTCAATGTATGCCGCTACAATAACTTTCGGTCTTGTAGGCAGTATATAAACAATAATAATAACACAGTAATAACAAATGACCCCCTCCCCTCCTCTTTTACTAAGCCGTGATAGAGGTTTCTACTGTGACTCATAGAATTCCTATGAGCGTTGGAGCAATTAGCGCCCGGGCCGCGGTAGAAACCTCTACTGTGGCTTATCAAAATAGGGCCAAAATATTTTATAAAAGACAAGTGAGCAGTTGTTCATGCTAACAGGCAGCTATTTTTGATATATTACCTCAGACTGTATGCACCGTTTGATAACTTTATGCAGCATATATAGCCACCCCCTTTAAAAAAAACGTAGTGCAGTTTTTAGCGCCGGCCGTGACGGTAACAGTTCCGACGTTCCTAGAAATTCTGTGGCCAGCGCTATAAAATGCGCTACGGTTTTGTAAAAGGGGGAAGAGGATAATTTGTTATCGCATGCATAATTCTTTGTAACATGTTTAACTCTATACAGAATTCTATGTAGCAGTGCACTTCCCCCTGCGTATTTGCTGGGATAGGGCATTAACAGACCCGCGAATACAGAAAAACCGCGAATAACTTTTTCATATGTTATTTGCTGTTTTCCTATTAAAAACCATCGTGAATAGGGTGAAACTGCGAATAACATGGTGGGAGACCTGGCCTGTTCTTGAAGGAGAGGCAAAACACGGTGAAGAAAGCGCCAGGAATCGGCAATTTTTCTCTGTGAAAGCTTGGAATCGGCGATTTCTCTAGGCAAGCTGATATAATTGTGGGGGGATGGGGGAGGAGCCAGCAAGCCTAAAACTGCGAATAACTTTTTCATATGTTATTCGTGGTTTTCTATTAAAAACCATCGTGAATATGGTGAAACCGCAAATAACACGGTGGGAGACCTGGTCTTGTTCCTGAAGCAAAAATACGGTGAAGAAAGCGCTGGGAAAGGCGATTTTTCTCTGTGAACGCTTGGAATCGGCGATTTCTCTAGGCAAGCTGATGTAATTTGGGGGGAGGAGCCAGCAAGCTAAAAACCGCGAATAATCGAAACCACGATTGCTGAAATGGCGAATACGAAGGGAGAAGTGTATGCTGCTCGTAACTCACATCGAACTTTACTGTAATTAATGAGGATTCGGTGAGAGATAGGATTGTATATGACATAAAAGTGACTTAGAACGGAAACCTTGAAAGTAGGCTTACCCTAGTTACAGTGGCGTTGCGAGGGCAGTGGTGTTCCCTCCCTCCCCCAGCCTCAATTTTATTTATATACCACTTATAGCCTAAGTGGTTTACATTCGGGAACTCAAGCATTTTTCCCTGTCTATCTTGTTGGGCTCCCACTCTGTCTAATGTACCTGGGGCACTAGGGGATTAAGTGACTTGCCCAGGGTCAACCTCAGGGTGCTGAGGCTGTAGTTCTAACCACTGCACCACACAGTCTCAAAGTCCTTGAGGGCCGCAATCCAGTTGGGTTTTCAGGATTTCCCCAATGAATATGCATGAGATCTATGTGCATGCACTGCTTTCAATGCATATTCATTGGGGAAATCCTGAAAACCCAACTGGATTGCGGCCCTCAAGGAGGGACTTTGAGATCCCTGATCCACGACAACTCAGCTTTCATATCACCTGTCACACCTGGAAATCCCAGAATCCCTTAACAGGTGCTAGTGTTGCCACCAATATGGCGCCCTAGGTGGATAACCCCCCCAGTACCCTCCCCCCCCCCCCGCCAGCCCGCGGTAGAAACTTCTACTGCAGCTTTGTAAAAGGGGGGCCTAAATTTTTACAACCCTTGTATCTTTCCTACCATATTCATGCGTTGATGAATGTTTTAACTCTTTAGTAATTGATAAAGTGACAAAGAACAAATATGATAATGTAGGTTTTGTGTCATTATGAATGGAAAACAATACATAACGAACCAAAAAAAAAAAAAACAAAACCAATATCATTCATGGTTTGTTTGTTTTTTTGTTTGCATTTCGAAATAAGACATGAAGCTGATTGATAATGAGCAAAAAATGGTATCAGAAACATTAAAAATCCGCAAATTATAACAATTAACTTAGCCCCATCTTGAGCTATGGACCCCCAACAATGGGACTCAAGAAACAAAACATGGAGAATAGAAAAGGAAAAAAAAAACCCCATAAGGCAATTAACAGAGATTTTTAAATGATAGTGCTTCCCCATTATTCCATTATGGGGGCTGTTTTAGGTTAACTGGGCAAGAGGGGCATATTTCTACTAGTTTTATAAAGGCATATACAGCAGAAATTGAGCCAGAATTAGGCATAAATGTTCCCATGTAAAGCATGTAAGCAAGTACCTATTTAATGGAACAGTCATATAAATTACATCACTTCCTGCAATCTGCCTAAACTCCTCCCCTAGACAAACCTTCTCTAAGGTCTCTTACAAATACAAGTCCAATTACACCGTGTATGCTTAAGAATGAGGTAATTTGATTAAAACCTCTTTACATTCATTTTAACAGTGCTTTATCAGTGCAAATGGTTTATAAGTTTATCTGATTAGTGCTCTTTGGCAAACACACACTTGATGATTTGGGTTAAGACCTTCCTTCATGAACATGTAGTGAAGTGTGCTAGGTTTCTCATAGTTTATTGGCTTATATCCCGCTTTATACAAAGCGGGTTCCAAAACGTACTTACATAATATTATCACATCACATGAATTACTGGCAATTCCCATTTGCCCCATTAATGTTCGTTGGACAGACTCACTAAACACATCCAGTAACCCCCAGGACCAAAACCACTGCAATTCCAAAATTAAATAATCCAAATCTACAGCATCACAGCTGCAGTAACACCTGGGATATCACTGGTGAAGTGTCTCTTCCTTCTGAGCAGACTGGAAGCCCCCGGAACTAATTTTTTTTTTTTTTTTTTTTAATTTATTCAATTTTCTATACCGTTCTCCCAGGGGAGCTCAGAACGGTTTACATGACTTTATTCAGGTACTCAAGCAGTTTTCCCTCTCTGTCCTGGCAGGCTCACAATCTATGCAATGTACCTGGGGCAATGGGGGGATTAAGTGACTTGCCCAGGGTCAAAAGGAGCAGCATGGGTTTGAACCCACAACCTCAGGGTGCTGAGGCTGTAGCTTTAACCACTGCACCACTCTAGAAATCAAAATGTAGCAAAAATGAGCCAAATATAGGACAATCAAGCCATTGTGACATCACTGATGAGGTTGGCTCTTAGCCATTGATGGAATGAGGCATTGTGATGTCACAATACCAGCTCTGGTTATCAGAGGCTGAAGCTTTTCACACTCATTTATTTATTCTATTTTCTATACTGTTCTCCCAGGGGAACTCAGAACGGTTTACATGAGTTTATTCAGGTACTTGAGCATTTTTCCCTGTCTGTTCCGGTGGCATCACATTCTAATGTACCTGGGGCAATGGTGGGGGGGGGGGGGAGGAGAGGAATGGGTGATTTGCCCAGGGTCACAAGGAGGAGCATGGGGTTATACCCACAACCTCAGGGGGCTGAGGCTGTAGCTTGAACCACTGCACCACTCTAGAAATCAACATATAGTAAAAGTGAGCCAAGTACAGGCCAATCAAGCCATTGTGACATCACTGATGAGGTTGGCTCTTAGGCATTGGTGGAATGAGACATTGTGATGTCACAATACCAGCTCTGGTGATCAGAGGCTGTAGCTTTAACCACTGCGCCACACTTTCCCCTTAACTATGATGCCCTAAGCAACGCCCCGTTCACATATTCCAGCCCTAAAAATGGATTCTGAAAACCAGTCTTGCAAGGCGAGCAAGCGTAGAATATACTTGCTTCCAGAAAAGTGCAAATATCATAGATAAATCACTAACACATTAAACTGGAAAGTTTTTATGAATATGCAGGAAAACCATTGCTAAATACCTTCAATTGAACTGAAAATTATGATGATAATATGTAGATTATATTCTTATGTTGCTCGTTACTATAAGAAATGCGTAATGGTGCTCATTAAAAAGTCATAATTAAACAAACGTATCTCTGGTTTAAAATACACACTGTTATTTCACTTCTTAAAGTCGTTATGTAAAATGACAACATACCTCAGTACAGAAAACTCATCCAACTTGCTTTCTCCTGTAATACCCAAGCAGGATGGAAAATAGATGATCAAAAGGAGCAGAGCAGAAATCTCATTGGACGCCCACATTTTCATCTAAATGTATCCTGTGCTGATGTACTTTGATTTTAAAGTTAAAAACACATGAATTATAATTTTTTTTTTAACTTGGAACCTCTATATTGAAGCTTATGGGCAGCATCACTTCGGACTGTATTCCAAATTTTAAAAAGTCTGTAAATCATTGACTACGGTTGTGCCTTATCATTTAAAGTTACCAGAACATCCTGAAGGACAAAGGTTTTGCAATGAGAATTAACAAAGTTTATATTTACATTTTAAAGTTGGTTGGTTTGCTTATCAGTTAACATAGCCTCATTAATGAGACAACCGGATGTCCTTTCTATCAGCTTTCAGAAGGGAGATTTCTTGGAAACTGGCAAATGAATCAAAAAATTTGGAGTGAGTATCCAAATCTTTCAGCTTATTAAAACTGTGACTGTCACATGATAGGTTCACGTTCAATTTACTTAATATACCGCAAATATAAAACCAAAGGTAAATCTATGCGGTTTAAAAAATATATATATAAATATAAAAATGAAATAGGGTAGGGAACAAAACATACAGTTAAACAATCAAACCAATACAGAAATTTGGGGAAAGGAGGGAGTCGGTAGGTTACAATAAACAAAAAAAGTTGGGGAAAGGAAAGGATTGAACAATATGTTAAGGGAAAAAACTAAAGTTAGTTCTGCCCACGTTAGTTGAGATAAAGCCCACGATGGAACTTCACCCCCCTCTTTGACTAAGGTGCGCTATGCTTTTTAGCACGCGATAAATATTAGCACGCGCTAAACGCTAACGCATGCATGTTATCCTATGGATACATTAGCAGTTAGTGCACACGTTGATTTAGCGCACGCTAAATGTGCGCTAAAATGCTTAGCGCGCCTTTGTAAAAGACGGCCTTAGCGAAAGGTTACCTAGAAGATTAACCCCCTCTTTTACTAAGGTGCGCTATGCTTTTTAGCACGCGATAAATATTAGCGCATACTAAACGCGCTAAACGCTAACGCGTGGATGTTATCCTATGGACGCGTTAATGGTTAGCACATGTGTTTATTTAGCGTGTTTATTTAGCTTAGCACACTTTTGTAGAAGAGGGCCTGAGAGCAGAAAGCCAAGGAGAAGTAGTGCGCCTTTAGTTGCGTCTTAAAATTCGCAAATGATTTTTCTGAACAGAGATAAAAAGAGCTTGCCAGGTACTTGTGACTTGGATTGGCCACTGTTGGAAAACCGGATACTGGGCTTGATGGACCTTCAGCCCAGTGGGACATAGCCACTTACCTTTGTGTCAAGCTCCATGTATGATGGCCCTTTCTTTAGTTAGGGCTACCGAAAATGTGCTCTTAAAACTCAAATGGATCTATGTATATTGGGGCTACTTCTTGTCGACTACCCCTAAATAAATATACTTATCTAAACGATGGTCCAATATTGGTCACCATACCTCAAGAAAGACATGGCGATACTTGAGAAGGTCCAGAGAAGAGCTACGAAAATGATAAATGGTATGGAGGACTGTTCATACGCTGACAGGCTGGACAAGTTGGGGCTCTTCTCCCTGGAAAGGAGGCGGCTTAGGGGAGACATGATAGAAACTTTCAAGGTCATGAAGGGCATGGAGAAGGTAGACAAGGATAGATTCTTCAAACTACGGGGAACCACAAACACAAGAGGACACTCGGAGAGACTGGAAGGGGACAAATTTAGAACCAATGCCAGTAGGTTCTTCTTCCCACAGAGGGTTGTGGACACATGGAACGCGCTCCCGGAGGAAGTGGTCGGGCAGAGTACGCTACGGGGATTCAAAGAGGGATTGGATGGATTCATGAAGGATAGGGGGATTGAGGGATACAGATAGGGGTAGATAAGAGTATGGAAAGAGTGTAGATAAAAACAAGGGGGCTAAAGGGCTAAATCAAGATAACCTGACAGGTCATGGACCTGATGGGCCACCGCGGGTGCGGACTGCTGGGCGCGATGGACCTCTGGTCTGACCCAGCGGAGGCAAATTCTTATGTTCTTATGATGGTGAATAGCTCACCACTATCCAGCTAAAATCTGGCCTCTAATCCTGCCTCTTCTGAAATGCATAACGTCTGGCTGGATATTGAGACGTACAGCTAAAGTTATGCTTTGGCTGTCACTACGTTTTTAAAACAAAGCATAGTTAGTGCCCAGTGCTTACTGCATAAATGTACATTGACCTAAAGAGATTAAAAAAAAAAAAAAAGAGTTGATAATTTTTATGTTCAATAGTTTTTATTGAGTTATAGCAAAATAAAACATACAATTACCCAATCATACAAACAGTATGATATCATAATGGGGTCAGAGAAAATGTACCAGCTATTGTGAATGATTTAAGAATGTACCTGGAGCCGCTGAGTGTTAGCATGTTTGCCACCATATATACCAGATAAGTTTCAAAAAAAAAAATTTCAAATTGATTGTTTACTGGAATTTGATAGAACATTTGTTCTGTGGTAATAGGTGGCAGAGACAGTGAACACGCAATGATGGTCTCTGATATAGCTGACTCCATGAATTTTCACTAGAGTTATGGTTGTGGGTCTGAGCGTTCACTTAAAAACACATTTGGAGTTTTTTTTAATTTTTCTATTGTTAATTTTTTATATACAAACAATTTATTTTGCTTGTAAGGTGATTAATGAGAGGGATCATAATATACAGTACATGTTCAAGAATTAAAAGAGGGAAGAAGAGAGAAGAGAAACTTAACCTTAACTGTATCCATGACATCCTGTTTGTCTGTCTTGCCTGTTTACATTGTAAGCTCTTTTGAGCAGGGACTGTTTTCTTACTCTTTGTGACTCTGTACAGCGCTGTGTGCGTCTGGTAGCGTTATAGAAATAATTAATAGTAGTGGTAGAAAAGAGAAGAAAAAATAATAATGGAAATCCAAAAATTACGTTTATCACCAAATGTAGCTTAAATATATACACCTTACAGTATGGAAGTACACCAACGCATAAAAGAGTGAGATCATAATGTTTAAAAGGGCAAGTGACTATATTGCATAAGTGGCTCCCATACTTTAAGGGCTCCTTTTTATTAACGCATGGAATAGCACGCGCTAAACCTTAATGCTAGCATTGAGCTGGCATTAGTTCCAGAAGCGTAGCGCGCGGTGTATCACGCGGTAATTCCCTTTTTTTTTTTTTATTAGTTCAATAATTTTATTGAATATTATAAGTAATATACAGAAAGCAGTTCAAATACACAAAAACTGGATAAAAAGCAGTGGTGTAAACACGCGGTAATTTCCTGCATGCGCTAAAAACGCTAGCACACCTTAGTAAAAGGAGCCCTAATAAAAGAGCTCTGAGCGTTATTTTTTTTCAGCTGCAATCCTTTCAGGTGAAATATTCAGTCACAGAAGCATTCTTCCGATAACTTAGGATGTTTTTTTTTTTAATAGCTAAGTTTAAAAGGATACACAATCGTTTTGTTCTTCAATTGGACGTTTAAGGCCATAGATGCCGAGGATGATAATATTAAAAGGTGGAGATGTGTTACATTTGTCGTAGAGGGCAAATGGCTAACCAGACCTTTTTTGCCAGAAGTCTTGTAATAAATCACAACAGAAAAGCAAATGGGAAAATGTGCCAACAGCTTTGTTACAAGACCAACAGAGATTTAATTCAGCATTTTTGAGTTTAGATAACTCTATATGGCGTCCATATGGCTTTATGAAACACAAAACACCTAGTTGCAGGACCAGGAAGTTATGTCAGAGGGAGAGCCAAAGCCAGTGCGGTCAGCAAGTTAGAGATACTGCTCGTGCCAAGGAAGTTAAAGAGGCACAGGGGAAGGGAAATGGAGCACATGTGCGGCGGGGAGCAGAGAAAAGGATGGGGGGTTGCCATGCCCACCCTCTCTATGCCACTGCTCAAGAGCACCCGCTCTCTGCCCCCAGACACACAGTCTCAGTTTGGAGCTGCATCTCGCGCCAGCAAAAACCAAGAGGTACAGAGCAGGGAAGTGAAGGCACCCTCTCTATGCCACTGCTCAAGAGCACCCGCTCTCTGCCCCCAGACACACAGTCTCAAAAAAATTTTACCATGCACACATTTGCCATTTTCCACTGGAGTCTGGGTGCAACCTGCAGTATATCATTTTAAGAGGCATTAGGTACGTGAAAGCACCAAACACAGATTAGTATAAGGGCCTCTTAGTAATTATTTTGGTCTTCTGGTGAGATAGATGACATATTTCAACATTCCTCTTGAATATTCATTTTGGTTTTTATTGGTATTTATTTAACAAAATTGCCCACATAGATTTCTCTAATAGGCTCACTGTAGTTGAAAACAATGTTTAAACTGAGTAGACATTTAGTCCAAGTTTGCCCTCTACTGCACAAAATGTGGTATTACAATCTGGCCTTTAAATAACTCCATGAAACATAAATTCTGTGCATGCTGCAATAAGTGCCTTGAATTCTATTCCAGACAATGGTATAGCTTACAAAGGGAATACGTAACTCCAGTGTAGTTGATGAGTTCTGTGCTATTCACATTTCTGGAAAAGCAGTTTTAACCAATTCCCTGAACTAAAGTAAACTGGTAGCATTCTTTATATCCAATGGTAATGCATTCCACAATATTACACCCTACACAGTTAATAACGCATGCCGAATGCCAGCCAACTTTATCTGTTTAATAAATGGGCACATAAGCGTGTTTTTGCACAGACTTGCTCTTTCTGCCCCCTTTCGGCACCTTAAATGTATTAGTATGCTTTTTTTGCATCAAAACATTCAGCACAGAAATAGTGCCTAATGGTCGGGACCATATAAAGAATTTCCCGCAAAGAGGGAAATCCTATAAGTGGGCATTATAGATATGTTCCCATAAACAGGAACTTACATCAGAGGGAGGGCTTTGGACCAGCATCGGTAGCAGGTAGGAGTCCCTTTTCATTGCTGGCAATGAATAGAAGCATTTAAGAGGTCCGGGTAGGGGGATGGAGCTCTAACCACTGCGCCACACTCTCCTCCAATACAGTATCAGAAGTGAGCCAAGTATAGAACAATGAAGCCATTGTGACATCGCTGATGAGGTTGGCTCTTATTGGTGGAATGAGGCATTATGACATCAGAGAAAGGGATTGGTTCTTGTAGTTTTACAACCACACTCAAAACAGTTTACATACAGTTACTTCAAGCATTTTCCCCGCCTGTCCTGGCGGGTTCACAATCTATCCTGGGGCAGTGGAGGATTAAGTGACATGCCCAAGGTCACAAGGAGAAGCATGGGATTTGAACCTACAACTTCAGGGTGCTGAGGCTGTAGCTCAAACCACTGCGCCACACACTCACACCTCATTCCATCATTTATGAATATATTAAAAGGCACAGATCCCAGTACAAACCCCTTGGGGCATGCCACTAATAACTCTTTTCCATGTAGATAATTGGCCATTGAGTCCTACTTTCTCTGGTTGCCGTCTTTGAGCCTATTTGCAATCCACAAAGGGGCACTGCTTACTATCCCATGATATATTAGTTTTCCAAGGAGTCTCTCACAAGGGACTTTTGTCAAATGCCTTCTGAAAATCCAAATTTATTATAGTTAACCCTCAGTTTAATGGACCCTGACTTAAAAGATTTCAGATTTAATGGCAGCTGTGTGCATTATAAGAATACTGACATTAGTTATCTAATGGTTGTGGCTAATCTAATATAATAAAACCCTAAGCCGCGCATGCGCACTCTTACCTGCGTGCTCCCGTTTTCCGTGCACTGTAGGTCCCCGCAGGTAGGAGTGCGCATGCGCGGCTTAGGGTTTTGTCGGCTTCAGGCGGCGTGAAGGCTGTCAGCCACGGCGGCTCTTGGCGTCTGCAGGCCGCCGCGGCTGTCGGCGGAGGGCAGACGCAAGGTAAGGGGTGCTGCTGGACAGGGGAAGAGACGGGGGGAGAAAAAGGAAGGGAGGCCTACTGCTGGACGGGGGAGCAGGAAAGAGGTGCTAGGGGGAAGAAAAAGGAAGGGAGGCCTACTGCTGGACGGGGGAGCAGGAAAGAGGTGCTAGGGGGGAAGAAAAAGGAAGGGATGCCTACTGCTGGACGGGGGAGCAGGAAAGAGGTGCTGATGAACAGGGGAAGAGATGGGGGGAGAAAAAGGAAGGGAGGCCTACTGCTGGACAGGGGGACAGGAAAGAGGTGCTGCTGGTCAGGGGGGAGATTAAAAAAAGGGAGAAGGGCTGCTGCTGGATAAGGGGAGCAGTGAAGGGGTGGTGGTGGGCACAGGGAAGGTAAAAGGAAGGGAGAATGGGTGGACAGCCGAGGAAAAAGAAAGACAGAAATAAAGACAGACACACACACATATATTCTAGCACCCCTTAATGTAATGGGCTATAAGACTAGTAATACAGAATTTAGAAGCAGCTAAATTCCAACAGAATACAATTAAAATTTTATTTATATGTAAGTGCAGGTTTTTACCTGGCACTGTTATCAGCCTCACAATGGCATAAGTTTTATTTTATTTTTCTTTCCAGCTTATGATTTATCTTTAATCTTATCTATTGTTTTGCCTTTTGTCTTTGTTTTGTTCTATTTCTATCATTTAAATTTCTCCAGAATTCTACTGTTCAACGGCTCCCCCTTCTGCTTCTATTCCTTTCTCTCCTCTCTTCTACCTTCCAAAGTATTTAGATCAATGCTGTCTTGTTAAAATGTTTATTTTATTTTTATTTTTCCTCTAACTCTACTTTTCACTTCTCTATTACCCTCCAGGTACTTTAGTTAGATTGTGAGCCTTCGGGACAGTAAGGGAATTTTTCAAGTACCTTTCTTATTTCTAATCTTAATGTATATTTTCTGTAAACCGCTTAGAACCTAACGGATGTAGCGGTATATAAGAAATAAATTACATTACATTACATTACATTACATAATACACTTCTCCCTCCATATTTGCGGTTTCAGTATTCACGGTTTCAATTATTCACAGTTTTTAGCTTGCTGGCTCCTCCCCCAAAATTACATCAGCTTGCATAGAGAAATCGCTGATTCTAAGCGTTTACAGAGAAAATCGCCGATTCCCAGCACTTTCTTCACCGTGTTTTGCCTCTCCTTCAGGAACAGTCCAGGTCTCCCACCATGTTATTCACTGTTTCACTATAATTACGATGGTTTTTAATAGAAAATAGCGAATAACATCTGAAAAAATTATTTGCGTTTTTTCTGTATTTGCGGTTCTGTTAATGCCCTATCACAGCGAATATGGAGAGAGAAGTTTAACGCCAAGGGTAAGCAAGTCCATTTCCCCTCCCCCCACCTCCCACTTCTCCCAGATTGGAAAAGCCAGCCCAAATGGGTTTCCTACTTTCCTTCCCAAGCCCAAGGGCTGAACCAGAACTGAGTGAGACAATCAGCCTGTACACTTCCCCCTTTCAAAAAGTGAGGGACACTACTTGTTTCTTACAAATCCAAGATCAAGGTGAATTACATATTCAGAGGCATAAGTGATTTCCCTGCCTAAGTGGGCTTACAACTTACATTTTTCCTGAGGTAAAGGCAGAGTGAAGATGCTTGTGCAAGGTCACAAACCCCCTTGATTTCTTATCCGGTTTTTCTGAAGATTCTTATTTCAACAGTATTTTGGATTTAACTGCTACCGTAAGACCATTAAGTCACTCTGTCAATTATGTTTGACTCTGCGGGGAGTGCTTGTTTAATATATTGCAAGTTATTACATTGACATGAATGGATTTTGCAGATTAATCTTGCCCCTGGTATGTTATGTCACTCAATATACAATTGTCTGGCATTTGTTTATGAATTATTTTATGACATGCTGTTATCATGTAATACAATAGATTTGAAATTGTTTTTAAACTGTTTGCATTTTGTACGCTGCTTATTATTTTTTGTCAATAGCGGTATATCAAAAAGAATAAATCTAATCCAATCCAGGATTCTATAAATGACATCCAAATCTGTTCCCGAACCCAAGATCCTTGCACAAATAAATTAGATAATGAGCCGTTAAATAATAATTGGCACGTAACAAGTTATTATTGATGTTAATTGGCATTAACTTGGATACGTAGGTAGATCTGGGTACGCACAAGTCTAAAAAAAATCTGCTCCCAACCCCTTTCGTGTGCAACCCAAAGAGGGAGGTCGCCAGAGGAGAAGCATGGGCGAGTCAGGGGCATTCAAAAAAGATGCGTGCAATGTTACAGAATCTCGAGGATCCACACCCAGTTTGTGCACCAGAATTTACATCAGGTTTCAGTTGGCGTAAGTCCTTGCGCCCAAAGTTGAGGACATGAATCCCCGACAGGTGCTATTTTATAAAAGGCACACATCCTGGAGTATCCTAAAGAAACAGTGCTGAGCGCTGATTTTTTCTGACACCCAGTTTTCGGTGTCTTTGACTGAATCAGGCCCAAAGCGTCAGTGGGATCAGCAGGATTGGAACCCTGGGCTTCCCTGGTTCCCTGGTTCACACTACTGCTGTAACCAGGGAACCCGTTTCCCCTTACCTCTTCCACTAAGGGCCAGATTTCATAATCGGCACTCTAGTTAGGCACCACTAGGCCCCCTAATTGAAACTGACTTTTGACGCCTAACTAAAATCCGTGCCTACTCTAAATTATTTCAGTTAGTTTAAATGGCTTGGTAATTGTCTGTGCCACTGAAGTTAATTGAATAATTAATTTTAAAAAATGAAATTAAAAGTTAGATGGTTTGTAAATTTCCTAGAACTCGTTTATTTTTAAAAAATTGAGATCTTTACATACAAAATTTATCCTTGAGAGCAAGAAGTATGATTCTTAACACTTTACATTGACGATTTGGTATAGTACAATGTATTTTAATACTTGGTATTTGATGTCACCTTTTGTTCTAGGTTAGGGATAGGATTGGGAGGGATTATAGTAATATATGTAAAATTACTTGAATTGTATTTTGTTTAATTTATTTATTACAATGTTATAATTAAATTAAAATAATGGAGGGAGGGGGAGGGGGGAAGGGAAGGGTGGAAGGTAAAAGGGGGAATGTATCGATAGTTGTAATAGGTAATTTGAAAATATATTTTGAAAAAATGAATGACATGTAATGGAATGTTAATACGGTAAATTTAATATGTAACGTTTATTTTATTGTATTATATTATTGTATATTTATTGGATTTCTTCAATAAAATGTTATAACATAAAAGCTAGACGCGGAATACTAGAGACACCTAAGTTGAGGCAACTTTTGGTGCTTAACGATGTCTGCTTTTTCGAGATTGCTTCTAAAGCATCCATGCCTGTTTTATCATTCCCTCTCTGAGAAACTCCCTAACCCCCCCACTTGTCCTGTTTGCTTGATTAGATTGTAAGCTCTATTGAGCGGGCACTCTCTCTTGAATGTTTAATGAACAGTGCGGTGTACATCTAGTAGCGTTATAGAAATAAGTAACAAGTTGATTCTGATCTGCTGATCGGCGCATTCTTAAAGGGGCATAAGACATTAGAAATGAGAAAGGTAAGGAGGTTTGTTTGTCTGTAACGCTCTGAAAAGCAATAAGATGATCCAGTGTGAAACTGAGAGCCAGTGTGATTGTTTCAAGAGGGGTGTGATATGATCGTATTTCCATGCATTATGTATTAAACAAATAGCAGCTTTTTGGATAGTTTGTAGTCTACGAAGATTTTTACTCTTTATGCCACTAAACTGGGAGTTGCAGTAGTCTAGCTGTTGGATTATTAACGAGTGAACAAGGATATTTAGTGCTGATGGGAAAATTAGAGAATGAATTGTCTGGATTTAACAAAGCTTAAAGGAGTGCTTGATAACCTGAGAGATATAGGTATTGAATACCAGCTGAGAATCTAATGTGATGTCTAGAATGCATGCAGAGTCTTATGACTAGGGCAGGAATATTATCAAGGAGGATGAGAAGAGGTGGCTTAGCTAGCCCTTTTTGGTCAGAGGATGGTACTAGATTTATCGGGGTTAAATTTCAGTGTATGTTTTGTTAACCAACTGGTAATATAAGTCAGATTAGTATTTATGTTAATAATTTCATTGGTAGAGCAGATGTCTAATACGTGGAGAATTTGAATATTGTCAACGTAGACAAACAGTGTACATCGAAGAGACCAACCTAATGTCAGTAATAGGGTCAAGAATATGTTGAGTAATATGGGTGAGAGGAGTAACCCGTAAGGGATTCCTAAATTAGCTTCAATGAAATGGTGTGGTGGCCTTGTCAGTCCACTTTCCAAAGAAATAAAACAAAGGAAATAAGGTAATACCTTTTTTTAATTGATTTAGCTTGAATAGGTATAGATAAAGAGTTCTGAAAACTAACCTTGACAAGGTGGTTGTTTAAGGCCAGTGCTGTATCTGATCTGCTGTAGTCTTTGAAGGAGAAGGTGGTAGTCAATAAGATTGAGGAAGTGCATAAGAACACGCTTAGATTGGTCAAAGGCCCTATATACGAAGGAAATGAGGCCTAGTAGGGCAGTTTTAGTGCTGTGATATTGTCTGAAGGTTGTTTGGCGAGGTTGCAAAGCGTTAGTTTGAGTGATAAAATCTTGTAGTTGATGGAGAACAAAGGATTCTGCACTTTTTGATAGAAATGGTAAATTAGAAACTGGGCGATAGTTAGGTCTGTTAGGACACATTTTAGAAATATAGAAACATGACGGTAGATAAAGGCCAAATGGCCCATTTAGTCTGCCATCTGCAGTAACCATTATCTCCTCCTCTTCCTATTAGCTAAGGCTCTTAACATTTGCATCTCCTCTTCCTATAGGCTAAGGCTCTTTACACCTGCATTGTGATGTCATAGAACTTTGTGGTTATAGAAACATAGAAACATGACAGTAGATAAAGGCCAAATGGCCCATCTAGTCTGCCCATCTGCAGTAACCCACGTGCCTATCCCAGGCCCTCTTGAATTCAGACACAGTCTCTGTTTCTACCGCCTCTCTGGGAGACTGTTCCATGCATCTACCACCCTTTCTGTATAAAAAGTATTTCCTCAGATTACTTTCCAATCCATCTGAGAAATACGAGAATCAGAATTCAAACAAAGAAAATCATGAAAGTCGATAAATTTCCAGCAAGCAAATTTCCACTGATCATACTGACGGAAGTGCAAATTAAATTGGGATAGTAAACCTCTTTAACTCCTTATCACAGCATGAGATCTCTGTACCGTCTAAAGGACTCTTTAATGGCCCAGATTCTCAAAACTTTAATGTGGTCACTAAACTGGTTTCCGACGGTTTAGCGTGCACGCATTTTAGCGGTGGTTTATCAAAATGGCTTATCTCGGTCTTTGGCGAGCTGTCTAGCAGTCTCCGACACTGCCATGCAAATGGGCTCTTCAATATTGAAATGAGCATGCGGGCGGATTCGTCAAAATCGCCGAGCCATTCTTCAAGAGCGGCGTTGGCTTTGGCGACAAAAATCAGCGACTGGTCCGGGGGTGCTGGTACACTGACAGTACTGTTAAAAAAACAACTTCTGGCGTATGTTTTGATTACATTATAGCCCCCTTTGGAAGTGGGAGAGATGCCAAACAACCCCCCCCCCCCAACTCCTCTCAGTAGCAAACTAGATGAAATTCAACTCTATCTATCTATATCTAATATAATAAATCCTTATGCGTGCATGCGCACTCCCACCTGCGTGCTACCATTTTCTGTGAGCTGTAGGGACCCGCAGGTAGGAGTGCACACGCACGCGGCGGCACAGAGCCTGTCGGACACGGCGGCTCTTGCAGTCTGAACTTAAGGATGTGAACTAGCCAGGGCGACGTCAGCGGGGGCCGGAACAGACTTTAATTGCTGCCTCCCATGCTTCTCCTCCTGCTCCAGCTGGGCCCGCATTATTAAAAAAAACACAAAAAAACCCAGAGCTCGCTTCGAGTCCGGCAAGGGCTTCGGGTCCTGAAACCTTCCGATTCAAGCAGCGTCTGCAGCACTCTACACACGCTACTGAAGGCCCTGAAGCAGCAGTGTGTAGAGTGCTGCAGATGCTGCTGGAATTGGAAGGTTAGTCGGGACCGCGGGAAGGGAATGGGGGCCAGTAAGGGACTAAGGGAGCCGGCCAGACTGCGGGAAGGGAAAGGGGGGGTAGGGGAAATGCTGCTGCTGCACAGGGAAGCAGTGTGGGGAGAGGGAAATGGAGGGGGAGGGAATCCTGCTGTGGCGGCTGCACAGGGAAGTGGTGGGAGAGAAATGCTGCTCATAGGAGGCAGGGAGAGAGACAGATAGAAAGAAAAGAAGAAAGACACAGGGGCAGGGAGAGACACAGAAAGATAGACAGACAAAGGGGGCCAGGGAGAGAGACAGACAGCAGGAGGGAGAGAGAGAGACAGAAATAAAGACACACAGACATATATTCTAGCACCCGTTAATGCAACGGGCTAAAATACTAGTCTATATATAATGTTTCAGGAATCTCCGTTGGAAAGTGTGTTTCTACAATAAAGAGACTCCCAACAGTCTGGAATACAATTTTAAACAGCATAGAAACAGGGGAAACAAACCCACAAATACACAAAATAAGGCGTGGAATTGTCCTAAAAAGACTGGTGCACATAAGCTGTGATAAAAAGTCCTTTAATTCATCCAGTGGTTCAAATAGCTTTATTCATTCAATACCTCAATGACTCAAAACTTAGACCAAACTTATATTTGTTAAAAAACAAATCACCTTAACTTGTCTAAGAGAAACCGCGCTCCCAGACAGCAATCAGCTCCTGGTCAGGGTGGCTTTTGCCAAAGCTCAGGTGAAGTGTAGCCTTAGGGAGGGGTATTTAGTTAACGCCTTGCAGAGAGGAACAAGTGACAGCTGGAGCAAAATCAGGATCGACTTAATGATGCTGTCTTCATCTTGAACGTGTTTTATAGCGCTTCTTATGGGAAAACATTATCGTCCCTTAGATAGGAGTGACATTTAAAGAAAATGGGTGTAAAAATATGCAATTTGACATAAAATAGCACCAGATTCTCCTTGCCCCCCCCCCCCTACCAACGGGGAGGAAGAAAATTCATAGGGGAATAAATGCAGCTGGCCCTCCCTCTCTTTCTAGGCTCTGGGTAATTGCCCTGCTTAAGAGGAAGTAAAGCCAAAAAAAAAAAAAAAAGCCACCACCACCAAACTAAACTACTGAGCGGCTGTACAGGAGATCTGCTGTTAGTGCATTTGGGGGGCAGCAGACAGAGCGAGCTATGGAAGCGGTAATAACATTCTTATTTTGAAAACCTACTCTCTCTGTTTTTTTTCGTTCCCGGGTGAAAATCCACTGACTTGATTCTGTCGGGTGATAATTCGGCTCACAGTTTATTCAGGACAGTCTGGGTTTGGGTTTTTTTTTTTTTTTTTTTTTTTTTTTTTTGCAGCAACGCAGTGAAGAACGCGCAGCTTGCAGTTCTGTGCGCGCGCGGATATTTAGACATTATACGCGAATAGCCAACCGGGGTGTTTGTTCTCTTCCTCCCTCCCCCCCCCCCCCATGTAATGCACCCGCTATGTTTGTTCATCCAGTTGCTGATTGTGTTACTGTGCCTGCTTCTAAAATAGAAAAAGTAGGATTTGTTTAAAAATTCCAAACGATGAAGCTCTGGAGCCCTTTCTGAACCTTCTGTGAAATTTCGAAAACTTAGCGACTGTCCCTTGTGATTTAAGGCGCTGTTTGTAAGCTTGGCGCAAAGCAAGTTCGCCCGACTTTGGCATTCACGTAGTTGGTTCCAAAGGTACTGGAACAGTCGGTGTTCAGCACGAAATGATACTCTGGTGCCAGCAACACCCCTTGTTTACTCATAAGGCGAAGATGGGGGAAGGGGAACCTAGTAAAGCTCGACCTGGTGTTATATCAGAACACACTAGACCAGGGGTAGGCAATTCCGGTCCTCGAGAGCCGGAGCCAGGTCAGGTTTTCAGGATCGCCACAATAAATATGCATGAGATAGATTTGCATCTCAAGGAGGCAGTGCATGCAGATCCATTTCATACATATTCATGGCAGAGATCCTGAAAACCTGACCTGGCTCCGGCTCTCGAGGACCGGAATTACCTACCCCTGCACTAGACCAGTGTTTCCCAACCCTGTCCTGGAGGACCCCCCCCCCCCAGGCCAACCGGGTTTTCAAGTTAGCCCTAATGAATATGCATGGGGCAGATTTGCATGCCTGTCACTTCCATTATATGCAAATCTCTCTCATGCATATTCATTATGGCTAGCCTGAAAACCTGATTGGGCTGGGTGGTCTTCCAGGATAGGATTAGGAACCACTGCACTAGACCAGACGTGGGCAACTCCGGTCCTCGAGGGCCAGAATCCAATCAGGTTTTCAGGATTTCCCCAATAAATATGCATAGAAAGCAGTGCATGCAAAAATATCTCATGCATATTCATTGGGGAAATCCTGAAAACCCGACAGGATTCTGGCCCTCGAGGACCAGAATTGGCTATGTCTGCACTAGACCAGTAGTTCCCAACCCTGTCCTGGAGGACCACCAGCCAGTCAGGTTTTCAGGACAGCCCTAATGAATATGCATGGAGCAGATTTGCATGCCTGTCTCCTCCATTATGTGCAAATCTCTCTCATGCGTATTCATTGTCTATCCCAAAAACCTGACTGGTGGTCCTCCAGGACAGGGTTGGGAACCACTGCACTAGACTATTTATTTAAAATTTTATATACCGCATAAAAGCTATGCAGTTTACAAAATTACATGCATGCCTATTACAAATACTAAAACGTGTTTGGACAGTATCATTATTAAAACCTTTTTTCAAATTCATCCAACAAGATGGAAAGACAAAATCCCATAAAAGCATTTACAGGACGGTAAGGCTTCTGCAGCAAATAGCATTAGCACATGAAGGCATAAACAACGTGTCCGTTACTAATTCTTTCTCATTTAAAGGTGGAGACATCTCAGACATGTACGACCTTCATAGTGTATTACCTTTTAATATATTCTCTTTCTACAATGCAGCTCATTGAGAGATTACAGGGGAGTCTTCCTACCTAAAATCAAGGGGGTAGCTGGGAAAATGCCTGTCAGACTAGACAATTAGAATAATACAGTGTTTCCCCAACAATAAGACAAGGTCTTATATTAATTTTGGGTCCAAAAAACACACTAAGGCTTATTTTCGGGAGATGTCTTATTTTATTTTTTTTAATGTACAACAATCATCTTATCTCTCCCTTCCTCTCCTCAACCCCAATTCTTCCCTTTTCCTTTCTTCTCCCCCCCCCCCCATGTGCAGCATCTTTCCTCCTCTCTCACCCATCCCCTTGTGCAGCATCTTTGTATCCCTCCCTC
Source organism: Geotrypetes seraphini (assembly GCF_902459505.1). NCBI lineage: Eukaryota > Metazoa > Chordata > Amphibia > Gymnophiona > Dermophiidae > Geotrypetes > Geotrypetes seraphini. The sequence goes on from NC_047095.1 coordinate 54,134,698, forward strand.
CCATCCCCCTGTGCAGCAGAACCCTGCTGACCCTCCCACCGTGAGACCGATATACCTCTGCTCCGAGGCCTCCAAAAACAGCAGTGACGTGGCAGAGGGAAGGCCGTGAAGCAGCCCATTTAGAGCACTGCCGCCGCCGTTATTTTTGGAGGCCTCAGAGGTATGTCAGTCTCAAGACGGGAGGGTCGGTGGGGTTCTGCTGCAAAGGGGGATGGGAGCCTAGAAATAGTGGAAGCCTGGATTTTTTTTTTAACTAGGGATGGAGTTGCGGAGTGTCGGGGTCGATCTTAACTAGGGCTTTTTGGGGGGGTTATGGCTTATATTAGGAGCATCTTTGAAATCATGCTAAGGCTTATTTTTGGGGAAACACGGTAGTTCTGAGCCTCCCTAATAGACGACTGGCTCGGTGGGCAGATTAACCACCTCAGCATATGATAAGTACCACCAATCTCCAGTCACTCCCCTCTTTTACATTCTGGGGTGGCTCAGGGGGGGCTAAGCAGAAATCCACATTTTGAATTCTGAGCCTGATTGGCAGAACTGTGTGAAGTTAATTCCCATCTAGATTTGGCAGAGAGGTATGTGCAGTCCCCGATACATATGAGCCACTCAAAGTGGTGGTATTCCCATAATGCATCAAGACAGGCTTGTAAGAAATCCAGAACTCCTTTCTGGAATGCAACTACTTGGAATAGGTTTTCAGCCGAATAGAAATTTTAAAAATAAATTTTCCTCTACTCCTGATCAGGTGTCAGGTCAAAAGCGCGCCGGGACAAAGGCGCGAGCAGACAACTGAGCGCAGCGCGGAGGCGCGTGCCGAAGAAAAAGACTGTTTTTAGGGGCTACGACGGGGGTGGGTTGGGGGGAACCCCCCCCCCACTTTACTTAATACAGATCACGCTGCGTTGTGGGGGGTTTGGGGGGTTGTAACCCCCCACATTTTACTGAAAACTTAACTTTTTCCCTAAAATGTGGGGGGTTACAACTCCCCAAACCCCCCACAACGCCGCCGCGATATGTATTAAGTAAAGTGGGGGGGGCTCCCCAACAAAACCTCCGTCGCAGCCCCTAAAAACAGTTTTTTTCTTCGGCGCGCACCTCCGTCTTGCGCTCAGTTTTCGGCGCGCGCCTTTGTTTTCCGCGTTACTGTCTAGGAACCCCTGATCAAGGGGCCCTTTTACTAAGCTGCAGTAAGCACTAATGCATGCTTTGTGTTTCTTGCAAGGGCTATGATTGGTTACTGCAGCTCCGTTACTGCATGCTAACTGAATACAGCGGGAGCCCTTACTGCCTGGTAAATAGGTGTCGATAAGGGTTCCCAGATTAATGGCCATGTGCTAAATTGGGGTATGGCCATTAATTGGAGGGAGGGAGAGAAATTTCAACCATTTTACAGCTGCACTAAAAGTGGCCTCAGTGCATAGGGAAGCCCTACGATTAGGGAGTGACACAGGGACAAGTTTTTCCCCATCTCCGCAGAAACTCAATTTCCCTGTCCCGTCCCTGCGAGTTTTATCACTGTCCCTGTCCTTGCCCCATTCCTGTAAGCTCTGCCTTAACCACACAAACCTCGAACAGATTTTCAAGCGTTTGAGGCTTGTGCAGATGAGGACGGAGCTTAGGCATTATGACATCACAATCTGAGCTCTAGAATGGTGCTACTTATGATTTTCAAGTGAGGCTTGTGCAGGTGAGGACAGAGCTTAGGCATTGGTGGAATGAGGCATTATGACATCACAATCTGAGCTCTAGAATGGTGCTACTTATGATTTTCAAGTGAGGCTTGTGCAGGTGAGGACAGAGCTTAGGCATTGGTGGAATGAGGCATTATGACATCACAATCTGAGCTATAGAATGATTTTAGCATTATGGCATTATGACATCACAATCTGAGCTCTAGAATGGTGCTACTTAGGATTTTCAAGTGAGGCTTGTGCAGGTGAGGACAGAGCTTAGGCATTGGTGGAATGAGGCATTATGACATCACAATCTGAGCTCTAGAATGGTTTTAGCATTATGGCATTATGACATCACAATCTGAGCTCTAGAATGGTGCTACTTATGATTTTAAAGTGTTTGAGGCTTGTGCAGATGAGGATGGAGCTTGCAGGAATGGAGCAGGGACAGGAAAAGAACTCGAGGGGACGGGAAAATGAGTTCCCGCGGTCATTCTCTACTGATACCGGAGGTCACTTTTTAACACAGCTTAGTGAAAGGGCCCTAAAATCTGCTGTGAGTTTTTTGAGTGCTGGTTAGAGAATGACCTGGGGACAAATGTTTCCCCTTCCCTTGGGAACTAATTTTCCCGTCCCAGTGAGTTCTTTTCCTGCCTCTTTTCCTGTTCCCATTCCTGCAAGCTCCGTCCTCATCTGCGCAAGCCTCAAACACTTTAAAATCATAAGTGTTCGAGGCTTGTGCGGTTAGGGCAGGGACAGGGGCAGCGACAAAACTTGCGGGGATGGGAAAATTGAGTTTCTGCGGAGACGGGGAAAAATTAGTCCCCGTGTCATTCTCTAGTGCTGGTATCATTGCTGCAGGTTGCTTACTCCATTAACAAGATTCACAGCCTCTTTTACAAAGCCACGCTAGCGGCTGCTCTGCGCTAAAGGCCCCCGAAGCCCATAGAGATTTAAAGGGCTTCGGGGCTGTTGCCGCGTGGCTTTGTAAAAGAGGTCTTCGGTGAATTTTACAGTTTAATTTAAATATATATTAAAATTAAACATCATTCATTTTGGGGGGAAAATATTTAAAGAACGGTAATAGTTTATAGAGAGAACTTTAATACAATTTTCTTTTTTTTTTGGTTTATATCACTGTCCTCAACTTTTTTGATAGACTGGCCGATTGCTTTTTTGTACGTTTGTTTCTTTTCACTATGAGACGATCGTTCTTATTGCTAGCTAGTACAGCTTTTAAAGAATGTTTCCGAGAGTTCATGCAATTTGTCCTTGGTGGTCAGTCCTCTACTTCTTTCAGTGATCTTGAAGGCCTGGGTGGGAGCAGGGGAGATCACTCTTCAAATCTCTAGTTTGTCGGGTATCCACTCAGCACGCCAGTGTTTCCCACCCTTTTGTTCTAGGCTCTCAGTCAATATCAAGAACTTCACTATCCACTCCAGAAACTGTGGGCCTCTTCAATCAAACTACGCTAGTGGTTTTTAGCGCAGAGAGCTGCACTGAATGACCCGCGCTGCTCCTGACGCTCATAGGGAACTCTATGAGCGTCGGGAGCAGCGCGGGCCATTCAGCTAGCATAGTTTGATAGAAGAGGCCCTATGTTTAATAATGCGTTTTATGAACTATTTATGTTCAGATCATTGTATTGCATTGTCAAAGTTTAAAAATCAATAAAGATTTATAAAAATAAAAAAAAAAAAAGAAGAAGAGGAGGCCCTATGTCTAAATAGATGTATGTTCTGCTGGGTCAACCAAGAAAATGTTAACAAAGCAGCTCATTTTTGAGCATCCTTCAGAAGAAGACTAAATGCAAAACTGCCACTGGCTATTTCTTTCTTTGTGCCCTTCTCCTCCTCTTTTAGGATTCCTTACCTCTTTCTGGGATGTTTGGGCTCCTTTTATTCCATTCCTCTTCCTCCTTTTACCTTACTATTTTGTAGGAATTCTATGAGCACTGGAGCATTTAGCGCTCCGGGCCACGCTAGAAACTTCTATTGTGGCTTAGTATAAGAGAGCCTAACTATGTAATTTTGTTGTTGTTGAAATTGCAGTTGCTGAGAGAACTGCAAAAAAAAAAAAACTGTAGGGGGTTATTTATATACCTTACCCTGGAGATCTGTCTCTGTTTCTCACTGTCTTTCTCTCTTTCTTTCTCTCTCTCTCTCTCTCTGTCTTTCTCTTTCACTCTTTCTCTCTGTCTCTGTCTCTCTCTCTCTCTCTCTCTTTCTGCCTTTCTGTCTTTCTGTCTTTTTCTTTCTTTCTTTCTTTCTTTCTTTCTCTCTCTCTCTCTGTCTCTCTCTGTCTTTCTCTTTCACTCTGTCTCTCTCTCTCTCTTGTCTTTCTCTTTCACTCTGTCTCTCTCTCTCTCTCTTTCTGCCTTTCTGTCTTTCTTTCTTTCTTTCTCTCTGTCTCTTTCTGCCTTTCTGTCTTTCTTTCTTTCTTTCTTTCTCTCTCTCTCTCTCTGTCTTTCTCTTTCACTCTCTCTCTCTATCTTTCTCTCTGTCTCTGTCTCTTTCACTCTCTCTCTCTATCTTTCTCTCTGTCTCTGTCTCTTTCACTCTCTCTCTCTATCTTTCTCTCTGTCTCTTTCACTCTCTCTCTCTCTATCTTTCTCTCTGTCTCTGTCTCTTTCACTCTCTCTCTCTATCTTTCTCTCTGTCTTTCCTTAAACTCCAAAAGTTTAATTTAGTTGGCCATGTTTGTTAAATGGTAGGTTATCTTAAAAAACAAACAAACTTGCTCTTAAAAATGTCCCAAAATTGTCAACAAATCTGAGGGGGAGGGGCAAAATCGATTTATCACAGCTGCCCTGTACTTTCTAGCATAGATGGACTACTTTGGCCTTCTGTGTGCCCACCCAATTGTTCTATTTTCACTTTTCATAGAAGTCTAAAACACTTTTTTGTCCTGTTGTGTCATAGGAGGAAATACTCACAGACTTCAAAACCCTTCGGGCCAGGTTTCAAAATGCATGTCATACTTCAGATGCTTCAATGAAACCAACCGATAGTCTCCAATGGAACACTTTACAAGAGCACATCACTTTCGGGCGTGCAGAAACGAATACCAACATCTCCAAGAAAGGGTGCGTGTCTGTGTCTGCAGAGAGCAACGTGCGTCCTCTTTATCCTGGGGATCCGAAACCACAAGTCGCACGCAGCACTCCGGATCTGAAACAAAAGAAAGCAGCCCCACAGGGAAACACCTTAGAGGCCTCCCCTGCTGGAAACTTTCTTTCTAAGGTTGGCTTCCGCACACAACGAGAAACATCCAATGTGCAGAAGCAGAAAACTATAGCAGATACAGTATTGCATGACACCTTCAAGCAAACGCTAAAGATCTGGGAATTGGCATCATCTCACGATGATAAACACCAGTCTCGGCAGCCACCAAGGCACACCAGAAGTGAGCCCCTCTCGGGCCCTAGAGATGTTTCCATCCCAGCTGAAAGCAGCCAGATAACGACCTCTGTCTCGAGAAATGGGAGAATAATAGCTAAGGAACTGTCCAGCTCAAAGGCAGTTCCACCCAAAGAACAGCCAGGTTCTAACTATTCACCTTCAAAAGGTGGGAACTGTTCCAAGACCGAAATTTCCACAAATGTTCTGCAGAAGCAAATGGGGCCATCTGAATGTTTCAATGGTAAGCTTTGTCTTCACAAAAAATAAATAGAACCAAGGGAGGCTGTTAAATAAATCTATATCCACATAGCACAACCTCAAGAGTATAGGATAACAAGTCCAAGTGTTACTCTTAAGGGAGAAAAGACCTCAGTGTCTAATAGGGAAAATCAAAGCAACCCATATAGACAGGCTAGTTGCAAATATCACTTACAGCCAGCAGGCACATCCTCGGTCAAAAACTCCCAAAAAGTTGAGGACACAATTTCACAGTGAATTTCAACAGTCTTAATTCTAAGTCTCAAAAAGTTTTCAAAAAAACACTTATCTGAAAATTGTTGTCTTCTCAATCAAATTGCAAACACAAGAACGTGATCCTGGAGCTTGGAAGCAGGAGAAAATCACTCCATAGGAGACAAACTCAGAGCATAGCAGCTACTAAATATCACCACTAGCATAATCCAACAGGGTTCCCTGTTTCGCTGGTGCGCTTCTTCAGGGATTTGAGCATCGATTCACCCGCTTCAATTTCTGTCAATTTTCAGATAAGTGTTTTTTTGAAAACTTTTTGAGACTTAGAATTAAGACTGTTGAAATTCACTGTGAAATTGTGTCCTCAACTTTTTGGGAGTTTTTGACCGAGGATGTGCCTGCTGGCTGTAAGTGATATTTGCAACTAGCCTGTCTATATGGGTTGCTTTGATTTTCCCTATTAGACACTGAGTTCTTTTCTCCCTTAAAAGTAACACTTGGACTTGTTGTGCTATGTGGATAAAGCTTTGTCTTCATACATGTCTGTGTGGATTGAAGTGTCTTGCAACTGCTAGGCGTTGGGATAGCTAGCTGCCTTCCTTCAGCTGAGGGGAAGAGAGGAAAGGGGGGGGATGATCTCTCAAAAGCTGTCAGCCAGCCAAGCTGAAAGGAGGATGCCACCATGCCGGATTGTGACTTAGGGACTTGGTGTTGGACTGTCGAACCTCAGATACAGTAACTACAAGGCAGTGGCATAGTAAGGGTGAGCAGCGCCTGGGACAATGGTGCCCCTTCCCCAGTATACCCATGTCGGTGTCAGCATACCCTTTTATGTCCCTTTCTAGGCGCGGGGGTCCCAGAAGTGACGACAGAGCACCAATGCCGACACAGGCAGCAACCTTGCACCAGGGAAGTAAAAATGGTACAGGGAAGGCAAGGAGAGAACGAGGGGTGCTACACTCTTAGAAAGACCGTGCCTGGGGCAGACCCCCCCTCCCCCCCGGTACTCCGCTTACTGCGCCACTGACTACAGGTATATTGCACTGCATATTGTGACCAGTCAGACCCGGGCTCTGCCAAGGTCCCAGTTAAGCCAGGGAAAAAAGTAAGAATAAAAATACGGAAGGGAAATTCCCAGATCTCCCAGGGTTATGTTTCGGGAGATAATGCCATTGACCACCAGAGGGAGCTGGATTCATCTGAGGAGGAAGTAGGTGAGCTTTATTCGAGTCACCACCGGGGGAGTTCAAGAGGCCCCTGGACTTCTGCTGACTCACTCAGATCAGGCCACACCCCTAGGGTATGTAAGCCAGCAGTGGCATTCAAACCAGCAGGCCGGTTAGGGAGGAAGTTCAGGCCTTGCCTCCCTAAAGATCCACCTGGGCCAAACAGGAGCAACAACCCTATGCCAATGGAGCTGACAGAGGCTGGGCAAGATGAGGACTTGCCACTTTTGAATGGAGAGCCTATGGACTGTCATGAAGCCGGTGCAGGTTGTGAAGCTAATTACCCTGAGCCTATGCAGGTGGACTTGGCCTCAAGCTACAAACAGTGAGTTTGAATTTTTGGGAACTGTTTGTTGGCTGTGTGGTTTTTTTGATGTTGGTTTTTGGGAAAGCTAGGAGGGTGTGGGGAGAGGTTTTGTGTTCACTCTGGGTGGAATTTTGAAAGCCAGTTTTGTGGCCATGTTTGACAAAACCTGTACACTCTCCTTTCCTGGCAGTCATATAAGGTTCAAAAATGATACAAAATACCACTTCCAGAGAGTATGTATTCAGAATTAGTTCTACAAGGATTATATCTACTCAGGGAAAGGCCTCAGAATAGGAGCTTACGCAAAGTCCTATCATGGACTAAAACTTCAGCGTAACTACTCCTTGCTCCAATCATTGGCTTGAAAACACCTGAGAATATATCCAGCACAGTCTACTTAGGTTTCAATAAATATAATTTTTAACTTTTTTTTTAACTTTTTCTAAACTTTTATAGAACCTTAATGTGTACTGTAACTTTTTAACGAACTAAGTATACATCTCTCTATTAGTTTGCAAGAGAGTTTGACAACTTTGTACTTATCTCGAACGTTGTCATTTTTAGAGATTGCCTGTAGGTTGCCAAAAATTGCCAATAATCATTTAAAAATCATGTCAGTAGAGATATTTCTATCATAAGCTATATAGCTGACTTACAGTTCCTTTGGAAGCTGCTTACAAACAGAGGAAATATGGCACCGGCAGTGCTATTAATACTGAAGCCTCAGCGTGCTGACTAGGCAACGTCCCGAACAAACTGACGTCATCCTCCCCGACATTAACCCTTAACGGGGAGGATAAAGTTACCTGCGTTTTAAACTGCATAACTGGACAAACTGACGTCACTCCACATAAACTAATAAAAATGTTGCCATTCAAAGCTTTTATTTAAACCGCCCGGGGCAAGGGAACCTAGACGGTCAATCCAACGTTGTTCATGCTGGGCTAGGTACCTTTTAAAGTCTCCTCCTCTGTTATTCTGGTGTACAACTTCAATAACAATGGCTTTCAGGGAGAAAAATTCATGATGTTTATCTAAACAATGCTTAGCCAGAGGAGCTCCTATCACTTAATTTTTGATATTGCTTTTATGCTCTGTCAATCTGGTGGTCAATTTTCTCGAGGTTTGTCCTACGTATAGTAACCCGCATGGGCATTGCAAAACGTACACTACCCCTTGAGATTTGCAATTAGAGGAATGTTTTTTAAAAAATATATTTTATTGTCTTTAGGATTACAGAAAGAATCAGACGTGATCATAATTTTGCACATTTGACATGATCCACAACTTGAGTGACCCAAATGGGTCATAATAGCCTCCTTATCAGTATCGGGGAAGGTGGCAGGGCATAAAATTTCTCTCAGGTTACGGTTTCTCCTGTATGCTATCCGTAAATGGAAATCCTGAAACACTCCAGCAATCTTTAGAATTTCCCAATGTTTCCTAAGAGATCGGACGGTTTTATGACAGTTCCCTGAGTAGGTAAGGACACAGGTCATAACTTGTTCCTCCATTGTATATGTTTTATCATCATTAGGGGTCAAAAGATTCTCCCTATGATTATAGTAGGCACGTTTATAGGCAGCTGAAACTATATTACCGATATCACATCTATTAACCACAAATTGGAAAAAATCCAAAACTGGCTTAACACAAATAAACTAGCATTAAACATCAATAAAACAAAAACAATATTATTCACTTGGAAAAAAGATATAACCTTGTCAAAACCTTTTATCCTTAATAATATTTCGCTCAACTTGGTTTCTTCCGTTAAAATACTAGGTGTAACTATAGATGATAAATTAACTTACCATGAACACATCTCTCTTACTGTTAAAAGCTGTTTCTTTAAACTACGACAGATACGCTCAATCGCCAAATTTCTCAGTTCAACATCGATAAAAATACTCCCTAGTAATTTCAAAAATTGACTACTGTAACGCTCTTTTACTCAACATCACCCAGAAAGAAAAAAGGAGACTGCAGGTAATACAAAACACGGCCATCAAACTCATATACAACGCTAAAAAGTTCGACCACGTTACTCCTTTTTTAAAAGATGCACATTGGCTACCAGTTAGCCATAGGATTACCTTTAAAATTCTACTACTTATTTTTAAAACACTAGCATCTAACAAACCACTCTTTATCTCTCGATTTCTAATTCCTTACAATTCTCAACGTTCTCTTCGATCATCAGGCCAAAACATGCTGTCAGTACCCTCTTTGAAAATTATTGGTACACGTAGATCTGACATGTTCACAGTCATGGGACCACAGTGGTGGAACGCCCTCCCTCAATACATTCGATCTGAAAACAACATCATATCTTTTAAAAAACTTTTAAAATCTTACCTATTTATAGATGCTTTTAATCACTAAAACTTTCACAGAACAGTGCTTTGGATTTTAGCCCCTTACCTTTTGTTCTCTACCTTCTTTCTACCAAAACTAAGATTGTAAACTTTAATCCTTCCCTACCCCTTCCTGTTTGTATTTTATGTAATTATATTGTTAATTGATAGTTTCTCTATTATTTTCTATATGGATTTTGTACATCGCCTAGCAATTTTAATAGGCGATTCATCAAATGAATAAATAAACTTGAAACTTGAAGATGGCAACCCCAAGGATTTCCTAAACCACTGGTGCACTCTTAAGCACAGCCATCCTTGAAGACATGACACAACTGCAAATAAAACCCAGAATCTGCAGATGCTCAGACAAATGGTTTGACAACAAACTACTACAACTCGAATGACAATGCAGAAGTCCTTGAAAGAGAATGGAGAAAAGACAACCAAGAACACACAAAAACAACCTGGAGAATACTGATCAAACAATACAAACACTAAAAGAAAAAAGAAAATCATACTACACCAGTCAAATAGGCACAGAAATCCAAGAGACCAAAAAACTTTTCAAACTACTAAAGGAACTCGCAGACACCAAACCCTACCTAGCCACCAAAACCGCCCCTCCCCCCACAGCAAACCAACTGGCCGAATTCTTCAGAAACAAAATCTCAACAGCCAGAAACATTTCCATCGGGACCCCAAGCCATCTCGATGAAATCTCACTACCACCTATAGAAAAAGAGGCCTACGCAGCAGACAGATACTGGTCAGACTTCCTAAACTTACAATGGCCTGACCTAGAAAGACTCTACAACAGATACAATCATGCAGCCTATGACCTCAACCACTGCCCCTCATATCTGTTAAAAGCAGCCAGCACTAAATTCTGCCACACCTAAACCAGTCTTAGGCATCCGTAGATATTCTAGATGCCAACATAGGCATGAGTCAGGCGCCTACTTTGTAGGCGTTCTTAGCCGTATCTTGAATGGTCCGTTAGATGGCGATAGATGCCTACCAGCACCTACAATCAGGACACCGTTTCCAGAATCAGGCCCTAAAAGCCCTTGGGTATAAACTGGGTTTTAGAATTTTAGCACGTGCTAATTCCCTTGTTAAGCAGCATTAGGACTTAACGCACCTTTGATGAATTCCCCCCTTAGGTACCTGCAGTTTGTGTGGTATGGAAATTTTTGAAATCTATCATTCCAGGCAGTGAGCAATAATGTATACAAAATCATTAAAAACAGATCATTAAGACACATATATTTTTTAAAAAGTACAAAAAACAAACAGCAGCTGGCCACAAGTAGCATCTTACTCGCTGCCGCGCTGGCCTCATCCCTCTTATTTTGGGGGACCAGGAAGTGATATCAGAGGGAAGGATGAGGCCAACGCGAACAGGTAAGGGATGCTGCTCTTGGTTGGTTAAGATATGCGGGGGAAGGTTCAAGGGGGATACAGGAAAGGGGGGATCATTGGGGGGGGGGGAATGCACAGCATAGCAATGCTACATATTATTGTCCTATCGCCAGCATTTAGCATGGCAACATTGCTACTTTATGATGTGCCCCCACTAGGGAGAAACTAGTCCCAAGAATTGGCCATTTACATGGCAGTAAGCAACCAATGAACGTCGGCTTAGTATAAAATCAGAGTAAGTTATTATTATTATTTTTTTTTTGAGTGTGTGATTGTGGGGATTTGTATTTAATGCCAAGATGTGAAATGCTTTTGGGATTTTTTATTATTATTGAAAAAAAATCATCTTCTCAACAAAAGCTTAACTGTCTACAACATATGATCCTTAATCCTAGACCTAATTACTGCCTGAAACGTTTATTCTTTTCCTTGTCTAACAGAAAAACTTCTAATTGAGGGGGATCATAGAAATCAAAACTTTTTCTCATTTATAAGTAATCGTACATCAACATGAAAGATAAAGAAAAAAGGATGCTCCCAGGACCAATAGCTCTGGGATTTTCTTTTCACCTAATGGGTAAATCCATGCCCATCTTACCTTTTAGTGCCCAAGAATGAAAGAAAATCTGATATTGGGAAAGGCCAGCATCCTCGGCTTCGATCTCTTCCATCCATTGAAGTACTTGGCCCCGCTCCAAAGAAACCTGAAAGGCCACCCCAGGTGGATCTCGGCCCCTTTCTCCACAGCAGCAAGCAGATACCAGGTAATGTATAATGAGGACAGCAGCTTTGTTAATTTATGTGTGTATATCTTAGGGCAGGAGTACTCGAGCCCATCCTAGGGGTCCACAAGCCAGTAGGGTTTTCTGGGTATCTTTAATGAATATGCATGAGAGAGTTTTGCATATAATGGAGGTAAAGGGGCATGCAAATCTTTCTTATGCATATTCATTAAGGATACCCGACTTGCCTGTGGATCCCTTTTAGTACCCTCTGATGTAGGAGAAGCAGAGACTGCTGAAACAAATAGAATGCAGAAAAAACTGCAGGGGAAATTTTTTTTATTTTTTATTTTTTTTGCTCAGAAAAATTGTAAAAAGTGAATTTTTTCAGTAGTTTGTATTTGCTCCATATTGGAAGTAATTTTGTATACTAGGCAGTAGCCTATATATGCCATTTGTGCACATAAAGTGTTTAGAATGCTAGCGTATAAACATGTTTGGACATCTGCATGTAAATGCCCCCCCCCAAATCACTATTTGCTATTTAGTAAATATTCATATACTTTAGTGCAGGTAGGCAGAGTCTGGGCACACAAGAATATAAATGGGTATTTCCAGCATTTGCCCCCTCTTTTACGACAGCTGGCAGCGTGGGCCGGCACGGTAAATGCTCTAACGCCCAGAGGAATTGAACGGACATTGGAGCATTTGACGTGTGGCATTCGTGGTTTGTAAAAGGGGGCCTTAGTCATGGGCACTTCAACCAGCTCTCTGGCTGGCCTAACTGCATATGCATGAATATATAGCCAGTTGTGCTAGTTCTCTATACAGGAAAGTAGGCACCTATATTAGGGTGGTCCAAAAAATTAACACATTCTGATTGGCCCGGGCGCCTTAGGCCCCACCTGTGGTCAGGGCTTTGGGACGGCTGGGCCAATCCGACCCCATTCTGCTGTTGGCTGCCTGCCGGACGGACGGGTTCGGCTGGGGGGTCGCGGGTTGGGGTGATGGATCGCGTCAGGAAAGATGTCTCATCTCCCCTACCGCAATGCCATCACTCCTCTACCAGAACTGCTGCGACCCGCGGCAAGAGAGATAGGGTATCCGCGGGTCGCGGCAGTTCGGGTAGAGGAGTGATGGCATCGCAGTAGGGGAGATGAGGCATCTCTTCTGCCACGATGCTTGCGGTGGGTAGGTTGCCAGGCCGCTGAACTGATGGCGCCAGCGGCCATCAGCTCAACGGCCCTCTTTTCGGCACTTAGACCTGGTTTGACTACGTCTAAGTCAAAAAAGGTCTAAATGCCGACTAGGTACCTGTTGTACGCCTAGGTGTAGGTCAGCCCACTTCCCGCCCTTTCCCCTCCTCTAAACACACCTCTTTTCTCTCTGTGCGTCTAGAGTCAAGGGAAAGGCCTAAGCTGTTTTTAGATAATGTCTAAAAACCAGCTTTGGTTATGGGTACTTGGATGATCAGGCTTTTTGATCGCCAAGTAGCCATTTAGGACACTTTTTAGACTTTTTTTTTTTTTTTTATTATTACCCTCTTAGCGTGCCTTTGTAAAAGAGGGCCTTAGTGGGTGGGTTCTTAAAAGAAGCTTCCAAAAAAGGAACTTTTTGTGGCAGAGCAGACTGCCACAGAATACAAATTGTGGATAAATTTGTCCTCTAGAGCAGTATTTTTCAACCTTTTTACACCTATGGACCAGCAGAAATAAAAGAATTATTCTGTGGACCAGCAACGGTCCGTGGACCGGCATCAATCCGTGGACCGGCGGTTGAAGAACACTGGGCTAAGTCGTGGGCCAGACCCCACCCATCTCTACCCAATCTCCACCCCAGACCCCAACCCCATAATACTACTAATTGCACCTTGCCCAGCCAGTGCCTCATCTGGATGCCTTCCCTCTGACGTTGCAACATCAGAGAGAAGGCTTCCGGTTCAGGTGCAGGATGCCCGTAGGAGCCACTGCCCGTGGCTTTGTGCACTGAATCAGCTAGGAAGAGGGAGCTGGCTCAAAGGTAACGCCGCATCGATCGCACTGTTATGGGCCTGATGCATGTGCTGGCCCTGTGGACCGGCAGGAAATTTCTGTGGACCGTCACTGGTCCATGGACCGGTGGTTGAAGAACACTGCTTTAAAGAGCCTTAAACTCTGACACTAAAATTACTTTTTATCATTTTATAGAGGACGTAGGTGCTCTGGAAAGTGATTACATGGCTCCTGAAAGGTAAGTAAAAACTCTTTGGACAGAGTAGAACCAATCTCTTTTAGAGGGACTCAGTTGCTTCACACAGCCAAAAGGCAGAAGAGCCTTCATACTCAATTTCTAGGTCCTATCTCCTTCCTCCAAAGGGGGGTTATCAGATTTCAACCTGAGTCTGAGTACCGTCCTTTTATTAAACCATAGTTAGCGCTAAAACATGCTTACTGCGCATTAAAAAGGTTTACCGTGAGACATGCGCTGGTGTCCTGTGGTAAATGTACTAATTTGCATCCTGCATGCTAAAAATAAACATATTTTATTTTCTGCGAAGGGGGCGTGTTTAGAGCTATCACGCCTACTCTCCATCTGCAATCAGCATGTAAGGCATTGCTGCACACTAATTGATTAGTGAAGGGTTAATGCAGGAGTCAGAAGGATGCTGGGCTGTATAGAAGAACGAAGGTGTTGATGCTCCTGTACAGGTTGTTGGTGAGGCCCCACTTGGAGTATTGTGTTCAGTTTTGGAGACCGTATCTGGCAAAGGACACAAAAAGGCTTGAAGCGGTCCAGAGGAGGGTGACAAAAATGATAGGAGGTTTGCGCCAAAAGACATATGAGGAGAGACTGGAAGCCCTGAATATGTATACCTTAGAGGAAAGGAGGGACAGGGGAGATATGATTCAGACGTTCAAATGCTTGAAAGGTATTAACGTAGAACAAAATCTTTTCCAGAGAAAGGAAAATGGTAAAAAAGAGGACATAATTTGAGGTTATGGGGTGGTAGACTCAAGAGCAATGTAAAGAAATTCTTCTTTACGGAGAGGGTGGTAGATGCCTGGAATGCGCTCCTGAGAGAGGTGGTGGAGATGAAAACGGTGACGGAGTTAAAAAAAAAGCATGGGATGAACACAGAGGATCTAGAATCGGACAATAATAGTAAATATTGAAGAACTAAGGCCAGTACTGGGCAGACTTGCACAATCTGTGTCTGTATATGGCCGCTTAGTGGAAGATGGGCTGGGGAGGGCTTCAATGGCTGGGAGAGTATAGATGGACTGGAGTGAGCTTTGACGGAGACTTCAGTAGTTGGAACCTAAGAACAGTACCGGGCAGAGCTCTGGATTCTTGCCCAGAAATAGCTAAGAAGAAGAAGGAAAATAAAACCCCCAAAAACAAACCCAACAAATTTTTAGATTGAATCAGTTTGGGCAGACTAGATGGACCATTCGGGTCTTTATCTGCCGTCCTCTACTATGTTACTATGAGCCCTTACCCCCAAATTCTATAAATGGCACCTACATTAGGTGCCGCTAGGCGTCGTAATTGCAGTCACCTATTTCAGGATTTGCACCTAAATTTTCATTGACCGTGTTTTTCAACCAATCAAAAAAATTAAGCAGTTTGAGGTTGGCGACAAACTCTTAGGATGCCTAGCGATGCCTAATTGGAGGTGCCCTCCCCTGCCTCACGATGCCTAACGAGTAGGCATGGTTATGGGCGGAGAATAGGCCTGAATCTGTAGTTGGTCTGCGCACGCGTCATAGAGCAGCAACCTTTCTATTTATTTATTTATTTATTACCTTTTTAGTGAGCACATCGAGCCTGTTGTTTTAACCCGCTTTAAACCACGGCGACAAACTATTTTTTCCGTTACTGCCCCCCAAATACGGAACCTACTCCCAATTCACTTACGAGAAGAACTGAATTTGGATAGATTTAAGAGCAATCTAAAATGCTTTCTTTTTAAAGATGCATTTGACAACGAATAAAACTATATTTGGTCCACTAACCAGACATTAGGTTTATATCAGGTGCTTTGATTGCACCCTGGTTTCTAAATTCTCTGATGCTTATTGCTCTTCCCTTCCCTAACGTTTTTTCCCTTATATGTCTTCTTTCCTATTTTTTAAATTGTATTTCTGCACCTATCCCTTCCTTTTGTATCAATTAATTTTGTCTTGTCAGTCATATTTATATAATTTCTTTCCCTTTGATTATTGTAACCCAATATTTTTATCTTTTGTTCATTGCTTAGAAGTCGATATAAGCGATTAATCAAATACATAATGAACTTGGAAACTTGGGCTCGCACTGCGGGGGAAAGCTCTCTCAACTGTGGAATGATCTTCCGCTCCTTTTAAGGAGTTCCGGTTCACTTCAACTTTCTCGTAAATCTTTAAAAAAACATTTTATTTGCTAAACACTTTGAAAACGAATCTTCCGAAACTTAGTCTTATTCTGTATGGGTTTTATTTGTTAAGTTAATTATTGTAAACCGAGTCGAGCTTTCTTGGACTGATGTCTCGGTATATAAAGCCAAGCATTAGATTAGATTAGATTTGCATGCACGGATCGGAAGATAATCAGGAGAGAGGTTAGTGAATTGGGTCAGAGGGAAATCGGATCGCAATCGGTTTGCTTGTTGAATCTAGCCCTAAGTCACTCCCTGTAGTACTTGTATCATGCCAAATTAGAGCTTTTTTCTGGAGTTCACAAGGTGTGCTTGAAAATTTTTTTTGCAGTAGGGGTATTGCAGTGTTATTGATGTTAGGGTGAGCAGACCTTTTGTAAAATAGGCATCAGTGTGAAGCTGAAAGGCTGATCCATATAGCTGCCATTTTATTCAAAATCCATTTTGGGGAGCGGCCCACTCTTCTTACATCCCCACCTTGCTATGCCTCTGATTCTATGGTAATTCACTCATGGATTATGCTCTGGTCATGAATAATCTTGATTTATAATACTAGAAACCCCAGTAAAAAGGGTTATTGGCTGCAACAGAGTCCATTGCTTCAAAACAGAGAGAGAGTGACAGAATTGGTTTGGCCCCATAGTAACTCTTTGTGGCAAAAAAAAAAATAAAAAAAAATCATGTTCTTATTGTATGAAGGCTATTTAGGCTTTTAATCTGCTTTTGGAAAGAAGTAAGGCACAAAAGTAATATCCTAATGCTCTCCTCTTTCTTCCAGTGATGAGCCTGAAATTTACGAAGATGAACTAGAATTCCAAAAATCCTTAACCTCCATTGACTTGTGTCCCAACCCAAAAGTCAAGACTTGTGAGTCCATTAAACCTATTGTTCTATTGGTCTGACTTTGAGACTCTTTGGTGCCTCTCTTTCGTTCCACGCTTCGCTTATTTCTATAAAAGTTTGCGGGTGCGAGCATCATCTTCCACTTGCTCTTCGCACCAGCCTCGGCTCATTGCTGACATCACTTCTTGGTCGTGGAACCAGAACGTGACGTCAGAAGGGTGCCAAGGCCGGCTCGAGAAGCAGGTGGAATGTGCTCATGCTGGTGAACATATCAAGAAGTACGTGGGGGGGGTAGGGTGGCGCTTGAGCGGGAGGGTACACGCCACCGCCCCGGGCGTCAACCTCCCTCACTACGCCACCAGCGGAGGTAGAAAGAATGTGACAAGATTTGTGCTTGAAATTGAGCTTCATCAATGGCTATTTAGCATAGACCTGCAGGGGGTTTGGGGTTCAATTTTCAAAATCTTGTTATTGAGATTGAAATAAGAACAAAGATAAGCATATTATACAGTAAATATGATGCAACCATTAACAATGATGCAAGTAGGAAGCAACAAGCTCCCATGTACTTGAGTAAACAAGACTCAACTATATGAATCCATAAGAAGAAAGCAAGGCGTTCGATAGGAGACCCATGAAA
Source organism: Geotrypetes seraphini (assembly GCF_902459505.1). NCBI lineage: Eukaryota > Metazoa > Chordata > Amphibia > Gymnophiona > Dermophiidae > Geotrypetes > Geotrypetes seraphini. The sequence continues at coordinate 54,152,162 of NC_047095.1, forward strand.
ATTAAATTCAATGTGATCAGCACGAGATGTTGAGAAAGTAAAGGTATTACAGAAATAATTGAACTATATAATTTTAATAGATAGAAGAAATACTATCCAAGCGGGACCACATTTTTATGGTTTTATATCCTTTGTTCATGGAGAATTAGTTTTACATTCAAGATTTGGGGTTCTAATACAATATCATAATAGAAATTGCAATTCTAGTGCACTCTTTTATAAATAGATCTCATTATCACTCTAAGTTCAAAGGGGGTAACCCTGATGGACTGTCCATGCGGTAAAAATTGAGAGAACTCATCATGATGGGCTCTTGAGTCAATTCCCCTACCCATCCAACATGCTAATAGGGTCACCACATGACCACGTCAAGGTATCTGCAGTAATATACCCATTAGCAGGCTTGTTGGGGAACTCTTCTGGGAAAAGACATGGCAGGGGATGGAAACATTACCCTGTTAGTGTGTTCTAGGAAATGCCTGCTAATCTAATCTAAGACTTAGATTTATATACTGCATCATCTCCTAGAAAGGAGCTCGATTCGGTTAACAAAATAAGCATTGGAGAAGACAGATGTTTTTGATTTGAATAAACTAAAATTATTAGTCAAAGATTTCCTGTTATCTGTTAAATAAGATTCCCTAATGAATGATGAACAAAATGATTTGTTTTCCCCCGAGACCAGTTGTCTAAATACTGTTGGAATAATAATGTTTTCATAGATTTACGAAAAGTCTGACGGGAAACAATTTCTAATAGTAGATGGGATAACAGCTTGAGTTAATGCCAGATGATTTAGTGTTCCTTTTGTTAAGTATCAATCTTATTTAAGTACCTGTCTTATTTATTTTTATCTATTGTATCTTTTTAATGCATCATTTTTGTAAACCGCTTAGAAACCTCACGGTTATTAGCGGTATATAACAATTAAATTAAAAATTAAATTAAATTAAAGCCTTTCAGTTAACATGTGCTAATGACTATATCGGTCCATGATCTGCATAATGTGGGCCCATGCACATTCCAATCTCGTACATTGCCAATAGACCAGCTAAAACGACCAGTCACAGCTTTATTTATTAATTACATCAGACTATTACAATTTCAATTTATTCATCAAAAGCAAAAAGGTATCAACTCTTCAAACTCAAAACTTGGTAAAAAAACACTTAACAATGAAAATTTGATTAATAGTATTCGCACTCGCTGTCAGGATCTGTGCTGACACAAGAACCTGGCTTGTGTTCCCGTCCCATCCCCCAACCCATTTCCTTAACCCCCCCCATCCTTTTCCATCCCCACCAGTTACCCCTCACTTCTGCAATTACTATTGGCTGCTGACCTCATAAAGCTGCAATAATTACCTCCCCACCAACCCTGCCAATCGCCACAACCCACCCCACAATCAACTGAACTCTGTCGACCCACACTCAGGCAGGTGATTACTCTCCTTTCACCTCCCCACCCAAAACCCCCTCCAGAAATACCATCTCACACTCGTTGCTTATTGGAGTTAGCCCCCATCGGTCTCTACGGCGGCTTTAGCTACCCCTCTGCCCTTCTGTCATTAATTTTCATACACCAATTAATTCTTCCTGTTCCCTACCATCTCTCCCCCATTCCTTCTTTGACATTAGGGAATGACACTGCAAGAACTCGATGTCCCCGACCTGTCCCTGTGAATTTTGTCGCTGTCCCTGTCCCTGCCTCATTCCTGTAAGATATGCCTTAACTGCACAAGCCTCGAACACTTATGATTTTAAAGTGGAACCGAGCTTGGAGGAATGGGGCAAGGACAGGAAAAGAACTCGACGGGAAAATGAGTTCCCGTGGGGACGGGGAAAATTTTCCCCCGTGTCATTCTCTATTTGGCATCTTTCTCTCTCCCCTGTTGGTACATAGCTCAGCCATGTTATGGTGCCTCTAGCCCAAGTAAGGGGCACTCCTTAAAACATTTTCCTCAATAACATAATAGTATTAGATCAGTGGTCTCAAACTCGCGGCCTGGGGGCCACATGCGGCCCTCCAGATCCTATTTTGAGGCCCTCGGTATGTTTATCATAATCACAAAAGTAAAATAAAACAGTTTCTTGATCATATGTCTCTTTAGCTATAAATGAGAATATTATTATTAAGACTTAGCCAAAAGGAAAGATTTATAAACTATAAAGAGTTTTACCTCATTAAAAAATTGTCATTTCTTTAATAAAACAATAACTAGTTTTTCTGAGGCCCTCCAAGTATCTACAAATCCAAAATGTGGCCCTGCAAAGGATTTGAGTTTGAGACCACTGTATTAGATGAATGTGTTAATTTGAACCTCCAAATCCTAACACTTTTCAGTAAACATACCCCTAACCTGCTAATCCTACCTACTAAAAGGAATTCCAGTTGGAGAAAGATAACATCATCTCTTACTCCAGTCTCCTTTGCTAATGTTGGGATGGTTTACCCCAATGACTCCACCTGAGGCTGTGAGTTCAATTCCCACCACAGCTCCTTGTGACTCTGGGCAAGTCACTTAACCCTTCATTGCCCCAAGTACAAAATAAGTACCTGTCTAAAATATCCAAATGAATTCAAGCAGAAAGAACGTGACCCTGTTTCTTGCAATATTGGGGCATGTTGAACGGTGCCGTGAAATAATTGCTAACTTAAAAAACCCTCCCAATGTGATTTCTCAAGTTCCACTGTGAACATATTAGGTCTGCATGTTATACAACAGTTAGATGAAATGTCCTACTTATATCTCTTGCGCTGCTAGACGTACGCAACGCAAACATTAAATATGTAAGACAATCCCTGCTCGATAGAGCTTACAATCTAATTTGTCTAATTTCTGTTCATTTTATATGCGAGCCAACGCCCACTGCTCCCCTCCTTCCAGACTTATTGCAGGCCTCCGTCGGGTCGCCAGGCTCTGCATCCTGTCGTTGTCCCCCCCTCTCTGCCCTGTCCATCGTACCTCCTCTGCCACTGGAATCCCTGGTGGTCCAGAGGTGTAGAGGGTAGGAGCGAGCTTTCCATGCCCCTGCCCCGTTGCTAACCCTGTCAGTTGCTGCTACGAATTTCAGCTTCAGCGCTTTGGCGCTGCTGCTTGGCGGCTAAGCGACTTCCTGAATGGCTCCCGTGAATTCTCGCTCAGCGGCTGAAGCCGTAACTTGTGGCAGCGACCGACCGGGTTAGCAGCGGGGCAGGAGCGCAGAAAGCTCGCTCCTGCCTTCTACACCTCTGGATGGAGGGAAGGGGGCTGGATAGCCTGATAGGGTAGGGAGGGAGCACTGGGTGCAGATCCTGGCAGGGCAGGGTACTTGAATATTAAGCCGCCCGACTTATATTCGAGTCAACCATTTTTCCTCCTTTGGGGGGGGATGGGGCTCTTGACATATTCGGATCAACTTATATTCGAGTATTTGCGGTAGTTTACATAGTTAAAGCACTTGTTACTAATGGAAATTTTGACAATTGGTTTCTAATGTTTTTATTATATATGATTATAAAACAGAGTGAAATCTGAGAGCGAGTTTCATATGGTTTGTATGGCTTCTGAATAGTTGTCAAAATTGTGCTATGCAAACTCTTCCTAGTCTACATAAGAGAGATTGAAATTTATGTTGACTTTATTTTATTTGTTTTTAATGAATCTAGCTAGTTCTTTAAATGTAGTAAGAACTGTAATATATTTTTCTTTGTCTAGCTACTTCTGAATCTGGCATCCCTGAGAATAAGGTAACTTATTGCTTATTACATAACAGCTTCCAGTAGGCAAAAGGATGGAATGCTTGTATAAATGTAACAAATCCTAGACATCTCTTCCCCTATTTCAAACCCATGTTCAGAGACATTAATGTTTCCCTTGACTCTGCAAGGATGGAAGGCAAATTTCAACTCCATTTGAAGCAGAATGTCTGCATTTCCAGAGACGGAATGAGCCCATGTACCGTTTGCAGCTATAAAGACATAAGGGCAAACAGTTTAGCTGTATAGGGTTAAAACATCTGTTCATGGATAATAGCACAGATGATTGGATACCAGGAAGGAGGTGGGGGCTTATATTTTTTTAAGTGTTTATTTGGGATAGGATGACCACACTGAGAATCCTTTTTGGAAAAAACCATCCGAGTGGCACAGTGGTTAGAGCTACAGCCTCAGTCCTTGCACAGAAATTGGCAATTCTTGCTTTCATAGTAACATAGTAACATAGTAGATGACGGCAGATAAAGACCCGAATGGTCCATCCAGTCTGCCCAACCTGATCCAATTTAAATTTTTTTCTTCTTAGCTATTTCTGGGCAAGAATCCAAAGCTTTACCCGGTACTGTGCTTGGGTTCCAACTGCCGAAATCTCTGTTAAGACTTACTCCAGCCCATCTACACCCTCCCAGCCATTGAAGCCCTCCCCTGCCCATCCTCCACCAAACGGCCATTAATTGCTCAGCCAGGAGCACTGAGTATTGATTTATTTTATTTTTTTTTCCCAGTGCTGATTTTTTTTAAGCACTCTTCACTAAATCTGGTCTCATATGTGAACCGTAGTGTGCAATCCACACCCATTCCCTGCCTCATAATAAGCTTTGCAGTTGCTGAGAATTAATGTGCCATTGAATTAAATCAAAGTAAAAGAAGACTATAGCTATGCAGTATGGAATAGCACATGCTAGTGGCTTAGCATACTTTTTTAGTAAAAAAAAAAAAAAAAAAAAAAAGCCTCTAAATAATCTCCCAAGGAACAATCTCCTTTTCTTGAAATGTAATTTTGTATGTCTACTTTTTTTTTAGGTTCTGCAATCCAGCTATCTGTTTGGCATGACTAGGTAATGTCTGATGGCAGCTTCTCAAAAACCTAAATTTGAAAAGTCAGATGCTCACAATCTTGTTTATAATGCATACACAGCAGGGCACTGTTTTTATTTATAAAAAAGCATTTTTAGGAAAAGGGCCCTGAAATATCACTAGCTGCACATGTAAATCTCAGCAGTACATGGGGGTGCTGAAAAGTTCTCAGCCCGACCAGCTTCCTATGTTCTGAACGTTATTTTGCAACGGTCGCTGAAAAGCGTTATTTTATTTCGCAAAGTGCCAGTTTGCAGAATCGTAGTGCTATATTTTGACTTTTTCAGATCTTTGATTGAACCGTGTCAACGAAAAGTGGAATTTTCAAGGGTGCAATTTTGAGTTGTCATGAAGTTCCTATTCCTAAAGAAGAAAACTCTCTAAAGGAAATCCATGAATGTATGATGCAAACACTGAAGGACGGATTCTGTAACCGGCGCCCAATGGCCGCCGATCGCCTGTCAATCATTCCAGGGTGCCGGTTACAGAATCGCACCACGATAGGTGGCTGAAATGTTGGCCTGGAAAACCCAGCCGCTTATCTTGATCGCTAGACCGCAGCAGCCGAGAGCAGCAGGGGTTCCCCCACCCCAATCAGCTGAGCAGCAGGGACTCCCCAAAGCTGTGATTCTGTAACCGGCACCCAAGTTTGATGGGGGAGGGGGGAATTCCCCTGCTACAATTGGCTGAGAGTGGCCACGGCAGGAAAACCTGAACCCCACTGCAAGTCAGCTGGCAGGAGAGATTCCCACTCCCTCCTGCCGGCACTCCCTCCCCCCCCCCCCCCATTAACATCCTCAGCAGGAGGGATGACCAATCCCTCCTTTCAGCACTCCCCCCCCCCCAATAACATACCCGGCAGGAGGGATGACCAATCCCTCCTGCCTGCACCTCCCCCAAACATCCCTGACTGGAAAGATGCCCAATCCCTCCTTCCAGCATCACTCCCAAACACCTTCACCCCTGAAACCCACCCACACCCTCCCTTGTACCTTTTTGTAGAAGGCCGGTTGGAGGGATGCCCACTTCCTCTGGCCGGCAAGCCCACCTCTTCCGAATGGTGGGCCTTCCTGAGAAGCCTAAGGCCTTGATTGGCACAGGCACCTAAGGTCCCTCCTATAGGAGGGGCTTTAGGCGCCTGGGCTTACCGGAGTCTTAGGCCTCCTTCCCATTACACTCCGGGATGCACTGGGAGTTGCCTAAGACTCTGACTGGCCAGATCCCTAAGGCCCCTCCCCTTACCTTGGGTGCATTCACGGACAGCACATTATCTCAATCATATGACAATCGAGAAATGTTATTGGTTACAAAAACTCGAAATGCTGTAAATGCAACACCATAGACCATGTGACAGAAATTTGGCACAACTCTATACAGAGACAAAATCATAAAACCTTTTGTTTACAGGACCAGAATTGTGGCGTAAATATTCTTTGAGGCTTGTCAATTCAGGTTCTTTCTACAAAGTGAAAACTGTTGTTTCTCTTTTCCCTTAGAGATGAGCCTGACTCTTACGAAGATCAATTAGAGCTACAGAGCTCTTTAGGTTTCATTGACCAGCATCCCATCACAGAAACAAAAGCAAGTGAGTGTGTTAAACCAGAGAATGTCCGTTAGCATGGATATTGTTTATGCTAGCGTTTTTTTCACTTAAGAATGTGCTTTTGGTAATGCACGTGTGGTTCGTTTGCCTGTCTTCAAAAATCTGGAGGCCCTTTTACCAAAGCTTAGCATGTGTTAATGCAGTGTTTCTCAACTCGGTCCTGGAGTACCCCCTTGCCAGTCAGGTTTTGGGGATATCCACATTGAATTTGCATAAGCTTGATTTGCATACACTGCCTCCATTGTATGCAAATTTCTTTCATGCATATTCTTTGTGGATATCTTGAAAACCTGACTGGCAAGGGGGTACTCCAGGACCGAGTTGAGAAACACTGAGCGAATGGAAATTTAGCATGTGCTAAGCTGAGGTTGATTGAAAACTGCCTTTTTTTTTCAGTTTCAGCTGAAACAAACTGCAGCTGAAACTTATCGCTTGGCTTCAGCCAAAGCCAAAAACAAACCAAAGACTGAAATTTGGACATGTGAATATGAACTAACGAGGCCCAACTGGGGATTGTTGGCGCTTGCGGTCGGCAGCCCTCTGCTAAACCCGCAGCAAATTACCCTCCAGTCCCAGGAATTGCCAATACAGACTGGCAACTGGAAGAGCAGCTTTAACAAGGACTTCTCAACAAGTCTGGCAAGTTTAGGAAAGGAATGGTAACTAAGACCAAAAACACTGGTGTAGTAAAGTGGGTGGGTGTGGTGGGGGGAGTGTTCTGCATTGGACGTGGTCTTTCTAAAATGCACAGGCAACCATCCTCCTTTCTGCCGCACGTGTGTGCCCCTTCCCCTCCCCTCTTTAATTTTTCCTGCACGAGCAGCGTTACGAACTTGCTGCCCGCGTTGGTGTCTCCTCTCTCTGATGTCACTTCCGGGCCCGGCACCTAGGAAGTGATGTCACAGGGATAGCCAACACAACATGGGCAGCAAGTCCATGCTGTTGCTCTCGCCTGGAAAATTAGGAAGGGAAGGGTGTGTGGTGGTGGTGGGAATTGGGAAGGGGCGGAGAAGAGGGTGGGTAGGGGTGCCACGTACTCTCGCTATTCCACTGACCAAGAATATTATAATGTCTCTGTATCATTCCATGGTATGACATTACCTTGAGTATGGAAAAATCCAAACAAAATCTTATTATCAAAAAAGATCTTAGCGCTTATAAGGACTTCAGAGGTGACACTCGCAGGACCATGTCATTGGAGTGAAAATTCACCGTCTCTCTTCACTAGTCCAAGTTGTTTGTTTTTTTTTTTTTGTCTCTTTTCATAATAACTTTATTTTTTCTATACCGCCACAATCTTACGACTTCTAGGCGGTTTACAGTGAAGAGAGCTGGACAATCAGCGAATTACAGAATACAAATAGCGACGATGTCACAGTACAGTCAGCGAATTACAGAATACAATTAGTAAAATACAGATATTTCTCAAGTTATCAGCATGGTGTTAATTGTTTTAGAAATGGTAACTAATTAGGAGATAAATCTATTGAACAGTGCTGTCTTAATTTCTTTCCAAAATGCGCCATAGGTCAGTCTGGCTCCGTTGATGTAATTGCTTAGCCAGGTCTGCTGTTTGCTAGCTTGAAACTTCAAAGTTCTGTCCAGAAAGGACCTGTGTTTGCAATCGGTGATCCTTGGATAGGCAAAAAGATTGGAATTTCTGGTTGTCCTAGTGGGGATGTGTAGCTCGAAATGTGGTAAGAGATAGGGAGGGGCCATTCCCCACACCAGTTTAAAGCAGAAGCAAGAGAACTTGAACATTATTCACGCCTCCATTGTCAACCAGTGTAGTAGTTTGTTGTAGGGGCTAACATGCTCGCTTTTCTTTAGTTCGAATATTAAAATGCTTAAAGTGTAAATAGTGGTTTGTTTCTTTATAGTTGTACAGCTTATAAGATGTAACAATGAATTAACTTATCTTTATTCGCGTCGGGGGGGGGGGGGAGGGAGGATGTTACAGTAACATGAAGCAGTTCAGATGGTTAAAATGATGATTTTGCCTGTGGTTTGTTACCAAATAGGTGTGTTTTTTCAGGGGTCCTTTTACAAAAAAATAAATAGTATTCTTACAAAATTTATTTGGCTGGGGAAAGCAGCAAGAATTGCTTCAGTATCCTTACAAAAGCCAATTGTGGAGGGTGGGGTAAATTTTTCCAAATTTTTATAGGTACCATCAAGCCTATATAATGCGTCAGGGTATGTACTGGGTCCTCCCCGAGCTCATGGAAAATCTTCCAGACTGGTTATGGTTGGAATAGCAACTCCTGTTTCCATAGAGATTGTGTCACATTTTGAGTATCAAGATGCCTAGGCTGTATAAGGACAATAGAATTTTAATGGACCTTGGAAGACATTAAAATTTATTACTAATTTAACAGATATTCCAATTCATAAATCCACTTGTCAGTCCCTTTGGTTGAAACCCAAGATTCAAATTGGCGGGTTTAAAGTCATCTGGAAGTACTGGATGAAGGCGGGCATACGTACTTTAGACCAGTGTTTTTCAACCTTTTTACACCTATGGACCGGCAGAAATAAAATAATTATTCTGTGGACCGGCAGTTGAAGAACACCGGGCTAAGTCATGGGCCAGATCCTGCCCCCATAATAGTACTAATTGCACCTTGCACGTCCCGTGCCTCATCTGAAAGTCTTCCCTCTGACGTTGCAACGTCAGAGAGAAGGCTTCCGGTTCAGGCGCAGGATGCCTGTAGGAGCCACTGTCCATGGCTTTGTGCACTGAATCACTGTGGACCGGCGGTTGAAGAACACTGTTTTGGGCCTGATGCACCTGCTGGCCCTGTGGACCGACAGGAAATTTCTGTGTACCGGCACTGGTCCATGGACCGGTGTTTGAAGAACACTGCTTTAGACGATGTAATATCAGACAGAAAGCTGCTTGAGTTTTCACAACTGCAACAAAAATTTGGTATTGCTAAAACTCAAAGTTATAGGTGGTTGCAGTTGAGGCAGGCCATTCAGGAGAGGTTCCCTGACTGGAAAAATCTTAAAAATCAGTATTGTTTGTCGTTCCTGTGCTTCCAGGGGGTTTCCTGGGTCACCAGGCCACTCAGTGGTATAAATTTAATATCTGGATTTTTGAATAAGAAACTAAAAACTGGTCTTCGTGAAATTTGGAGCATTGAAATAAAGCATCAGATTACTGTGTCTCAATGGCCACAAATTTCGACTTGGAGGATGAGATGTACGGTGTTTGTATCTATGAGACAAACTTGGGTTTTTTTGTTACACAGAGCAGTTTGGACCCCAGTTCGGTTACAGAAATTAGATAGTTCCAAGTCTAATAGGTGTTGGCACTGTCATTTCGAACCTGGGACATTAGATCATTTATTATTTTATTGTCCCTTGATACTTCAATTTTGGAGATCCATTTGGGATCAGGTAAACAAAGTAATGGAAAATCCAGTGGCACTAATATATGATACTGTGCTATTTAGCACTATGATGAGAACTAAAAGCCACATATCATCTCATAATAAACTTCTCTTTATTATGACAGGGGTTGCCATACAACTTATTCTAAGAAATTGGAAAAACTGGGATAGACTGAACTATTCCTTTTGGTGGGAGTCTCTCTGTCACGTTTTTAAGATGGAAAGTAATATGGCCAGAAATCAGGGATATTATAAGAAGTTTCTGAAGATTTGGGAGCCATTGACAAAATTTTGCAAAGAGTGATTGCTGATTATGCCCTTTGGTCATACATGTCCAGGGTGGGAGGGCGGGTTGGAATGTATTTTTCAATTCTCAATTTGAGTGTAATTCTTAGATATAATTATGGGGGGGGGGGGGGTGATAATATTTGTCATAGATTATAAATGTATTTAAGTGCTTTTATAGAATTATATGATTATATTTTATTTTGCACTTACTTTTATGTCTTTAAAATGAACAAAGAAATTAAGAAAAATAAAATAAAAATTTACTTCTATTCCGCAATTACTGTTAAGTTCTATAGGCATGTAGCCACCAAAACACGGCACCTTGTTGAGTCAATGTACCATTTTCTTGCTCAAGCTGCATTTAATAATCTTTTTGGTGTGGTTAGAAGATATTGCGTCCAGACCCCCCCCTGCGCTTCGTTTCTTCCTGTTTCTCTCATAGGGGGATCCCTTTACCCTTGTAGGTTTCCGTTTGCAGTTGCACTGAATTTTGAGCATCACTGAATACAATTCCCCCTCCCCCATGGTCTGCTTAACAAAATAGTGATTTTAACCACTATCCTTTTGTATACTGATCTAGCAAGTACATCGGATGGAGAAAAGTGTCATTTTGTTTTCTTTTTGTTTTTCTAGCTCCCTATGAAACTGGCAACCCAGACAATGAGGTAACCCCTTGCTGGCCACATTCTAAGAAGTCTAACTTTTTGTTAAACAATACCTATAAAGTGTGCATGAGATTCCATCAATATGAACCAAGTCAAAGGGTGAAACAAACCTTAGTCACCCCTAAGCACCCTGGAATACTCATGGATTTTACCCCGATCCTCAGAGGCACCACTTGGAGCTCAAAACAATCTCATTGCTCCAAGCTTTATGTGTCAAATCGTCACTGGATCGTTTATATTATAATAGTTATAATTTTATAATTTTACAAATTTCACTTCACTTTTATATGTTTTATATTCATATTTTGAAATATTCAGCTTTTGAAATAGTTTAAAGCATATCACTTAGCTTAGTCATGTGGTCTTTGGCTGGGGATTAACACCGACATGTTTCGCTATATAAGCTTTATCAAGGATAACCCCTATTAGTGAACAAAAGTTAAAATTAATTATGCTCAAAAGAACAAAAGTTAAAAATAATTATGTTCAAAAGAATAGCTGTTAAAGTTACCAATCTTAATGAAAGCTAAAACAATCTAAGAATGCCTTACCTCAACATGAACTGCCGCCAAACTCTGACCACTATATCAAGAGAGATGGCGGCGGCGTCTTTGCAAAAATTAAATAGAGCAGAACCCGGGACAACTGTAACCACGTGATTACGTGGCCAACAGCGTCACAGGACTACTTGCCGGATCTAAAGCTACAAGGTCAAATTATTATGGAGGGGACTGACAACCACCCTAAACACAGGCTAGATTAGCGTTCCCCACTCTAATTCCCCATTCAAGCCGTTAGGTATTACTGTATCAAGGACATATATCCATCTCTGCTCCTTATAATTCAGCCATTCTTCACAATTTCCCCCCCCCCCCCATCATACCCCACATCAAGGCTCTCAATTACCCGCCATTGTATCTGTGTTATATTGTGCTGACTAGCCAAAAAGTGCTCCACTAGCGGAGCTTGTAGATTCTTAGTTTTAACACGTGACTTGTGCTCGTTCAACCTTATGTGTACGGGCCTTGACGTGCGACCCACGTACACAAGGTTGCCCGGGCACAAAATCACGTATACCACGTTAACTGACTGGCAATTTGTATTGCTGTTCGACTTTATTATTTTACCAGTATGAGGGTCCTTCCATGAGGCTCCCCGAATCGTGGTGGCACACCATTGACAGTGCCCAAACCCCATATGAGTACCCTGTGTTTGCTCCCTGTAATTACCCAATTTCTGTTGAATCAGGACCTGCCCTATAGTCTTCCCCCTCTTAAAAGAGAACATGGGAATATCATGAAATATGGGGTGTACCTGCACTATATGCCAATATTTTTTAATCAGAAATATCAATTCTGAGGATCGGGGTAAAATACAAATTGCCAGTCAGTTAAGCAAAGACGCCGCCGCCATCTCTCTTGATATAGTGGTCAGAGTTTGGTGGCAGTTCATGTTGAGGTAAGGCATTCTTAGATTGTTTTAGCTTTCATTAAGATTGGTAACTTTAACAGCTATTCTTTTGAACATGATTATTTTTAACTTTTGTTCTTTTGAGCATAATTAATTTTAACTTTTGTTCACTAATAGGGGTTATCCTTGATAAAGCTTATATAGCGAAACATGTCGGTGTTAATCCCCAGCCAAAAACCACATGACTAAGCTAAGTGATATGCTTTAAACTATTTCAAAAGCTGAATATTTCAAAATATGAATATAAAACATATAAAAGTGAAGTGAAATTTGTAAAATTATAAAATTATAAATATTATAATATAAACGATCCAGTGACGATTTGACACGTAAAGCTTGGAGCAATGAGATTGTTTTGAGCTCCAAGTGGTGCCGCTGAGGATCGGGGTAAAATCCATGAGTATTCCAGGGCGCTTAGGGGTGACTAAGGTTTGTTTCACCCTTTGACTTGGTTCATATTGATTGTATACCCCTGGTGAAAAGTTAAGCCAGTGCCACATGAGATTCCATCAAGCCATGCTTTTGAACTGTCTGTGCCTCATGGTGTTCAAAGCTCAGTTACTGTGTACTGGTGGCACTATATGAGGGTGAATGGAGCTTATATGTCCCTAGTTTAGATCTGTGACTATTTGGTTTTAATGTACTCAGATATTTATGTATTTATTTTTATATATGTTGAAATGATTTTTATTGATGACAACAACATAGCCAAAACAATCCAATATACAAGATATCAAAATACAAAAATAATCCATCAACGTAAGCATATGCAGTACTTCAAGCCATCAAAATATTTCCTGGGTAGTAACAGAGAATATAGCCTAAGTGGTTTACATTTAGGTACTCCAAGTATTTTTTCCTATCTTCCCTGATGGACTCATATTCTATCTCAGGGCTGCCCGAGTCCGGTCCTCGAGATCTACTGGCAGGCCAGGTTTTCAGGATTTCCACAATGAATATGCATGAGAGAGATTTTCCTGCACTGTCTTCTTGGTATGCAAATCTCTCTCTCATGCATATTCATTGTGGATATCCTGAAAACCTGGCCTGCCAGTAGATCTCGAGGACCGGACTTGGGCAGCCCTGCTCTATCTAATGTACCTGGGGCAATGGGGATTAAGTGATTTGTCTAGGGCAGGGGTGTCCAATGTCGGTCCTCGAGGGCCGCAATCCAGTCGGGTTTTCAGGATTTCCCCAATGAATATGCATGAGATCTGTGTGCATGCACTGCTTTCAATGCATATTCATTGGGGAAATCCTGAAAACCCGACTGGATTGCGGCCCTCGAGGACTGACATTGGACACCCCTGGTCTAGGGTCTAACCAATGCACCACACACTCCCACTCAATTAGTCAGCTTCCACTCAATTTGAACCTGTGTGCATCTTCATAGGTTAAATCAGTGGTTCCCAAACCTGTCCTGGAGGACCCCCAGGCCAGTCGGGTTTTCAGGATAACCCTAATGAATATGCATGAGAGCGATCTGCATATAATGGAGGTGCCAGGCATGCAAATCTGCTCCATGCATATTCATTAGGGCTATCCTGAAAACCCAAATGGCCTGGGGGTCCTCCAGGACAGGTTTGGGAACCACTGGGTTAAATGAACCAACTTATGATAACGATATGACAGCTAGCAAACTGAAAAGAAAAAGTCCACCTGTATTTTGTAGCCACCTGGTGGTGGGCAAGTTCACTGGGGCCATTTTACCCAGGTAGATTATTTGAAAAATGACCCTCTGTCAGTTCATCGAAAAGCTTATTTCTTAACTTGCATTAAACATATGTTGATGTGAATGGTTAGCCCAAGATCGAAGTTAGTCTTGTATGTTAGCAAATGGTATCGACATGCAGAGATCAAGGCAAATCTGAGCAAGCCCATGATGGTTCCAGACTGGCCATCATACACCCAATCCAAAGAAAGGTGTCTAAAAAAGATAACCGAGGCTGCTGGTCATGTGTACAGTCAGGAGAGGAGAGAACCCTAAGAATCGCTTCATGAAAAAGGTGGTTAATGAACCCCAATAAGTACAGACTTTGAGGATCAGATAGTCAGCAGGGAGCTAGATATAGCGTTTTTGCTGGATTTTGTTAAATAACATTAACTGCATAGATGACATTTTAAAGACAATTGTGGCTACAGATGTAGTCCAGACTATTTGTACATTCAAATAAATATTACTTAATTTCTCCATATTTCAACTGTGATAGGCAATCTAATCTAATCTAATCTTTGGTTTATATCCCAGGTCATCTCCCAATGGAGCTCGACTCGGTTCACATATAATTAAGTCTAGAGTATATAGCGGAAAACATAGGTGAAGGAAGAACTAATTAAAAACTAAAGTGCATAAGAAAAATAATTATAATACAGTGGTACCTCGGAATCCGAATGCCCCAGATCTCAAATGATTTGGAATCCGAACTTTTTTTTTCTTCATTTTTGCCCCGGAATCCGAACGCTGCTTTGGAATCCAAACTGCAAGCAGTGCTCAGCCCAAAGCTTCTCCTCTGATGCAGCTTCCTGTTTCCGCCTGGGCGGGAAGCTTTGGGCTGAACACCACTTACAGCTGCCGTTGCCGATCTTGCTATCTTGCCGCTGGGGATCCCGATCTTGCTGCCTCTGCTGCTGGGGGTCCCGATCTTGCTGTTTCTGCCAGGTAGGCCCGATCTTGCGGAGTTTGTGGGACCAAGGAACGGATTAATCCAGTTTCTGTTCTTTTCAATGGGAAAAATTGTCTTGGAACTTGAACGTTTTGGAACTCGAACTGGGATCTGGAACGGATTAAGTTCGGATTCCAAGGTACCACTGTATTATCATTTTGTTGAGCCTGTAGTTAAACCATTTAAAAATTGCGAGAACAACAAAGTTTTCAGGAATTTACGAAATAATTGCAGCTGGCCTAAAAGCCTAATGGAATCGGGAAGTTCATTCCAGATCTCTACAAACTTGAAAACAAAAGATCGACTGAGCTTCCCAGCAGATTTAATTCCCTTAAAGCAGGGGTGTCAAAATTCCTCCTCGAAGGCCGGAATCTAGTCGGGTTTTCAGGATTTCCCCACTGAATATACATGAGATCTATTAGCATACAATGAAAGCAGTGCATGTAAATAGATCTCATGCATATTCAGTAGGGAAATCCTGAAAACCCGACTGGATTGCGGCCCTCGAGGAGGGACTTTGACACCCCTGCCTTAAAGGAAGGGAAGACTCACCGTAATCAATTTTTGAAGCGGCATTGCTTAATTTGGTCATTTTAGTGGTCTGTAAAGTGTGAAAAAAAAAATAAAAATCTACCCCTAAAACTGACACATCCTAAGGCAAAATTTTGGATACCATCTATAGAATCGAGGGGTGTATCTCCGAAAGCATGTAGCTTGCAGATTGGCAGCATTTTGGGTGAAAGCTATGGACATTGGTTAAACACGTGTCTCTGGAACATAGATGCTCACAATTTTTGGCTCTTTTGCCGACTTAACTGCTCTTGCTTAAGCAGAAATAAATGTAAACGCACCATTGTAAATTTTACCCCATAGAGGAACATTTTGGGCTCCTTTTACAAAGGCGCGCTAGCGGGGTTAATGTGCGTGACTTTTCATCACGCGCTAACCCCCCGCGCTGGCCCAAAACTACCGCCTGCTCAAGAGGAGGAAGTAGCGGCTAGCGCGTCCGGCGGTTTAGCGTGCGCTGTTACACGAGTTAAACCGCTAGCGCGCCTTTGTAACAGACTGCATAACGTGTGCAGAAGTTCCCTTGTACAAAGTAGGTGCCATTTGTAAAATCCTTTTCATATTGGTATGTTTTATGGTCATTAATTTGTTTAAAATCATGTTTTTCATCTAAACTTTAATTTGTCAGTAATTTTTATTTCTATGTGTTTTTCTGCAGGGTGGTCAATCACGTTTTCTATTCGGTGTGAAGAGGTAACTTTTCTGTTTAAGATGTCCATGCAGGTTTAGAATCTGAAATGCGAAATGTTCCTCATGATGCAGAGACATAGTCCAGCCTAGGTGACTTTGCACCGTGTAGGGGGAGTGTGTGGCACGGTGGTTAGAGCTACAGCCTCAGCACCCTGAGGTTGTGAGTTCAAATCCCATGCTGCTCCTTGTGACCCTGGGCAAGTCACTTAATTTCCCCATTGCCTCAGGTACATTAAATAGATTGTGAGCCCAGCAGGACAGATGGGGAAAAAAGACTTAAGTACCTGAATGTAAACCACTTACAGTAGCTATAAGTGGTATACAAATATTATAAATAAATCCAGTGTAACTGCACTGTTTTTTTTTTCACTGACCCGATGAAGAGCGAATTCTCAAAAGCTTGTTAGATAACCATTTTATTGGACTAACGTATCGCCTCTGTTATTAAGGAAAAGTCCATAGTCTGTTATTGAGAAAGACATGGGGGGAAGCCACTGCTTGCCCTGGATCGGTAGCATGGATTGTTGCTACTCTTTTGGTTTTTTGCCAGGTACTGGTGACCTGGATTGGCCATTGTGAGGGCAGGCTACTGGGCTTGATGGACCTTTGGTCTGACCCAGTAAGGCTATTCTTATGGTCTTATGTAAGCCAAGCATAGGATAATCAAGCCATTGTAACATCACTGATGAGGTTGGCTCTGAGGCACTGTGGAATAAGGCATTATGACATCACAATCTCAGCTCTGGAATGTTGCTCTCATTGAGGTTCTGGAATCTTGCTATTCTTTGAGGTGCTGGAATATTGCTACTCTTTGGGTTTTGGCCAGGTACTAGTGACCTGGATTGGCCACCGAGAGAACAGGCTACTGGGCTTGATGGACCATTTGGTCTGACCCAGTAAGGCTATTCTTATGATCTTATGTGAGCCAAGCATAGGACAATCAAGCCATTGTAACATCACTGATGAGGTTGGCTCTGAGGCACTGTGGAATAAGGCATTATGACATCACAATCTCAGCTCTAGAATGTTGCTCTCATTGAGGTTCTAGAATCTTGCTATTCTTTGAGGTGCTGGAATATTGCTACTCTTTGGGTTTTAGCCAGGTGCTAGGGACCTGGATTGGCCACCGTGAGAACGGGCTACTGGGCTTGGTCTGACCCAGTAAGGCTATTCTTATGTTCTTATCACAGTTTATTTCCACAACTAGTTCTAAATGTTTATGTCCGGGTCTGCATCACTGGGGAGAGAAACTGAAGAGTGTAGATAGGTTTACTCTTTTTGTTTGTTAAAATACTTAGTAGACAGTATAGCCTATTCTATTATTCCGAACCCAGAATTAAAACCTCTGATGTTTTTAGATCTGAAAAAAATGATAAAGAAGCGAGATGGAAAAACCAAAAACTACAGAAAGATGACCATCTTTTAAAGGAAAAGAAGGACAAAAATGGAAATGAACTAAAGAAAAAATTCAAGGTAGTTAACATTGCGTCTGTTACGAGATGTGTATATAGTTTGTTCTTGATGTTGCAAAACCTTCTTTTCTCTTCATAGGAACTACAGTAGAGCTGAATGTATATTCAGGATGGCTGGGACCCAGGACATTCTGGATAAATGTAATTTTCTGAATAATGGTAGTTGTCTCACGTAAATAATTTTTCAGAATGGGATTTTTTTTTTTTTTTTTTTTTTGGTGAGGTGGGGGTAGGTAACTGACCATTCTGAAGAAAACCAATTTTCATATCATTGAGATTTCCACAGCTAATGGATTAAGATTGAGGAGCTGTGATGTTTTCCAGATAACTTCCTGGTTAATGTTTGCAGTGAATTGTACAATATATCTAAAGATCTCCGAGTGGTTTATGTTTTCAAGACTAGATTGATAACAGCTCAGAAATCATGATTTTACAATTGACAGGAAGAGTTATCGAATTAGGTTGGCCTTTCCCAACCCATTTCTCATGATTTTTTTTTTTTTTTCTTTTTATCACTCTTACCTGAACCCCATGTCATGGTTTCCCTTAATCTCCCTTGTCGTCCTAATTCCACCCCTCCCCCCTCCTCCCTCTGTTTCTCTCCATGGTCTAGAAAAAATGGTTCCCTTTTTTTTCTCTCAGATCTCATAGCACCCACATTTCCCCTTTCCTCAGAACTTGCAGTGGCCCTGGCAGTATTGGTACAAGTGTAGTTAATGCAGTGATTCACACAGTGAAAAGAGACATGACTTTTACATAGGCTCAATGAGTATCTTCAGTAACTTTTTTTTTTTTTTCTATACCGTTCTCTCAAGGGAGCTCAGAACGGTTTACATGAATTTATTCAGGTACTGAAGCATTTTTCCCTGTCTGTCCTGATGGGCTCACAGTCTATCTAATGTACCTGGGGCAATGGGGGGATTAAGCGACTTACCCAGGGTCACAAGGAGCAGTGTGGATTTGAACCCACAACCTCAGGGTGCTGAAGCCGTAGCTTTAACCACTGCACCACTCTAGAAATCAAAATGTAGCAAAGTGAGACAAGTCTAGGACAATCAAGCCACTGTGACATCACTGATGAGGTTGGCTCTTATTAGTGGAATGAAGCATTATGATGTCACAATACCAGCTCTGGCTATCAGAGACTGAAACTTTTCACATTATTTATTCAATTTTTTATACCGTTCTCCCAGGGGAGCTCGGAACGGTTTACATGAATTTATTCAGGTACTGAAGCATTTTTCCCTGTCTGTCCCAGTGGGCTCCCAGTCTATCTAATGTACCTGGGGCAATGGGGGGATTAAGTGACTTGCCTAGGGTCACGTGTGGGTTTGAACCCACAACCTCGGGGTGCTGAAGAGGTAGCTTTAACTACTGCACCACACTATCCCTCCTTTGATGAGGCTAGGCAGATAATTTGCTTTAATAGTTATGAATGTGCAAATTTGTTAATGTATGTGAATTTTTAATATGTCTGTTTTAGATGTAATCCGCTTAAGCGTAAAGCGGAATAAAAAATTTTTAAATAAATAGTTGACCATTGTATGGTCTCCAGGGACTGAACTTATGCTCCCTGATCTAGGGTTTGGCAGTTTTCAGTGCCAAAAAGTGCTGTCATGCGTTTGGGATACAAAAACCCAAGAGAGCAGTACAGTATGAAAAACTGACTTTTATATTTATTTAGAATGTTCATATTTTCTTTTTTAGATGCTCAGGGGCCCCAAATCTCAGGTTAACCTGGATGAATTTACATGAAATAGATTTGCATGCAAATTGACTCTGTTCATTTGGGTTATACTGAAAATCTGTGGCTCTTTTTTGTTTAGAATGACTTCAATGAACATACATGAAATTTCTTGCCCATCCAGTGAAGGAGGCAGGGGTGAGGGGGGTGGGAGGTGGATCGTCCCGGGTGTCTTCATAGGGGTGCCAGTGCTGGTACCTCTCTTTCTCTCTGCCCCTTGTGTTCCTCTTTAAACGTTTGCCTGCACGAGTTCCGCCTTCAGCCTGCTGCTCACGCCGGCCTTGGTTCCCTTCTGACGTCACTTCCTGGTCGCGGAACTGGGACTTGATGTCAGAAGGTAGCCGAGGCCTGTGCGAGCAGCAGTTGGAAGATGCTGCTCGCACAGGCGAACATTTCAAGAGGTAGGCGGAGGGGGGGGGGAAGGGTCACCCAAGCGGTAGGGAACAGTGGGGAGGCACACAGCATGGTGATACCCGACATCACCGCTATGCCACTGTGCCCATCAATATGGTTGACCATTTGTACACAAGGGCAAACCAAAATCTTGCACTGAATTTGCTGAATGTAACCTCTTATCCTGTGTTAGATTACAGGATCTGAACAAGTACTATACAAAGCACAAATTATTGAGGATTGCAAAGCAGGAAAGGATATGCTGCCACTGAAACAAGGTTGTGCAGTTGATATCATCCAAATCACCAATTGTCCCAGTGGGAAGTGGCTGGCAAAAGATGAGACGGGAAACTGTGAGTATGGTTTTGCTGCATTGCTCTTTTGAGATGGAGGGGAAGATTAGCGCGCGTTAACTGAAAACCTACCACCTGTTCAAAAGGAGGTGGTAGTGGCTATTTAGCGCGTGCTATTTCGCATGTTAAGGCCCCTAATGCGCCATTCTAGTCTCCATGGTGTGACTGCACCTCAAGTGTTGCATGTAGCTCTGGTCACTGCATCGCAGAGATATTGCAGAATTAGAAATGATACGAGTACCTAAAATGGTAGAGGATGGGACAGCTTTACTATAAGTAAAGACTCAAGAGGCTAGAACTCTTCAGCTTGGAGAAGAGACAGCTGAGAGGTGATACGACTGAGGAGCATAAAATCTTGAATAGGACAGAAGGGGTAAACGTGGTTAGTTTGTTTACTCTTTCCAAAATTACAAGATTTCTGGACCCCTGTTCGTTTAAAAAAATTAGATAGCTCTAAATCTGATAAATCTGGCATTGTCATCTTGAAGCAGGGACTTTAGATCATTTGTTATTCTATTGTCCATATATATTAGAATTTTTGAAATCAATCTGGAATCAAATTAATTCCCTATTAGAAAATCATGTGGCATTATCATATGACACAGTTTTATTTGGTATAGAAATGAGGGCTAAGAAACAAATCTCATCTAATAATAACAAGTTATTGCTAATTTTAACTGGGGTTGTCATTCAACAGATCACTTACAATTGGAAGAATTGGAATAGACTTAATTATTGTTTTTGGTGAACTCTGTATGCCATATATATAAAATGGAAAGGACAATAGCTTTCCAAAAAGGACATTATAGAAAATTTCAAGATGTGTGGAGGCCATTAATAGAATATTGTAAAGATTAAAAATATTCTTCCCTGTATAAAAATCTTAAGACATTAAGGGGGGAAGGGGGGTGGGGATTTTTTATTATAATTGAAACAAAGCATTTTCATAAATAATTAAGGGAGGGGGATAATATTTTATATTATGATGATCAATTAGTGTATTTGAAAGCTCAATTGATAAATGTCAATATTGTACTTGATTTAAGATTTGAAATGAGTAAAGATTTGAAATGAAAATTACAAGATTAGGGGGCATGCAAAGAAGCAGCTAAATAGTACATTTAAAACATGTTGGAGAAAATTTCTTCACTTAGCAAGTAATTAAGCTCTGGAATTTTGTTGACAGAGAATGTGGTAAGTGGTTAGCTTAGCAGGGCTTAAAAAAGAGTTTGCACAAGTTCCTAAAAGAAAAAGTTCATAAAGCATTAAGTATGAATTCTACTTTGGGAACCTTCCAGGTGTTTGTAATGTGGACTGGCCACTGTTGGAAACAGGATACTGGGCTTGATGGACCTTCGCTCTGTCCCAGTATGGCTATGCTTATGCACTTAAGCTTAGATTGATATGTGTTTGATTAAACACCTCCTGATACAATTTGTCTAGTGTTGAAGTAATTTTGTTTGAGTCCCCATTTTTCTATTGTCATTTCTGATAAATTCTTTTAGGACCTTGCCGCTCAAAAGTAGAAGGTTTTATTTTGTATTTTTCAATTCAACCACTTAACTATCCTCTAAATCAGGTGTGTCCAACCTTTTGGCTTCCCTGGGCCACGTTGGCCAAAAAAAAATGTTTCTGGGGCCGCACAAACGTGCAAATGCTGCAGCAAGACAGAGGAGGGAGCCGGCAAGACGGTAAACACTAGGGGGCAGCAGAGGAAAACACTGCGTCGCCCTCGACCGAAGCCGCACAAAATACTTCACGGGGTCGCATGAGGCCCTCGGGCCGCAGGTTGGACACCCCTGTTCTAAATAATCTGGGACAATTAGGGAAAGGCAACTTTGAATCCCGTGGTAATTGCTCTTCTTGGCAGCTAGAAGATCATCTCAGGAGTTTCAAGTTTATTATTTAGCTTCAAGTTTATTATGGTTTGATATACCACTTACCAATCCTAAGCGGTTTGCATAAAAAACCATTATCTAAAAATTAATAATAATAATTTATTTCTTATATACCGCCAAAGCCGTAGTAGTTCGAGGCGGTTTACAATAAAGAAGGGCTGGACAAACAGCGAAAGTTGGTACAATCAGCAAAAGAAGATACAATTAAGAGGGCTGGACAATCGGCACATATTTGGGACAGGATAGGTACAATATAATATAAGAAGGACTGGACTATCAGCGAATATTGGTACATCAGCGAATGAAGATACAATTAAAGGGAAGTAGGAACAGGTACAATATAATATAAGGGGTCATATGTAAGGAGCAGGGAACGGGGGGTGGGGGGGAGGCTAAGAGATCTTGGGAACAAGAGGATGGGCATAAGGGATTTAGGTTATAAATCGGTTAAATAGGTTAGTTTTTAATAATTTCCTGAAGTCAAGGTAGGATGAGGAGTGCGAGATAATATTGCCCAGCCAATCGTTTAGTTGACCTGCTTGGAAGGCAAGAGTTCTATTCAGGAATCTTTTGTAATGGCAGCCCTTTAGAGTTGGGTGGCTGAACGGATGGGTTTTGCGTGTGGGTCTGGAAGGCCGGTCTAAGATAAAGTAGGGAACCAAGTATAAGGGGGCCGAACCAAGGATGGATTTGAAACAGAAACAGGCAAATTTGAACTGTATTCTTGCCTCCAAGGGTAGCCAGTGGAGTTCCTGGTAGTAGGGGGTTATGTGCTCCCATTTTTTCAGCCCATGTATCGGACGTATTGCCGAATTTTGGATGATTCAGAGTCTTTGAATGTTTTTTTTTTTTTTTTTTTAGAGACCCCAGGTAGATGATATTACAGTAGTCAAGTAAGCTTAGAATGGAGGATTGCACCAGTAAGTGGAATGAGGGAGCATCAAAGTATTTTTGGATGGTTCTTAATTTCCATAAGGCGGAAATTAGGCTAAGATAGGGTAAAATGTGTTTTATTTATTTATTTAACCATTTATATACCGCATAAAACTATTCGGTTTACACATTTGCTACATACTAGTTATCCTGCTCGCCTTTTAGTTGCTTAGCATTTAAAACAAAACAAAAGACAAACATAGGGCTCCTTTTATGAAGGCGCGTTAGGGCCTTAACGCGCGGAATAGCACATGCTAAATTGGGCCCGCACGCTAGCCGCTACAGCCTCCTTTTGAGCAGGCGGTAGATTTTCGGCTTGCACGTGCTAATCCAGTGTGTGCACTAAAACGCTTAGTGCACCTTCGTAAAAGGAGCCCGTAGTATTATTTTTCTTTGGGGGATGGGAAATCTATCTCGAAACAAATATTAACAAATCATAATATGAATTCCGACATTGTCAAACCATAATTTCCACGAAAGAAAATGCAGAAACGCATTGAAATTACATTTAAGGCAGAAATATTCTTAACACTATTTCTTGAAGCTGAAGATGAAACATAAGAAATGCCTCCACTGGGTCAGACCTGAGGTCCATCGTGCCCAGCAGTCCGCTCATGCGGCGGCCCAACAGGTCCAGGACCTGTGCAGTAATCCTCCATCTATACCCCTCTATCCCTTTTTCCAGCAGGAAATTGTCCAATCCTTTCTTAAACCCCAGTACCACACTCTGCCCTATAACGTTCTCTGGAAGAGCATTCCAGGTGTCCACCACACGTTGGGTAAAGAAGAACTTCCTAGCATTTGTTTTGAATCTGTCCCCTTTAAACTTTTCTGAATGCCCTCTTGTTTTTTTATTTTCTGAAAGTTTGAAGAATCTGTCCCTCTCTACTCTCTCTATGCCCTTCATGATCCTGTAAGTCAGTGCCACTGAGACATTAGCGCATAGGAAGGCATTGACAGATAGCTGCGTGACAACATGAGACACGATGCGTGAAACAAAAGGAGAACTTTTGGGATGCATCATTTCATAAAATAAAAATAGGGAAGGATCTTAGGGCTATCGCAGGGGTCTCAAAAGTCCCTCCTTGAGGGCCGCAATCCAGTCGGGTTTTCAGGATTTTCCCAATGAACATACATGAGATCTATGTGCATGCACTGCTTTCAATGCATATTCATTGAGGAAATCCTGAAAACCCGACTGGATTGCGCCCCTCAAGGGGGGACTTTGAGATCCCTGGGCTATCGGCACTGCTTCTTGAGCTGTGGCACTTGTTGCTAATGATGCACTTGCTTCCTTCTTCCTCTTGGCCCTTACTGCCTACCGTACTATGAGGACCTTGACTACCTCTTGCTCTTTAATTCTGATGGTACTTCTTGATGTGTTGGTTTCAGTTGGCTACGTATATGTTAATGCATTGAAGGTGGATAAAGAAACCATTGCTGAAAGTCAGCGAAGCCTGAAGCCAAGAGAGATTGCCAATGGAGTCTATGATGATGCGGAGGGCATGGGAAAGGAATTGCAAGTATTATATTTCCATCTGTATCTGGTAACTCCTCTCAGATTGTTGGAAAGGAGTACTGTTGATCTATAATGCTGCTAGACCTGCGCAGCGCTGTAGACATACACCTGAAGAGACAATCCTTGCTCAACTGAGCTTACAATCCATTCACGTTTAAAGAGGGCAAATGAGAGATTTGGAAGTTTTGTTTATTATGGGAAATGATTAAAAGTGTGCCTGTTGAATAGGGCTATTCTTTGATCACATACTCGTAGACTGACATGATTTAGGGACATCGCAAAATCCGGATCCCTTAGACCTGCCCCTAGGCCCCAGGTTCTACCCATCCCCCACCCCAGCGCTGCCCCCTGCTCTGGTCGGGCAGGAGAGCATCCGCGCCTGCGACGCAATGAAGTCACGCGCAGCCCTCCTGCCCGATGGCAATTTTCAGGGAGGCTTTTCAAGTTTCAAGTTTTATTAGGATTTTATATACCGCCTATCAAGGTTATCTAAGCGGTTTTACAATCAGGTACTCGAGCATTTTTCCTATCTGTCCCGGTGGGTTCACAATCTATCTAACATACCTGGGGCTATGGAGGATTAAGTGACTTGCCCAGGATCACAAGGAGCAGCGCGGGGTTTGAACCCACAACCCCAGGGTGCTGAGGCTGTAGCTTCAACCACTGTGCCACACCCGGACAAAGTGTTGGGTTTTGAAAAGCCGTCCGGACCCCCCCGGACGTTTCCTCGAAAGGAGGACATATCCGGCGAAATCCAGCCATCTGGTAACCCTAGACATGATCCTATTGCGTCACCATCTTTCTTTTTTTTATTTTTTTTTTTTTAAAGGATCGTATTTCTTTCCTAATGTTTTTGTTCTTCTGTTTGTCTCTGCCTGGTTGGAAACCTGCGCAAATCACTTTGATCGGGTAATGACAGGCAGTGTAGAAAGGGCTCCTTTTACGAAGGTGCGCTAGGGTTTTTAGCGCACGCACAAAATTACCGCGTGCTATAGCGCGCGGTAGCCGAAAATCTACCACCTCATAAATAGAAGGCGGTGGTGGCTAGCGCGCTCAGGAATTTAATGCGTGCTATTGCGCGCGGTAAGGTCCTAGCGCACCTTTGTAAAAGGAGCCCTAAATGTTGAATCGATAAAAGGAACATGCGAGAGAAGGGGTAATCTTATTTCAGGGTACTTAGGAAATTTTTTTATAAAATTGTCCCTATCTTATAAAAGCATCATATGTACCTTTTAAAAAAAAAAAAAAATTAGGCTCTTCAAATAATTCCCAGTAAGGTAAAAATTCTCTTGCACAAATGTACTGTACAGTTGCTCTGAAAAAGTTGGATGCGTGTGGGTGTACTCTGGGTGCGAGTGTAAATTTAATGAATACAATGCCACTGCACTCCCGCTCTAACCAGATTATTCCCCCGGTAGAACCTACACATAGGGCTCTTTTTATCAAGCCGCGCAAGCGGGGTTAACGCGCGCGACGTTTCATCACGCGCTAACCCCCGCGCTGGCCAAAAACTGCCGCCTGCTCAAGAGGAGGCAGTAGCGGCTAGCGCAGCCGGCGGTTTAACGTGCGCTATTATGCATGTTAACCGCTAGCACGGCTTGATAAAAGGAGCCCGTAGACTACATGAATGTACAAGCGCTCTTGTTGGCAGGTGTACTTGTGCGTAGACGCCCACGCAGTTCTAAACGACTCATTTATCTGCATGTAAGATGCACTTGACCTATGGAAAATGCTTTATAAGGTCACCTCAAAAAAAAAAGTCTATAAAATGGGCATAGTTTCAAATGTTAATTACATGAATATATCTCCCAACAGACCAACGATGAGCTGCTCTCCCTCGTTCAGTTCTGATAGCTGTAAGTATGAAATGCTCTCTCTAGGGGGAAAAAAACCAACCTGAGGATGTGCTGGTTACTGACATATGTACCGTGGTCTCTACCAAGTTGTCCTTGCATTTGGTAACCTTCTAGTAGAAGACAGAGTCCATTCTCAGCTAATGTGTGACCAGTGGCATAGCAAGGGTAAGCGACGCCTGGGGTGGTGGTAGCCTTCCCCCGCCCTCTTCTACAACCCCCTGCTCCTTCCCAAACCCCCCCCCCCGCCCCATGCATGCTCCTTTCCCTTCCCCCGTACCTTTTTAATTTTCCAGGTGAGAGCAACAGCGCAAACTTGCTGCCCGCGTCGTGTTGGCTATCCCTCTGATGTCATTTCCTAGGCCCGAGGCCCGGAAGTGACATCAGAGAGAGGCGACACCGATGTGGACTCATAATGCTGATCACACAAGAAAAATTAAAGAGGTACGAGGGAAGGGTGCATGCATGCAACAGGGGGAGGGGGGGAAGGAGGGGGCTGGAAAGGAGACAGGCGCCTAATCAAGAAGACATCATCTATGAACCTCACCCATAGTTTGATCCATACAGAAAAAAAAAACATTGGACCTCAGTAGTCTAGTTGAGGTGTAGGGAATCAATGATATATAAATATGACAAAATAACCTGACTCGTTGGCAAAATAATCCTAACTGTGCTAGGTGATTTTTTTTGCTATTGCTGAATAAAATTCACATTTTAATTGTACTGCTTCTGGTGACTTTTTTTTATTCAGTTTCAGAAGAAACTCTTGAGGAAACGTATGACGATGTTGAAGTTGACAGTTTCGCAGCCAAGTCGGAGTGAGTTATTCACCGTCTTTACAGATAATGTAACAGACTCACCTTCATGCACAGTTCCTGTTTGTTCACATCAGGGTTGTAGATTTTAGACAACACATTTACTTGGTATTCTGTTCTTTTCTGAAGGAAAAGCTTATAAGTGGTGGTGTGTGTATTGGGTTGTATATATTACAGAGTTCTAGCAGGTGATGCTTCTTCATACTTGATAAAATTACAGTAAAACCTTGAATTGCAAGTAACTTGGTTTTGCAAGACAAGCAAAACATTTTATTAAATTTTAACTTGATATACAAGCAATGTCTTGCAATACAAGTACATACAGTATACACAGATCCCAGCTGAGCCGATGGTTCTTCTCTCTGATGCTGCAAGAGTGTAGTGACTGTTCTAAACAAGCAAAGTCTTGCAATACGAATACATACAGTATATACAGTATACAAGCATCACAACTGAGCCAATGGTTTTTCTCTCTCTGAAGCTGCAAGAGTGTAGTGACTGTCCTAAACGAGCAAAGTCTTGTGATATGAGTACATACAGTACACACGTGTCACATCATCACAACTGAGCCGATGGTTCTTCTCTCTGACGCTGCAGGAGTGTAGTGACTGTTCTAAATGAGCGAGGTCTTAAGAACATAAGAACATAAGCAGTGCCTCCGCCGGGTCAGACCATAGGTCCATCCTGCCCAGCAGTCCGCTCCCGCGGCGGCCCAAACAGGTCACGACCTGTCCAAATCACCAGAAGGGGCCCCCATGCCACCTTGGTTTCCTATTGAGTCCTATCTTCCCATCAAAGTCCTAGCCCTCCGGTCTTGCACATGCACGACCTGGTCGGGTTTCTATACTTATTTTCTGGTTAGCTTTCTCAGTATCCCACGATCCCTTTATTCCTCAGGAATCCGTCCAGTCTCTGTTTGAATCCTTGTACCGTACTCTGCCCAATCACGTCCTCCGGTAGCGCATTCCAAGTGTCCACGACCCTTTGGGTGAAAAAAAACTTCCTTGCATTCGTTTTGAACCTATCTCCCTTCAGTTTCTCCGAATGCCCCCTCGTACCTGTTGTCCCCTTCAGCCTGAAGAATCTGTCCCTATCCACCCTCTCTATGCCCCTCATGATCTTGAAGGTCTCTATCATATCACCCCTGAGCCTCCTTTTTTCTAGAGAGAAGAGCCCCAGCCTATCCAACCTCTCGGCATATGGGCAGTGTTCCAGCCCTCTTACCAGTTTCGTTGCTCTCCTTTGGACTCTCTCGAGTACCGCCATGTCCTTCTTGAGGTACGGCGACCAATATTGAACGCAATATTCCAGATGCGGACGCACCATCGCTCGATACAGTGGCAAGATGACTTCCCTCGTCCTGGTTGTTATGCCCCTTTTTATGATGCCCAGCATCCTGTTGGCTTTTTTTGAGGCCGCTGCGCACTGTGCAGATGGCTTCAGTGATGCATCCACCAGCACTCCCAAGTCTCTCTCAAGACTGCTTTCTCCCAACAATGCCCCCCCCAATTTGTAGTTGAACAACGGGTTTTTTTTCCCTATATGCATGACCTTGCATTTTTCCATGTTAAAGCGCATTTGCCATTTGTTCGCCCAGTCTTCCAGCTTGTCTAGGTCCCTTTGCAGGTCCTCACACTCCTCCCTGGAGCTAACTCTGCCGCACAGTTTGGTATCGTCTGCAAATTTTATAACCTCGCACTTTGCCTCCTTTTCCAGGTCATTGATAAATATGTTGAAGAGTAACGGCCCCAGCACCGATCCCTGCGGCACACCGCTCGTGACTCCCCGCCAGTCAGAATATTGGCCCTTTACTCCGACCCTCTGCAGTCTACCCGACAACCAGTGCTCTATCCATCGGTGCACATCCCCTCCCACCCCATGGTTCCACAGCTTCCTAAGCAGCCTTTCATGTGGCACCTTGTCGAAAGCCTTTTGAAAATCGAGGTAAATGATGTCGATGGGTTCCCCATTGTCCACCCGACTGCTTATTCCCTCAAAGAAGTACAGAAGGTTCGTTAAGCATGACCTTCCCTTACAGAATCCGTGCTGGCTTGTTCTCAGTAGGCCATTTCTCTCAATGTGCTCGCAAATGCCGTCCTTTATCATAGCTTCCACCATCTTCCCTATAATTGAAGTCAGGCTCACCGGCCTGTAGTTCCCGGGGTCACCCCTCGATCCCTTTTTGAAGATAGGTGTGACATTCGCCAATTTCCAGTCCTCTGGTACCTCTCCAGTTTTCAAGGATAGGTTACAAACATGCTGGATTGTGCCCGCTATTTCTTGTCTTAGCTCCTTCAGAACCCTCGGGTGGATCCCGTCCGGACCCGGTGATTTGCCGCATTTTAACCTGTCTATCTGTTTGAGGACATCCTCCTTACTTACCTCTATGTGCTCCAATTTCTCAGCCTGTTCCCCACTCATGAGCTCCTCTGAGTCCGGTATATTAGATGTGTCTTCTCTCGTGAAAACCGACGAGAAGAACGTGTTCAGCCTCTCAGCTACCTCTTTATCCTCTTTAATCACTCCCCTCCTATCCCCATCGTCCAACGGCCCCACCTCCTCTCTCGCTGGTCGTTTCCCCTTTACGTAACTGAAGAATGCCTTGAAGTTTTTCGCCTCCCTGGCCAGCCCCTCTTCGTATTTCCCTTTTGCTTTTCTAACCTCTCGGTGGCATTCTTTTTGGCATTTCCTGTGCGCCTGGTGATTTTCCTCCGTTGGATACTTTTTTGTCGTTTATTGCCCTCTTTACTTCTGCTGAGATCCAAATCGGGTCCTTTGACCGCTTGTTCTTGCAGCCTTTCCTGAAACTGGGGATTTACATTTTTTGTGCTTCCTGCAGGGTGTCCCTGAATAGGGTCCAGGCGCTTTCCACAGTCTCCATCCTAAAGATGTTTCTGAGCTTCCTCCCCACCATTTCCCTCATAGCAACATAGTTCCCCTTCTTGAAGTTGAGCGCAGTTGTTGCAGTTGTTGCGGTCTTTCAATACAAGTATGTATAGTATTTTGTATTAAAGTTTTGGAGTTGTGGAACGAATTGTCTGAGTTTCCATGATTTCTTATGGGGAAATTCGCTTTGATATATGAGTGCTTAGGATTACAAGTATGCTTCTGGAACGAATTATGCTCACAAACCAAGGTTTTACTATAATTTTGCTTTACTTCCTCAAAACTTTCTCGAAGTCCTAAGGCCCTTTTGACTTTTCGTCGGTGAAAGGCTGTAAATTAAAAAAGATATGATTGGATGCTTTCATATCGGGCTACTATCTACGATAAGGAGCTGAAATCTTTATTACTAATGTCTGTATCTTATTTACACCTTAGGAGACAACTTAAGACTTACTTATTCTCAAAGTTCTTGGGTCCTTAGTTTCTAACTCATCTGTTGTGTATTCCTAACTAATCATGTGTAAACCACATAGAACTTAAAGGTAAAGCAGTCTAGAAATGTTTTTTTTTAATGTTATGTTATGTTAAAATTTGTAATATGACTGAAGATACATTTTCAAAAGTATGTGGAAGGAGAGATGAGATTTACATCTTTTATTAATAGTATGTGGGCACTTTAATAATACACCTTCACAATGAAGTCTATTCAGACGAAAAATACATAACAAAATATGGAAAACCCAATAGGTGTGTAGAAATCTTTTTTTTTTTTGGGGGGGGGGGGAAACAGACCTCAAGTACCCACAAGTGTCAGATATAGATAATTCTTGTCTGGACACCATTAACTTGAGCTATCACTGGTCCGAAAAACAAACCCCCTTATCTCATATAGATATTGCAAATATTTTTTTAGCTAGAAAAACATTTTGAAATTACTTAGCTTATTATAGCTGGTGGGTGAATGGCCGGGCCCATAGAAATGTTAAGCTCTCAATGGAGCTTCTCCGTTTCACTTTAAAGGTTCTCCGTAGCTTTAGGGGACGCCGAAACCAAAATTCAAAATAGGCAGTCAAAAATCACCCACCCACCGCTAAACTCAACTAGCTAATCTTGTGTAAACCGATTAGCTAGGCACTTTAACTATTTTAGAGTCCTTTTTATTAAGCTGTGATTAAAAAGTGAACATAGTGTTCCCTTATGTGGGTTTTTCCCACATACTAAAGCCATTTTTTATTTTTTTTTTTAAATTGTGGCTAGCAAATAACATGACATAACTTTATTCTTCTATACCGCCACAATCAAACAGTTTCTAGGCGGTTTACACAGAAGAGAACTGGTCAATCAACGAAATACAAACTAAACTAAACTAGATCTTAAGTTTGTATACCGCATCATCTCCACAATCGTAGAGCTCGGTACGGTTTACAGGAAATGGTATAGAGAAGGAACTCCAATGAGGGTTGCAGGACCGTACAGAGAAAGTTTAGAGGGACTTAGTATAACAAAGAGGAGTAAAAGTACAACAT
The DNA here is from genome assembly GCF_902459505.1 of Geotrypetes seraphini. Classification (NCBI taxonomy): domain Eukaryota; kingdom Metazoa; phylum Chordata; class Amphibia; order Gymnophiona; family Dermophiidae; genus Geotrypetes; species Geotrypetes seraphini. The sequence continues at coordinate 54,183,728 of NC_047095.1, forward strand.
GTTATCTAGAGTATAGACGATGTAAAATTTTTGTTATGAATAAAACTTCAATTAAGAAATGAATTTAGCAAATAGTGCAGTCTTAATTTCTTTGCGAAATGCGCCATAAGACAGCATGGCTCCACTAATATAATTAACCAGCCATGTACTAATGCCCCCATTAGTGTGTGGTCATTAATAACAGCCCTTTTATGCAGGCAGTAAAGGCTTGCGTAGTAATCCTGCACTAACCAGTCAGAGCGCATCTGATTAGCACAGAAACCCCTACTCTCTGTCCTCCGGATACACACCCTCCAACAAAAAATGTAAAACTTGTTTAGCATGCAAATGGAAAATACAGATTTTGAACACTGCAGGATTCCTGAGTGCATCCCGCAGTAAGCCATTTTAAGTTGTGGTAAGTGCACACTGACACTTACTGCACCTTACTAAAAAGATGCCCCCCCCCCCCCCTTATACACTTATCCCTCAGTATTCGCGTGGGTTAGGTGCAGAGCCGGCCCACGAATAGGGAAAAATCGCAAATGAGTTTTTGGGCCGGCTGTGACCCACCCCCGCCTCCCTCCTGCGTCCCCAGACCTTACCTGGTGGTCTAGCAGTGGCGCGGGGCAGGAGCAGTCTTCCTCGAGACTACAACGGGAACTCAGGGCAGCCATTTTGATGATGGTTCTGCACGGGGCAGGAGCATAGGAAGATCGCTTCTGTCCCGCGTCACCATTAGACCACCAGGTAAGGTCTGGGGAGGTTTGGGCAGCCTGCAAATAGATGAAAATTAGAAGAAACTTAGAAGCAAAAAAAAAAAAAATTGTGAATAATTGAATTCGCGAATAGGAAAACCGCGAATAGTGAGGGAGAGCTGTATTATAAACCTAGGGGGTTTTTTCTTTTGGTTTTTTTTTTTTTTAATTAAACTGTTAACTGTAGCATAGCAAAAAGAGCATATCTTTACCTACTTCTATAAAATACTGAGTGGAGTGGAAAAAGTAAACTGAACTAAACCTTAAGGGGCTCATAATTTAGAAAAAAAAAAGTCTAAAAAGTGGCCTAAATGGGTACTTGGACGATCAAAAAGCCTGATCGTCCAAGTACCCATAATCAAAGCTGGTTTTAGACGTATCTAAAACCAGCTTAGGCCTTTCCCCTGCCTCTAAACGCACAGAGAGAAAAGAGGCGTGTTTAGAGGAGGGGAAAGGGTGGGAGGTGGGCCGACCTACACCTAGGCGTGCAGCAGGTATAACCAAAGCTTAGTGTACCTTTATAAAAGAGGGGGTAAGAATAGTATTTATTTACCATATTTTCTCGCATATAACGCGTACGTTATACGTGGTTTTTACAAACCGCGCATACCCTTGCGCGTTATACGCGTGAGCGTGTTGTACAAAATTTTTTTTACATAGTTTCCCCCCCCCCCCGACGCCCGATTCATCACCTGGAAGGAGCGCTCGCACTCCCACCCCGAAGGACCGCTCGCACCCCCACAGCCTCCCCCCCTCCCCCATGGAGAAGCTGTCTACCTTGTTTCCGGATGCCAGCCCAGCTGCTTCCTTTGCCGGCGGTCCTGCCCCTTCTCAGAGCCCTGTGCTGCGCTGCTTCCTCTTCAGGCGGTCCCGCCCTTTCTCTGATGTCAGAGAAAGGGCGGGACCGCCGGAAGAAAAAGCAGCACAGCAGGGCTCAGAGAAGGGGTGGGACCGCCGGCAGAGGAAACAGCTGGGCTTGCTGGCATCCGGAAACAAGGTAGACAGCTTCTCCATGGGGGGGGGGAGGCTGTGGGGGTGCGAGCGGTCCTTCGGGGTGGGGGTGCGAGCGGTCCTGCGATGGGGTGAATCGGACGTCGGGGGGGGGCATCAGGCTTTCAGGGTAGGGACAAGACTTCAAGGAGGAAAGGAGAGTCGGAGCGGGCGAAAACAGTCAGGGTCTCCAGAGGAGAGTCGGGGCGGGCGAAAGGAGAGTCGGGCAGCATGCGCGGTATACGGGTGTGCGCGGTATATAAAAATTTATGTACATAAATATGTGTTTTTTGCGCGCTATACCCGTGTGCGCGTTTTACACGGGTGCGCGTTATCTATGTGAAAATACGGTATTTAATTTTCTATCACTTATTTATTCGATTTTCTATCACTTGCACTGTTTTAGAGAACAGAAAATTGGTTGCTGTCCTGAAGCTGCCTTAGTTCTTGTGTGATAGCGTGTACAGTTATAGAATATAACCCAAAAATTAGGAGACCAAAATATATCAGCAGAATTGTAGATTTTTCAATCAAATAATATCAAAACCAGTTACAGTTTGACAGACACAAAAAGAGTAGAAAATGTCCCAATAAAACCACCAGTTCATTAAAAACAAGAAAGGACAGAAAGCTGAGTTAACCAGTAGCTTTTATTTATAGAGGAACATGCAGGATCGCAAAAATTAGAAGACCCAACATGGCCAATGTTTTCAGCGAGTAGATGCTTCCCTCAGGGGTCTAAAAATCCAATAATACCAGCAAATATAATCCAACAAATACTAATAAAATATTAAATGGAGAAGGCAATAAATAATAAAAGTAAGTATAAAAAGAACATCAGGGGGGCTCATAATCAAAAGAGAAAAACGTCCAAAAACCAGCCTAAGTCGGCACTTGGATGAACATTTGTCAAAAACGTCCAAGCGCCGAAAATAAAAACGGGTTTTGGACGTATTTCTAAATGACCTAGGCCTTCATAGTGCCGCTCAACGTCCAAAGCTAAACGGGGCATTTCGGGAGGCATGTCAAGGGCAGGAGTTGGGCAGGACGTGGGCCAGCTTAGACTTACTCGTACAACATGTATAACTGAAAGTTATACAGCCCAGGATCGACAGAACTTGGACGTTGTAACTTAGACCATGTAAAACATGGTCTAAGTCACAAAAACCCACCTAAACTCACCAGATAAGCACTGCAAACACATAACGTAGACCCCCACACACAACCCCAGTGATCACCAACCAACCCCTCCATATAAATTTTATTCACAACTTTAAATTTCAGCCTCCAGACCATCATCACCTGGCCGTCTGGCATAGGAAAGCCTAGTCGTCCAGCACAGAGGCAGCTTAAGCCGTCTTGGGGGTGGGTTAGGGACCCATAGAGAGGAGGACCCATGCCTATAAGCCCCTGTTATCACTGCATTGATACTGAAACACGTGCACTGCCCTATACACCCCCAAAACCCTTTTTTACTGGCATAAAAGTGGCTCTTGAAGCCATAAGGGTTATTGGGGTGGTAAATAAGTGGGTCTAGGGGATTCTGGAGGTGGTTTGGGGGGCTCACTATCACCTATAAGGGAGCTGTAGTGAGATGAAGACATGGCACCCTTTTTGTGAAGTTCACAGCAGTGCCCTGTAAGGTACCCCACTATTTAGGTGGCATGTCTGGGTGTGCAGTCCATCACTTTGCAGACCCCTCCCACGTCCAACAGGGCTTGTTCTAGGCATTTTGGACTTGGACGGAAAGTTGGACGAAAATGTGGTATAAAGATGGACGATTTAGCGGCTTGGACGATCAGATCGGCAGGACGTATAATTAGATGATTTTCGAAAGTAAAAAAAAGTTGGACGTATCTTTCGAAAATGTGTCTTAGGCTCTTTTTAACTTTGGATGACTTGCAAGATGGACGCAAATGGACTTAGACGTCCCTTTCGATTATGCCTCTCCACGCTTATATACAATATTTATAAAACTCTAGGGCTCCTTTTATTAAAGTGTGCTAACCAGTTTTACGAAGCTGCGTTAGCAGCTTTATCGCACGCACCTTTTTAGCGCGCACTAACCCCCACGCTAGCCGAAAAACTACCGCCTGCTCAAGAGGAGGCAGTAGCGGCTAGTGCGGCTGGCAAATTAGCGTGCACTATTACGCATGTTAAACCGCTAACGCGGCTTCGTAAAAGGAGCCCTTAATGTGCTCTAATCATTATCATGCACTAAATCGGTTAGCACACCTTAAGAAAAGGACCCCAAAATACAATACAGGCTCCAAAATAAATGATAAAATATAAATATATTTCAAAGAAGAGGGCAAAACTAAATAAAATAAAAAATCACCATTATCAATAAATATTAACAGATAAATGAATAGATAACCTACATAATGGCACACTGGAGATAAAAAAAAAACCAAAACTTGAAATCCCAATGTGTGCAATAGAAAATCTGAATATATAATCAAACCAAAAACTGCAATACAAAAAAAAAAAAACCAAATTGTAAAATGGAGACTCAAATGCAGTGATATAAAAACATTTTTTCATAGATTTATATTAAAACAACTAAAGGCTATATGGTTATAAATTGTACAAGAGGCGGGTAAAAATAGAATAGTTAAAACATATCTTCACAAAACTAAAAAAAAGGAATACATTTTTTAAAAAAAAGATAATCAGGAAGTTTGTATATATAAAATTAACAGATGTTATTTCATCTTTATATATTAATATTTATTGTGATTTTTATATATAAATTTGTCCTCTTTTTTGAAATATGTTTATATTTTATCATTTATTGTGGAGCCTGTATTATATTTTTATAATTATTTTATATACATTTGATATTTTTTAAAATTTACTTCTATATGCATTGTATTCTGCATTTAATATTTTATTGGTACCTATTGGATTTCTATTTATTGATATTTGTTGGATTTTTAGACCCCAGAGGAAGACATCTACTTGCTGAAACACTGGCTTGTGTTGGGTCTTCTAACTGTGATTCTGCTAGCAATGAATGAATTTGAGGTCTGGCAATCCAGGCTCCTTTATATTCTAAATAACGTATTCAAGAATGAACTACAGAGAAATAAGGAAACATTGTAACACTCTTCTCCTTTACTCTTACAGGGAGGATGGAAAATCTAAGAGACTGGGGAAGCTTTTCATGAAAGAAAAGTTGTTTAAGCTGAAGAACTACAGATCAAAGGAAAATTTGGCGTAAGGATCCTTTTGACATTACCGATTTTTTTTTTTTTTTTTTTTTTTTTTTTTTTTTCATTTCTAAACATTCCCCCTCATTCTATAATCTTGTCCTCACCTTTTCATGTGTAGTGTGAAAAATGACACGTGCAAGGTTGTAGAATAGTGTCAGTTACGCACGTAAGTTAATTGGCACATTAGATGCTAATGGCATTAACCCAGTGAATTGCAAACTGTGGGCCGCACGAGGTTCTGGGTCTGCCGCCAGGGATTGAAGGACACACGAGCGTCACTTCTAGCGTCGGCACCTCTGCGCCCTCGCACAAGCCCTCCTCTCGTTTTTCCCTGAGCTCAGGGCAGTGTCTGGAGGGCCTCCGAGCACCTGTGGATGTCGATGCACGCCATGTCATTGCGTTGGCATCCGCACATGCTCAGAGGCCCTCCAGACACGACCCCAAGCTCAGGGAAAACGTGATGAGGTTTGTGGGGGTGGGTTGTGGGGGTGCCACAGAAAAAAACATTTGCTCCGTTAGTGTGCCAGACGGAAATAAAGGTTTTTTGCAGGACACTGCATTAACCAACAATCGCTGATTGATGGTAGCTGGCACTAATTTGAAGTTAAGCATAATTGTGTATTTAGTCACATTTCTTGAAACTTAGCATGGAACATCTATACTATGTAACTGCAAGGGGGTGTGAACATGGGAGGGGCAGGGGTGGGCCCAGCACTTAACATTCTGATTCTAGAATATTGCCAGTTGGCGTGTGGGATTGCTACCTTTAGGGCTCCTTTTACAAAGGCGCGTTAGGGCCTTAACACAGGCAAGCCGCTACCGCCTCCTCTTGAGCAGGCGGTAGTTTTTCGGGTAGCATACGCTATAGCACGCGCTAATCCGGTGCGTGTGCTAAAAACGCTAGCGCACCTTTGTAAAAGGAGCCCTTAGCGGCAATCACACCAGCCATGGCATAAGCGGTCACGCCTACATGTTGCCACATAAATGCCCACTTAGGGCAAGTAGCATTCTGTAACAGCTTGTCAATTATAGAATTTGCGCTTAACCCTCGGCATTCTAGAACCTAGGCAACTTTTTTCAGATTTATTCCCAATGTTCTTTCCTAATTAATAATGGTCACTGATTCTTAATTTATAATACCTGCTAGCCATGTTTCATTTGGAAAAAAAAAAAAAAACCCAGAAATCCCAGATGGTTTTCATTATTCATTTGCATTGCTAATTTGCGCTTGACTAATATTGTCATGTATAATTTAAAATTTCAATATTTTTTTTTTAAAGGAAAATCCAGGTGTTAGATCATTGATGACCTCATTTCCTGATCATTTTTAATGGATTCTTAACAAATGAACTTTATATCTGAAGGCAGCATCTATGTACTGAAGATTTTCTGTTCAAATGTATACTGTGGTTCAGTGTATCGCAAATGGTGCATGCCAATCCAACTCACACATATTCATTGTGCATATCCTGAAAATCTGACCTGCCTGTGGCTCTCGAGGACCGTAATTTCCTACCCCTGCACTAGGGGAACGGGAACGGGGATAGGTTACTATCAAAGCTGTTTACATATTATATAGTAGATTACGGGAATCCGCTGTGGGAATTGAACCCAGTTTCCCTCATTTTCAAGCCACTTCACTAACCATTAAGCTACTTCTCTACTCTAGGTGAAGCCTTTCACACTAGGGTCAGACTTATTTGTGCTGTATATGGGATTTCCCTCTATAACATTTGTGTAGAAAGGGAAGGCAGTAGGGATCAGTAGTATAACTTTGGATTGGCCTGACTGGGTACAAGCCCAACCAGTCTGGTGGCCAATGAGATGGTGGATATGGGAGCACAGGGGAAAGAGGGGCCTTAGGACCAGGCGAGTGGGAAGGAAGAAAGAGGGAGAGATGTTGGGCCTAGGACCAAGGGGAGGTAGGGATGAAAGTTGGGGCAAGGAAATGCTGGGGTGCAGGGAAGGGGCAGGAATGTCGGGCTACAAGTGCGGGGGGTGAGAGAGGAGGACAGTGGGAAAGAAAGGGAGAGATGCTGGATCATGGTTGGGGGAAGAAAGAAGAGAGATGTGACAAGGACATACTGGGGATGGAAGGGGAGAGACAGGAAAATGTCGGGATACAAAGGCAGAGGGGGAGATGATGAGCGACAAGGATGGAAGGAGTGGAGATACTGGGAATGGTGGAAGCAGGTGGGAGAGGCCATGGAAGGTTGGCAAAGAAAAGAATGAGAGGAGAATGGTGTGTACAGAGAGCAGAAATATGAAAATGGAGATAAAGAAGGGTGGGACATGTGGACAGGGCATACTTGGCTGTGGCTGCTGCTTAGACATTAGGTGAGCCTCCAAGTCCTTTGCGGTTTGAGTTTTATATGGGCCTTGTGTGCTGTTTCTTGACCTGCCTATCCCCAGACAAATTGGCTGCTGGTGCTGTGGCATTGCTGTTCTAACACCTGCCCTCCGTGGCCCACACAGGTACGCCAGTAAGATCTTAGATATGGCCTCTACCACACACTACCATGTGTTGTGTTCTGCCCAGAGGTCTTCAGTGAGGCTCAGTTCTGTGCCTCATCTTGAAATAGATCTGGGACTTCAATGGGGGTTTTCTTTACACTGACTGCAATAAAGATCTCTGTAGAAGAGAATGACACAGGGACAATTTTTTCTCCGTTCACAAGGGAGTTCATTTTCCCGTCCCACTCCCTTGAGTTCTTTTCCTGTCCCTGCCCCATTCCTGCAAGCTCCGTCCTCATCTGCACAAGCCTCAAACCCTTTAAAATCATAAGTAGCTTCTAGAGCTCAGATTGTGATGTCATAATGCCTCATTCCACCAATGCCGAAGCTCTGTCCTCATCTGTGCAAGCCTCAAACACCTGAAAATCCTAAGTAGCAACATTCTAGAGCTCAGATTGTGATGTCATAATGCCTCATTCCACCAATGCCTAAGCTCCGTCCTCACCTGCACAAGTCTCAAACACTTGAAAATCATGTGTTCGAGGCTTGTGCGGTTAAGGCAGAGCTTACAGGGATGGGGCAGGAACAGCAACAAAACTGACAGGGACGGAATGGGGAAATTGAGTTCCTGCAGGGACAGGAACATACTTGTCCCCGTGTCATTCTCTACTCTGTAGCACTGCAAGTCACAGCAGCTCTGCCTTTATTCTTCTACTGGTGCCCATGTTAAAAAAACAAAAAAACAACCTTGCATGTCTGTGAGGGGCGGAGGGGTTGGGAAAGGCAGGGGAGATGCTGAGCTCCAAGGGGGAAGGGTTGGAAGGGCTCACCCATGTTAACTCTGGGCCCACCCAAAATGGCTGATCTGGTATGCCTCTGGTAGGGATGTGCATTTACTAGTTTCCATACATCATGTTATAGGCCCTAAAATTTTTTAAGGCAGGCTTACTGAGTTGCACTGTTCAGTATGTGTTAATTACCCCATCAATGTGGCACATGTGCTGTTAACAGCTAATGGGAATATATGAAGGACTGTGCCCTATACTTAACATAGCATAATAAATTCCACTTGAATAGATTTAGCTAACCAAATCCCATCACCTGCCGTTCAGTTCAGAGGTAAATTTTTTACTGCAGCTTAGTAAAAGGACTTACTGGATTGCGATTCCTCCCGGGACAGTAAAAATGTAATTCAGCTTCATCTAAACAACAAAAGAACCAGAGGTCCAACTTCGTCTGCAGTGAAAAAACAGACCAGAGCAAACAAACCAAAACTGTGACGAACTTGTAGTGCATTTCGGAGATTCACTGGTGTGCTACCAAACGCTATTTTTCCAGGCTTCTTTTTATGATATTTTTCTTTTTACCTTTATTACCATGGACCCCTGATGAAGGTTGTCCGAAACACGGACCGTGTTGGGTCCCCCGTCTGGTAAAAGGTTTTTAGTTAAGATTTATTTGTCAAAATAAAATTTGCCTGCACCGTGTACAAGTCTGCAGTTTTGGTTTGTTTATTCAGCTTCATCTACCACTTGAGAAAAGGTATTAGCTAAATTTCAAGGGATCGATATTCAAAGTAATTTGTCCGAGCCTTGTGTCTCAGGGGTGACTTGGTATATAAGTCCAAGATTTAGAGGAGAGATGTTGAGGTGTTGCAGAATGAGTTTGAACTGTATGCGGCAATGGATAGGGAGCCAGTGGGGTGATTTGAGGAGAGGCGTGATAAGGGGACAGCGACTCTGCCGGAATATAAGTCGTGCAGCAGAATTTTGGGATGGATGGAAGGAGAGAGAGAGAAGTGGTTACGAGGTAGACCTGTGAGAAGCAAGTTGCAGAGGTGATAAGGGTTTGGATAAGGGGCTTTGGTGGCGTGCTTTGAGAGGAAGGGTCGGGTTTTGGTTTTGGCGGTGCAGAGAAGGAGAGGTTGCGAGCTGATGAGACGGGGAGGACGAGAGTGCCATCCAATGGCCCAGCATCGAATTTCTGGACAGAATGCCAGCGGTGGTCAGGAAAATGTCAAGTGCTGCTTGACTGAATATTGACCCCTCCCCCCCCAAAAAAATAATTTTTTTTCCTTCTCTTGTATCTTGTGAACCTTCCCATGCCTAATATTTGATACTATCTCCTGCAATATGTGATGGCTTTCAGCATTAACCCTAAGACTTGCTGGTTTGCTCTTCTAGCCTGTGAAGTTGCTTTGTTTCACCGTGTTGCATTGAGATTGTCATGTGCCAGGCTAAATATGTTCTTTTTGTAGTCTTCTAAGTTTCAAAGCGATGTACAATTTAAAAAAATCGGGGTACCAACAACATAAGAACATAAGAATAGCCTTACTGGGTCAGAGCAATGGTCCATCAAGCCCAGTAGCCCATTCTCATGGTGGCCAATCTAGGTCCCTAGTACCTGGCCAAAACCCAAGATGAAGCAATATTCCATGCTACCAATACAGGGCAAGCAGTGGCTTCCCTGATGTCTTTCTCAATGAAAGACTTTTCCTCCAGGAACTTGTCCAAACAACACTCAAGTCACACTAGGTTGTAGACAGTAACAGGCATACAGGAGGAGGGCAAGGTGGAACTGCAATAAATTACAGAGAGAAGATAGAAGGTTAGAACAAAAGCCATTTAGATTTCCTTTAAGAAAGGGGTCGCCTCGAAAGGTTTCAAGTCTCAAAATGCGTCCTTTTAAAGCCAACATTTTAGGGGTCAGTTGTTAGAAGGAGCTTGGGGGTCATCAAGTTTCAAGTTATCGAAGTGGTTTTTACAATCAGGTACTCAAGCATGGAGAACTGAAATAAGCCTGAATGGGTTTCTCTCTACTGCTTGGAAAAGTTGCATGCGTTGCTCTCTTTACCAGCCTTCCGGGGATATTGTATCAAGTTATTGTTTTGAAAAAAGAAAAGCTGGAAGAAATCAGCAGATGGATGGGAATGAAGGTTCAGTAGTGTGCGCTCTGCCCAATGACACGGGTATGTTTCATGTGTAAACTTAGCACTCGGTTTACAGCCAACAAAACAGGACGTGGACAAAATAAACCTTGACTCGGGAATTGCCAGATGGATGAATACACTTCTGTTTAGTTAGCTGGCTCACTCTTAATATGGTCATATTTAGTCTTGTCTTTACTTTTTTTTTATTTTTTTTTCTAATGCTTTGGGTGGTTGTTTGTTTGTTTTTTTTATTCTCTTTTGACAGCAGTCTTTCATCTTCGGTACCAAATTTAGGTAAGTGTCCTAACTTAATTATCATGAATGTCATTGAGATCTTATTGCTTTCTAAGATTGGTTCCAACCCAGTCAGCTGATTAACCGTTCCCCTTAACTGTATCCATGACATCTTGTTCTTCTGTCTTGCCTATTTAAATTGCAAGCTCTTTGGAGCAGGGACTGTCTTCGTAACTCTGTATAATGCTGCGTTTGTCTGGTAGCGCTATAGAAATAATTAATAGTAGTAGTAGTAGTAGTATGAAGAGTTTCAGTCTTTGGGAAGCAGAGCTGAGCTTGTGATGTCATAATGCTTCATTCCACCAATAAGAGCCAACCTCATCAGTGATGTCACAATGGCTTGATTGTCCTGTACTCCCCTCTGCCCTCCAACCCAGCCAGCTGATTAACTGTTCCCCTTAACTGTATCCATGACATCTTGTTCGTCTGTCTTGGCTGTTTAGATTGTAAGCTCTTTCGAGCAGGGACTGTCTTCTTGTTCTTTGACTCTGTACAGCGTCTTGGAGCGCTATAGAAATAATTAATAATAGTAGTAGTTTGGCTTCTATATATTAAGACAAAAATCTCTCTCTTTTTTTATTTAAGACATTTTTTTTTTTGTTTATGGATTTGCTAATTTTCAGGGACTGTATAGCACTTTAATCTTTTATGGGTATAAATTTCATGTACTGTGCATTATAAAAATAATATAATGCAGGACAGTGGTATAATGAAGGATTGTTGCACCCTTCTCCGTGCCCTTATTCACCATTCCTCTTCAAATCTTTACCACTTGCAAGCAACACCTCTTACCCGCTGCTTGCTCCAGCGTTACCCTTCCCTATGATGTCACTTCTGGTCCCTGAGACTAGGGAGGGTTGAGGCCAGTGTGAGCAGTGGGTAAGAGATGCTTCTCCCGACCAGAAAAGATTTAAAGAGGTACAAGGGAGAGAAGAGGAGTCAACACTAGAGAGTTGCGTGGGGACAGAAATCCCACCCATTCCCGCCAGGATCCTCTCTGTCCCCACCCATCCCCACAAGGAATTACCTCCATCCCTGCCCATCCCCATAAAAAGCAGCAATTACTTCTGACAGGATGATCAATTCCACAGTTTCTTTTGTGTTTGCGCTGCTGTTTTCCTTGTGGAATCTCTTTGGTGGAACCCTTTTTTTGTTTTCTGTTCAGGTAATTAACTTATAAACCCCCTTTTTTACTAAGGCTGACGTGTCCATTATATTATATGGACGAACCCTGCTTCCAAAGCCTTCCATCCCCATGGGAGTCCCATTGGCTAGAGGGGTGTCCCCATGGGAGTCCCGTGGGCCAGAGGGGGGTCCCAATGGGAGTCCCGTGGGTTAGAGGGGGATTCCCACGGGACCCCCGCGGGACCTGCGGGATTCCCACGATCCCCGTTCCCGTGCAGATCTCTAGTCAACACCCTCACTAAGGCAGTGCCCGGGATGGTCCGCACCCCCTTACTGAACCATGATGCAGGACCTTCATTAAGATGAGTTCAAAGCTTTTCAGGAAATGTACCTGCATTGCATTTTCAGCCTATGCAAATGTATTGCATATGACTGCTAGAAAACTATTCTTCTATTCAGTCCATAGGAATTGGCTTTTTTTTTTTTTTTTTTTTTTTTTTTTAACTCCAGTCGCCACTGGCAAAATAAATCTAGTTAGTCAGTGGCAGTGTCCATCTGCCCCTTAATTCTACATATGGTGCTCAAAATTGTGTGAGTGCACAATTTAATTGAAGAATAAGCCAATTAGCATCATTTGCAATTATTGGCAGTAATTGGCCTAAATTTGAATTCACATGCACATCTTTGTAGTCGATATTCTATAAAGAGGCGCAAATAACATTTTATGCTAGGATCTGAAAAGGGAGCATGGATGGGTAGGTCAGGAGTGTTCGCACAATTTGTGCTCATCTTAAAGAATAAGGCAGATCTACGCCTAATTTAGACACGATGATTTACACCAGGTTCACTTGGTGTAAATCTCACTCCTAAAATTGGGCACTAAGGGCTAGATTTGCGACCAGATTTCCCTCGGGCCCCATTCACTAACCTCTCCTGCGATCCGCTTCGAATCCGTGCATGCAAATGAGGAGAAACGTATGCAAAGTAGAAAGGAACACGATTCACCTACCAAATTTTCTGACTGGGTTGGCCGATCATCCCAAGAAGCGACTGCTGGGGACCAGTCGAAAACATTTTTCCAAGTCTCCGAAGCCCTGCTCTTTGCTGCCCTGAATCTCTCCTGTCTGCCGCCCCGATGTTCTTCTCCTGCCTGCTCTGCCCTGAATCGCCGCCCTGCTCGTCCCTGGTTTTCTCCTGCCTTCTGCCCTGAATCTCTCCTGCCCTTCCCCCACACTGCGAGCCTAAAAAGTATATAAAAAAGTAAAGTTTTAAAAATAAAAAAGTCACGGCTAGGACGGGTCTAGATGCGTGCGCAGACCATCTATAGATGGTCTACGCATGCGTCGGGATCACACACCAGCGATCCGTGCTGGCAGATGGGGGCGTTCTTGCGATCGTCCCCATCTGCATATTTGAGTTTCGAGAATCCATCGGACCTGCCCGGATCGGACACGGGTCGGTCTGAATTGGGCAGGTTCGTGAATCTAGCCTTATGGGTCTGATCCTAGCAATGGTACCGTATATTAGGCTGCGGTAGGCGCCCTACCACTGCCTAACCTGTTTTAATTGGTGTTAATTGGTGCGGTATGTGACTGCATTATTTAAAACCAATTAAAGTCATTCAAAAAATGTGTGTAGACAGGCAGTGTCGTCGCAAGGGTGAGAGGCGGGCGCCCCTCCCCTGCCCTCTTCCATGCCCCCCCCCTCACCTCCACATGCTCCTTCCCCACCCCCATCACGCTGCTTCCCTTCCCCCATATATCTAACATTCCTGGCACAAACAACCCCCAAGCTGCTATTGCATCAGCGTTGGCTTTTCCTCTTGCGTCGCTTCCTGGACCCACGCCTAAGAAATGACCTCGGAGGAAGAGCCGATGCTGGCACGACAGCGGGTTGCTGTTCGAGCCAGGAGCATTAAAGATACAGGGCAAGGGAAGCGGCGCGCACACATGGCAATGGGGGTGGGAAAGGAGCTGGGGGCGGAGAGGAAGATGGGTGCCAGTGCCCTTACCAAGATGGTGCCCGGAGTGGACAGCCCCCCCCCCTTTTACTATACCAATGTACAAAGGCGCCTAGTGACACCCAAGGTCAAAGTACATGTGTTTACACTGGAAATGACCTTGGGGGTCACTAGGCATGATTCTCGTCAAATTTAGGCCTGTAAAACATGATTGACATACAGCCGGTGCCGTTTTTGGAGGCGCCGGCCGATGTAGGCTCTGTTACTAGAATTGGGCCCTCTGAGCTATTCTATAAACGGAGCCCAACTCTGAGCGCTTAGAATTTAGATGATAGTAACTGTCCTTGAATTATCTGGATATGGTGGCGAGGAGCCAGCGCTATCAATGTATCGCACATAGTGTACTGCGCGACGCCGGCGAGGAAGAAAAGCGTCGGTGCCGGCTGACTGCCTACAGGACATGCCTCTCACGGCGACATCCTGTAGGCAGTCAGTCCGCAGCCACGCCTCTTCTCGCCGGCACCTCTCCTTCTCCGGCACCCCCCACTGGCAGCTCAGGTCCCCGTCTGGAGGGCCTTCGCACATGTGCAGAAATCAATATGGCGATGGCACGCATGCACGCGACATCATCACGTCGACGTCCGCGCCTTTCCGGGTGCCCTCCAGCTGCGGCCCGGAGTTTACTGTGCCGCCGAGTAACAACGTTTGCGGGACACTGACCCAGACAGTTGTTATATTTAGAAACTAACCACAGACACTTAAGACAACCAGTACAGCATGAAAAAAAACCTCTCAGGTATCTGTATAGATGACTGAAAATTGTCACTGCCCTTACAACGTTGGCCTTCACAGACTCCACCCCTGGGCCACCCCAGCACTATCTGGAGAGTACCACAGTAAACGCTAAAGATACTCAACTGTATTTATCCATGTAATCAGTGTTCCCGCTAAGCTGCGCTGGCGTGCGCTGGCGCACAAAATATTACATCGCAGCGCACAAGTTTCTCGTCACAGCGCACGGCGTACGGCAGATGGCAGGGCGGCGAGAGGAGAATCGGGCGAGTTGGCTCATAACTTGCTGGCGCCCGATATTTTTAGCTCACAGCGAAAAAAAGTTTGCTCACAACACCCGCCCGCTTAGAGGGAGCACTGCATGTAATGCTGCTGAATATCTAAATCAGAGGCGTTTATCCGGGGATCTAGGACAATTTACTGGGGCCGTTTCATCACAGCCATTTCGATGCGATGAACTGGGGGTGTTATGGTCTTTCAGCTCACACAGATGACGAAGGTACTGCCTGGGAAAGGTATATGATCTGAGAGGCCTGATGCTGCCTGGTTTGTAGTGCAGTAAGCGGGGGAAGGAGGAGGATGGGTGGGAGGGGGGGCTGCAGGAGGTATCCCAAGAGAGATTATTTGCTGGGCTGGCAGTCAGCAGAATATTGACATTTTATTATTTATTTGGTCTGGCGAACCTCCTTTGAAGACAACTGGCTACTAAGCAGTTCTAAGATCATAGGTACAATAAGTAGCCTACAACCTGGCTGCCCTGGGTAGGCCTGCTCTTACTATGGGAAGCTAAGCAGAGTCAGGCCTGGCTAATACCTAGAAGGGAGACCACCTGGGAATACCAGGCGCTGTAGGCTGAGGGGCCCAAGGTTGGGCAGCAGCGACACTGCGCTGGAGAAGGCGATGGCAAACCATTCCTCCGTGAACCATCACAGGGTGGATTCCTCACTGTGCATGTTGCCAGGCGTCAGTAGCCAACTCGGTGGCATCATCCATTAGAATGAGTTTTCAAGATTGAATAATACTGTGAAGTACATATTTGCAGCAAGGTCACAGTGATTTCAATTGCTTCACGCCCTTCCAAATCAGCGTTTAGAGAGATGGTGCATCTTTATATCCTGTATGTTTTTTAATATACACCCGAAGACTCATAAGACTCCTGAGGAAGGCCGAGTAGGCCGAAACATGTGCATGTCGGGTCGTTGAGTCATTAGATGAATTTTGGATGGATAAAGGCATTTGGATTTATCAGTTGAGTTGAAAGACACTTTTTTGGTGTGCACCATTCTGATTGGGACAATTCCACTTTTGTTCTGTACATATTAGTGGCATCATTCCTTTGCTGATACTTAATACACATATATGTTTGTATCTCTTTTTACTAGCGGATATATATGATGACATTGAGCCAAATCCAAATATTTTCATGTAAGTTCTCTTATTGTTTGTAAAGATGATGCTTAAGGTTGCCTTAAATGTAAGCCCTATCCTGAACTTTGCATCTAGAATACTAATCTAGAATTAGTTGATAACATGTCTCTCATCCAGATCCTATCATAAAAAGTGTGTGGGTGGGGGGGGGGGTGGTTTGGATCACAAGAAATACACTTCCCCTTCCAAATCCGCGGTTTCAGCATCCACGGATTCGGTTATTCACGATTTTAAACCAAAAAAACCATTTTAATTTTTTGGGCTATTTTAAGCCCTGTAAGCCCCCCTTAAGCCTTACCTGATGGTCTAGTGGGTTTTCAGGCAGGAGCGATCTTCCCGCTCCGTGCAGATCGCTCACAGGAAATGGCTCGAGAGACTACAGGAGCTCAAGGTAGCCATTTCCTGTGAGCGATCTGCACGGGGCAGGAACGTGGGAAGATCGCTCCTGCCCCGAAAACCTACTAGACCACCAGGTAAGGCTAAAGGGGGGGGTCTTACAGGACTTAAAATAGCCAGGGGGAAGCAGGGGTTAGGGGCAGAACCGAGCCAAATATTATTCACAGTTTTTTAATATTCGCGGACTGGCTCTGACCCTAACCCCCGCGGATACGGCGGGAGAAGTGTATATATCATTAGAAAAAAAATTTTTTATTACACCCAAGTGTAGCAGCTGATACATATATCAGTACAATGTAGGTGACATCCTGCTCAAACCTTTAATACGGACACCCTAGTTTAAAGAAAACTCTCCCAAATAATGAGTTCAGTAGAGGTCGAAGTATCATATAGAGGCGAAAGGCTCAGTACATAGAGCCTCTTATAGCATATAGGTCCTTATCCTGAATAGATCAACTGCCATATAATCACTTATGTCAAACCTCTGTCCCACCCTTGCATGTAAACTTTCTTTATATCTAACTGGAATTATAGATTAATTTTCATATCAAAAAACAAAGGGCAACAGCCTTTAATCTGAAAAAAGAAAAAAAAAATTGTATATATATATAGGAAGAAACAGCAACACTTATCTAAATGGCTGTTCGCCAGTTCCAACATTGGTGAGTGTTTCGGTCAACACCCAACGCTCCACTTTATCAAGAGCATTTCAGCCAAGACAAGCCTTCCTTGGAGGAGGGGTAGACTGGTTCATAGACAGTAACGCGGAAGACAAAGGCGCGCGCCGACAACTGAGCGCAAGATGGAGGCGCGCGCCGAAGAAAAAGACTGTTTTTAGGGGCTGCATCGGGGGTTTTTGTTGGGGAGCCCCCCCCACTTTACTTAATACATATCGCGGCGGCATTGTGGGGGGTTTGGGGGGTTGTAACCCCCCACATTTTAGTGAAAACGTAACTTTTTCCCTAAAAGCAGGGAAAAAGTTAAGTTTTCAGTAAAACCCCCCACAACGCCCCCACAACGCGGCGCAATCTGTATTAAGTAAAGTGGGGGGGTTCCCCCCACACCCCCCCATCGTAGCCCCTAAAAACAGTCTTTTTCTTCGGTGCGCGCCTCCGCGCAGTGCTCAGTTGTCTGCTCGCGTCTTTGTCCCGGCGCGCTTTTGACCTGACACCAGGTAGAGGCTGACCTTCGTGCTCATACTCTGGACACACTCCTGCTGCAATAGGAGCGCATCCAGAGTACGAGTACGAAGTTCAGCATCAGGAAGGTCTTGGCTGAAACGCTGGCACCTCTATTCCTCCCCAGTGTGTCGCGGCACACCTGAAACCTCTGGAGGCCCACAGTTTGCGGTACACTGGTCTAAATTATTTGCAAGGTTTCAGTTGATGTAAATCCTTGCGCCCTTGGCTCGAAATGCTATTCATTTTTATAAATGACACCCAACTCAGAACCTTGTTTATAGCATAGCGCTCTGTATGTTTGGGGGGTTTTTTTTTGTTTTTTTTTTTTGGGGGGGGGGGTTTTGCTGCTGTTTTTGGAGCAAAACAAAAAAAACCCACTGTGGAGTGACGATGTTCCTTAAATGGACTTTATTGAAAGGTACAATAAAATCATTCACATGAAATAAGGTAATCCACATAAAACCTAAAGGATCTAGTCCGCTAAGGACACAGGACCCAACACGGTCCGCGTTTCGACAAAAAGGCTTCTTCAGGGGTCCCTGAAGGTCCTGTAAAGGTGAATGCGTGGAAAAACTAATATGTGGAGAGCCGTTAGTGAGACGCTGTTTTTGTCGAAACGCGGGTCCTGTGTTCTTAGCGGATTAGATCCTTTAGGTTTTATGTGGATTACCTTATTTTTATGTGGATGATCTTATGTCATGTGGATGATTTTATTGTATCTTTGGAACTTTGACATTTTCAATAAAGTCCATTTAAGGAACATCGTTACTCCACAGTGTTTTTTTGGTTTCTTCTGGATTTTCTTCTATGTGGATATTTTGGGGTCAATTCTCTTTGGTTTTGGCTTGCTGTTTTTGGAGTACCATGAACTGAATCTAGCCTCTAATGTGCCTATGTGGTAAGTGCCTGCTCAGCGTGCAGGGCAAATTTTGAGGAATGCTCCTGCACTTATTCCATGGGCTTCCCACTTACCACACCATGGATTTCACACTCAGAGTGAGATAAGTGCAAAAACTTACTATAATCTAATGAGCATGCTCTAATGAAACTACATGCCAGTCTTTGGCTTGTGTGTTGCTCTTTGACTAAGTCATTCTTTGGGCGTACTGTGCTGTAAGTGGGTAAGGCTAGAGGTAATGTTCTGCTTCTTCATTAGAGAGAGAGACGCATTGAAAAACTGGAAACGAAAATTTCCTACAGCAAAAGAAAAGCAAAGAAGCTCGGAAGTATTGGACAGGTAAAAAAAAAAATATATTTGCGTGGTATGTTTCACTTTTCAGATAATTTTCTATTTATTTATTAAGAACAGAATAGAGTAAAATCTAGTACAGTATTTTTGTCTTGCTTCAGAGCTGAATGTTTAGGTCAGATTTTCTCCATACTTTCACTTGATACTATTTATGGATAATTCATTCAGTTACTGATGTACCAGTTTGACCCATCTGCGATGGGCAGACTGGATGGACCATTTGGCCTTTATCTACCATTATATTTCTAAGTTTCTATGAAAATCTAGGAGAATAAATTAAGATCTCCAGTTATCTTTATCCTAACCAAACTTTGCCTCTAGTGTGGCTATGACCCTCTGATACTAATGTGCGCTAATCGATTTTGCGTGCACTAAACGCTAACGCGTGCATGTTAGTCTATGGATGTGTTAGGGTTTAGCGTGCACAAATCGGTTAGCGCTCCTTAGTAAAAGAGGAGATATGTGTCGTTGAGTGGGACTTATTAAATTACCACACAGTTATCAACTGTGGAAACACAAATTGATGACCTGAGAAATAAATACCGTATTTTTACGACATATAGGATGTACTTTTTTCCCCTCAAAATACGCTTAAAATATGGGGTGCGTCGGTAATCAAAATTATGAGGTGAAAAATTTTCAGTCGGTCTAAAATTTCTAGTTTATATTACTATACCACAAACTGACTGAGAACAAACTCAAAAGAGTTCTTATTCTACTCAAGACCTCAAACACCCAAGGCACTACTTGGGTTCATTTTTCGTACCCTTAATGGGGTGAAGTGTTCATCATTGGTCTTTGCAGGTTTTGTTTTGGGGTTTTTTTAATACTTTTTAATTGTGGTGGACACTTAATGTAAAGAAGAGCACTTAAGTTAAAGCCCTCACTGGTGAGTTTCTTCAGGGGCTCGTGCTCCACTCCAACACAATTTTGTCCTACTATTTTAGACGTTGGAGGTGAGAGGAGCAAGCGAGGACCTCCAGCGTCTAAAATAGTACGACAAAAATGTGTTGGAGTGGAGCATGAGCCCCTGAAGAAACTCACCAGTGAGGGCTTTAACTTAAGTGCTCTTCTTTACATTAAGTGTCCACCACAATTAACTTAAGTGCTCTTCTTTACATTAAGTGTTCACCACAATTAACTTAAGTGCTCTTCTTTACATTAAGTGTTCACCACAATTAACTTAAGTGCTCTTCTTTATATTAAGGGCTCCTTTTACTAAGGTGCGTTAGCATTTTAGTGCACGCAGGATATTACCACGCGCTACGCGGCTAGAACTAATGCCAGCTCAATGCTAGCGTTAAGGTCTAGCGTGCGCGCCAATGCCCTGACGCAGCTTAGTAAAAGGAGCCCTAAGTGTCCAACACAATTAAAAAGTATAAAAATATATAAAAAAAAAAAACCTGCACAAGACTAATGATGAACACTTCACCCCAGTAAGGGTACGAAAAATGGGTGTTTGAGGTCTTGACTGGAATAAGAACTCTTGAGTTTGTTCTCAGTCAGTTTGTGATTAATCAATTGGTCACCGTATCTTAAGAAGGATATGGCAATACTTGAGAGGGTTCAGAGGAGAGCGACACAAATGATTAAAGGCATGGAAAACCTTTCATACACTGAAAGATTGGAGAGACTGGGGCTCTTCTCCCTGGAAAAGCGGAGACTTAGAGGGGACATGATAGAAACCTACAAGATCATGAAGGGCATAGAGAGAGTAGAGAGGGACAGATTCTTCAAACTTTCAAAACATAAAAGAACAAGAGGGCATTCGGAAAAGTTGGAAGGAGACAGATTCAGAACGAATGCTAGGAAGTTTTTCTTTACCCAGCGTGTTGTGGACATCTGGAATGCGCTTCCAGAGGGCGTAATAGGGCAGAGTACGGTGCAGGGGTTCAAGAAAGGATTGGACAATTTCCTACTGGATAGAGGGGTATAGATAGAGGGCTACTGCACAGATCCTAGACCTGTTGGGCCACCGCGTGGGCGGACTGCTGGGCACGATGGACCTCAGGTCTGACCCAGTGGAGGCATTTCTTATGTTAAACGGTTTTTCCATAGACAGTGTGGATCATTATATTAATATACCGTCATGTTGTTTCTGCTCTCTCTTGGACGTTGCAAGATTTCACAAGTACGCACCGCACATGTGCGTCATGCTTCTGCTCTTGGATGCTGACTGTTCTGTAGAACAGTACTTTGAACTTGGTAGATTTGTCCAGAACAACTAGGGAGATGCCTAGGACCGCCTAGGTTCGCCTAAGTCTACTGCCTAGCCTTAGGCGGGCTTGCAGGCTTCCCTAGGCTCCTGCAAGCGCCTTTAACATAGGCGGCCTGCCTGGAGAGCATTTTTTTTTTTTTGTAAACGTGTGTCCCGATTGGCTGATTAGACAGCTGTAGGATGCCTACAGCTGCCTCCAATCGGGACACAGTTTACAGAATCTGGGTCTGAATGTCTGAGGCTAATTTTACCTAGAACTGTCAGCGTTGAATAAAAAGCTGACCTCCGTGGGCTGAATATTACCCCCTAAGTGGCAATATAGCCAATATCAATTTAAAATGTTCACATAAGCAGTAGAAACATGCATGGTCAAAAAACATTTAGTTAATTTTTGCTTTAAAAGAAGCTTTTTGCTATTTTTGTATGTTTAGTGTGTATTTTTTTCACACATTTCGCCTTATTTTTATTTTTGTTCACGTTGTATGCCCACAGGAACTTTTTGTGTGTGCAAGTGTAACTGTACACACTTGAATGTGTAGGTACGCTGTCACATATATGAGCAATTAGCACACATTTTAAATGTTTGTACTGTATACCCTTACAAACTGAATGAGTGCTCACAATGCACATGGCCTTACCTTGAACCTACTGCAGAGGGACAAATTAATAATATGTTTATACCTTTTATTGATAGGTTGAAGTTAACCATTTAAGATTTCGACAAAATCACACAAAATTGAGAAAAAGCCTAAACGCTTTCTTTCTTTCTTTCTTTTTTTCCTTTAAATTTCATGCTGCCTGGAAATCAGTGAAGGTAAGTTAACATTTTACAAATGGCAAAATGGTTTCTCTTATTAATGAAAATGTTACACCAACTTTGCCTTTTCTTTCTTTAGAAACCTGGTATGCAGATGTCAACACGCCCATATCCAGGTATTACGTCGCTTCTGGTAGAAATCTGTATTTTTAATATGCTTAGCAGAAATGCATTCAGCCTCTAATTTGTGCTTTGAGCCTCATTCAAGAAGTCATTAACTAATAGCTTATGTTATTTGTCATGAGGCACTTGTCGTTCGTATTCAGTTTACTTCCATTTTTCTGCCTCTTATCTCAAATCTATCTTTCCAGCTCTTCCCCTCTCCTCCATACATGTGCACCATCTCTTCCCTCTTTTCTTTTCTTCCCCTTCCCTCCTTCCATGTGCACCATCTCTTCTCTCTCCCCCTTCCCTCCTTCCATGTGCACCATCTCCTCCCTCCTTTTCTCCTTCCCTACTTCCATGTGCCACCTTCTCTTCCCGCCTTTTCTCATTCCATCCTTCCATGTGCCACCATCTCCTTCCTCTCTGCCCCTCCCATTCAGCATCTTTCCCTTCTTTTTCCTTTCCCCCCCCCACCTCCCCTCAGTTTCATCAGATGTTCTCCTCACCCAGTTCCGAAGCTCCTTTCACCACAAAACCTACATGGTCGCCGGCATGGGAGTAATTCTCTTGTGCTGCCTACAGCTTCCTCTGCAGCATTCCTTTGCTGTGGTCTGCCCAATCAGAAACAGGAAGTTGCTTCGAAAAGGGGTGGACCAA
The DNA here is from genome assembly GCF_902459505.1 of Geotrypetes seraphini. Classification (NCBI taxonomy): domain Eukaryota; kingdom Metazoa; phylum Chordata; class Amphibia; order Gymnophiona; family Dermophiidae; genus Geotrypetes; species Geotrypetes seraphini. The sequence goes on from NC_047095.1 coordinate 54,206,275, forward strand.
GGCAAAAGAACAATACAAAGGAGACCATGGCAGCGTTGGAGAATTGAAGAACAGTGGCTTAGGCACTTTAGTTCTTCATTACCTGCTCCCCCTGTTACAGACGGACGTTGCACTTACAGGTCCAGGACTCGGGAAGCCGACACTCTGTGCTGGTGAAGGGCCTTGAGCGTCTGCACATGTTCAAGGCTTGCTGGACTCCCTTCAAGAATCCCAAAGCCGCCCTGTTTTGTTTTTATTGTATTTTTGCATAAGCAATCAAGTCATATGGACTCCTGAGGAAGGCATACCACCAAAACACAGACCGTGTTGGGTCCTCTTCAAAGTTTTATCCCTTGTGTTTCATATATTTTTGTTAAAGTATATTTTGCGAGCATTGTCATCTTGTGTCTTTCCTGCAGTCATCCCAGTACGTTTTGTTTTAATCCACTCTTTCTGTTTGTGGACTTTAGGATGTGCAAGGGTACATCAAGGGGCAATTAAAATGGGAGTGGAGAGGCTAGGGGGTTGGGCTAATTTTTAAAATATGTTGAGGCAATAACACTGGCCAACACTCATTTTGGTGCCTCAAATGTTAGATCTTAAGAAAGCACACTGGCTTCCAGTAGTACATCGAATACTATTTAAACAATGTTTACTCATCTTTAAAGCTTTAGAACATAAAACTCCAGCCTTTATATTTAGACTTTTGATACCTTACACTACCTCTAGATCTCTTAGATCTCAAGACCAACACCTATTAGTAATTCCTTCACTAAAAGTTATTAACACAAGGCGTAATACAATCTTTTCTATAACAGCCCCTCAATCTTGGAACAACTTTCCACTGTACCTAAGACAAGAAAAAAACCTGGCAAAATTTAAGTCTGAACTTAAAAGTTTTCTATTTATAGATGCCTTCAATGATTAATTCTTTCGCATTCTTAATTTAATTAATAGGTCAATTGTCTTTGTTTCCCTTCCTAATGTTTTTCCCTTGAATTAATGATTTTAATATTGAATGTAACCATTAAATAATTTTCCTTTTGTTTCATTATAATTAGTAGAAATACCCTCTAAATGTACTGTAATTTGTATATATAAGATTATCATTTTTTAATTTAATAATTGTAAGTATGTTACCAAAAATTTTATTTACTTGTACATCGCCTTGAATTTTGAATAGGCGATAAATCAAATTACTTAATAAACTTGAAACTTGATCTGTTTCTGGGTATATTTGACCTTGTGGATTCCAAAAATGGCCCTAGTGTTCTCCTATTAGCTCTAGTTTTTGAGATACAGAACATGTGCCAAATACCACTCTTCACCCATTAAAAAATCAGGCTGTTTTAATGTAGTGTTTAATATCTTTTAAGCATGATGGAAACATATTAAAAATTAAAAGAAGTGTACAACATGAAAATCTACTTATGTCATACCAAAAGCACGTTTATGGTACAAACTTTCCAGTCATTCGACACACAAGAAGCTCCTTTTGTAAGACTTTCAAGAGTGGGATCTGCCAGGACAATCCCACATATGATTCCAACAATAGTTTGCCATCATGTGAGCATCCCATCTTCCTTTGTGTGTCTAAGTGCTTTGAAAATGAGCCCCATAGTCTTCAAAAGATCTTCTTATATGTTTGTCTATTTTTCCCCACAGAAATGTCTTCAAAAATATGTTGGAAAAAGAAAAGAATAAGAAAATGACAAAAGAAGAGAAGTTGTTCAGAGAAAAGTTTGAGGTAGCTCTTTTTTTCTTTCTTTTTCTCTGTCTTTCTCTGTCTCTTTCTTTCTCTCTCTCTCTTTCTTTCTCTCTCTTTCTTTCTTTCTCTCTCTCTCTCTTTCTTTCTTTCTCTCTTTCTTTCTCTTTCATAAGAACATAAGAAGTTGCCTCCACTGGGTCAGACCAGAGGTCCATCCTGCCCAGCGGTCCGCTCCCGCGGCGGCCCATCAGGTCCGCGACCTGTGAAGTGGTTACTGATCATTTCTATAACCTACCTCAAGTTCTATCTGTACCCCTCTATCCCCTTATCCTCCAGGAACCTATCCAAACCCTTCTTGAAACCCTGTATAGAGTTCTGGCTTATCACCTCCTCCGGAAGCTTGTTCCATGTGTCCACCACCCTCTGGGTAAAAAAGAACTTCCTAGCATTTGTTCTAAACCTGTCCCCTTTCAATTTCTCCGAGTGACCCCTAGTGCTTGTGGCTCCCCACAGTTTGAAGAATCTGTTTTTATTCACTTTCTCTATGCCCTTTAGGATTTTGAAGGTTTCTATCATGTCCCCTCTAAGTCTCCTCTTCTCCAGAGAGAACAGCCCCAGCGTTTTTAACCTGTCAGCGTATGAGAAATTTTCCATACCTTTTATAAGTTTAGTCGCCCTCCTCTGCACTCCCTCGAGTACTGCCATATCCTTTTTGAGGTACGGCGACCAGTATTGAACACAGTACTCCAGGTGCGGGCGCACCATTGCGCGATACAGCGGCATGATGACTTCCTTCGTCCTGGTTGTGATACCCTTTTTGATGATGCCCAGCATTCTGTTTGCTTTTTTTGAGGCTGTCGCACACTGCGCCGATGGTTTCAGTGATGTGTCAACCATCACCCCCAGATCCCTTTCAAGGTTACTCACCCCTAGCCGTGTTCCCCCCATTTTGTAGCTGAACATCGGGTTCTTTTTCCCTACATGCATGACTTTGCATTTCTCTACGTTAAAACTCATTTGCCACTTATTTGCCCAGTCTACCAGTCTCGTTAGGTCCCTTTGCAGGTTTTCACAGTCTTCCGTGTTCCTAACCCTGCTGCAGAGTTTGGTGTCATCAGCAAATTTGATAACCTCACATTTTGTCCCGGTCTCCAGATCGTCAATAAATATATTAAACAATAGAGGTCCCAGCACTGACCCTTGTGGAACTCCGCTCGTGACCCATTGCCAGTCTGAATATTGGCCCTTTACTCCAACCCTCTGTTTCCTGCCTGCCAACCAGTGTTTGATCCATCGGTAGATATCCCCTTGCACCCCGTGGTTCCACAGCTTTTTTAATAGCCGTTCGTGAGGTACCTTGTCGAAGGCTTTTTGGAAGTCAAGGTAAATGATGTCTATGGATTCCCCCTTATCTATCTGGTTGTTTATTCCCTCGAAGAAGTACAGCAAGTTTGTGAGGCACGACCTTCCCTTGCAGAAGCCATGCTGGCTCGCCTTCAGTTGTCCATTTTTTTCTATGTGTTCGCAGATTGTGTCCTTTATCATTGCTTCCATCATCTTTCCCGGAACAGAGGTCAAGCTCACAGGCCTGTAGTTTCCCGGGTCACCCCTTGATCCCTTCTTAAAGATGGGCGTGACATTTGCTATTTTCCAGTCCTCTGGGATCTCCCCAGTTTTTAGGGAGAGGTTACATATTTGGCGAAGTGTCTCTGCTATTTCGTTTCTCAGTTCTTTTAGTACCCTTGGGTGGATGCCGTCCGGGCCTGGTGATTTGTCGCTTTTCAGTCTATCTATCTGTCTGAGGACATCCTCTTTGCTTACCTCTAGTTGTACCAGCTTTTCGTCGTGTTCCCCGTTTATAATCACCTCGGGTTCTGGGATATTGGATGTGTCCTCTCTGGTGAAGACCGACGAGAAGAATTTGTTTAACCTGTCAGCTATCTCTTTTTCCTCCTTTATCGCTCCTTTCCTGTCTCCGTCGTCCAGTGGTCCCACTTCCTCTCTGGCTGGTTGTTTCCCTTTGACATACCTGAAGAAGGGTTTGAAGTTTCTTGCTTCTCCTGCCAGTCTTTCCTCATATTCTCTCTTTGCTTTCCTGACCTCTCGATGGCATTCTTTCTGGTGCCTTTTGTGCTCTTCCTGGTTCTCCTTTGTTGGTTCCTTTTTCCATTTCTTGAAGGATGATTTCTTGTCGCTTATCGCCTTATTAACTGCAGTTGTTATCCATGCTGGGTTTCTAGTTCGATTTTTTTTGCACCCTTTCCTGAACCTTGGGACGCACAGGTCCTGTGCCTCAAGCACTGTGCCTTTAAGCAGTGTCCAGGCTTCCTTTACGGTTTTCAGCTTCCCTGAGCTGTAGCTGAGCTTTTTTCCTACCATTTTCCTCATGTCATTGTAGTTTCCTTTTCTGAAGTTGAGTGCTGTCGTTGTGGTTCTTTTCACCTTTGATGTTCCCATGTTTAATTTGTACTGGATCATGTTGTGATCGCTGTTCCCTAACGGTGCTAGTACCACCACTTCCTTTGCAGGTCCTTCTAGCCCGTTGAGGATTAGGTCTAGAGTGGCATCCCCTCGTGTTGGTTCGGTGACCAGCTGCTCCATGAAACAGTCTCTTATCACCTCTATGAATTTAGTTTCTCTCGTGCAATTTGAGTGCCCAGTGTCCCAATCTATTCCCGGATAGTTGAAATCCCCCATAACCACCACCCTTCCACTTTTGCACACCTGCCTCAGTTCGGCCTCCAGGTCTAGGTCGTTTGCTTCTGGCTGTCCTGGTGGGCGATAGTAAAGTCCCAATTTGATGTCAGCTCCTTCCCCTCCTGTTAGCTTAACCCATAGTGACTCCAGACTGTCTGCCCTTATTGTTGTTTCTGATCTGGATGAAGGAATGTAGTCCTTTATATACAGTGCTATTCCTCCCCCCTTTTTGTGCACCCTGTCCCTCCTGTAGAGTTTGTACCCTGGCAGGGCCACATCCCATTTGTTGTCCTCTGTCCACCATGTCTCTGTGATTCCTATTATGTCTAGGTCCTTATTTCTGGCTATAACTTCTAGCTCCCCCATTTTAGTCCTTAGGCTCCTAGCGTTTGTATATAGGCACTTTAAGTCCCGGTTAGTTACCTTTTCTTTTGGGTTTACTCTTGATTTGATGCTCCTGCTGGTCTCCTCACGGGCTACTTCCTGTGGTGTGTCTATCCCGTCCTCCGCTCGCTTCTTTGATCTTTGATAGTCCTCTGGTCCCTGTACTGTATCCTTGGGTTTATGTCCATAAAGTGTCCATTTTGCCTCTAGCCCACTATCTTCCTTTCCTGTTTCAGTATCCTTGTTCGATACTGTGGTCCGATGTGTCGAGGTCAGATCGATTCTCGGCTTTCCCCTTGTTATCAGTTTAAAGTCATGTCTATGCAGGTCTGGATGTTACGTGCCAGCATCCTCGTCCCAGCCGTGCTCAAATGCAGTCCGTCTTTCCTGTAGAGCTTGTTTTTCCCCAGGAAGGTTGACCAGTTCCGTACAAAGAGGAAACCTTCCTCGTCACACCATTGCCTCAGCCATCCATTTGTTGCTTGCAGCTCGGTCTGCCTCCTCGCATCTGCCCTTGGCACTGGCAGGATCTCTGAAAAGGCTATCTTCCCTGTCCTCAGCTTCAGCTTCCTCCCCAGAATCTTAAAATGCTCGGTCAGTGTAGTCATGTTGAAATTTTTTCTGCTGACGTCATTGGTTCCAACGTGGATTATCACTGCTGTTTCCTCTGTCTCAGCTCCCTCCATGATTCTCTCAATCCTGTCGGAGATGTCCTTTGTCCTCGCCCCTGGGAGACATGTCACTAGGCGATCCGCTCTGCCTCCCGCTATGTGACTGTCCACCTCTCTCAGGATTGAGTCTCCCACCACGATAGCAGATTTTCCTCTCCTCAGCTTCCTCCTGGGTCTCAGGTCTGTGTCGTTGATTGGGTTCTCCAATCCTTCCTTCTCCTGATTTGTTTCTCCGCTTTCTCTCTTTCTTTCTTTCTCTTTCTCTCTCTCTTCCTCTGTCTCTCATTTAAGTAAAGGTAAATGAGAGTTTTGAACATACCTAATCAGCAAACTGCATCTCTCCTTATCTTATTTATTTTGGAAAAGCAGCAAATCTCTGTGTATCTGTACATCTAAGCAAAATAAGCACGGGCAGCTCAGAAATTTAATTTGAAAGGAGGGGGGGGGGGGGGAGGAACCAGATAGTCATCGTAGAAATAGACCCGAGAAGAAAACTGCCAAAATGATGACCAGACTCACTACAGTAGGCAATTTATCTTGTCTATATCTGGATGGTATGGCTGGTAGATGAATGCCTTTGGCATCGCTTTCAAATAGGCCTTTGTTTTTTAACCCCTTGTGGCCCACAGGCTTTGTATCGTGTGTATGGCCACCTTCTCTTGTACCCGCCTCATCTATATCAGGTAATGAGCCCAGCTTCAGGGAATGGCAGTTGGGTGCTCGGCTCATCAATCACGCCCAAATGTTCTTTCTTTGCAGTAACTGCCCCTTTTGGCTGTATAGTAAATAACCTGGAAGCTCTGTCCATGTAGGAATGTTATCAAGAGACATAATAAATTTCACTGCATAGGATGTGTGTCCTATTTTTCTTCTGGGCAAATACCTCCCATGACCGATTTCTGACTTTTTTTGGATTGCAGGCTGCCTCTTTCCTCTTCTGTATTACCGTTCCCTCTGTGTGTTAGGGGGGAAAAAAAGGACTTTGGCATGAGGGCTGGCAAAGACACCTAGAACTTATGCAGGTTTGGATAATTATTCAGTTCCCTACCTGCATAACTAAGTTAGGACTGCTATTTAATAATAATAATTCTTTTATACTGCACTACTATAATTTCTAAGCGGTTTACATCAAAGACGACTGTGCGTTCAGTGAGGCAGAATGTTTTATTGCTAGTGCCCGCATAAATAACAAACTTGATAGACACATGCACTCACTCACACTCTCACTCATTAACACACATACTAACACGCATGTGCACACACTATATCCACTCCTACCCGAGAATTCTCAAGCATCATTCTGACCTCATAAGCACATTTAAATTAATCCCCTTATTTTCTTAGTCCTGCTACTCTGTCTCATCCATCTATATGCTCCATCTGTGCTTACACCCTATGCTGCCTATTAAAATGTTTTACCATGTATTATGTCAACATTGTAATGTAGCATACTATGCCATACTTTGTCATTTCAATATTTTGACTGCTGTAATTGGCTATTGCTTATGTTTCACTTATTCTTGCTGTACACCGCTTGGAGTGCATTCCTTCAAAAATGTGGTAAATTTTTTAAAAAAAACTTCAGGGCCCACCCCAGCTCTGCCCAGACAGGGCTGTGGCAATCAGAGAAGGGTGTTCAGTGGCTTTGCACAGCAAAGTGCTGCAGATTTATCGTGCTCAGTCTCTCCTGCCTTGTTAAACTCTTTCAAATTCTGAGCCCTAAGTCTCTGCTTCTCCGTATTCAGCCATGATGTTCTGAGAAACGACCCTCCTGCATAGGGATACCAGATATCTGTCAAAACCCAGACATATCTTCTCTTTAGAGAACTGTCCAGCTGTTCGGACCGACTTTCCAAAACCCAGCAGTTTTCCTGGAAAGTTCTGGCCGTGTCTGGAGGGCCTCTGAGCATGCGTGGAGGCCCCCCCTCCCCCCCCCAATTATCATTTCCTAAGAATTGGAGAGCTGCTGGACCAGGGAGTCATAGAAAGAAAACTTAATTTGATGCTGCATATTTCTCATCCTTCTAGTATACGAAAAATATTGTTGTCATCAATATTGCAACAGTAGACTCTTCCGTGAGTACCTTGAAGAGAGGGAAACTTGACTTACGAATTACACAAGGAGAAACCCTGGACGTCATTGACATTACGGACAACAATCAAATTATTTGTCGAAACTCTGAAGGCAAATGTGAGTTGACAGAAATTGCCTATTCCCTGATGATTTTTTCTGCCAATCTGCATTTCCTTTTGTTTCAGGTGCTTTTGGAGGGGGAGGGGAAGGGGGAGGATCATTGTTTTTAACTTGATTTAGGACAGAGATCTCAAAGTCCCTCCTTGAGGGCCGCAATCCAGTCGGGTTTTCAGGATTTCCCCAATGAATATGCATTGAAAGCAGTGCAGGCACATAGATCTCATGCATAGTCATTGGGGAAATCCTGAAAACCCGACTGGATTGCGGCCCTCAAGGAGGGACTTTGAGACCCCTGGTTTAGGAGGTCACATCTGTATGAGGCCAGTCTTCCTTCCATGCCTGAGCAGGAGGAGGGTGAACCATTATAGTATCCACTCTTTCCCTTTTCCTCACAGTTAGGGTTATCATACTTGGTGAAAACCTGAACATGTCCTCTTTTTAGAGGACTGTCTGGGCGCCTGTAGGGATTTCCAAAACCCGGCAGCTTTTCGGAAATCCTGAGCCTGGAGGCCACGTCACTCTGGAGGCCTTTGTGCATGCGTGGCCATCACCGTGATGTCATATGCACACACGCATGTGTGTGACATTGCGTTGACATCTGCGCATGCACGAAAGCTTCCAAATGCGGCCTTCAAGCTCAGGGAGGATCGTGTGGGGGCGGGGCTGGGGAGGAATGAGGCAGAATGGGTGGAACAGGGCGGGGCCAGGCATCCTCTTTTTTTTCAAAGAGGAAATCTGGCAACCCTGCTCTCGGTGAGATCAGCTATTAGCCTTCATAGGTAACTACTATGAACTTTTAAGTTTTTACCCCTGGTAAGGTTCCACCATTCTTCCTCTTTAATATAGTCTGCAATCCAGCCAGTGATGATATTGTATGCCAAGCTACAGTCTGTAAGTACAGAAAAATCTGTATTGAATAAGGCTCTTCATCTTAACTTAAGTCTCTTGCTGGACTTTCATGGCAGCTGCAAGTGCTGGGATATTTAATTTATTCATTTATTCAGTTTTCTATACTGTTCTCTCAGGAGAGCTCAGAACAGTTTATATGAATTTATTCAGGTCCTCAAGCATTTCCCCTGTCTGTCCTGGTGGGCTCACAATCTGGCTAATGTACCTGGGGCAATGGGGGGATTAAGCGACTTACCCAGGGTCACTAGGAGCAGTGTGGATTTGAACCCACAACCTCAGGGTGCTGAAGCCGTAGCTTTAACCACTGCACCACTCTAGAAATCAAAGTATTGTAAAAGTGAGCCAAGTATAGGATAATCAAGCCATTGTGACATCACTGATGAGATTGGCTCTTATTGGTGGAATGAGGCATTATGATGTCACAATACCAGCTCTGATTATGAGAGGCTGAGACTTTTCACATTATATATTTATTTATTCAGTTTCCTATAGTGTTCTCCCAGGTGAGCTCAGAACAGTTTAAATGAGTTTATTCAGGTCCTCAAGCATTTTCCCTGTCTGTCTTGGTGGGCTCACAATCTGGCTAATGTACCTGGGGCAATGGGGGGATTAAGTGACTTGCCCAGAGTTACAAGGAGCAGCGTGGGTTTGAACCCACTACCCCAGGGTGCTGGGGCTGTAGCTTTAACCTCACAACTTTAGTCCACTCTGTACTGCAACAGTCCGAATCTGAAAACCATGGATTGTGGATCCTTTCTGGAGTCCTGCAACCATAAACCCTGAATGTAGCCACCAGGTGGCGCTCTTACGTGAAGTCAACCTCATCAGCATCTCTAGTCAACCCTGGGAGTTGTAGACCTGCCCTGTGGATGCACAAAGGGATTCTCTGTAGCTGCTACTGATCACTGAAGCAGCCATCAAGAATCCTATGCTAATGCATTACAAGGAGCTCATTAGTGTTCTAATGAGCCCTCTGTATAATGCACAGCAGGGGAAATGTGTTGTTTGTTATGCAAACTTTAATGGCAGGGACTGAGCTGTCTAGCCTTACTTGCTGATTGGCTCAGGCACTGACAGGAAATTAAGGCTATTATAGGAGACCCTGCTGTTAAAAGTCCCAACGCTAGTTTAAAAAAAAAAAAAAAAATACCCCACCAGCCTGGGACCCCCAACATCCCCCCTCCCACCACACACCTGTAACTTTTGGTTGAAAATCCAACAGGAGGGATGCTCATTCCCTCCTGCCGGCAGGCCCACCACTTCAAAATGACAAGCCTTCTCCTTCCCAGTGCATCCCTCCTGCCAGATTTTCAACCACAAGGTACAGGGCTGTGTGTGGGGGGGGGGGAGGGGGAGGGGGAGGGGGGGATATCAGGGGTTCCTGGCCAGCAGGAGGGGGATCCTTCAGGCAGAAGAGAGTGAGAAGTATGCATCGAGTTTGAATCCCCACTTCCTATGAAAAACTGGGTAAAAGGATATTCGGTGGCAGATTCCATCTCTCTGTATTTCTTTTTCAGATGGATATGTGTCGGTGGAGCATTTGACCTTCTTGGAAGGCTGAAGTCAGAACTGTGGATTCAAGCTGATCTCTGCAATATACTTTTCCAACTGGCGAAAATTGCACTTAAATGTTAATTAAAACTTTGTATTTTTGACTTGGCTATTTATACTGAGTTTGGCTCGGCTTACATTGCAGTTAATATGTTCCTTCGGCGTGTATGGATTTTCTGTCGCACAACTCAAAATTTATAGAGCGTCGGTGTATGAAATCCTGATTAGGAAGTTGATATTTTTCTGAGCTGGTACAGGTCACACCGAATAACCTCTGACATGAATGTAGAAATACAGCCATAATAAATGGACCTCTGCTTTAATATTGCTGTGTTCCAAGAGAGGGTTAGAATGCTACAGAGACTCAACTTTTCTGTTTTTAACTTATAAAAATGATCCATAATATGAAGCCAGTAAAATTCAGAATCGTAGAGAAACACTTTTAAGCTCTCTTTAGAAAAGAAAGCAAAAAAAAAAGTCCAGGTAATTCACTTTAAATTTTGTATGTAAGAAATTCCATTAGATTATTGCACCTTTTCTCAAACAATATGTACATTAAATTGCAACGTTTACAGCTCCTAGAACTCTTGAACATATGTGTTACCTTTTCTGCTTCCTATTTAGAAGCTAAAGTTCAATGCATTTGTTAAATATTCTTAGATTTCCATTATAAGTTCCAAACATTAAGGTGGTACAGGCTTGGTCTGTATCCATAACATATATCTCCATAAATATTTATTGTAACAGGACCATGTAAAGTTGTTGGGGAAGGAAATAAATTGAACGTTTTAGGGGTTTTTTTGTGTCTGCATTATAAAGTGCATCTGCCATTTTTGAATTAAAAATCCATTCTAGTCAATTATAACAGATGCAGTAACATTTATTTCAAAGCACTTAAAATGTACTTTGATACAGAGAAAAAAAAAAAAGTGAGAATTAATTGGTTTGTCGTCCTGGTTTTCATATCACCAGGGAAGGGGGAAGGTTTGTGTATGTGAGGCACATTTATTTTCGTATTGTTTCCATTGTTGCTCTCTTCAAATAAAATCTTCGTCCTGGATCTCTGTGTGCGGATTTCATGAAACAAGAATATGTAAGAATTTACGTAGGAAAATGTGTTTCAAGTTCTTTGCAATCATTTTTCATTAAAAAAAAATTGTCAACTGTGGTATCGGGCCTAAGCCGGGGTTAGATGACCATGATCCTTGAGGGCCACAACCAAGTCAGGTTTTCAAGATTTCCACAACAAATAATCAGCACATTGCATACAATGGAAGCAGTGCAGGCAAATCAATTTTACACATATTCATTGTGGAAATCTTTATAACCTAATTAGGTTGTGGCTCTCAGGAAGCAAGGTTGCCCTCCCTTGATTTAAGATATTAATAAGAAGTTGCCTCCGCTGGGTCAAGTCTATGTGTGTCATTTATAGAATACTGAGTAAGGGCAGTTATGTGTGAAACTGCCAATTATTGCCAAATCTATATGCTAATTGGCCTCAACACCAATCTATTAAGTTATGCAAGCAGCTGACCTTATTCAGTAAGCTATATGCACAAATTTGCACGCTCATTGGAAATTTGGGCATGGAACTTTCTAGAATTAGGGGGGAAGGTGCATTAATGATATTAGGAGCTGTTCAGTATCTAAAAATGTTCTGTACTGAGGTTACATGGTTATCTGGACCCTGTGAAAATAAGGACTGTACCACAGCATTTTTTTTATGCACTAGTGGCGATTCTCAGGGCACGGACAACCCTCGAATCAGACCTTTCATATTAGTTTATATACAAACATGGCCATCCTTTTTTTTTTTTTTTTGGCTTTGAGTTTATTAAAGTGCAAATGTCACCCATGACAGCTATGATCACACATATAAGATTACACAGAGTGCATTTTGCTTACCAAATGCAAAATTAACAGGTACAGAAACCAGAGCAAACTGAGCTCTTGGAAGACACAAAAAAAGGCATTCACAACATGCAGATTTAAATACAGTCAAACCTTGGTTTGCGAGCATAATTCGGTCCAGAAGCACGCTTGTATATCAAAATAAATTTCCCCATAAGAAATAATGGAAACTCAGACGATTCGTTCCACAATCCAAAATCTTTAATACAAAATGCTATATGTACTTGAATTGCAAGCCCTCGCTCATTTAGAATAGTCACTACACGCCTGCAGCGTCAGAGAGAGAAGAACCATCGGCTCAGTTGTGATGTGTGTATACTGTATGTACTTGTATTGCAAGACATAGCTTGTATATCACGTTAAAATTTAATAAAATGTTTTGCTTGTCTTGCAAAACACTTGCAAACCAAGTTACTTGCAATCCAAGGTTTTACTGTATATGCAATCCCTTCATGCTCAGATAAAATTTAATGATCATTAAAGGTCAAAATGTATGTGAAATTATCATAGGAGTGGCCCAGTGGTTAGGGCTGCAGCCTCAGCACTCCAAAGTTGCAGGTTCAAGCTGAGCGCTGCTCCTTTTGACCTTGAACAAGTCACTTAACACTCTTATTATCCCAGGTACATTACTCGGATTTTGAGTCCACCAGGACAGATAGGGAGAAATACTTGATTACTTGAATGTAAACCACTTGGGCTGTGTAAGCAGTGTATAAATACTTTAAAAAACCAACAACATGTAAACAGTACTTCTAGAATGTTCTTTGGGAGCAGATGTGTATATATTTTAACACCTTCAGGTTCAAAATTAAGGCATCACTGAAAAAAAGCTAAAAGGAAAACCACCTTTTAGTAAAGTCGGGCTTACATAGTTTTGAAATGGTGCAGCTTTTCAAAGCAAAATCAAACCCCCAGACAGAAGTGGACCAAAAGCAAAAACAATAGCGGAAAGCTTTGCATGTTTTCCTTTCATAAGTATAGATGTGGGCTTTTGCCCTCCAGCCATTTAAAGCTTTCAGTGAGAGGACGGACTGTTTTAAACTGTGTGCTAAAGCACTATTTGCAGGTTTAAGCACTTTCTCCCTGCTGCAGTCACTTTATACCACTGTTAAATTGCAGGTGCGTATTTACATAGAATCTGATAAATAAAATAGCCAATGCAACATGTCCTGTCGTGCCAGAGCTATTAAGGTTTTCAGTCCTACAGCTGTCCTTCACCTAAATGAGGCTGTATTGTTATAAGCAATTTTCTTAGTGGCTGTGGGAAAGAGATCATTGATGCTACTAAGATGTGGAGGTTTCCCTGGCCTTGCTAGCTTTGAAATAGATTTTTTTTTATAGAAACATGACAGCAGATAAAGGTCAAATGGCCATTTCAGTCTGCCCATCTGCAGCATCCACTGTCGCCTCCTCTCCCTATAGGCTGAGGCTCTTTATACCGGCATTGTGAGGTCATAGAACTTTATGATTATAGGCTAACATTTGCATTGTGAGGTCATAGAGCATTATGGCTATATAAATATAACTAATACTACTACTATTTGTCATTTCTATAGCACTGAAAGGCTTACGCAGTGCTGTACATTTAACGTTCAATAGATGGTCCCTGCTCAGAAGAGCTTACAATCTAATTTGGAGAGACACACAGGAAATCTCAGGGTTGGGGGAATTGCTGGTAGAAGGAATGATACAATGCGTTATAGGTATCTGACAGTGAGTGGGAGTTAAGAATTGAAAGCGGCTTCAAAAAAGTGGGCTTTTAGCTTGGATATGAATATCACTGGAGATGGAGCATGGCGGCAGATAAAAGCTAAATGGCCCACCCAGCCTGCCCATCTGTAGCATCCACTATCTCCTCCTCTCCCTATAGGCTGAGGCTCTTTACACCTGCACTGTGAGGTCATAGAACTTTATGGCTATAGAAACATGGCAGATAAAGGCCAAATGGCCCATCCAGTTGGTCCATCCCCAGTAACTTTCATGTGATTCGTGGCCATGGAGGTGCTTTATGGCGCTTAATGAGACTTCTGCCATTAAGTCACATCTACAGTGGAATTAGGCATCATAAAGCCCCTCTGTAGCTGCGATAGAAGCCTACATTTTGGGGGGGTAAAACACTTTTTTTTAAAAAACACGGCATTTTGCACTTGTTAGGCACCAGTAAAGTGCCATTATAGAATATGGGCCTTTCTGAATATTGGGCTCTCAACGTTCATTGATCCAAAATGGCACATGTCCAATTCCATACTCTCTGTCAAAATGCTTTCAAATTAGAAACTAAACTAAACCTTAAGCTTATATACCGCATCTTCTCTATAAATATAGAGCTCGACACGGTTTACAAAAATTAAAAGGGAAGTACCGTGGGAGTTGGTGGCAAGATATAAGGTAATACATTTTTTTATTGGACTAACTCAATGCATTTTATGATGAGCTTTCGAAGATAATCCTTCGTCTTCAGATCAGAAATTAGAACCAGAAGGAGCCAGATGCTAAGAAACCAAATAAACTATCAGCCTTTGTAGGTAGCTTGGTAATTTATAAAGGGTTTAAACAGATCAATGTACAATATTTAAAAAAAAAAAAACCAATGTATCCATAGGGGATATAGATAATGAAACACTTAAAAATTTATCACAAAATAAGAACCATGCTTTGGGTTCAACGGAGAAGTCCAAATCTTTTCACTAGACTTTTCAGTGCCCGTAATCTTGTCAGCATTATTCTTGAAGCAAGTGGAAGGAAGTCTTATGAAGAGAGTATATCCTTGCGCCTTTCCTAAAATAGGTCCACTCCAGACTCCAGGACACAATGCTGAAACAGTAATCACTTATAGTGCTGGAGTGGTGGCAGAATATATTTTATTTGCCATTCCATAACAGACATAAGTTTACCATTTTCTAGCAGATGTTCTAAGGTCCATAACCCTTTCTTGTGCCAGGGGATAAAGACTTTGAAAGTTCTCATTATGTCTTGATGGCTATAGCAAACAGTTCCGGGCATAATTGGCCTTTGATAAATACACACTGTTTCAGATCTTGCAAGCCAGTGGACTGTAGATTGTTCACGATCCTTTCATTGAGTGATGTCTCCAATTACTTTCCGTAATGCCAGCCTGTAGTTTCCCACCTCTTCTCTGATATCACTTTCGTGAAGAGCGAACGCATCCAATCTCCAATCCTGCATAATGCCCCCTGGCTCCAAGGATCTGATAAACACCTCCTTCAGAGGACCTGCCAGAACATCTCTGACCTCCCTTTCTATGCTGAGATATGCCTCATCAAGCCTCGTGGCTTTGTCCATTTTCCGTTTTGCAAGTTGTTCATAAACTCTTCCAAGAATGATGAAATACCTCCTCCAGTCACATTTGTACCTTGTGATACTTCTCCAAGATTTTCTCCCATGAGCACCAGACCAAAGTATTTTATTTAGAGCTTCTATTTTTAACTCATCACTCTCCTTGCATTGCGAAGACTTTTGTAAGGCTTTGTATTTTAAAGAAATTTGCATCTCTCTGATCATGGCCTTAAATGGATCAAGTTTTAAAGCCGATATGTCTTGGGGGACCCCCAGCCAGTTGGGTTTTCAAAATATCCCTTATAAATATGTATGAGGCAGATTTGCATATAATAGAGGTGACCGGCATGCAAATCTGCCTCCCTTATTAGGGATATCTTGAAAACCCAACTGGCTGGGGGTCCCCGGGACAAGTTTAAGAACCACTGGTTTAGAAGCTTTATTTATATTTTCCAAATGGAAATTCTGTCATTTATACATGAAAATGAGATCCTTGGGTTAATGGCATTTTTAGAAAGGGCTCGGTTTATACCAGCTGGAATAAGCTCCCTTTAATTCTTAGGAAAGCCTCCTCTGCATTACATTTTAGGAAACAAGCTTAAAACTATTTTGTTTTTGTGCACTTTTCCAAACTGAAGAAGGGAGTGATGTGCTAATAGCCATTTCTCAGTAAAATGGTAGGTGGCGGCGAAATCTAGGGCCTGTTTTACAAAGCCGCGCTAGCGGCTGCTGTGCGGTAACGGCCCCGAAGCCCATAAGAGATTTAAAGGGCTTCGGGACTGTTGCTGTGCGGCTTTGTAAAAAAGGCCCCTAGGCCCCCTTCCTTGAATTCCAGCTTTGTAAACAGAGACTTTTTCCTTCCTGACAGGGTCCTCTAAGCCTACATCTGGATCCTGGGGTCTGACGCTAGCTTCTTGGTTATTATAACACTTATCTATATATAGCTGAAAAACTGGCCTAGGAATCCTCTAGGCTTATCCCAAGCTTTTCTGCATTCCATTCAGAATGGGAGGCCATTTCACATACTGTCTGCGTATTCATTATGGATATTCTCAAAACTAGGTCTTTCATGGGGTCATGAAGGGCAGAGGTGAGAATCACTGAAAGTAAGTAAAAGTATTCTAGAGAGCCATATATTAAGAGCGTATTCTGAAAGAGTTTGCCATAGGCTCCCTCTTCATATGAAAACTATTATTTTTTCTGTAGCATAAAATAATTCAGGTCGCCACTAGATGGCGACTGCGGCTATTTCACTTTTTACAGTACTGTACTATGAACGGGGTTTTTTTAAGCCCTTATACTTTATCTTTTAATCCAAGCTTTACAAATTAATTATTGTCTAACAATTCAGTTCTGCAAAATATAAAAGATCTCCCAGACTAAAAATCTACCTAAAATTAAATTATACAAGAGTGCAAGTTTAATTGAGCCTGTATACGGTTCATCCTATTAATAGATTTAACTCATTAATTCCTATTCCTCAAAAACAATACAAATGGTATGATTGGGCTGAACCCTCAGTTCAGTATCAGTGTTCAGATGAAACTGGATTCTGGTGAGAGATAAGCACATAAGCATTGCCTCTGCCGGGTCAGACCAGGGGTCCATCGTGTCCAGCCGTCCGCACCCGCGGCGGCCCACCAGGTCCGTGACCTGTCATTGTGCGATACCTAAGTCTTTCATCCCCTATTCATTTAATACCTGTACCTATACCCTTCAATCCCCTTATCCTTCAGGAAGTCATCCGATCCATTTTTGAAGCCCAATATTGTACTCTGCCCTATCACCTCCTCTGGGAGCGTATTCCAGGTGTCCACCACCCTCTGAGTGAAGAAGAATTTCCTAGCATTCATTTTGAATCTGTCTCCTTTCAATTTTTCTGAATGCCCTCTTTCCCAATTTCCAAATGCACAGTGTTCTACAAGCAGAGTGGCCCAGTCAATGTTTCAGAAGGCACCAAACTAGTTGAAATTTTCTTACCTCTGCCCTGCCTTCCTCCTTGAATTCCAACATCCAGAATTAAACACTGTTACTTCAACGCTGATTTCAAATAGTAGCAGGGCCTACGGCTACCACAACAAGGCAAGTTCAAAACCCAGGCCTGGGCATTTCACGTGGCCGCTCAGCACAAAAACAACTTTAATGTCGGGAAATGCAAGGTCATGCATATAGGGAAAAAGAACCCGATGTTCAGCTACCAAATGGGGGGATTAGTACTAGAGGGAAGTAACCTTGAAAAAGACTTGGGTGTGTTGGTGGACACAACAATGAAGTCAACGGCACAATGTGCAGCTGCCTCCAAGAAGGCAAACAGAATGTTGGGTATTATTAAGAAGGGTATTACTACCAGAACGAAGGAAGTCATCATGCCGCTGTATCGCACAATAGTGCGACCGCATCTGGAATACTGCATCCAATATTGGTCGCCGTACCTAAAGAAGGACATGGAGATACTTGAGAGGGTTCAGAGAAGAGCGACAAGAATGATAAAAGGTATGGAAAACCTTTCATACCTTGAGAGGCTAGAAAGGCTGGGGCTTTTCACCCTGGAAAAGCGGAGACTCAGAGGAGACATGATAGAGACTTACAAGATCATGGAGGGCATGGAGAAGGTGGAAAGGAACAGATTCTTCAGCCTATCGGGAACTACAAGAACAAGTGGGCACTCGGAGAAATTGAAAGGGGACAGGTTTAGAACCAATGCTAGGAAATTTTTCTTCACTCAGAGGGTGGTGGACACCTAGAATGCACTTCTGGAGGCTGTGATAGGACAGAGTACATTAAAGGGATTCAAAGAGGGATTGGACAAGTTCCTGAAGGATACGGGGATTGAGGGATATAGATAGAGGTAGAGATAGGTTCATAAAGGGTATCGATGGAAGAATAATGAGGATTGGAAGGTTTTAGTCAAACGATCATTTACAGGTCATGGACCTGATGGACCGCCGCGGGAGTGGACTGCTGGGCGCGATGGACCCCTGGTCTGACCCAGCGGAGGCAATTTCTTATGTTCTTAACCATAGAAGCTAACACAGTAACACCGTGGGCAGAAAAAGGCTCCTCATGGTCCATTCAGTCAGTCCAACGAGGCAACCAGAGCCCCACCCACCACTCCATGTAGGCCCAGGCTGCCCATGTTTAAATGTTGGTTGCGAAGTGACCATCATGCCCAACCACACAGGTGCCCAAACACAGTAGGGATGATTACGTGGCGTACTGCTGACACTATTCAACTTGTCAGTCAAGATGCCTTCCTCTTCCTCGTAATCTGAACAATCTCCCCCCACTCGCAGTATTGAACAATAAAATGATTAACACACTAGAGCTGTCAGACCTTCACCCGTCTCTTGCCATGTGTGGGATGGCAGACCATACAAGTCTGTCCGGCATCGGCATCCGTTCCCCCATGGATTTGGCCACTCTTCTTGGTCTCTTGGCACAGGCGGGACACAGACTGTACAAATCTATTGTGTATCGGCCTCAGATCCCGGTATTCTTGCCCAAGGTAATACCTCGACAGCCCAGTTGAGTTTCCATCGTCTATTTAAGCATCCCATGCATTTTTGAATTTGTTCACAAGTTTTAAACTCTACCACCTCTTTCAAAAGGGCGTCCCATGCGTCTACCACCCTCTCGGCAAAAACAAAGTATCTTCCCAACATTACTCCTGAGTCTACCTCCCTGCAACCTCCATTCATGTCCTCTTCTGTCTCCGAAAGAGGTTTGTTTTATTATTAATACCATCACCTCCTCTCTCTCTCTCCTTTTTTTCCAACGTATACATATTCAAGTCCTCCAGTATCTTCTCATACATCTTATGGCCCAAAACCCTGTTACCATTTTTATCACTTTCCTCTGAACCGCCTCAGTCTAATAAAGAGATATACTAGTTAATTACTCAAAAGGCGAGGTTAGGCTAGACAGATAATATTTGTTAACACTGGAAGATTAAGAAATGAAGTATAACCACCTCAGTGAGGTTCTATTTTGGCTGCAGCCTTACAAACTTTAAAATAAATACAGTGTTTCCCCCGCGCATTCGCGGTTCGTGGTCTCGCTCATTCGCGGTCTGCTCTGACCGCCTCTTCCTGTAGAAAAGTCGGGCTACATCAATCGGGAGCTGCGTGTCAAAGCGGCTCCTGATTGGTGTAGCCCGACTTTACTACAGGAAGAGGCAGTCAGAGCAGACCGCGCGTGATTTTCTTTACCCGCCGGCGCTTCAGCTGCCCTCTCCTGCCTCCCCTGCCTTTTGACAGGCGGAAAACCGTATTCGCGGTTTTTTGAAATTCACGGGGGTTCCTGGAATGGAACCCTTGCGAATTTCGGGGGGAGTACTGTACTTCAGATGTTCCGCATAATAGTGCAGAAATGATCAATAATTACTGACTTTTAAAAAATCACTCTTCAGATTATCCCAGTGTATCACAACCTGTGTGCTGTGGTGAGATACCAGCAAGGAGAGGAGCCGGCGCCCACGGACTACCTACAGGACGCGCCTCTGGCGAGAGGTACGCGCTGGAAGCAATCAGCCAGCGCCGGCTCCTCTTCTCCTCCCAGAGTTAGCAAGCTCAGGGCCCCATCTGGAGGGCCTCCGAGAATGTGCAGACAGCAACGTGATGACATCACACATGCATAATGTCATCACATCAATGTCCACGCATGTCCGGAGGCCTTCCAGCTGCAGCTCCGAGTTTAGTGTGCCGCAGCTTCAAACAGTTTGCGAGATGCTAGATTATCCACTGTGGCACAAAGTTCACAGACTTTACTACGATCCTTCACTTTGAAAAACTATGTATGTCCATTGCCTCCCATGATTTGAACACATCCCCTGGGGCTGCCCGTGCTCAATTAGTTTGCCAATGCATATAATGTGGAACATCACAATGAACCCCAGCCACCTTGAAGGAGGCAACTTTACAGATAATCAATTTACGTCAATAATATGCTTTCTACCTGCATAAAAGAGTTTGAAAACCGTCCTCTTAAAGCCTGTTTGATATTCAGAAATGCCTTTTCAAATTAAAACAAAGAGGGAAGGTTATCATTGAGGGTGACCATTAGAGAATGATATGGTGACAAAATTCATCACCGTTCCCGTCCCTGTGGGAAACTATCTTCGTGTCATTCCTTAAGGAGAGAGGGAAGAATCAGAGTATGAATGGCCACAACCACTGACCCACAAGCTTTGCTTTGAAGAATGCTGGTGTAGAAGGATTGAGGTTGAAATAGACACTAGAAAATGAGATGGGATTATTTCCCGCGGTTATCCGCGGGGACGGGAACGGTGATGAATTTTGTCACCGTGTCATTCTCTAGTGACCATTAAGACAGGTTATTTTGGTGGGTGAGTTTAAGTTACAGGTATGAAAAGATGAATGCTGACATTTTAGGGCATTCTAAGATATTTAACTTAATGTGGGGGGTCCATTAACATCTTTTGTACAATTGTTATAGTTCTTTAGCTTTCTTTTATTTGTGTAATTCAGACACATCTGGGGTGGGGGGATGTATCTTTAGGGTGATCTTTAAGGTAATTGGGGGGGGGCATACATTGTTGTACTAATACTGATTGTATTTAAGTGTTTATTTAATATTACTGATGTGAACATTGTGTTGCACTTTTTGTTAGTAATAAAGAATAAAAAAAAAAAAAAAGGACAGTTTATTTTACCACAACTCGTGCTATTTTAGCTAGGACCCATTTTATACAATGAAGCCTAGCTATTAGGGGTGGGGGAGGGGGAGTGTGGTGCAGTGGTTAAAGCTACAGCCTCAGTACCCTGAGGTTGTGGGTTCATGCTGCTCCTTGTGACCCTAGGTACATTAGATAGATTGTGAGCCCACTGGGACAAACAGGGGAAAAATGCTTGAGTACCTGAATAAATGCATGTAAACTGTTCTGAGCTCCCCTGGGAGAATGGTATAGAAAACTGAATAAATAATCAAGCTTCAGCCTCTGATCACTAGAGCTGGTACTGTGACATCACAATGCCTCATTCCACCAATGCCTAAGAGCCAACCTCAGTGATGTCACAATGGTTTGACTGTCCTGTACTTGTCTCATTTTTGCTACATTTTGCTTTCTAGAATGGCACAGTGGTTAAAGCTACAGCCTCAGCACCCTGCTCCTTGTGACCTTAGGCAAGTCACTTAATCCCCCCAGTGGCCCAGGTACATTAGATTTTGAGCTCACTGGGAGAACAGTATAGAAAATTGAATAAATAAATAAATAGCCAGGTTAACAGTAATACAGAATAAACTCTTTATTGATAACTTCTCCCCTTACAGCAACTCTGTCTCTCAATGTGGACCAAGGACTTTATTATGACCAGTGGACTTTATTTTATTTTATTTTTTTTTTCTTAAAATGGGTTACAGAACCACACAAGCTCCCTACACTAACTGAAATTCAGTCTCCTTAGTCAGAAATTCTGCATTACACGTTTATCAAGTTCACGTGAAAGGTAATGCCGTGTTACCTGGTTACTTTGCGATGGAAGCTTCCGGTTACTTTACACTAGTAGCCTGTGATATCCTAACTCTTAAAGGAGTAAACAAACAAGTTAAGGTGCGCTAAGCGTTTTAGCGCGTGTTTAGCGTGTGCTAAATCAACACATGTGCTAACCCCTAATGCGTCCATAGGATAACATTATTATTTATCGCGTGATAAAAAGCATAGTGCACCTTAGTAAAAGAGGGGGTTCGTTTATAATAAGACAGAACATACTAGTCACATGTTCTGATCTGTTTCCTTATATCCTATAAAAATGCATAGCCAAAAATTCACAATTGCTTGTTTTCGTCTAATTTCTCTGTAATACACGTAATTTTTACATCTTCCAGTTGCACTGCTTAGGTGCCATGTGACCTAGCAGCTCTCCGAAAGCCTAAAAACACTGAAAATGCTGGAAATTTACAACATGCGTGCGCACGCAAACACACACAAAGATTCTCGCGCTCTCTTTCTGCTACACTTCTCTCTCCATATTCACGAGGGATACATTCAAAGATGGCTCGCGCATAACTTTTTCCTATCCTATTTGTGGGATTTTGGTATCGCTCCCGCGAATACCATGAAATCGCGAATAAAACGTATCATTGTTATTTGCGATTGCTTTCAAAAACAAGCAAATGCTAAAATTTTCTCTCTACGCACTTTTTTTCCATTGCTCTCGTTTGCCCAACCACTCTGAAAAAAAAAAAAATAAAAAAATCACGCTGAACGTTGTCGGCAGTCCAGGATGATGTCATCGGCAGAGCCATCAAGACAAAAAACGAGAATAACCAAAGTTGCATGTGCCAAAGTCACGAATATGGAGGGGGAAGTGCGCTACAGTTATTACAATATTGGAAGTTCCACTATCGCTATGATATGATATAATATTGTTTGGAACGATATTATTACCCAAGAAACCAATTAATGCAAATCAGAATAAATTGCTCCTCATCATGACAGGAGAAGCCATGCAGCTGATAATGAAAAATTGGAAAAGTTGGGATAACTTAAATTATAGTTTCTGGTGGGAATCCTTATGTCAGATTTATAAGTTTGAAAACATTAGTTCTATACAGAGGGGACACCATAGCAAATTCAAGGAAATTTGGGGCCCGCTAACAAAATATTGTAAGTTATGAATTGTTAATATTACAGAAGATTTAGAATCAGAAAATAATATTAAATATTGAACTAGGCCAGTTACTGGGCAGACTTGCACGGTCTGTGTCTGTGTATGGCCGTTTGGTGGAGGATGGGCAGGGGAGGGCTTCAATGGCTGGGAGGGTGTAGATGGGCTGGAGTAAGTCTTAACAGAGATTTCGGCAGTTGGAACCCAAGCACAGTACCGGGTAAAGCTTTGGATTCTTGCCCAGAAATAGCTAAGAAGAAAAAATTTAAAAAAAAATTTAAATCGAATCAGGTTGGGCAGACTGGATGGACCATTCGGGTCTTTATCTGCCGTCATCTACTATGTTACTATGTTTTTTCCTTTGATTCATGAGATTGTTATACACATCCAGGAGGGGAGGGGGGGAGGGTTTAATAGCAATATATTATTTGTTGGAATAGAGTGCAGTATGTTATATTACTTGATTGTTCATTTGTTTGCACTATGTATTTGATTTAAAAATGAATAAAGAATTTAAAATAAAGGAAGCAAAGCCAGTGCCGGAAAGAAAAAAAAAAAATTTATTTCACTAGCGCTGCCAGACATACCACTGTTCTCTTTTGTTAGCCCTCTACCTAACACCACCACTATTTTCAAGCTTTGATTTGAACACGGGCATTACTGGCTAATTTGGGAATTTCACTAAATGGGATTAAATCCAGGAAAGAATGACTTCAGTGTGATAGAAGCCTGTGACTGTTCTAATATTGCACAACAACAGAGTTTTCACAAAAAATAATAATAACTTTATTTTTCTATACCGCCACAATCTTGCGACTTCTAGTGAAGAGAGCTGGACAATCAGCGAATTACAGAGTACAAATAGGGAAGATGTCACTGAACAGTCAGCGGGAACAGAGTACAATTAGTGAGAAAGCACAGTTACTTACCGTAACAGGTGTTATCCAGGGACAGCAGGCAGATATTCTTAACGTATGGGTGACGTCGCCGACGGAGCCCCGGTACGGACCTTTTTAACTAGAAAGTTCTAGTTGGCCGCACCGCGCATGCGCGAGTGCCTTCCCGCCCGACGGAGGAGTGCGTGGTCTCCAGTTAAGATAAGCCAGCTAAGAAGCCAACCCGGGGAGGTGGGAGGGTCGTAAGAATATCTGCCTGCTGTCCCTGGATAACACCTGTTACGGTAAGTAACTGTGCTTTATCCCAGGACAAGCAGGCAGCATATTCTTAACGTATGGGTGACCTCTAAGCTAACAGAGAGGGAGGAGGGATGGTTGGCCATTAGGAAAATAAATTTTGTAACACAGATTGACCAAAGTGTCCATCCCGTCTGGAGAAGGCATCCAGACAGTAGTGAGTAGTGAATGTGTGAACTGAAGACCAAGTGGCCGCCTTGCAGATTTCCTCAATAGGGGTGGAACGGAGGAAAGCCACAGAAGCAGCCATAGCTCTGACCCTGTGGGCCGTGACAGGTCCTTCCAGTGACAGGCCGGCCCGAGCATAACAGAACGCAATACAGGCAGCAAGCCAATTGGACAGCGTTCGTTTAGATATAGGATGACCCAAACGATTAGGATCGAAGGTCAGAAAGAGTTGAGGAGAGGAGCGGTGAGCCCTGGTACGGTCGAGGTAGTACGCCAGGGCACGCTTACAATCCAGCGTGTGAAGAGCCTGTTCCCCAGGATGAGAATGGGGTTTAGGGAAGAAAACAGGCAGCACTATGGACTGGTTGAGGTGAAAGGCTGAAACTACCTTAGGGAGGAATTTAGGATGGGTACGCAGAACCACCTTGTCATGGTGAAAAACAGTGAACGGTGGGTCGGCGACCAGTGCATGCAGCTCGCTAACCCTCCTGGCAGAGGTGATGGCAATGAGGAAAAGCACCTTCCATGTGAGAAGTTTGAGCGAGGTAGAAGCCAGAGGCTCAAAAGGAGGTTTCATGAGGGCTGACAAAACCACGTTGAGGTCCCAGACGACTGGGGGAGGCTGAAGAGGTGGTTTGATATTGAAGAGGCCCCTCATGAACCGGGAAACCAGGGGATGAGCCGTGAGGGGTTTTCCAAGGATAGGCTCATGAAACGCAGTGATGGCACTGAGGTGGACTCTGATTGAGGTCGATTTGAGGCCAGCGTCGGAGAGAGAGAGCAAATAGTCCAGTACGGTTTCCACCGCCAGAGAGGTGGGATTGTGATGATGAAGGAGACACCAAGTAGAGAACCGGGTCCACTTCTGATGGTAACATTGGAGTGTGGAGGGTTTCCTGGAGGCATCCAAAATGCGACGGACTGGCTGAGACAGGTTTTCAGGAGAAGTCAGCCCGAGAGAAACCAAGCTGTCAGGTGGAGCGAAGACAGATTGGGATGTAGTAGAGACTGCTGTTGCTGTGTAAGAAGAGTAGGAAACACAGGTAGAGGAATGGGATCCCTGGAGCTGAGCTGAAGCAGGAGGGAGAACCAATGTTGTCTGGGCCACCGAGGGGCGATGAGAATCATGGTGGCCCTGTCCTTGCGGAGTTTGAACAGAGTCCGCAACATCAAAGGAAGTGGAGGGAAGGCATAGAGGAACCGATCCGTCCAGTCGAGTAGGAAGGCATCCGGGGCCAGACGGTGTGGAGAGTAGAGTCTGGAGCAGAACTGGGGCAGCTGATGGTTGTGAGGAGCTGCAAAGAGGTCCACCTGAGGAGTGCCCCATTGAGCAAAGATGGAGTGGAGAGTGGGAGGATCCAGGGTCCACTCGTGAGGCTGAAGGAGGCGGCTGAGGTGGTCGGCCAGGGAATTCTGTTCGCCCTGGATATAGACCGCTTTGAGAAAAAGATTGTGGTCTGTGGCCCAGGTCCAGATTCGGAGGGCCTCCTGACAGAGGAGACGAGATCCAGTGCCGCCCTGCTTGTTGATGTAGTACATGGCGACCTGGTTGTCCGTGCATAGGAGGAGAACCTGAGGGCAGAGAAGGTGTTGGAAGGCCTTGAGAGCATAGAACATGGCTCTGAGCTCCAGGAAATTGATGTGATGTTGACGCTCCTGAGGGGTCCAAAGTCCCTGGGTGCGCAGATCCCCAACGTGAGCCCCCCATGCATAGGGGGAGGCGTCCGTGGTGATGATCATGGAATGAGGAGGTGGATGCAAAAGGAGGCCCCTGGAAAGATTTGCAGAGTTCAACCACCATTGAAGAGATTGCTGAAGAGATGATGTCACAGAGATGGGATGAGAAAGAGGGTCCCTGGTCTGTGACCATTGGTTGGCGAGGGTCCATTGCGGCATCCTGAGGTGGAGTCGCGCCAGAGGAACCACATGGACTGTGGAGGCCATGTGACCCAGAAGAATCATCATCTGGCGAGCTGGGATGGATGGTCGGAGGAGCACCTGCCGACAAAGGTGAAGTAGTGTCTGGTGCCGGTCGGCTGGAAGGAACGCTCTCATGGAGTTGGTATCGAGAAGTGCTCCGATGAACTGAAGGCGTTGTGTGGGAAGCAGATGCGACTTGGGATAATTGATCTCGAACCCCAAGAGATGGAGGAGAGAGATGGTGTGGTGAGTTGATTGTAGCACAAGAGGAGATGTTGCTGCTGTCACCAACCAGTCGTCTAAGTAGGGGAACACTTGTAGGTTGTGGGACCTGAGACAGGCCGCTACCACAATCAGGCACTTGGTGAACACCCTGGGTGATGATGCGAGACCAAAGGGTAGCACTTTGTACTGATAGTGGAGATTCAGTATCTGGAATCGGAGGTAGCGACGTGAAGCCTGATGAATTGGAATGTGAGTGTAGGCCTCCTTGAGGTCCAGGGAACATAGCCAGTCGTGTTGAGACAGAAGAGGATAAAGCGTGGCAAGGGAGAGCATCCTGAACTTTTCCTTGACCAAACACTTGTTGAGGTTCCTGAGGTCGAGGATAGGACGAAGATCCCCCGTTTTCTTGGGTACCAGGAAGTAGCGGGAGTAAAATCCCTGACCTCTTTGGTCTGGTGGAACTTCTTCGATGGCATTGAGGAGGAGGAGGGATTGGACCTCCCTGAGGAGGAGTGGAGTTTGGGAGGAGTGAGAAGCAGACTCTACGGGAGGATGATCTGCAGGAAGAGTCTGGAACCTTAGTGAGTATCCGTGACGGATGGTGTTTAGAACCCACAGGTCTGATGTGATGGCCTCCCAGCGTTGTATGAAGATGGTGAGGCGGCCTCCTATAGGTTGAGGCAGAGGCAGCGAGGGTTGGAGACTGGCTATGCCCTGGAGAAAGGAGTCAAAAGGGCTGGGGAGGCTTGGTTTGAGGGAGAGGCTTAGCTGTCTGATGAGATTGTGAGCGAGCCTGGGAGTGTTGTTGTTGCTGTTGGCGAGGCCGACGAGATTGCTGTTGAGGCGGGTTAAGTGGCCTAGCAGAGAAACGACGCTGATAAGAAGACTGAGGTGATGGCAACAGGCCCCGCCGGGGCCTGCTGAAAAATAAAGGAAAAAAGAAAGTTTTTTTTTTTTTTTTTTTGGATTAGAAAGAAAACAATAAACCCGAAGGAAAAAATAGAAATAAGTAAAAATAACGCGAGCGGGAAGGCAAAAAAGGAGTTTTCAACAGCCGTTGAAACCACATGCGTCTTCTTCGCTCCGCGGAAACGAAGAAACTGGAGACCACGCACTCCTCCGTCGGGCGGGAAGGCACTCGCGCATGCGCGGTGCGGCCAACTAGAACTTTCTAGTTAAAAAGGTCCGTACCGGGGCTCCGTCGGCGACGTCACCCATACGTTAAGAATATGCTGCCTGCTTGTCCTGGGATAATACAAGGTATCGACGTATTGTTAATAAGTTTTAGAAGTGGTGTCTGACTAGGAGATAAATCTATTGAACAGTGCTGTCTTAATTTCTTTCCGAAATGCGCCATAGGTCGACCCGGCTCTGCTGATGTGATTGCCCAGCCAGGTCTGCTGTTTGCTAGCTTGCAACTTAAAGGTTCTATCCAGAAAGGTCCTGTATTTGCAATCAGTGATCTTTGGATAGGTAAAAATGTAGCGATTTCTGGTTGTCCTCGTGGGGATGTGCAGCTCGAAATGTGGTAGGAGATAGGTAGGGGCCATTCCCCACACCATTTTAAAGCAAAAGCGCGAGAATTTGAATATTATTTGTGCCTCCATTGGCAACCAGTGTAGCAGTCTGTAGTAGGGGCTAATGTGTTCGCTTTTTTTCAGTCCGAATATTAAGCGGACGGCTGTGGTTTTGCACTATTCTTTAGTTTTTTTTTAGGTATACCCACGTAAATGATGTTGCAGTAGTCCAGGGTGGATAGAATCAATGTCTGCTCGGTTTTACCCAGCTCCTGCATATATGAGCATAAACACTGTTTTACTTGTACAACTGGGTGCTTTATAGAATTGTCCAAGATATGAAATACTGGCCAGGGTTTTCAAGGCCTACATTCCTGGTGCCTACCTTTCATGTGAATCACGCCTAATGCCACTTCCGGCTTTAGCTACGCCTACAGTGGCACTGGGCAGCTCCAGAGGCGCAATTCTGGCATCGTTTTTTTTTGATGCAACAACAGTGACAACATCGAATTTGTACTCCTCAGAAGAAAGGCCCGGCAATCTACTTATGTATTCCGTCACGAAAACTTGATGATAGCATCAAGTCGCTAGGACTCGAATACGAGTCGATGGCACCTATCAGGCCCTTTAAAATTAATATTATTTTTTTTTTTTAATGTCTTTATTAGCAATTGCGAAGTGAACATACAACCAGTAGTGAAGAGAGCATAGAAGGCCCTTTAAAATTTAAATGGCATTTTGGACTTAACTTCGGCACCTATGATAAGGTGAAGTCTAGAGAATATTGGCTCTCATGTCCACCGATAATGAGCATTGTTCCCTCTAAGCTGAGCAGTAGGGGGCGCTGTAGCACTAGCACATTTTCAGTAGTGAGGGACAGATAAGCTTTGCAAAACTCCAAGGAATCTACCTTTCCCCTAGCAATGGAAATAAAACAATACAGGAAGTCCCCGGGTTAAGAACGAGTTATATTTTTAAAGCTGTTCTTAAGTCAGATTTGTATGGATCTCTGAACCTGTAGATTTTAAGATTCTTGCTGCTTATCTCTGCTCCCAGCTGACAAAAGGGTCACGCGTTCCCTCTAAGGTACAGCGTGCACAACCACACACTGTGCTTCATGTGGCCAGGCATCATTCCTGAATCTGCTGCAGGAGAAGTGTAGGAGTCTCTGCCACTGGAAATACTGCTCAGTGAAATTAAATGAAGCCTCAACCGCTTTCTTAACTATGAGTTGTACTTAAGTCGGGTGTCTATAACTCCACCCGCCACTGGAAGCAGTGCAGCTGGAGGACTCCCGCTCAGCTTAGAGAGAAAAGTGATAAAGCCTGTTTTATAAGGATACTCACACACCAGTGTTCTTATAGGAGACGAGGGTAAACCAGTGTCGATATGACTTAATTTAGGCGTGTTTATTTATAACAAGTCTATGGCTACGTCAGCAAATCCTCCGTACCACATTTGCACAAGCAAATTCCAGCATTTTATAAAACAAAACGAAATGCGTAAATGTCTGCCCCGCCCGTGTGAACACCTCCACGACAATTAAGAGCTAAGCTATAGTGCAACAGTGCCCAGGCATGCTATCGCCATTTATTTGCATAAGTGTTTTATTTGCCTGCATAAACGGTAGTATTCCATACATTGAAGTAAAGCAACAGAACTGCCTCCGATGTTACGTACTTTTATTTGATGTATGCATAGGTCAGAGTTGTAAGACACATTAATACTTGATAACATAGATGGGTATCTTCACGTATTTTTGCAGAAATGTAATGCCTGCCTTGAAGCAGGTGTGAGTGGGAGAAGTTTCAGAGAAGGTAATTTCCAAAAGCACAGGTGTAACAAACACCTGTGCGCTTTCATAGCCTAGGTACTGCGTTACAAAGTCGCCCTTGTCACGTACTGCAACTGTCTATGAGGACTGGACACTAAGGGCCTGATTCTCCAAAGTGCGTCCCGATTTTAGGCAGCTGTAGGCTAGGCTGTAGGCTAGGCACCTGAGCCAATCAGGCCTTAGGATTAGTGGGAATGGGCGGACCCGCTATGCCTAAGGCCTGATTGGTCCAGGCTTCTAGAGCCTGGGCCAATCAGGCCTTAGATTTAGCGGGGATGGGCCGGGAAAGGGCGGGCCCGTCTCATTTCCACGAGGCGGGCCCGTCAGCTGGACGGCAGCATGACCCGTCCAGCCGACCAACATGTAAAGGTTAGTTTGGGGGGGGGGTCGTCGGGCTTTCCGGCAGGAGGACTGGGCATCCTCCTGCCTGCAATTACCAGTTTGGGGGGGAGGGGGGTTCCGGCAGGAGGACTGGGCATCCTCCTGCCCGCGATTACCAGTTTGGGGGGGAGCGGGGTTCCAGGGGGGTTCCGACAGGCGGACTGGGCATCCTCCTGTCGGCGATGGGACAGGCGGCCGCAACCGCTATACTTATTGCAGCAGGGAGATCCCTTGCTGCCATAAGTATAGCGGCCGCATCTAATTTAACCCGATTCTCTAACCGGCGTCTGTACCATGGACGCTGGTTACAGAATCCGGGTTTAGTGTAGGACCAATTCTGTATAGGACACCTCTCCTGGGCGTCCTATACATAATCAGGGCCTAAGAGGCTGATTCTGTAAACGGCGCCATCCGCGTGCCAATCACACTTACAGAATTGCAAAAACTTAGGCGTCTGAAATTACATTACTTTAGAGATTTCTATTCCGCCGTTGCCTTGCGGATCAAGGCGGATTACAAAAGAATTTTTAAAAAAACGTATTACAAGAAGAAGATATCTGGTAATTTCTAGAGGAGATAAAGAGCGGATGAGGATGCTTTGGGGAATCGGGAAAGTATTGGGAAGTGGGAAGGAGCTAGCGGTATTAAGTCGTTTGCAGGAATTTCTTGAAAGTAGGGTCTTTATTTCTTTTCTGAATGTTTTGTAGTCTGGGGTCATAATCAGTAGATTGGAGATTTGGTTGTTGAGTTTTTCTGCTTGTGTGGAGGGTGCCTAAGATTTTGGAGACTCGCACTTTGCAGCGCCTAAGTCACGCTCTGTCCATAGAAATTCCCACTTAAGCATTAGGCATCGCTAAGCGCATTGCAATAAGTGCCTACCTTTTATAGAATCAGATAATAATAATTTATATACCGCAAAACCGTAAAGTTCGATGCGGTTTACAATAGTTAAAAAAGAATATAATAAGTAAAAGGAACTAATATGTTATAAACCAATAGCTAATATCCTAAAAATCTGAGTAATGCATAATAAAATTCTTACAAATCAGCTACCTAAATATTTCGAAAACAAATATGTTTTTAGATGTTTTCTAAATTCCCTGTAGGTGGCGCTAAACACCGCTAAGTGCATTGCAACAGGTGCCTATCTTTTACAGAATCCGATAGGCCCCTATCTCCCAATTCATTTTTTGGCATTGGAGGGCAGCATTTCATGCTCTTATGATTATGGAAGCTAGGGCGACCTCCCCATCTTATAAAAAAAAAAAACAGAGTAAATTTGGGATGACCTGGGAACCTTATATAGAGCAATTATCAGAAAGTGAAGCACTATTTATTAGCAATATTTGGGAATGGGATGGGTGGAGGGGGGCAAGAGGGGATGAGGAGGAAATGTTGGGAGGTACTTTATCGTGTCTGTATTGTGATGGTGACGGGACTAAATCGCGCGAGACAACGGCGCGCCAACAACTGAGCGCAAGGTTGACGGCACGCCGAAGAAAAGCACTATTTTAAAGGGCTCCGACGAACGGGTGTGGGGGGAACCCCCCCCCCCACTTTACTTAACAGACATTGCGCTGGCGTTGTGGGGGGTTTGGGGGTTGTAACTCCCCACATTATACTTAAAACTGAACTTTTTCCCTAAGAAACAGGCAAAAAGTTCGGTTTCAAGTATAATGAGGGGGGTTACAACCCCCCAAAACCCCCCACAATGCCAGCGCGATGTCTGTTAAGTAAAATAAGGGGGTTCCCCACCAACACCTCCCGTCGGAACCCTTTAAAATAGTGCTTTTCTTCGGCGCGCCGTCAACCTTGCGCTCAGTTGTCGGCGCGCCGTTGTCTCGCGCGATTTTGTCTGTGAACCATTGTGATGATAATTGATTGTTGAATTTTTTAATTTATATATCTACAATGTATTAATTGAGTTGAGATGATATTCTTTGGAAGATTTTTGTTATGTATATTATATTTTATTTTTAAAACTCAATAAAAATTATTGAACTTAATTATTGAGGCTGTTAAAGGTATTCTGCCAAAGTTAGCTGCCCTTTAAAGAATTAGCCCCTTTATAGCTCACGGGTGATCTTATCCGGTTTCTCCATCGATTTGAATAAAGTAGCATGGTTTGCCTTATTAGTCCACCCATGTCTAGAAGAATAAGAATCAAGTAAACGAGATGCAGTGATAACTTTTTATTGGACCAGCTTAAGGTAGTGGTGACATGCTTTCCAGAGCTGTGCTCCCTGCATAGGTGTCCAGGCAGAATGAGCTAAAGTTGATGTTTTCAAAATCTAAATATAGAAAAAAAAATTGACTGACTGCTTTACAAGGGTGCTGTGGTGGGGGTTGTGTTGAAAGCTGAAGAGTTGTAAAATAAAAAAGATGGAGTGTGGAGAGTCAGAGCAAGCAATGGGTCATTCACGCTGATCCATGCGTGACCCCTTTGGTCCATGTACCAAGTGTCCCGGAAACAGATGACACGGGGACAGAATTTGTCCCCGTCCCTGCGGTTAACCATAGGAAACCATCCCCGTGTCATTCTTTAAGGAAAGAGGGAAGAATCAGAGTATGGATGGGCACAGCCACTGACCCTGAAGCCTTGCATTGAAGAATGCTGCTGTAGAAAGGACTGAGGTTGAGACAGACACTAAAGAATGACAGTCTCTGGTATCCAGAGCAGATATTGTGATGTCATAATGCCTCATTCTACCAATGCCTAAGAGCCAACCTCATCAGTGATGTCACAATGGCTTCATTATCCTACACTTAGCTCACATAATAGTCAGAGTATGAATGGGCAGAGCCACTGACCCTCAAAAGCCTTGCATTAAAGAATGCTGGTGTAGAAGGACTGAGGTTGAGATAGACATTTAAAAAACAGAAACGGGATGGTTTCCCACAGTTATCCGCGGGGACGGGGAAAAATTGTGCCCCGTGTCATTCTCTGTTTTATAGTAAGTACGTAAATGTAACTAATTACTGTACTTAAATAAAGGGTTGATCCTTTTACTTGTAAAGAAGTACAGGATAACACTTCTTACTTTTACTGAACAAAGAATTTTGCCAATTTTTACTATTTTTACCTATGTAGTTACTTTTGATGCTTGAAGTGAAAAGTAAAAGTGGAAGGGAGATGTAAATGACAGGATTTTGCTACTGCAAACCTCGTCATGCAAACAGTGGATCGTTTCTTCTTTGAACTGGTTAGATGAGTCGGGTCATTTCAAAGAGGAGATGAAGCTGAAGCTGGGAGCAATTACTGACGAACAGACATTGTAGCTGCGGTATTTTTACTTTTTACTCAAAAAGTATTATTTTAGGCAATTACTCTTTTACTTTAATTTGGTTTTCATTACACTTTTTACTTTTACTTAAGTATCAAAATATGCATTTGCCTTTACTTAAGAACCATGACCTAGTACTTTAAACAACACTGCCTGGGACCCACTAAATTACATGAACCATTATCCATGACCCACCCATAATGCATTGAATATAATCAATGAGAATTAATTCTGTACCTAAGGAGAATAACAAATAGTTGAAGACAAAAATAACATAAAACAAATGCAGTCAAAATAGCAATAATAATGAAACTAAAATCACTCTAAATAATACTTAATTATATAATTCTACTATATAAGAAAAGTGCTCAGTGCAAAGTGCTCAAGTCAGCCTCACTGTCTGGAGATCATTGGTTTTGTCCACCATCAATGTACCAAAGAATTAAATAATAATGCATAGCATATGATGATATCCAAGGCATTCGATACAAGGAGAATGCCATTCCCAAGCATCCTGCCACCTTGCTAGCTGTGGGAACACCATTCCCACATTTCCCCCTCAAAATGACCACCGTAATAGATGGTGATGAAGTAATACGTGAAACTGAGCTTAAATAGGTAGGTTCCTACTTTTAAAATATGGGTAACGTTTTGAATATGGAGACCCAGGTCCCAAATGTTTGAACTGGGGCTGATAAAGCTTGTAATGTATTTGTGCTTGACAAGTTTTCGGACACATTTGTTTGTGCTCGAGCGCTAGCGGCTTGTTCGTTATTGTGGACTGTGGAAGAGAGGAATTTGTTTTATTGGATACAAGAGACCTTTCTGATCTTTCAAGCGAAGAATACGATAGAGACATATCAATCTGCTAACTCCCGATATAGGCCTTGGGCCGAAACATAGGCCCGTGCCTGGTTATTTTAATCGAAGAGCTCCATGTCCCTTTTCTTGAGGCCTATTTTGCTTTTTTGGGCCATACAAACCAAACCTCTGTGACCCATTCAGCCTGCTGACCCATTGCTTGCTCTGTTCGG
Organism: Geotrypetes seraphini; assembly: GCF_902459505.1. Classification (NCBI taxonomy): domain Eukaryota; kingdom Metazoa; phylum Chordata; class Amphibia; order Gymnophiona; family Dermophiidae; genus Geotrypetes; species Geotrypetes seraphini. The sequence continues at coordinate 54,240,757 of NC_047095.1, forward strand.
AGGTGATAAACCAGTAGCCTTTCCAAGTCTATCAGGTTTTATGTTCAGTAATGACCGAGGAAATCAATGCCCTCATTCCCTCTGTGTTTGTTACAGGGTTTAAGTCTTTTGGTTTGGAGTGTTTTATCTTCTTAGTTGGTTTTCAAGTAATAAGTCCCTTAACTCTTTCAGGACCATAAGGATCGTAGGCCAATTTTTGTGGTTTTGACGACATTTTTATGGTAAAAAGGGCTTGCAGATGCCAAAAAATTGATTTTTTTTGTGAAATATCATTATTTTTTTTAAAAAAAATCAAACTTCTGGCTTATGGACAGTGTGGCAAGTGAATCTTCTCGTCAATCTGGCAACGACGCTAATGAATGAATGTCGGAACCAGTTTGTTTACATAAAGGCAGTATCATATGGAATCCGTACATATCAAATTTAGAACTGTAGACTATCCCAATCAAAATTTATAGGATTTTAAAGTTATGGGACAAATATGTCCCTTGGTCCTGAAAGGGTTAAACTATCATGACAACATACACCAGCAAAGTACAGTAAAACCTTGGATTGCAAGTAACTTGGTATGCAAGTGTTTTGCAAGACAAGCAAAACATTTTATTAAATTTTAACCTGATATACAAGAAAGGTCTTGCAATACAAGTACATACAGTATTTGGGGGTTGTGGAGTTTACATTATTTCTTATGGGGAAATTTGCTTTGATATAGGAGTGTTTTGGATTACACGCATGTTTTCGGAACAAATTATGCTTGCAAACTAAGGTTTTGCTGTACTAGTGTAACACGGTTTGCTGTTACATGAATATTTGAGCAATATTCATGCCTAACTCAAGTTGCGTTGGCCTAATGAAGGGAGCAGGTCCACTAAGTTAGTCCAGTATAAAGGTATCGCCTCCAGCTTGTTTATATACCGTCATTTTTTCGTATGCTTTGCTCTTCAATAAACCTCAAGTACATTAAAATATTCATCAACAAAAGCTACTCCTTAAATGCCATGATCAGACAAAACATAAAAAGATCTACAGAAAATAATAAATACAATACTCCTACAACCTGAGAAATTTCTATTTAGTCTGATGACCTTATAGCACTCAGTCCTTCTCTAGAGCTCCATGGAAATGATATGCATTCCATTTGAGGCGGAAACAAAATGTCCGTCTGTCCATGTCACTGAATATGTACGACCCCTGTTTTTAACCTATGTGCTCCGCTTCGAAATTTGATCAGCGGAATAACAAATTTGGAATAAACTTGGAGACTTTGGAGTGCAACACGTGGAAACAAAGTTGAATGCATGTCAGACCCAACTGAGCTTTTGTTAAAAACTTAAAAATAAAAACTTGAGAAAACTCCAGTCCTTAAAAAGTCACAAGACGTACAGTACAAGCAGGCGGAGGGATATCCTCCATCACCTCCGCCCTGAAATAGTCACATTTATCATGGGATGCTAGCTCACCTGGACACTCAACAACAGCTTAGGCTGTGGTCAGACATTTTGGGCCTGATTCTTTTTAGGACTCCGATCTTGGCGGCCACCGAAAAGGTGGCTGCCGATCGCGTGTCAATCACACATCGGAGTCCTAAAGAGAATCGCGTCTGCTTGGCTGAACAGACGCCTTAAATGCAGGCCAGCATTTTGCAGGTCTCCATTTAAGGCGTCTTGTCTTGCGCCTACAGAGACGCCTTAAACACGCCCAAGGCCACTTCTGGACAAAACCATGCCCCGCCTCGGGCGTGATTTAAGTGTCCCTACGCATCTCCACAGACGTGCGACACATGCCTACTGTAGGCGTTCTTCCCCCACCCCCCTTTTTTTTAAAAAAAATGTGCATCGCGACTTTCTGAGAGTGGGCGGTAGAACGCCTACAGCTGCCTACAATCGGGCACGTGTTTACAGAATCAGGCCCTTTTAACGGCACTGATCCTGCAATGAACTAATGAGTAACTACCATCCTCTCAGCAAAAAAAAAATCAAATGGCTGAATTGGCGTTTCACTCCAATCTCCACCTACCTCGGCTTATTAACTTACCCAAGAAAGAAAATTAAGATGCTAGACCTCTTCAGTGAACTACAGGAAGCTTAACTAGGCCACAGCCACCAAGAGTACATAAAATTCTGAAGGCACACTTGACCTTTGTGTTGAGGTCAGTATTAGAGAATGACACGGTGACAAAATTCATCACCGTCCCCGTCCCCCGCGGATGACCGCGGGAAACCATCTTCATGTCATTCTTTAAGGAGAGAGGGAAGAATCAGAGTACGAATGGCCACAACCACTGACCCTCAAGCTTTGCTTTGAAGAATGCTGGTGTAGAAGGACTGAGGTTGAAACAGACACTACAGAATGACAGTCTCTGGTATCCAGAGCAGATATTGTGATGTCATAATGCCTCATTCCACCAGTGCCTAAGAGCCAATCACATCAGTGATGTCACAATGGCTTCATTATCCTTGGCTCACATAAGAATCAGAGTATGAATGGCCACAACTACTGACCCGCAAGCTTTGCTTTGAAGAATGCTGGTGTAGAAGGACCAAGACTGAAATAGACACTAGAAAATGACATGGGATTATTTCCCGCGGTTATCCGCGGGGACGGGAACGGTGATGAATTTTGTCACCGTGTCATTCTCTAGTCAGTATCTAAAAGTGAACAACTCCTAAAACCTGGCTCTCTTAAATAACTCTGCTTCTAGCAGTACAGCAGTGTATAAATAAACACATCTCTTCTAGTTCCTCTCAAAATTATTACAAACAGAACTTTTATACCTGTGTGGCTATTCAGGTCTCTATGGAAGAATCTGCATTGTACGCAATGCCCAAGGCAAAAGAAAGAAGGAGTGACAAAGGTTCGCCAACTGTGGCTCTTCCCTCTAGCGAGCTAACGTAGTGATCAGACTGGCACACATTTCAAAGAAATCCATGGTGTGGCTGCCAAGGCGTGGAGTGGCTGAGGAGACGGTCCCTGTGAAGGAGCCACTGAATGATCTGCTGAGAGATGGCGATTCGCCCATGACGGAGTCGAGGCTCAGCCGGGGCCTGTGCAAACCAGCCGCCGAGCAGGAGCGCTGGGGTGTCGAGGAGCCAGATTTCTGTTCCGCAACTTCATCTGAAAGTTTCAGAACAAACATCAGTCAGTATAATTCAAGGCGCAAAACAAGCACGGATATCTCAAGAGAGCTAAATTGCTTGTGGGGGCCAATCCACTGATATCGGGGGGAGAGCGTGGCGCAGCAGCGAAAGCGATACAGTTTCTGTTTTAGTGGAGACGAGGCATCGCTCTCACACACGGCAGATCGGCTTTAAGAGGTTATTCTTTTGAATTGCCATTTGTTCATTTGGACTTAAGACTGTTTCACTATATGATGAGATTGACAAAACAAAGTGCTTCGGTCTGAGAATTGGGCCGAAACACCTATGTGTCGGCTCTTGAATGAATTAACAGCGGGATCTGGATAGCTCCTACTACCCTCCCTTGCCACCCCTACCCAACATTTCCCTCAAATAACTCATAGACCACCATTGTTTGGCATAAATAGCCGCAGCTCAATTTATTAATAAACAGGAATAATTTTGCATAAATTAACATTCACAAGCATTAACTTCCATATAACAAATCAGCAGCTCCTCCCGAGCTATCCGGTGTACCCATCAACACATTTTCCCTCGACCCCGCCATGAACAGCAAGAGTCTGAGGGGTGGCATGACCTCATGCCCCATTAACTGATTCAGTAGACCCCCGGGCACGGCTCCCCGCCGGCCCACCGCTCATCGCCGGATGAGCCCCAGCACCCAGTAGCTCGGGAGCCCCGCCAACCCGAGCTACAAAACCACCACTAGAGGGTGGGTGGGCGGGAAAAAAGCCGCCCTGGAGGACTCAGAAAAAGAAGTCCTCCAAGGTCCTGACTTTAATAATCCTCCGCAGCCACGCCCCCTAGCAACCACCAATCGCGCATCCGATTCGACGCGACCCGACTTCCCCATGACTCTGCCCTCCCCTTTTCTCCCCATGAACTACTCTACCCATGGGCCCCTAGGGCTCCCAGCCCCGTGTTATTTTTCGCCATTCGAGACAAGCTCTCTGGCTACATTAAACGGATTGAGCACCATAGGTCGCCTCTTTTGTTTTCTTTGCAGTGGTTAAAGCTACAGCCTCGGCACCCTGAGGTTGTGGGTTCAAACCCACGCTGCTCCTGGGCAAATCACTTAATCCCCCCCCCCCTTTGCCCCGTCTACATTAGACAGATTGTGAACCCGCCAGGACAGACAGGAAGTAAACCGTTCTGAGCTCCCCTGGGAGAACAGTATAGAAAATTGAATAAATAATTAAACATTCAGTGGAATCTATCAAGTTAGTATCACACTGTAACAAAAAATACATTTTATAACTCCTACAAATGGGGCCTCACATGGTTTTGACTGCAAAGGAAAACTAGCAGAGGAGGAAGAAGCAGGTAGGACTGTTTTAGCCAACTCCTCCTGCTAACAGTACAGAGAAAGTGAAGAGAATAGTCAGATTTTTGCAGGCAACTATAGTTCTGTATCTTCCCTTCCCAATTCTTCTTTCTGCAGCAGGTAACATATCATGACAAAAAAAAATCTGCATTACCGTATTTTCACGCATATAACGCGCGTGTTATACACGATTTTACAAACCGTGCATAACCTTGCGCGTTATAGGCGTGAGCGTGTTGTACAATTTTTTTTTACATAGTTGCCTCCACCCCCGACGTCCGATTCACTCCCCCCCCCCCGCAGGACCGCTCGCACCTCCACCCCGAAGGACCGCTCGCACGCACTCCCACCCGCACCCCCACCCTGAAGGACCGCTCGCACCCCCACAGCCTCCCGACCCCCCCCCCCATCATATAGATGCTCCTACCGGTGTCCTGCTGCTTCCTCTTGGCGTTCCCGGCCCTTCTGTGAGCCCTGCGCTGCTTCCTCTTCCGGCGGTCCCGCCCTTTCTCTGATGTCAGAGAAAGGGTGGGACCGCCGGAAGAGGAACCAGCGCAGGCGCAGGGCTCACAGAAGGGCCGGGACCACCAAGAGGAAGCAGCAGGACACCGGTAGGAGCGTCTACATGATTGGGGGGGGGGGGTCGGGAGGCTGTGGGGGTGCGAGCAGTCCTTCAGGGTGGGGGTGCGGGTGGGAGTGCGTGCGAGTGGTCCTTCGGGGTGGGGGTGTGGGTGCGTGCGAGCGGTCCTTCGGGGTGGGGGTGCGAGCGGTCCTGCGGGGGGGGGGGGGAAGTGAATCGGACGTCGGGGGGACATCAGGCTTTCAGGGTGGGGACAGGACTTCAAGGGGGAGAGGAGAGTCGGGGCGGGCGAAAGGAGAGTCGGGCGGCGACAGGAGAGTCAGGCGGCGACAGGAGAGTCGGGGCAGCATGCGCGGTATACAGGTGTGCGCGGTGTACAAATTTTTTTTTACATATATTTCGGTTTCCCGCACGCTATACCCGTGTGCGCATTTTACACGGGTGCACGTTATCTACGTGAAAATACAGTAATTGCCATTCAATGGGGGCCCTCCTAAATATTTGGGCCCTAGGTTCGTCATAATCCCGTCCTGCTCAGATTCACTACATTGTTGCAGAAGTACTCAGTCTTGTCCTTCCCTTCTTACCATCAATACTTTTGAAGTCCAAAAGGTAGCTGCGATTGTCAACCTGGTAAAGCTGCAAGCTCATCTTCACATAATTGTCAGTCACTGGATTTTTTCGGCGCACTCTTAGATGATATGGGTTCACCACCTAAAATAGGAAATCCAGAAAAGAGAGGAAAGGTGGAGGAGATGAAAATCCGTCTTCCCTTATCTGTCAAATGTTTAGAGCAATACAGTTTGCTAGATAAGTGAATTAGAGAATGACACGGGGACAAATTTTTCCCCGTCCGCAAGTTTTGTCACTGTCCCTGCTCCATTCCTGTAAGCTCTGCCTTAACCACACAAGCCTCAAACACTTATGATTTTAAAGTGTTTAAGGCTTGTGCAGATGAGGACGGAGCTTAGGCATTGGTGGAATGAGGAATTATGACATCACAATCTGAGCTCTAGAATGTTGCTACTTAGGATTTTCAAGTGTTTGAGGCTTGTGCAGATGAGGATGGAGCTCAGGCATTGGTGGAATGAGGTATTATGACATCACAATCTGAGTTATAGAATGTTGCTACTTATGATTTTCAAGTGTTTGAGGCTTGTGCAGATGAGGACAGAGCTTAGGCATTGGTGGAATGAGGCATTATGACATCACAATCTGAGCTCTAGAATGTTGCTACTTTTGATTTTCAAGTGTTAGAGGCTTGTGCAGATGAGGACAGAGCTTGCAGGAATGGGGCAGGGGCAGGAACAGGAAAATAACTCGCGGGGACGGGGATAAATTTGTCCACGTGTCATTCTCTACAATGAATCTCATCTAAATTTCTTCAAGCCACTGGTTTCTTGCATCAGTATTTTCACAGATTGCCTCTATGGACTCAATCCCCCCAATATTCAGACATCGACAATCAGTGTGTGGGGAGTGGGGGGGAGGGTTTTTTTTAATACACTGATGGTTGCCAGCTAAATTATCCCCTGATATTCATTGCCAGATCATGTCCAGACACCAGCACTGAACATGGGGGGATAATTTTGAGCGGCCTGGCTGACTGAAGCTTATGTAGGCCCAGCCAATAGTTATCATGCCCTGTCTAAATATTAGGCTGGGACCCACATAAGTTTTTTTAATACAAAATTTGAGTCCCCCAAGCCTCTCTCTCTCCCTCCCCTATCACCCAGCCCACAGTCATAAGCCACTCCCTCCTCTCCCTGAAATGCTTCCCACTCCCAACCCCTCAGTAATTCAGAGAGGTCCACCAGGCTACCTTGATCTCTGGTAATCCAGTGGTGGTCTCTGGGGACAGGAGCAAAGTCCCCTCATTCCTGTTCCTTATGGGTGCCAAGCCAAAATGGCAACACAAAGGGCAGGAGTGAGGGGAGTTTGCTACTTCCCCCCATGACTATCTCTGGACAGCCAGGGATCAAGGTAGCCCAGGGGGCCCTATCTGTACTACTGAGGGGTTAGGGAGAGGGGGCATTTCTGGAGGGAGAGGGGGAGTGTCTTGAGGCTGCAGGCAATGAGGAGGGGAGGAGAGAGGGGAATGCATCAGATGTTCGATGTGGGGGTGTAGGGTTCTCAAATTTTTTAAAATAAGCTTATGCTGGCCTCGGCTAAATATCACCAGTACCAGCATAAGCCCTGGCCCCTCCCCAACACCACCTCCTGGCCCATTCCTGACCAATCTACTTTTTAGGGGGCTGGTCAGAGTCGATATTCAGTGGCACTGCCTGATTTAGTGCTGCTGAATATCGGCGGTTGGGCAGCGACAGGCGATTTAAGCGGGCCAGAGCCTCTCCAGCCCGCTTAAATCACTCTGAATATTGGGCTCAATATGGCCGACTCACTAATCCAATTCACTCTCTAGCTCTGTTCTGGATAAGACCTAACAATATGGCATATTACAGAGTAACTTTTTTCCCCTTGAGAATTTATTGATGTTATATCACAATACAATGTATTTGTGCAGTAACAATATTAATAGTCAGAAAGATAACAATATAGGCAAGAAACAAATACATCAGAGGCACTTGAGACAAAAGCAGTATACAGTCAAACCTCGGTTTGCGAGTAACGCGGTTTGTGAGTGTTTTGAAAGAGGAGCAAAACATGTTCGCAAATCGTGATTCGCAAACTGAGCGTTGACTCGATTTGCGAGTTCCCCCGCCCCCCCCCCCTCGTGAACGTCCGCCCGCCCAAACTGAAGCCTTACCCCCATCTGGCACCGGTATGAAGCACCAACCCACAGGAGGTGCCGGTGGCCGAAGATCATGCTGCTTGCCGGACTGGGCCTTGAGTATCTGTGCATGTTCAAGGCCTTCTGGCTCTCATTCTCTCCGAGGTGGCTGGGCGTTCATGATGGGGGGGGGGGGGGGGGCGATGCCGGTTTGCGGGGGGGGGGGCATGCCGGTTCGTGGGGGGGATGTGGCAGTGCACCAGTGGCCTTGGGGATGGGGGGAGGTGGAACCAATTTTGATATATGAGTAATTTGGTTTACGAGTGTGCTCCTGGAACAAATTATGCTCGTTAACCAAAGTTCCACTGTATTATTAGAAGTTCAAGAGAGGTCCAAATTAAATGTTTGTTCTGTACAGGTCCTAATTTTTGAGCTACTACCAATTTGAACTTATGATGCTAGAATTATCACCAAAAATGTGCTCCGCCCCCAAATTTACATCACAGGACATCGCTTCTCACGACGTTATATGGAGGAAATCGCTGCTCCCGGAGCAAATCAGGTTAGGTTATTCGGGGTTTTTAAATCTTTTTTAGGGGTTTGTTACTGAAAAACCGTGAATAACATACGAAAAGTTATTCTCGGTTTTTCGGTATTCGCTGCTATGCTTTCCCCCTATCACCGCAAATGCAGAGGGGGAACTGTATGTTAAACAGGTTGGAACCTCCACAATATAATTCTTTTGAGTTATTGTAATAAGTATGTCAAAAAGATATTGACGAGAATCAGGGAGTTGAATTTGAGAACAGGACTTAGATATGGAAGCCCTCTGCTTTGGGACAGAGTGCTGATAACACTGGGTGAGCATTCCTTAAGCTCCTTCTACTCCCAAGTTTCCAGCCATTTCCTGCTAGAATTTAAAAACTGTGCCAACAGACTTTGTCTTCAGAATTTAAAATTGTGACCAATATTCCTTCCCGCCAAAATTCAAATTTGTGACCGATGAACTTTCCTGCCAAAATTCAAATTCAGGATTAACAGACTTTCCCGCCAAAATTTAAATTCAGGATTAACAGACTTTCCCGCCAAAATTTAAATTCAGGACCAATGGACTTTCCTGCCTCAGGCACCTCAAATGCCCCAGCCAATCAGGTTGGAGGACCCACTATATATAAAGACAAACTGTAGACCTTACAGCACACCCTGAAGAAAGTCACAGCATTAGGATTGAAACACGGTTCTACCTACCCAGATTCGGCGAGACCCAGACAGAGTTACTAGATGTCTGGATTTACCAAGATGTTGTCACATTCCTTACCTTCCACTCATAATCCAGCTGTTTCATGGCCCGGTAAACTTCCGCCATGATGTCATAAGGTTTGCTCTGGCTGCGAATTCCTAAATGCCACTTCGCTTTCTTCACAGCCAGAGGCTTGGGCTTCGTAGTGTTTAAGGCATCCAAAGGGCATCTTGCTTTAGGACTGTCCGCTATGAGAGGTGGCATGCGCTCCGGGTGCGGTTTCACGCCTGGTGGGATGTGCATCGCGCTGTCATCCATAAAGGAGCCAGTGGGGGGACTGGAGGCAAGGTAGAACTCGCTGGCTTGGTTCATGATCCTCCGATTGTCAATTATAAGATGATAAGCCACGGCAAGCTGGTCTTGAGGGTCACCGCCGTACAGGCTGTTTGTGACCTCCGACTCCAAACATTCAAATTTCTCACACACCTCCCTCACTGCCTCATCGTCAATGACATTGGCGTCACAGGCGGTGTCTTCTGGGAACAGGTAGCTGGCCAAATCTTCCCTAAACCACTCGTGTTCTCTGTGAAGGAAAAAGATTATAGCAGATGCCTGTTTAGAAACATTAGTCCTAAAGAGACCCAAATATTTTGAGTAGCTGACGTAATAAATCAAATCCTCAAACCAAGAGCCAAATCCAGCTCCTTTAAGTGAACTCAAATAGATGCCTCACCAAAAATATCAAACCTATTATATATGTCAGGGGTATTTAATATCTGTCTTTGAGGGCCGCAACCCTGAGTTTTCAGGATATCCCCAATAAATATGCATGAAATCTATTTGCATTCAATGGAGACACCACATGGAAATAAACTTCATGTGCATTCATCGGGGAAATCCTGAAAACCCAACTAGGCTTTACTCTTGATGACCAACACCGTATACCCCTAATATAAGCAGAAAAATCAATTAATGCTCTCCATGCATTAGAACCATTCTTCCGATATCATCATTTTTTATGAAAACTGTGCTTGACGAGGGTACATCAGGAACCTACTTCACTTTATAGATGTGTCCCGCAATCTTTTTGTAGTCGTGGCACACTAAACTCGGGGCCGCGGTGGCAGGGCGTTTGGAAATGTGCGGACGTCGACGCGATGACATCGCATACATGTGTGATGTCATCGCATCGACTTCCACGCACGTGTGGAGGCCTTCCAGATGGGGCCCTGAGCCTGCTATCACTATGTCGGGGGAGGGGGGAGTTGATGAAGGAGGCGAGGTGCTAGCGCCGGCTGACTACAGGATGTGCCTCTTGCCACAAGAGTTATGTCCTGTAAACAGTCAGTTGGCGCCTGTGCCTATCCTCCTTGCTGGCATCTCATGGCATACCCAGAATCTCACTGCGGAACACAGTTTGTGATACCCAGCTTTACAGAATACCAGTATATAGGCACTGGCGTTCTTAAGCATGAGTATTTTCATCGGCCATTGAGCCAGAACGGCGTGCAGCGGGGAAAACGAGCTCCCCAACACGTACCACCCATCTTGTCTCTATTTATGTATCTGCACTTGGCCCCTTGGCTACATGATGGTAGACTTCTCCCTCCGTATTCGCTGTGATCGGGGATTAACAGAACCGCTAATACAGAAAAATCGTGAATAACTTTTCATATGTTATTCACTGTTTTCTATTAAAAACAATTGTGAATATGGTGAAACTGTGAATAACATGGTGGGAGACCTGGCCTGTTCCTGAAGGAGAGGCAAAACACGGTGAAGAAAGCGCTGGGAATCGGCGATTTTCTCTGTAAACGCTTGGAATCAGCGATTTCTCTATGCAAGCTGGTGTAATTTGGGGGTGGGGGGGGAGGAGCCAGCAAGCTAAAAACCGTGAATAATCGAAACCGCGAATACGGAGAGAGAAGTGTAAGCCGTATCGTAGAAAAGCATTAGCAGAATGTAGGGGCAAAAAGATGACTTTTCTCCCTGGGTTCAGTATCCAAAGTGAAGTTTATTGCATCACCTCATGCTGATTCACAAACACAACACGATACCATGTTCTGGTGGCGAACCACCTTCTTCAGGGGATACTGTATATAGATTTTGTGTGAAATTGTCAACCAATTCAATGGGAAGAGCACCACTGATTGACTGTTCCCCTTGACTGTATCCATGACATCCTGTTTGTCTGTCTTCGCTGTTTGGATTGTAAGCTCTTTAAGCAGGGACTATCTTCTTTATGACTCTGTACAGTGCTGTGTGTGTCTGGTGGCGCTACTGAAATAATTCATAGTAGTAGTAGTGTGAAGAGTTTCAGTCTTTGGGAAGCAGAGCTAAGATTGTGATGTCACAATGCCTCATTCCACCAATAAGAGCCAACCTCATCAGTGATGTCATAGTGGCTTGATTGTTCTAGACTCCCCTCTGCCCTCCAACCCAGCCAGCTGATTATCCATTCCCCTTAACTGTATCCATGACATCCTGTTTGTCTGTTTAGATTGTAAGCTCTTTCGAGCAGGGACTGTTTTCTTATTTTTTGTGACTCTGCGCAGTGCTGCATGAGTCTGGTAGCACTACAGAAATAATTAATAATAGTAGTTCTAATGTGTGTGGATTAGGTGTTTCATGCTAGTCCTATATTAGGTTTCAATTTCTCTGATTTTGAGTTTACCTCCTTGATTGTATTCATGCTTATGTTTGATCATTTTACTAATGTTAGTAAATTGTAAGTTTTTATGTTGAACTGTACTTGCTGTACAATGCCTTGGGCAAATCTCTTCATAAAGCGGTTAATACTATAAATCCCAATAAATAAACTTCAGTATCTGTTTGTTATGCGCATATGTCTGTGCCCCACCCACTCTCTGCCCAGGCGCCACCCACTTTTATGCCCACTTGCCAACTGCAAGCTGTCAGAAAATAGGACTTAGGCACATTTTGGCATGTATACAATTGCTCTCAAATTTGGGAGCGCGTGCAACTTAATTAACAAGCCCTCAACAAGCAATAATTAGGTGCCAACAACCAATTACTGCAGTTAATTGGCTTCAATTGGGATTTGTGAACGTAACATTCTCTATGAAGAACCAGCCTCCCTTCTGGCAGTATCGATTCATATTAGAGCAGTGGTTCCCAACCCTGTCCTGGAGGACCACCAGCCAGTCAGGTTGTCAGGATAGCCCTAATGAATATGCATGGAGCAGATTTGCATGCCTGTCACCTCCATTATATGCAAATCTCTTTCATGCATATTCTGTAGGGCAATCCCGAAAACCCGACTGGCTGGTGGTCCTCCAGGACAGGGTTGGGAACCAATGTATTAGAACTTCCATTCCACTTCATGAATCAGTCCACGTGTGGTGGGCTCAATTGTTTATCCAGTTTCTCTTCTTGACTATGAAAACACTATACACTAATTTTAAGTTATTATTGTACCTATGTCTAACAGAATTGATTCTTTGGGGTCTGGGAGGAAATAGAGCGTCAGAATTTGGTGACTAGGAGGGGACTGAGATATCCCGTTCTCATCTCCAGTCTTGCTCCCCTGTCTATTCCTACCTCCTGGAGTAGGTCCAAGAGAGACTTGGATAGGGACCCTTAAGCACACTGTCAAAATGTGCTTCCTTTAGTTCTGTATAGGCTTGGGGAGGGGGGTCTCCTGTGGCACAGGGGCCCAAGGCAGCTGCCTTGGTTGCTACCTCTTTAAACCAGCCCTGCCACCTTCTCTATGCCATGTCTTTTTTCTCTCCCTTTAAACTCCCCCCCTTCCCAGTACCTTCAAAAACACTCAACCTTAGCATACACCCCCCCCCCCTCTTATTCACGTGGGCTGGGCTGACACTGCTTCTACTGGTACAGCCTGCCTCCCCAACACAGAAAATGTGAAGAAGGGTGATGGGAGATGGGCTAAATTCTAAAGACAAGCATTTAACTCGCACAAAAAAACATTCATCTGAAGCCACCCCTCATACAAAAAGGTGACACTTCTATGGCTGAGCATTTTTCAGGAAGGTACTTTGCAGGGAATGAAAAGTAACATAGTAGATGACGGCAGATAAAGGCCCGAATGGTCCATCTTGTCTGCCCAACCTGATTCAATCTAAAAATTTGTTGGGGTTGTTTTTTTCTTCTTCTTCTTCTTCTCCTTAGCTATTTCTGGGCAAGAATCTAAAGCTCTGCCCGGTACTGTCCTTAGGTTCCAACTACTGAAGTACTTATCACATTATAAACCACGAACATATACTGCTTTGTCATGTCTGATCACCCATTCATCTCTTTCTGTTTCTCCCTATTGCTTCCCCTCTCCAACCCCACCTCTCCCTTTCCTTCAAGACTGTCTTTGGAATGATTTTGTGTTTCACATGTATACCGATATTAACTTTTGCTCATACTGTTTTATTTCTTTTTTATTAATAGTTCGCCTTGGCCTCAGTCTCACCAGCCATTACTGGCATGCCTGTCTCTGAAGGTAGGTCCAGCTGTGGGATCAGGTGTCATGACCCCACCACTGGATATTGCTCAAGTCCATAGGGGCATGATGTTGAAGATGGACAAAATCTGCCTAGTACTGTACAATAAGATACTGACATCATGTGGCCATGACTGATACTGCAGCCTCTTACATTCCCAAGACAGAAAAAAAGCAATAGACGGTCAAACTCTAAATTTTAATAGACCCCGATTTAATGGATTTCAAATTTAACAGAGAAGTCGGAATTCATCAAGTTATATATAGTTCAATATATCCCTGTTGTTTTAAGTGTAAATCGACATTAGATATTTGAATGTCAGTGCTAAATTTTTGGCTTTTAATATGAAAGCCTATTTGTAGCTTCTCGATATCTTCCCCTATACTCCCCCTCCCCCGTGAACTCTGTTAAGTCCTTCTTTTCTGAACCGTTTCCTCCACTGCCAACTCCAGACCCCTTCCCTTTTTTCTTGTCACGCCATAGGCCTGGAACAGGCTGCCAGTCAATAGCAGTCAATGCTCCATCTCTAGCAGTATTCAAATCCAATTTAAAAGCCCACTTTTTTGAATCTGCTTTCAACTTAACTCCCACTCACTGTCAGATACCTATACCCATTGTATCATTCCTTCTACCAGTAACTCCCCAACCCTGAGATGTCCTGTGTGTCTGTCCCAAATTAGATTGCAAGCTCTTCTGAGCAGGGACTGTCTATTGCAGTGTATCGCAAACTGTGTGCCTCCTGAGATTTCAGGTGTGCCGCTAACACACTGGCAAGGAGGAGAATCATCTGCGCAGGTTGAGTGCCTTTAGGACGTGTCTCTTGCTGCAAGAGGCACGTCCTGTAGGCAGTCAGCCTGCGCGGATGATTCTCCTTCTCGCCGGAATCTCTCCTCCTCTCCCCCCAGATTCCTCCACTGAAGCGGGTCGTGGCCAGGTGGGCCTCCATGCACTTCCGGGTGCCTTCCGGCCAGGGCACTGGGTTTAGTGTGCCGCCGGCTGGAAAGTTTGAGACACACTGGTCTATTGAATGTTAAATGTACAGCACTGCGTACACTTTTCAGTACTATAGAAATGATAAATAGTAGCATCGTGTTTCTCCGAAAATAAGACAGTGTCATATTAATTTTGTGTCCAAAAATGCACTAGGGCTTATTTTGGGGGATGTCTTATTTTTTTCATGTACAGCAATCATCTCTCTCGTTCTCTCCTCTACCCCAATTATTCCTCTTTCCTTTCTCCCCGCCCCCCCTCCCCCCATGTGCAGCATCATTCCTTTCACCCATCCCCTTGTGCAGAACCCCACCGACCCTCCCACTGTGAGACTGACATACCTCCGCTCCGAGGCCTCCTAAAGCAGCAGGGGTGGGGTGGGGGGGGGGGGGTCGCTGAATTGACGAGTCCAATTTTTTCAGTGAATCGGGCAGCACTAGTGTCAGGGATGGAGTCAGGGAGTATCGGGGATATTCAGGGGGAGGGGCTTCTTTGAGTCGATCTTAACTAGGGCTTATTTTCAGGATAGGTCTTAGTTTCAGGGAAACAGGGTAGTAGTATTGCTCTTCAAAATATACATTTTAATATTTAGTGGATTTTTGGCTCTACATAGATACAATTTTGCAAACATTTCAAATTAAGAATTTGATTTAACAGAGTAAAAAGTACATATGCTATCACCATTTTCCATACAATGCATTAAGTGATTGTCCTCTTGGTGAATAACTACTCACTATTCAATGTCCTGCACATGTTTCTAGGTATACACACGGTAAACCATACGTTACCATTTCATTTTCTTACACATCGTGGAAGGAGGGGGAGGGGAGAGGGGGCAAGATTTAACCTGTGCTATGCTGCTGTCTTATGTTACCTTATGTCCTTGATGGTAGCTCGCTTGAGCGGGTCAACCTGCAGCATGTGCATGAGAAGCGTGGCAACTGACCGGTTGAGGTACTCTGGTATGTAAAACACTCCTCCGCGGATCTTCTTAAATAAGGTGGGAACGTGCTCGTCATCGAACGGGAGAGTGCCGCACAGCAGGGCATAAAGTATCACCCCACAACTCCAGATGTCAACCTCTGGACCTGCATACAGCCTAGGAAAGAGATGAATAGCCGGTTAATCAATTTCACAAAAGAAGATTCAGGACGGTGGTAGGTAAACAATGGGAAGACAAATACGGGGGAAGCCACGGCTTGCCCTGGATCGGAAGCATGGAATGTTGCTACTATTTGGGGTTTTGCCAGGTACTTGTGACCTAAATTGGTCACCATGAAGACATGATACTGGGCTAGATGGACTGGTCTGAGTCAGTATGGCTATTCTTATGTTCTTAAGTATGGGTGTATCTTCAATTGCACAATTTACTCACTTATAGGGAGCTGTGATACATAAACACTTGATACCTGATAGTATGATTCTCTATCAGCTTATTGCATCCCTTTATTCATTAATATTATATGGGATCCTCAGCGCCACCACTCAGAGCTCAAATAGATTTCATAGCTCTAAGCTTTATGTGTCAGCTCCTCATTGGTTCCCTGTTGTTTATTTCATGTTCTTAGTATATGCTTTTGTAATGTTTTATATTTTATTTTATAAATACGTTTTCATGAGAAATAAGTTATTTAAGTACTTAACTTTGACTTGTGGTCTCTGGCTAGGGGAAACATAACACCGACATGTTTCGCTCCTTGAGCTTTATCAAGGCTTGCCCCTAAAGTTTTCGCCGCCACAACCGGTGACCACTCTATCCTACAGATATGGCGGCGGCGTTTCAACTGAGATTTTAAAGACGGGAGGCGGGTCCCGGTGTCTTTAAAATCTCAGTTGAAACGCCGCCGCCATATCTGTAGGATAGAGTGGTCACCGGTTGTGGCGGCGAAAACTTTAGGGGCAAGCCTTGATAAAGCTCAAGGAGCGAAACATGTCGGTGTTATGTTTCCCCTAGCCAGAGACCACAAGTCAAAGTTAAGTACTTAAATAACTTATTTCTCATGAAAACGTATTTATAAAATAAAATATAAAACATTACAAAAGCATATACTAAGAACATGAAATAAACAACAGGGAACCAATGAGGAGCTGACACATAAAGCTTAGAGCTATGAAATCTATTTGAGCTCTGAGTGGTGGCGCTGAGGATCCCATATAATATTAATGAATAAAGGGATGCAATAAGCTGATAGAGAATCATACTATCAGGTATCAAGTGCTTAAGTATGGGTGGGCATATTCCATTTCCTCTCCACCCCTGCTTCCTGCCACTCCTTGATCTTCTCCCCCCCCCCAACTTAAAAATTGTAGGATCAATATTCAAAGCGATTTAACCGCTGACTGCTTAAATTACATGTTCAGAGCTATCTGTTAATTATCAGTGGCACTTAACCAGTTAGGTCCAAATTCTGTAACTGGCGATGGCGCCAGGTACACAGTTACGCCTCTGGCAAGGGTAGGTGCCGGAAATATAGGCCAGGGTTTTCCATGACTATATTTCCGGCGCCTACCTTTGATGTGAATTTTATTTATTTATGTGGATTCATTCCTCATCCTCCCAGAAAGCTCAGGGCGGGTAACAGTAGAACAAGCACAGTTGCCGAGAGCGGGGTAACAGAAGGACCGGTGGGGTTACAGAAAACACAGGGAACCTAGGTACAATATAAAAGTCTATCAAATTATCATCAAGGAGAAATGTACAGAATCCATAGGCAAGTGGATCTAAGTACAAAGTGAGGCCAACACATTATCATGCCAATATATTCCACACCAGAAGGTGACGGTTTGCAGAGGCACACGTACGCAGCACTTTGGATCCGATATTACGTCGTCTGCAAGCTGTTTTGCACCAATTGAGAGTTTCTTCAATATATTGGCTTATTCAATGTTTTGTGAAAGTGGGCATAGATAATATTCAGTATAATTACTCCACTTTTAATTTAGAGAGCCACTCTCAACGGAAGAAAAAGCCTCAGGTTTTCTTAGGGTAGAGCATAAATGCTCAAACCGCCTGCACCAACATCATCGGCTAAAAAAACTTCCGGAGAGGATGTGCAAATTACCACATTTAACTCTTACTGCAGGACTGAAATAGCTACTGCTCCAAATTGTGAGGGAATAAGTGATATTTAGATGTTAACCAACGGTTCATCATTGATTCCACATTGTCCTTCAATGACCACCTCCAATCCTTGGTAAAAAAATGCTTTTTCAGCCTTCACATGCTGAGGAAAGTTAGATCCTGCTTCCATCAAAAACATTTTACCCTCCTTGTCCAATCCATCATCCTCTCCAGATTGGACTATTGCAACTCTATCTACTTAAGCCTAACTAAGAAAAACCTCCACAGACTCCAACGGATTCAGAATGCCGCAGCCAAGCTCATCTTCGCTAAAAGTAAATTTGACCATGTCTCCCCGCTCCTGGCCAAGCTCCACTGGCTTCCGATAATCGCCAGGGTCCACTATAAAGGCGCCTGTTTAACTTTCAAAATCCTATATGGTATCCTCCCTCCCTTTATCCCTCTTTCTTGGAATTCCTCAAACCCTAATACCACCAGATCCTCCCACAAATTAAAACTATCCTTCCCCTCGCTAAAAGGCATTTCCCACACAGGAAAGCTAGGGACCTCCCTCCACTTCAAAATCACTGAGCTCTGGAACAACCTTACCTCCCCTCTTCAGAACTTGAGCTCTCTCCAAGTTTTCCGCAAACATCTGAAAACCTGGCTTTTCTCAAAAAATGTAAGTCTCCCTCCAACTTAGGAATCAAGGAAACTCTTATATCTTGGCATCCCAAGTCCTCTAAATTTTCTTCACACTTCTACCTCTAACCCTATGTTGTAGTTCCTTCCCATTTCTCCTACTGTAAACCGCGTCGAGCTCTACGAACGTGGAGATGATGCGGTATACAAACCTAAGGATTAGATTAGATTAGATTCACGGTCAAAGGACCGTTTCTTCAGGGCTTATTAACATTCGCTATCCTCCAATTTTTCCGTGGAAATAAATAAATAAATACTGTATGTATCCCATTCATTCACTGCAATACTTATTAAAAGTCTATAAATCAAGTACTCACTAAGCTGCTTGCTCATTCACAATTTGGAGTGATAACTATTTCAGACCTATTTCAGACCTGCAGTAAGAGTTAAATGTGGTAATTTGCACATTCTCTCCGGAAGTTTTTTTAGCCGATGATGTTGGTGGAGGAGGTTTGAGCATTTATGCTCTACCCTAAGAAAACCTGAGGCTTTTTCTTCCGTTGAGAGTGGCTCTCTAAATTAAAAGTGGAGTAATTATATTCAATATATTGGCACCATCTACTGGATTACAAGCACATCCCTAAGGAAGGCTCCACCCCCCCAAAAAAAAAGCTGAAACACAGACCTGTTGAGGTCCAGCATAAAAAGGATTAAAGGCTCTCTAATAGGCTTGATTTTTATATATATGTTTTAATGGTTTATAAGTTTTTAATAAATTGAGTGTTCTCGGGGCTGATGCAGTGTCCCTTCCCCACTTTTTTTGGTCTCTAACATGTTATCATGTACAGAGGGGAACCAGGTGAGATAAAGGAGCCTACATAGTTTATGGTTTCATTCGCGGTATCAAATTAATTGAACTTGAAAGTCTTTACTGCCTTCCGGAAGGTCGTCAGGGAATCCAGGGATCCGATTTGCGCAGGCAGATGATTCCATAGCTCAGGGAGGAAGTGGCTGTAGGCGCGTTTACGTGCAGTTTGGGTACATAGATGAGAGTGCACGGGACAATCGTGCGCGGACAGAGGAGCTGAGACAAATGCGTGCAGGACTTCGGGGTGCCGGATTAAAAGTTAAATTTAAAGCACTCCGAGGGGAGATGTGGGGGGGGGGGGGAACCCCCCCCCAGTTTACTTAAAAATGTTGGTGCTGCCGTTGGGTGGTTCGGGGGGACACCCCCTCCCCATTACAGAGGAAAGTGTAATTTTTCCCTGTTTTAGCAGTGCCAACACTTCTAAGTAAAGTGGGGGTTCCCCCCACACACACACACCTCGGAGCACTTTAAATTTAATTTTTTTATCCGGCATGCTGACGTCCTGCGTGCATTTGCCTAGAGCTCCTTTGTCCACACGAGACTGTCTGGCACGCTTTAGTCCCGTCACCACAGAAATCAGCCCTATATTTATGTGGTAATCTATAGCCAGTTAATTGCTGAATACTGACTTAACCGGCTGTGTGTTAACCAGCTCCACAAAAAATGACTATTAAATGCCAAAGTCCGAACATTGCCAGGCCCTGAACATCTGGGAAATGACACCAGCGGCAGTCAACAAAACATTCACCCCCTCTGGCTATTTAACACCTAAATACCTTATCTGGTGGGAATTCCCAAGCACCGCCAGCCGAAGACATCCTCAGGTCACCATAATCAACATATGGGTTATCTTTTGTATTATTTTAGTATTTATACACTGCTTATAGCCTGAGAGATTTACATTCAGGTACTCAAGTATTTCTCCTTATCTGTTCCAGCGCGCTCACAATCTGACTAGCATACCTCGGACAACGGAGTGTTAAGTGGGCTTGAACCTGCAACCTCAGGGTGCTGAGGCTGAAGCCTTAACCACATTGATTTGTTCTGTGTCCTATTGAGAAGCTGGACTGTATGCTGCCCTGACGTTTATTAATGAATAGTAGTTTATCAAATTGAGAATAAATAAATAGCTCTCTCCCCTCCCCCCCCCCCCTCCCAGACAACCACAGCAATCAGTAACAGCACTCCCAGTCACCAAAAAGCACCCTGGGCATGCTCAGGTCTCACATATCTAATCTAATCTAATCTAATCCTTAGGTTTGTATACCGCATCATCTCCACGTTCGTAGAGCTCGACGCGGTTTACAGTAGGAGAAATAGGAAGGAACTACAACATAGGGTTAGAGGTAGAAGTGTGAAGAAAATTTAGAGGACTTGGGATGCCAAGATATAAGAGTTTCCTTGATTCCTAAGTTGGAGGGAGACTTACATTTTTTGAGAAAAGCCAGGTTTTCAGATGTTTGCGGAAAACTTGGGAGAGAGCTCAAGTTCCGAAGAGGGGAGGTAAGGTTGTTCCAGAGCTCAGTGATTTTGAAGTGGAGGGAGGTCCCTAGCTTTCCTGTCATATGAACTAAATATGACCAGGAACTATGAATGCATGCATAGAATGCCAGCGTCAACAGCTCAAGAGTTGCTGCAGACTGCCGAGATTGTCTGACGGGAATTATGGTGGGATACAGATGTCTTAAGCCCACAGGGCTTAGGGCTTGGTATGCTAATACCAGGTGGGCCTGAGGCAAAAGTTGATAGATCCAGGCCAACGTGCGTCTGGCTCAGTAAAGGTTTTTCTGCAATGTGACATTAAACCAGTAGGTTGGTATACTCTAGTCTCTTCGCTACACTTATTTCCTAGAGATTATGAAATGTCCAAACCTGTCAATCAGCATTTCTTAAAGACCTACAGCAACAATGTAGAGCGACTCTTTGCCACGGGCAAGTGCTCGCTAGGGACTAGAGCCTAATCGTATCAAATTAATTTCCATGCATGACCTTAGAACTGCAGATCTTTAACTAAGCGAATTGTTTTGATAAGTGGGTTCTGCGATACAGTCTGAAGTTTAATCAAGTTAAAATAATAATTGGGAGGAGATTGGATTACACGTAATAGAGATGTTTCTTTTCTGGTATATATCAAATTATCTTGGGGCTACAATGGAATAGTCTACCCGATTGTTATGAGCAGGAAAGATTAGCTCTGTAGTTCTCATTACAGTCCTATAATTACATTACTGCCTTTTAGTAATAGATCATAGAACGATCCATAATCTTTAACAAAGTAATTATTCATGTTAGCTTTGATACTATATATACTCTGACAATTGTTGGATCTCTGTGGGAATCCCAGACACTTACTTTGAAACAAATACAAATCAACTTTTGGAGGCTGAAAGTACTGATGACTGGCTTAGCTGCTTGGAAAAAAAAACCTGTTTATTCCCTTTAACTGTTTGTATGATGTAATGTTTTGTGCATTGTTTGTCTGAATTTGATGTTTTTGTCTTTCGTTTTTCTTTTATGATCATGCATTGTAAACTGCTTTAATGCAATTGTTTCAGAAAGGGGGCACAAGTAATCAAGCCATTGTGACATCACTGATGAGTTTGGCTCTTAGGCATTGGTGGAATGAGGCATTGTGATGTCACAATCTCAGCTCTGGAATGTTGCTATTATTTGAGTTTCTGCCAGGTACTTGTGACCTGTGTTGGCCAGTATTGGAAACAGGATACTGGGTTTCATGGACCTTCGGTCTGTCCCAGTATGACAATTCTTATGTTCTTAAGTAGTGAACTAATTAACCTTCAATGTATTTCCATATTCAGATGTGTTCATTTTGCACAGACAGAATGAAAGGATATAGTTACAAAATATTGAATGAGTCCAATTGAAAAGGTAGCACAAAAGGTCTGGATTCAATCTCTGAGTTGGACTTTCCTCTTCTTGGGCATATTGGGACCAGAGCTGAGGAGAGATAGTAGCCACAGTATCAGAATTTGGGATGGGGTTCATGGTCACCAATATAGGGCTCAGGATAGAGGGTTCTGCCAAGTCACTTGGTTCATGGCTCCTGGCATCAGGACCATTGCTACAATGAGGTGAGTGTTTTAAAATTGTGACAATTCCCAGATAGCTGCAAATGAAGGCTTGCAGGACCAGAATCCTAGCACTGGTTCCAACTGAGCTGGAGAGAAACTAACTAAACTAAACTAAACCTTAAGTTTGTAAACCGCATCATCTCCATAAAGATAGAGCTCGGCACGGTTTACAGGTAATTCAATAAATGAGGGAAGGACATAATAAGAACTTAGAGGTTATGACGAGGATAGCTAGCTTTACATTTTAAATAGATAGCTTTACATTTTGGAGAAAAGCCAGGTTTTCAGATGCTTTCGGAATAATTGGAATGAGCTTAGGTTCCGCAGCGGGGCAGGGAGGTTATTCCAAAGCTCAGTGAATTTGAAAAAAAGGGATTTCTCTAATTTACCTGCATACATGATGCCTTTTAATGAGAATGAGAAAGAGAGAAAAAAAGAGAGGGGGAGAGAGAGAAAAAAAAGAGAGAGGAAAAGAGAGCAAGAAAAAAGAGAGGAAGAGAGAAAAAAAGAAAAGAATAGAGAGAGAAAAAAGACAGAGAAGAAGAGAGAGAGAGAGAGAGAGAGAGAGAGAGAGAGAGAAACTAAACTAAAGCTTAAGTTTGTATACCGCATCATCTCCATAAAGATAGAGCTTGGCACGGTTTACAGGTTATTCAATAAATGAGGGAAGGACATAAGAAATTAGAGGTTATGAAGAGGATAGCTAGCTTTACATTTTAAATAGACAGATTTACATTTTGGAGAAAAGCCAGGTTTTCAGATGCTTTCGGAATAATTGGAATGAGCCTAGGTTCCGCAGCGGGGCAGGGAGGTTGTTCCAAAGCTCGGTGAATTTGAAGAAAAGGATTTCCCTAATTTACCTACCTACATGATGCCTTTTAACGAAGGGAAAGATAGTTTGAGTATGTGGGTGGATCTGGTAGTGTCAGGTCTCGAAGAATTCCAGGATAGTGGGATTCGGGAAGGACGAATGCCGTGTAGGATCTTGAAAATTAGGCAGGTACATTTAAAGTGAATCCTAAAAATCACCGGAAGCCAGTAAAGTTTTGACAGAAGCGGGGAAACACGGTCAAATTTGCTTTTTGCGAAGATCAACCTAGCCGCAGTGTTCTGGATCCGCTGAAGTCTTTGAACATTTTTATTGGTTAGACTTAGATAGATGGAATTACAATAATCCATACTAGAAAGAATGATTGATTGTACAAGGACAGCAAAATGTTCATGGCGGAAGAAGGATCTCACTTTCCTCAACATGTGAAGACTAAAAAAATTTTTTTTTTACCAGAGAGTTGAGATGATCATTAAAGGAAAGTGTCAATAATGATGTCCAAAACTTTGCTTAAGTATTCGATCTGCTGTGTGGGACCAGAAGATAGTGGAATGAGCGTGGGTAACTGATCTAATTTTGGGCCAAGCCAGAGTACTTTTGTTTTGGACTCATTCAGCTTCATTTGTACAGAGAGGGCCCAGGATTGGAGTTTCGTTATGCAAGCTGACGGCCAACTTATGGTGGAGTTCAGGGGTTCCCTGCCATGGCCGCTCAACTGATCATGGCAAGGGAATTCCCCTCCCCTCCCCCCACATCAGCTGAGCAGCAGGGACTCCCCAAAGCTGCAATTCTGTAACCGTTGCCCTCAAATGATTGACAAGCAATCCGATTTAGGCACCGGTTACAGAATTGCAGCTTTGGGGAGTCCCTGCCGCTCAGCTTATGGGGGAGGGTGGGGAATTCCCCTGCTGCGGTCTAGTGGCAAAGATAAGCAGCTGAAATGTAGGCCAGGGTATTTCCAGGCCTAAATTTCAGCCACCTATCTTGACTGAATAGGCACAATTCTGTAACCGGCGCCCTCGAATGATTGACAGGCAATTGGTGGCGGCCGCCAACTTGGGTACTGTTTCAGAATCCGGCCCATAGTATACAGAATCATCCACCATATTCATTGTGTTTCTGATCTTAATTTCCTAGTGGATACAAAGAGAACATCTTCAATGCCTCCTGCAAATACCACGGTGTATCACTGACTCTGTACTGCAACCTATAACCTATTGGCAGCCAATGAAACTTCTTCAAAATTGGCGTCATATGTGCTGAGCGATCCAGACCCACCAACGCTCAAGCTGCTGCATTTTGAATCATGAGTAAGTCTCATATTTAGTCAAATCTAGATCCTAGTGGTACACAAATGGTTCCTTATTAAGCTGAGGTCTCCCATGGAAAGTTCCAAATGTGTGCGTAAAAATCACATCCTAAACTTTTTTTAAAACAATTTTTTGGGAGGGAGGCATGTCTGGGGGTGGGAGAGTGGGCATTTCTGTGCTAATTAGTCGGTGCGTTTACATTTCTGCTTGCTCATTTGATTAGTGTGTGATTAGTGCGTGAGCATCACTGACCACAAAACAGTTGGCAGCAAGGGCTCGCACGCTTAATTTTTGGTAATGGCCTCAAACTAATGGGAACATTAGCGCACAGCCATTAATTCAGAAAACGGAAAATCAGCCATCCTCCGGAAACAGTAAAAATGGCCTTAGGGTGCGGGAAAGACCTGCTAAGGGCGCGTTAAAAGCCACTTTTTACTGCAGCTTTGTAAAAGGACTCCTACGCGATGATATACTGGTAAACCTTACCTGCCCGAGATAACTTCAGGAGCAGCATAGTTGGGAGACCCACAGCTAGTTCGCAAAAATTCCCCATCAGACATCATGTTAGATAACCCTGCAAGGGAAATTGGTACATATTTAATCCCAACACTGATACTTTTTTTTATTCCAAGGATAGAGAGAACAAAACAAGGTAGATTCTGCTTGTTGCAGGTTTCCGGGTCTCGTTGCGTCTTTGTGCATAATGCCAGCTGCGGAAACCCTGAGAGAACATCTAACCCAGCTCCACAGGGAGAACATCTTTAAACCTATCAGAGACTTTTCCATTCTATGGATTTTCACAACAAAATTCAAATTTCTGACCAACTGACTTTCCCGCCAAAATTCAAATTGGTGGACTGCCCTGTTCCCAATCAGGTCAATGAACCCACTATTTACAAAGTCATATTGCAGACTTCAGAGCCTACCCTGAAGAAAGCCACAGCATGGAGGCTGAAATGTCAGTTTCTACCTTATAAAGATGCGGAGAGACACGGAAACCTACAAGAAGCACAATGCCATCTGTGGAAACCCTGAGAGAACATCTAACCCAGTTCCATGGGGAGAACATCTTTAAGCCTACCAGAAACTTTTCCATTCTATGGACTTTCACAACAAAATTCAAATTTCTGACCAACTGACTTTCCCGCCAAAATTCAAATTGGTGGACTACCCTGTTCCCAACCAGGTCGGTGAACTCACTATTTCCAAAAGTCACACTGCAGACTTCAGAGCCTACCCTGAAGAAAGCCATAGCATGGTGGCTGACACACAAAGAGGCAGCGAGACCCAGAAACCTGCAACAAGCACAATGCCAGCTGCAGAAACCCTGAGAGAACAAGGAAGGTTGTGGGCCACAGACACACATCCTAATGTAATGGGCTGACACAGTAACCTAATGGCATGTAAATTGCTGCAGCACTTACCAACATGGTAATATTTCTTGTCAGGGAGCCAATCCCTATCCAAGCATTGACAAGAGGGAAAAAAACCAACTTCCTTTTCCTGGTACTATCTGACTGACAACTAGTGTCGTGTCCCACCATACTATTAGGGGTCAGGTGCCATCATTTTGCAAGATGGCGGTACGGGAAAGGAAGTAGGTATCGATCTTGCTTCTTGAAGCATGATAGGAGAGAGTTTTGTGGAAGGCTTGAGCCCACTTAGGTCACCAAGGATGTCTTTGTAGGGTCAGCAGTGGGAAGGTTGAGGGTTCATGGTTCCAATGGGGCACCAGGAATGTCTTTGTGGATTCAGGAATCAGGAGTCCATGGATCTACTGGGGTTATGAGGAATCTCTCTACAGGGGGGTCAGGGATGTGAGGGTCTGAGGTCCTACTTGAACCACCAGGGATAATATTCTAGGTATAGGAGGGTGGGGAGGTCTCGGGTATAAGGGCCCAACTGGACCAACTAAGGATGTCTATGAAATCACACTTCACCTCAGATGATCCTTCGTATGTTTTAGATTTATTTCTGTTTTGATTATGAGCCCCACAGTGTAGATACTTTGTTATCGACTATCGATCAGATAAGAAAAGGTATGGATAGGAATCATATTTTTTATTTAATGACCTTAGACGTTTCAAGTGCATTTAATTCTGTTGATTTGAATCTATTATTACTTTTTTTTTAAATTTCTTTATTCATTTTAAAGCCAAAAGTGCAAAATATAATACAATCATATAACTCTATAAAAGCACTTAAATACAATTATAATCTATGACAAAAAGATATATCACTTCCCCCCCAAATTATATCCAAAAACTACACTCAAATTGAGAAATTGAAAAATACATTCCAACCCACCCTGGACATGTATGACCAAAGGGCATAATCACCAATCACTCTTTGCAAAATTTTGTCAATGGCTCCCAAATCTTCAGAAACTTCTTATAATGTCCCTGATTTATGGCCATATTACTATCCATCTTAAAAAACATGACAGAGAGACTCCCACCAAAAGGAATAGTTCAGTCTATCCCAGTTTTTCCAATTTCTTAGAATAAGCTGTATGGCAACCCCTGTCATAATAAAGAGAAGTTTATTATTATGGGATGATATGTGGCTTTTAGCTCTCATCATAGTGCCAAATAGCACAGTGTCATATGTTAGTGCCACTGGATTTTCCATTACTTTGTTCACCTGATCCCAAATGGATCTCCAAAATGGAAGTATCAAGGGATAATAAATGATCTAATGTCCCAGATTCGAAATGACAGTGCCAACATCTATTAGACTTGGAACTATCCAATTTCTGTAACCGAACTGGGGTCCAAACTGCTCTATGTAACAAAAAAAAAACAAAACACCCAAGTTTGTCTCATAGATGCAGACACCGTACATCTCATTCTCCAAGTCCAGAATCTATTATTACTAAAGCTAAAGAGATTAGGGGTGAAAGGGAAGGTTTCATCTTATCTAATGGATCGTACAATGGAAAATCTGAATAAAGCTTAAATTTCTACAGTGATGAGCCTAAAGCGGGGTATTCCTCAAGGGTCTGCCTTATCTGCTCTTCTTTTTAATGTGCATATGGCATCCATAGGCAAACTTTTTAAAAGATTAAATGTAGAATATTGATTACACGTGGATTATGTACAATTCTTCTTTCCTGTATGTGGTGGGAATTTGTAACAAGAATAAATGAATGCATGATGGATGAGTAATACTTGATGGATGAGTAATAATAAGTTACTTTTAAATGTGGCCAAAACACAAGTTATGTTGGTAGGTAAACAAGAAGAACAAGATTGGTCTACGGAGGTGAGGCTAGGAGATTTTGTTGCAACTATAAAGAAAAAAATACGTTTGTTATGGAGCAAGCTTCATCCAAGGCAAGACAAATCATGGGTTGCATATGAAGGGGTTTCGTCAGCCATAAGGCGGAAGTCATTATGCCATTGTATAGATCCATGGTGAGGCCCCACCTGGAATACTGTGTGCAATTCTGGAGGACGCATTATCGCAAGGATGTGCTGAGACTGGAGTCGGTGTAGAGAATGGCCATCCGGATGGTCTCGGGACTCAAGGATCTCCCATACGAAGAACGGCTTGACAAATTACAGCTATACTCGCTCGAGGAGCGCACAGAGAGGGGGGACATGATCGAGACGTTCAAGTATCTTACGGGCCGCATCGAGGCGGAGGAAGATATCTTCTTTTTCAAGGGCCCCACGACAACAAGAGGGCATCCGTGGAAAATCAGTAGTGGGAAACTACGAGGTGACACCAGGAAATTCTTTTTCACTGAAAGAGTGGTTGATCGCTGGAATAGTCTTCCACTACAGGTGATTGAGGCCAGCAGCGTGCCTGATTTTAAGGCCAAATGGGATCGGCACATGGGATCTATTCACAGGGCAAAGGTAGGAGAGGGACATTAGGGTGGGCAGACTGGATGGGCCGTGGCCCTTATCTGCCGTCTATTTCTATGTTTCTATGTTAGGAGTTTGATTCCAAGTTGATCACAAGTGCACAAATAATACAAGTGGTACAGTCATCTTTTTAAAAATGACACCTGTTTCGCAGCTGGATCTTAGGACAATTTTGCAGAGTCTTGTACTCTGTAATGTGGATCACTATAAACTTTATAGTATAAAGCATTATATCTAGGAATAGAAAATGTAAAATTAAAGCATTACTGTTAATTAAAAATGAAGCTGCTCGGGTGTTAATAGGTGGCAGCCGTTTGATGCAAAACACACCATTTTTGAAGCAATTACATTGGCTGCCAGTGAAACGTAGGGTTCAATATAAGGTTTTAATGATAATTCACTAGACTTTGTATGGGCACACAAGAGTATTTAAAAAAAAAAAAAAAAGCATTAGCAGTGCATATGCCAAAAAGATCATTAAGGTCAGAGAAAGCAATGCAATTGCACATCTCCCTCCGTATTCGCTGCGATAGGGGATTAACAGAACCGCAAATACAGAAAAACCGCACATAACTTTTTCATATGTTATTCGCTGTTTTCTATTAAAAACCATCGTGAATATGGTGAAACCGCGAATAACATGGTGGGAGACCTGGCCCGTTCCTGAAGGAGAGGCAAAACACGGCGAAGAAAGTGCCGGGAATCGGCGATTTTCTCTGTAAACGCTTGGAATCGGCAATTTCTCTATGCAAGCTGACATAATTGGTGGGGGAGGAGCCAGGAAGCTAAAAAGCGTGAAAATGGAGGGAGAAGTGTACGTGTCAACAAGTCGAGCATAGGAGGAGCCAGATTGTGGAATTTATTGCCAGGTCAATTACGTTCATGTAAGAATGCTGAGCAATTTAGGCGACTGCTCAAGACTCATTTGTTTGCGAAGGAGTTTGGTTGCTGAGCTAGGTTATTTATATCCATGTAAAAATCGGAAGCGTTCTAGACAATTGTTTTTAACTTTTTAAGTTGGGAGGGATGTTTTACTGATGAGTTTGCGAAAAAGAAGATACATCTGTTAATGTGTATAGCTGTAATTGATGTCTTTTCTGTGAATGCGCCTTTGTAAAAGGAGCCCAAAGTCTTTTAATTCCCCCAAATATTTTGTTTGTCACGCCCTTATTTTTAAATTTGTACATCGCATTGAATTTACGATAATGCGTTTTAATCAAAATTTTTATTAAACTTGAAACTTTTATAGAATCTGGGCCTTAAAGAATAAGAAACAAAATAATCTCGATTACATAACTACTTTGTTGACTATTTCCACTTATTGAATTATTTTCTCCTGTTGAATGTCCAGAGTAAATGAAACAAACTAATACATTCTGAACTGTAATTTTTAAAAGCAGAACATGAAAAGCATAAAAGGGTGTGAAAATCTTTGTAAGCCGCTGTAAATTCCTTGAAGAGATGCAGCACATGAAAACTAAGTCATAAATATTTCCGAGTTCTGGCTTTGTGGAGGTACAGACACACTATACTGATACCCTTTACTCCTAGTTGGCTGCATTCCTGGAATGCTTCCGAGGTCACGTACCAAAATCAGCTATCTTGGCATTCATATGGGCATCCAGCAGCACATTCTCTGGTTTCAGATCCCGATGCACCACCATGTGCCTGTGACAGTAATCCACAGCTGAAAGGATCTGCTGGAAAAGGCGCCGGGCCTCCGGCTCGTCGACCTTCAAATGCACAAGGTGACAGGTTCTAATGGAGAAGGCTGAAACAGTGCTCAATGCAAAATTTGCAGTGAAATACAATGAGACTGACATGCAAGTGGGTAAACTCAATTTCAAACCAAACAAAAAGTGTGGAAACCAACAATGTTAAAAACCTTTTTTTTTTTTTTTATTTCTTCAGAAAAGACTTTAAAACACTATCCACATTTTGTGTTCCACAGATCCGTGGAACACAAAATGTGGATTGTGTTTTAAAGTCTTTTCTGAAGAAATTTAAAAAAAAAAAAAAAAGGTTTTTAACATTATTGGCTTCCACACTTTTTGTTTGGCTTGGTTTGTCATTTACACTGTGGAAACTTGGGTCCGTTTCTTTGGTTTTTTTTTTTAATTTAAACTCAATTTCAAACACATGGGGTTTGTGAAATAAACATTTATTTAATCAGCAAAATAGTGTGTAATTTTCACTACTGAAAATCAAAATATGGGGGGGGACACACTTCAAATAACAATTAATCAGAAAAATAGCGTAAACCCATTTTATGGCGGAACCATCACAGTCCAGATTGGCTGTTATCACAGATAACTTAAGGGGTAAGCTAAGTGGTCAACTTCAAGTTGTGCATACTTTCCCCAAGAGAAAATGAAGGTAAGAATATCAAAGCACAAGCCCTTGTCAATAGACAAAAAAGAACAAAGAGCGGAGCAAATTCTAGAGATTGCATGAAAATCAGTAGAATGGCATATATGCACATATGTGCAAATTCCACCCAAGACCTATTCTGTAAATATATATTTCCCCTATATAATACATATTTTATAGGTAGGCATAGGCAGAGCGTAAAGTTACACATGTACCTCTGAAACATACTCTTATAATAATAATAATAACTTTATTCTTATATACCGCCAACAATTTTGCGACTTCTAGGCGGTTTACAATAAAGGGAAACTGTAAATACAATAAATAGAAGCTGTACATACAATGAATTAAGGAGTATTGCAGTGTACATCTGATAGTATCAACATTAATAGTAGTAACAACAGTTTGTGGGCTGCAAGCCAAGAAGTGCCATGCTGCTTACAGAGAAGTAGAAATATTCCATGAATTGAATGGAGTGATTGTAGTTGATGATTAGGGGTTAGGGTTAGCAGTTTACAAGATCAGGTTTGTGATGGTGTTACGAGGGTTAATGTCCTGGTTCGTTATCTAGGTATTTTAAGAACAGGTAGGTTTTTAGGTGTTTCCTAAATTCTCCATAGTTGTTTATGTGTGCAATTAGTTTTTCTAGGTCTTTACCCCATGTGGCTGCTTGGTACGATAGCAGTTGTTGATGGTATTTCTTATATTTGCATATTTCTTATATATAAGTGGTCATGCCTAAATTATATGCATGTATTTTTGCAGTTATACTATAGTTCTATAAAGCGAAGTCAGCACCTATGTTCCATTATAGAACAGGCTCTATCCAGGTACCTAGTTACAAAATTGTCCCCCAAATATTCACATCATTTTAGTTCCAAGTTCGCCCAGCTTTCTTCCCATGTACATTCCAAAAAATATTTTCCCTAATATAACTGAAGCAAATTTTACACTGAAGTCAAACTTTGGATTAGAGAATAACATAACATCACTGTTTCCGTCTCCGTGGATAACCAAAACAGTCCCTGTGACATTCTTTAGTGTCTATCTCATCCTTCTACACCAGCATTCATACCCTAATTCTGATGTGAGCCATTATGACATCACTGATGAGGTTGGTTGATGAGGTGGAATGAGGCATCATGACATCACAATCCGAGCTCTGAAATGTTGCTACTCTTTGGGCTTCTGCCACGTACTTGGGGACGTGAATTGGCCACTGTTGGAAACTGGGCTTGATGGACCTTCGGTCTGTCCCAGTATGGCAACGCTTATGGTCTTATGTTCTAACCATCCCGTGTCATTCTTTAGTGTCTATCCCAACCTCATTCCTTCTTCACCAGCATTCTTCAGTGCAAGGCTTGAGGGTCAGTGGCTGAGCCCATTCATATTCTGATTCTTATGTGGGCCCAGTCTAGGACCATCAAGCCATTATGACATCACTGATCAGGTTGACTTTTAGGCATTGGTAGAATGAGGCCATTATGACATCACAATCTCAGCTCTGGAATGTTGCTACTCTTTGGGTTTCTGCCTGGTACTTGGGGACCTGAATTGGCCACTGTTGGAAACTGGGCTTGATGGACCTTTGGTCTGTCCCAGTATGGCAACGCTTATGGTCAGTTCTAACCATCCCATGTCATTCTTTAGTGTCTCAACCTCATTCCTTTTTCACCAGCATTCTTCAATGCAAGGCTTGAGGGTCAGTGGCTGAGCCCATTCATACTCTGATTCTTCCCTCTCTCCTTAAAGAATGACATGGGGATGGGAACAATGATAAATTCTGTCACCATGTCATTCTCTACTTTGGATCATAAGCTCTCTAACAGCCATAATTGCTTAGGGCTCCTTTTACAAAAGCCGAAGAAGTGATTTCCACAACGCAGCCCATTCAATTCCTGTGGGCTGCATCGTATTTGCCACGCTGGCACTTGCTACCGTGGCTTTGTAAAAGGGGCCCTTAATTAAGCGAAATTGTCATCATTGCCTTATTTTAGTCTCTTTGGAGAACAGACACACTCTCCCACAAGACACCTGGATTACACTAAGAAAAACAGTCACAGCCCCAAAGTCATCCCCATATACCGGGAACCTTTCATGACAAAATATGAGAAAAATACTGTAAAGCTCTATTTTACTCTGACATTTCTTGTATACTGCTGCAGTAGAGGAGATGTTGAAATATGAGAGAAAGTACATGTGAAAAAGTACAACCAACCCCAGAATGCTAAAATCCCTATTCTTGATAATATTAAGAGCCAGGGGTTATGGGATTTGATATACCACCCTTCTGTGGGATGATCAAAGCGGTTTACAATTATTATATGCAAACACTTTCTCTAACCCTAGTGGGCATGCTATCTAAGTATTGTACCTGGAGCAACGGGGGGTTAAGTGACTTGCCCAAGGTCACAAGGAGTTGCAGTGAGAATCAAACCCAACTCTCCAGGTTCTCAGTCCACCGTACTAACCACTGGACTACTCCTCCCCTCCCAAAAGGTCTTCTCCTTCATCTGTGATAAGAAAGCTATTTCAAAGAAAACTACTGAAAAGCAGTTCTCTCCTCCCCCCTCCCTCCCCCCCCCTAAAAAAATACAAATACTGTAGAATCTAAGTTGTTATTCTATACTTCATGTGCTCTCACCCGTCCATTTTTGCAGATATAGTCAAATAGTTCACCGCCGGACACATATTCCATCACCATGAAGAAATCAGTTGGCGTGCTGATCACTTGATACCTAATAAAAGAAAAAGAAATGATACGCTTGAGACAGACCATTATTTTACCTTTATCCCATGATGCCTCCTAAATGAATGTCAACAAATGTGACGGAAAAGCCAATATGGAAAAGGAAAACCAAAAAAACAACTTACAACTTTATAATATGGGGATGCCGGAAGAGTTTTAGGTTTTGAATTTCTCGCTTGATTTTGCCGACCACATCCAAGTTCCGAATCTTCTGCCTATTTAGGATTTTTACTGCCACTTTATGTCCGGTCAGTTGGTGCACTCCAACTAATGGAAAGAGAACATAAACACTACATTTAAAAATGAACTTTCCATGTAACAGCTCTCACAAATCATTTAGGACCATGGTCTCAAACTCAAACCCTTTGCAGGGCCACAGTTTTGGATTTGTAGGTACTTGGAGGGACTCAGAAAAAATAGTTAATGTCTTATTAAAGAATTTAATAAGACAATTTTGCATAACGTAAAACTCTTAATAGTTTATAAATCTTTCCTTTTGGCAAAGTCTTAATAATAATATTGTCATTTATATCTAAAAGAGATACATGATCAAGAAACCATTTTATTTTACTTTTGTGATTATGATAAACATACCGAGGGCCTCAAAATAGTACCTGGCGGGCTGCGAGTTTGAGACCACTGATTTAGGACAATTCAACAGAAACATGTCTATGTGTAGGCCATTAGAAACACCATACAGTCCATCTAAGTGCAGCCTGTATCGGAGGAGTACTCTAGTGGCTAAAGCAGCAAACCCAGTTCAAATCCCACTGCTGCTCCTCCTGATCTCGAGCAAGTCACTTAACCCTCCTTCGTCTCAGTTACAAATCTATGAGGGGCTGCTGAAAAGTTCTCAGCCAAACCAAGAAGAGAATGATGTGGAGCCAGGAAAGGGTACAGGTATAGGGAAACCAAGCCACTGTGACATCACTGATGAGGTTGGCTCTTAGGCATTGGTGGAATGAGACATTATGACATCACAATAGGAAGGACTGCTGAAAAGTTCTCAGTCCAACCAAGAAGAGAATGATGTGGAGTCAGGAAACTTACAAGTTATTCCACACTTTTCCTGACACTTTTCATTTCAATGAGGCAAATGCACCTAGTAAAGAAGAGAATGATGTGGAGCCAGGAAACATACTTCAGGCAAATGCATCGAGTAAATGGGTACAGGTATAGGGAAACCAAGCCATTGTGACATCATCAATGAGGCTAGCTCTTAGGCATTGGTGGAATGAGGCATTATGACATCACAATAGGAAGGACTCCTGAAATGTTCTCAAGCCAACCAAGAAGAGAATAATGTGGAGCCAGGAAACATACAAGTTATTCCATACTGTATATTCACCTTCTGCATCAAAGGCGACTCTTACATCATAGACCTTTGATTATTTGTTGAGTGCACAAGTACAATATACTGTTAAGCTTGGGATGACACCTAAACTTTGTTTAAGTAAAATTATGTGTGTTTTTCATTTTTTATATAAAGGAACAAAATTTGCCTTGTTGACAAATGAAAAGTGTTAATTAATTTTTGGGGTCCATCCTACTGGGGCAGCACCACTGAGGTAACATTCATTCTGCTTAGCATGTAAGATTCTGCTCTATTTCAGGGATCTCTAAGTTCCTCCTTGAGGGCCACAATCTAGTCGGGTTTTCAGGATTTCCCCAATGAATATGCATTGAAAGCAGTGCATGCACATAGATCTCATGCATATTCATTGGGGAAATCCTGAAAACCTGCCTGGGTTGCGGCCGTCAAGGAGGAACTTTGAGACCCCTGATCTATTTATACAGGAAAGAATTTTTCAGAGCCACTTTGTTTTCTCCTTTTCAGAACATATAACAAAGTTATCTGATAGGGCATGAGACCCTCTTGAGAGCATTTTAGCCTCAAGACAGCCAGAGGTTCAGCTTTCCTATTAGCTCAGTGTGATTTGCAGCAACTCATTTGAATATTAAACACTGGTTTGTGTAGAGCCTTTGAGAAGTAATCTAGCATGTAGGATCCTGACCTACACGGCAATGCCATGTTTTCCAAGGAATAAATGATATTTCTCCATATAATAAGCCTTTTACAAAGCCAATTTTTGTACCAGTAAATTAATTCCATTAATCCATTCATAATGTCATGGGCAATTTTTCTATCTAGAAGATAAACACAGATGATTCGTTTTGCATTTCTCAAACTGTGAATTTATGTCTGCAAAGATAAAACATGCTTCTTCTTCACTGCAAAAATCTACACAGAATCAACCCCTTACCTCTTAAATGCTAACTTTATATATCTGCACAAGGAGCTAAGTGTGATGAAAATATATATGTACATCGGATAAATGGTTTGATTGGAATTGTTTACATTAAAAGTAAGAGACTGGAGCAAGCATGGTGGAAAGATCGACAAAGTGCTGTTGAAAAACAATGGAGAGATTTAGGGTTCCTTTTATCAAGCCACGCTAAACCGCTAGCCGCTACCGCCTCCTCTTGAGCAGGCAGTAGTTTTTGGCCAGCGCAGGGGTTAACGCGTGATGAAGTCGCGCGCGCTGATACACTTTACTTGTGTTAATGCTCATTGTTATTATGTGCCTCCTTTTTGGGAGCACGCATATTGTTGGTATTGTACTGGGGTTTTTTTGGCTCATAAAATCAATAAAACTCTTTGAACAGTAAAAATTACTAAAGAAAAAAAATGCAGAGCATATTATTCTGCCCAAATTGGATCAACTGTGATAGTCACAAAGTTATTGTTTAAATTGGTTACTGATTTGACAAGTGTTTCTTCATATTGCTGCCCACAAGAAAATCCTCCGTCCCTTGATATGCTAATTATTTTAGAACAAAAGTCTTGAAATCCTAATTTATGCTATTCTGGCAACTTAGTTAATAGGCAGGATGATTCATGTTTAGCGGAGTTGTCTTGGAACACGTTCGACAAACCAGATTGGTCCTCATAAGATTATATAAAAAGTACTCAGTCTTATTGTCCAATAGCTGTAGTCTGGCTATCAAGAGCAAAGATTGTACAGCTCCTAGATCAAGGTATCTTCCCAATGGAATTAAGTAAAAAATTGTCACTCCTATTTGTTAAAGATCCTAAAGAAATCTATTGTTTATTCAAGCTTATATACTGCTACTGACTAGAAAAGTCAAATCTGAACACTTTACATTAGCTTTTTCAATGGTGTCACAAAGCACCATTGGCTTCTGTAGGGGTGTAATAAAACAGAGCTAATTACATGGGCTGTTGACATGGTGTTAAAGCATCCTCCTGAACTAATCACATTTTACATTCACCCTATGCCTACCCATATAGCCCGTCTCAACCCATATATAAACCAAACTAAATAACTATAAATATAAAATATAGCATATAAACATAATATATACAAGATCTAATCTAATCTTCCATTTGTGAGTCGCACATACCAATACAGACTGAAGGCGACAGATCAAAGAGGGAGGGGAAGAGGACGTGGAGAGATAAGAGGAAGGACTTAGACGTAAGGGATGCTATACAGAAACTGAGATAGTTGTCAAAAAGGCGAGTCTTCAGGTTTTTTTCTGAATCTAGTGTAGTTGGTCTCTTTCCTGATAGCTTCTGGTAGGTCATTCCAGATTTTTACACCCAGGTAGGTTAGCATAGAGTGGAAAACTCGTTTGTAGTGGAGGTGTTTTGTGGATGGCAGGTTTAGTTGGACTCTGTTAAGGATTATTTTTGATGTCGACCAAACATTAGAGAATAATTGGATGAGAGGGGCTGCTGAGCTTCCGTATAGGATCTGGTGTAGGATGCATGCTGATTTGAAGATTATTTGGGATGATACTGGGAGCCCCCAGAAATAAAAGCTAACACAACCTAACAAATTAAACCAAGTCCTACTAACCCAAAAACCAAAAAGGTAAAAATTAAAGAAAGTTTCAAACTACCAACCAAGGACTAGATGCACTAAATGCTCCGAACGGGTACTGTTGGCTGCTAAATCAGTTTGACTGGTTTAGCAACTACCGGAATTTGCCAACCCAATACTGAAAAGTTCGACTCTGGCATGCAAATGGCCTCTTTAATATTAAAATGAGATGATTAAAATGAGCCATCTGATCGATGACCTAACATTTGCAGTGCCATAAGCATACCACAAATACTGACTGAAAAAAACGTCAAGTCTAGTTATCAATAGGTCTGCTTGATTTTCTTTTTTTTAAATGTGCATCTCGCCCATAATAAAAAAAAGTTGCATCAGCCCCCCCCCCCCCCCCAACAATCCCTGGAACCAAAATAGAGGCAGGAGGGTTCTCACTCCCTCCTGCCACCGTGAAACCCTCCCCCCTCCCCCGCAGAACCATACCTCTCCCCCCCTGCCAGGACCTCTCCCATACTTCAGTAAAAATTTTAGTGGCCCAATTAGATGAATTTATCAATGAAATCACAAGTAGATTTGGTAGTTTGAAAAGAATTTGTAATGCTATGGAAGTTAAGGCCCATTCATTCTTATTCTGAAATTATATAGAATATTATTCTGTATACAAATGCATACAAATGTTTTCAAACTGTGTTTCTAGCACTGCTCTCCTTATCTCATTGCAGTCACTCTCTATAACAATTATACCTTCTGTCTCCAATAATAATTCAGTTCCTAGGCATCTGAGCCAATCAGAGCCTTAGGCCTCTCCCCATGCATCACATGATGCACCAGGGAGGGAAAAGCCCACCATTTTGGACAAGCAGGCCTTGGAGGAGTGACAGAGCTCCCAACTTCCTTGAAAGGTATGGGGGGGGGGGGGGCAGGAGACCTCCAGTAGCAGGAAGGAGAGGGCATGAAGAGATTCACCTAGAACGGTTTACATACAATATACTGAATAGCAATCAGGTACTTATTTCTAGTATAAGCAGGATAAAATCTGTTTTGCTCTTTGGGATCTTGCCAGGTTTTAAGAAAAGCTTGGACAAGTTCCTGGAGGAAAAGTCCATAGTCCGTTATTGAAAAAAGCATGGGGGAAGACACTGCTTGCCCTGGATCGGTATCATGGAATGTTGCTACTTTTTGGGGTTCCAGAATCTTTTGTTACTCTTTGGGATTCCAGAATCTTGCTATTCTTTAGGATTCTGAATGGAATGTTGCTACTCTTTGGGTTTTGGCCAGGTACTAGGGACTTGGATTGGCCACCATGAGAACAAGCTACTGGGCTTCATGGACCATTGGTCTGACCCAGTAAAGCTATTCTTATGTTCTTACTTGTGACCTGGGTTGGTTGATGCTGGAGACAGGATACTGGGCTTCATGGACTTTCGGTCTGTCCCAATAAGGCCCAACTCTTATATTCTTATGTAAAAACAGTACAGATGTCAATTGCATTTCTCAACAGATACGAAGAGACTGAATTAAACGTGTAACTGGAGCTTTTCCTTTTCAGTAGGTATCATATCTTCTTAGGGAAAGGTGGGGGCACTTGCCCCTGACGACAATCTACGTCGTGGGGTTGCTTATCCCAGTTCTGTATCAGCTTGGAAACAGGGAAAGGAGGAAAGAAAACCCCCGAAGTTCTGCCATTTCAGTTATTCTGGTACAGGATCTGGTTAATAGCTTTATGGATTTTTATACCAAATACCATCATATAAATGCCAAAGAACTATTTCTAAAAAAGCAGTTTCTGGACAGATCATAAGATATTATGCCAGATTAAGGAACTAGCTTTTACCCTATGTCTATTTAGCTAGGGTTCCAGACTAAGTCACAATTGCTGAATGGAGAGGAAAGAGCTTACAAAATGTTTGAGATAGAGAGGTCAAAATTGTAAACTAATAAGAATGCAAGCTAAGTGAAAACATTTTTTCTTTTGTTGCCATTGAGAAACAACTATTAGTACCTAGCATTTTGCCTTAGTCAGCATTTTTGCATTAAAGCCATACACTGTGATGGGACGGTGTGGCAGGCTATAGGAGTCTCTGCTTTTGGTCGGTTCACACATTTTCCTTGTGTATGTGAAGATTATATAGATGTACTAGTTGATGCCCCGGCGTTGCACGGGTATTTAATTATAGCAATAACACTGTAAATGGATTCAAATAAAGATACATTATAGTGGTGAATGAAATTATTTTTTACAGCTTAATAAAAAGTACAATATTCAAATTATAATGTGAAATATTTGACAAAATGAATACAATACAACTAACGCAAAACGTGATTATAAACAACAATTTTAGTTTCACCTCCTGGAGCAAGAACATATAAATTCTTGGGTGAACCCACCCTTGAGCAAGCAACATAGAGTTGTGGGCCGCGAGACACCCAGAACATATCACCCCAGGTAGTGAGGGATCTGCATACCAAGTTTCGTTCAAATCGGTCAAGCCGTTTTTGAATTACTGTGAGAATGGCAGCTTTTTACATTTTTTCCATTAACATGAATGGGTGAAATCTGATTTTCTGTTTGTAGCTCCGCCCAAGTGTGCAGGTGGGCCGCGAGACCCCCAGAACATATCACCCCAGGTAGTGAGGGATCTGCATACCAAGTTTCGTTCAAATCGGTCAAACCGTTTTTGAATTACAGTGAGAATGGCAGCTTTTTACATTTTTTCCATTGACATGAATGGGTGAAATATGATTTTCTGTTTGTAGCTCCGCCCACATGTGCAGATGGGCCGCGAGACCCGCAGAACATATCACCCCAGGTAGTGAGGGATCTGCATACCAAGTTTCGTTCAAATCGGTCAAGCCGTTTTTGAATTACTGTGAGAATGGCAGCTTTTTACATTTTTTCCATTGACATGAATGGGTGAAATCTGATTTTTACATTACATTACATTACGGATTTCTATTCCGCCTATACCTTGCAGTTCAAGGCGGATTACAAAAGATTTGACTGGACATTTCCAGTGATGATCACATTACAGAGGATTTTACTGGACATTTTCCAGTGAGGATACAATTTTTTTTTTTTTTTTTTTTTTCTAGGGGATCTTACGGGTTGGATAGTAAACTGACAGTGCCTAGCTGTGTGATATTAGCAAATGGAATACAGTTAGAGTAGGCAAGATTACAATCTTTTTTAGGGGTCTGTTTACATGAAGGGTGATTAGGTGTGATATTTGAGGGAGGATTATCTGGTGGTAGATGAATTCAGTGGAGGTAGGTGAATTATCTGGAGGTAGGTGAACTTAGCTGGAGGTGGGTGAAGTGGGTTTAAGGTTTTTGGATGAATTTTTTAAAAAGTAGGGTTTTGATTTCTTTACGGAATGTTTTGAAGTCGTCCGATGTTGTCAGCAGGTTGGAGATGGAATGGTTGAGTTTTGCTGCTTGTGTTGCCAGAAGGTTGTCAAACATTTTCTTGCGTTGTGTGCCTTTGAGTGGAGGGAAGGCAAAAGGATTCGGGGTTCTTCTGTGTCTTGTGGTGGAGATCTGGTTTAAGCGGTTGTTTAGGTAGGATGGGGAAGAGCCTTGTACTGCTTTGAATAATAGGCAGTGAATTTGAATTGAATTCGTGCTTGTATGGGTAGCCAGTGGGAGTCTAAGAAGGTAGTTGTTATGTGATCATATTTTCTAAGCGAGTAGATCAGTCTGAGGGCGGTGTTTTGTATGGTCTGGAGTTGCTTTATCATAATGGCTGGACAAGGAAGATATAGGGAGTTGCAATAGTCCAGCAGACCTAAGACTAGGGATTGTACGACTAATCTGAATTGTGTTTGGTTGAAGAATTTTCTGATTTTGCTTAGGTTTCTCATGGTTAGGAAAGCTTTCTGGGTCGTCTTGTTGATTTGGGACTGCATTGTGCAACATCTGTCTATGGTAACTCCTAGTAGTTTTAGTTCGGGTTGTATTGGGTATTTGGTATTTTTGATTATCAGTTCTGTGATGGTAGGAGATTTGGCTTTTTCGAGCAGGAGGAATTTTGTTTTTTCTGAGTTTAGTTTTAGTTTGTGATCCATCATCCATTTTTCTACTGTATCTAGGGTTGTTTCCAGCTTTGCGGTGGTGGTGGGCTCTGATGGGTCGAAGGGGAGGAGTATGGTGATGTCGTCTGCGTAGCTAAAGGAAGTGACATTTAGGTTATCTAAGGTGGCTCCTAGGGAGGAGATAAAGAGGTTGAAGAGTGTAGGTGAGAGAGGTGATCCTTGTGGAACTCCGCAGGGATTTGCCCATGGCTCTGATTTGATATCATTGTATTTTACCCTATAGGTTCTTGATTTGAGGAACCCTTGAAACCAATTGTAAACTTTGCCTGAGATCCCTATGGCGTCGAGTATCT
The DNA here is from genome assembly GCF_902459505.1 of Geotrypetes seraphini. Lineage (NCBI taxonomy): Eukaryota > Metazoa > Chordata > Amphibia > Gymnophiona > Dermophiidae > Geotrypetes > Geotrypetes seraphini. Next base: position 54,282,271 of record NC_047095.1, read on the forward strand.
GTAGTAATATGGTGTGGTCAACTAGGTCGAATGCTGCAGAGAGGTCAAGTTGTATTAGTATCATCTTTTTTCCTTTACTGATGTGTTGCCGGGCTGTATCTAGAAGAGAGACTAGTAGTGTTTCTGTACTATGGTTAGTTCGAAATCCTGATTGTGAGGGGTGGAGTAGGTTATGTTTTTCCAGGTAGTTTGTGAGGTATTGTGTGACTAGGCCTTCTATTATTTTGACGTATATTGGAATTGAAGCGATAGGTCTGTAGTTGGAGGGGCTATCTATTGGGCCTTTGTGATCTTTCATGATTGGGGTGATTAAGATCTCTCCTAGGTCCTGTGGGAATTGGCCTTCTGTTAGTGTGGTTTGAATCCATAGCATAAAGTTGGTTTTGAATGTGGTGGAGGCATTTGATAACAGGTAGGTGGGGCAATTATTTAGTTCGCTGGAAGCATGGCTGTATTTATTGTAGAGTCGGTTCATATCCGACCAAAGTAGGATTGGGAAGTTGGACCAGCTTCTGTCTGCTACGATGGCTTCACCTGTTGTTGGGTTTGTTGTTATCTGTTCGAGATGGGTGGGTGTATTGATGAATGCGGTTCTGATATTAGTGATTTTGTTTTTGAAGTGGTCTGCTAGGTGGATGGCTGTCGGTGGGTGGATACCTTGAGTGGCAAGGTAAGGTTTAGTATCAGTGAGGTTCTTTACTAGGTTGAATAGCTTTTTTGTGTCTGGGATTTTTGTGCCTATCATTTTGGAGTAGTAGGCTTTCCGTTTTTCCTTGAGTTTGGTTTTGTATTGGTTAATTTGATTTCTCCATGCTGTCTTAGTGTGTTCTAAGCTCTTATTTTTTTTTCCAGTCTCTCTCTAGTTGTCTGCAGAGCTTTTTTGATTGGAGGAGTTCGGAGTCGAACCATTTATCAGAAGGTCTACAAATTCTACATAAATGTAACAACACTATAATATGTATCATCGCTGTAAATGTACAGTCTCTTCTATTGTTAACCGCATTGAACTTCCATGGTATTGCGGTATACAAGAATAAAGTTATTATTATTATTATTATTTTAAATTTTAGTTTTTCTGGGGCTAGTTCATTCAGGATGGTTTCGCTTATGGTTCGCCATGGGGATATGAATTCGTTGGGGGCTGTGTTGGTGATGGCGTGGTCTGCTTTATCCCAGAATGTGGGGGGGGGGTTCGATTTTTTGGCGTGTTTTGAAGGAGGTTTTTTTTGGCGGTTGTTTGTTAATGCTTTGAGGCCAGTTGATGTTAAAGGTGTATTCATAGTGGTCTGACCAAAGTGAGGGGTGCCAGGCCCCATCTGAGATATGGATTTCGGGTTTGTGGGGGTGTTGGGTCATGTAAGCAGCGACATCTAGTTGGTGGCCTTTTTCGTGTGTGGGTTGGGGGTTAAGGATCTGGTAGTTCAGTGCTTTGAGGTACGAGAGTAAATTTATTACTTGTTTAGAGGTGTGATCTTCAAGATGGAGGTTTATATCTCCTAGGATTAGATTATGAGGTGAGGTTAGGGAGTTCTGGTAAATAAATTCTTCGATATCTTGTTTGTTATCATTCCATTTTCTGTTTGTAGCTCCGCCCACGTG